>NC_135719.1:12529387-13129387 GCF_964656455.1 Halichoerus grypus | reverse complement strand
GGAATCAGCCAAATCTTAAACCTTTCTCTCTGGCCTGCCTGGTCTTAGCCTTGTTTGTGACCTGGGTTCTAGCTTCCATTCGGACTCCCTATTTTTCCTCCTCTCCTCTGTGCATTTTTTTTTTTTTTTGATTTTATTAGGATTGATAAAGTTTGCTTTTGTCTGCACTCAGGATATTACTTAATAAAATACAAGGTCACTTGTGTGAATGGGAGTCAACATATGGTAGTGATTACATGGTAAAGGAACAAAAGCCCAGCGAGGGAACACAAAAGCACATTTTCTGCTGCCAACTAGCAGCACTCACTGAGGGAAGCAAAGAGTCTGCCTGTAATTCTGTCAACAAGCCTGAGGCACAGACTCTTGAAAATCCCAGAAGTGAATCTGTGAGTGAGGGGAAAAGCCCTAATGAAAGAAAATAGAGAAATGAGCTCTGTGCTGAGCAGAGTCACTCCCTGTGGCATTGTGATTGGGGCGCAGGCATCCACCCACATACACTTGGGCTGAAGTCCCTGTCTCCCACCCTTGTGAACTTTACGTTGTTGGTCACATGGCGCAACCTCTTTGAGACATAGTTTATTTTCAACAACAACGAAAAGGGGAATACTAATAATACCTACTTTGCTGAGTTATTGTAAAGGCTGTAAATACTGTCTGATGCTGGGCATGAGAACTCAAGACATGTTAGCTATTATTATTATTATGATGATGATGATGATGATTATTACTAGCACCTTCCATCATTATCATCTTAGTCTAAGGCATCATGATTGATCCTACCTGGCAAAGATCAGTAGTTCATAAGAACTTCCCGACGAGTTATAAATACAAACTATTTATATTTTACCATATGTGTGTTTGTGGATACAGTTACACAATCTTTTATCCAAAATCACAGGTCATACACACTTTAGAGAAAAAAAAAAGAAATCAGAACTTTGGAAATATTAGATAAGTTATATAGGGCACATAGCGTATGCTATGTAACAATCCCAGTGAATTCCTGAGTAGTGCCCTACAATCAGTCACATTCACTTCATTGTCAGGGGTTCCCAAGACCATCCCCAGACCTGGTGATTTGCTAGAAGGACTCGCAGAAGTCAGTATATAGTCATGCTCATAGCTATGATTTATTATAACAAGAGGACACAAAGCAGAATCAGCAAAGTAAAAAGCTCAAGGGACAAAGTCCAGAGGAAACCAGGCATAAGCTTCCAGAGTCTTCTCCCAGTGGGGTCACACAGGATGCACTTGATCTCTCCAGCTACATATTGTGACAACATATGTGACATGGCGTCTACCACGGAAGCTCATTGGAGATTCAGTGCCCAGGGTTTTTAGTGGGGACTCGACACATGAACACCCTCCACCTTGCACAGACCAAAATTCAAGACTCCCAGAAGGAGAAAGAGGTTTTCAGCATAAGCCACATTGTTTCTATGAACAGCTGAGCATAGTAAGCCGCTCTTATGAGTCAGGGATGGTGGCAACCCTCCCAAAATGCAAGTTTCCAGATGCCAGTCAGGAGCCAATCATGCGGAGGCCTTTTTAAGGGGGAGCAGTCTCAGGCCTGCTGCGCTCACTCTTTCCACGCAGCTTTCTGTAGCAAAATCTGTGAATAATTACACGAAGAGTCATGAAGACTCCAAGCAGCCTCATGCCACTTTGGGTCAGGCTTTGCCACCAAATCAATTCAGATTAGGTCAAGTATTGCTGTAAAACATGTCATGAAAGCCTGTGGTTTTCAGAACTTCTTGGGTTTTGGAATTGCCATGAAGAGATTAAAGCTGTTTTGTTCTCTCTCTCTCTCTCTCTCTTTCTGCTTTTTCTTTCTTCCTTCCGTTTTTCCTTTATTCCCTTCTCTTCTCCCTTTCTTTCTCTCTCTCTCTTTCTTTCTTTCTTCTTAACTTTGCCTTTGCTCAATCTAATTATTAAGGAAAATGTATACAGTTGCACAAAAGTCAGGAGGTGAGAAATGCAAGCGTTTCATACCATTACAGGCTTTATACCCTACATGGTGGTATGATGTCCCTTGAAGGGAGATTGTGATAAATGTAGGGCAAACCCTAAAGCAATGACTAAAATAACCAAACAAGTGGTTCAGCTAATGAGCCAAAAAGGAGATAAAATGGAATCCCAAAATTATATTTAATTAATTCCAAACAAGATAAAACAACAGAAAAAGGGAACAAAAAACAAATGGGACAAATAGGGAACAAACAACAAGAAAACAGAGTTAAACCTAATGATATCATTGATTACATTAAAAGTAAAGAGCCCAAACATTCCAATTAAGAAGCAAAATGTCAGATTGGAGAAAAAAGCAAGACCCACATTCGTGTTGCCTAGCAGAAATGATCTCTATAACAATGCAAATAGATTAAAAATGAGGATGAAAAAATATGCTATGTTAACACTAAAACACAAAACAAAACAAAAAAACAGAAAAACCAAGCAGAGTGGGTATATCAGTATCCCACAAACTAAATTTCCAAGAATATTAGAAGAGATAAATAAGGTAATTTTATGGTGGTAAAAATGTCCTTTAAGAAGACAAAACAACCAAAAATGTTTATGACCTAAGAGAGTTTTAAAATTCACAAAGCAAAAATCCACTGAAACTGCAAAAACAAACAAATTCACAAAGAGAATCAGAGATTTCTATCCCCCTCCCTCAATAATTGATAGAGTGAGCAGACATAAAATTCAGGCAGGATATAGAAAAATTGAACAAAATTATCAACAAACCTGACTTATGTTACATATATAGAATAATCCACTCCAAAACATCAGACTACACGTTCTTCTCAACCACACATGGAACATTTTTATAAAGTTATAATTTGGACCAGAAAACAAATCTCAATAAATTTTGAAAGATTCAATTCATGCAAAATATGTTCTAGGATAAAGTTAGAATTTAATTACAACTCAAAACCAGAAAGATTGCTTGAAAACTTATGAAGTACAGAAACTAAGTAACATATATTTAGGCAATCCATTTATCAAAGAAGCAATCAAAAAGGAGAATTAGGAAATATGTTGAATGGAAAAAGAAAATAAAAACACAGCATGTTAAAATTGGTTGAATACTGTAAGATAACACTAGGGTGATACTTGTACCACGAAACAATTCTATTAAACAGAACACATGTCTTACGTTAATGGCCTATGTTTCTACCTTAAGAATCTAGAAAATAAAAGGAAAGGCACATTTGATCCAAAGAAGAAGAAAGCAAATAGAAATGGAAATCAATGAAAAGGAAACCAAAAAAAATTATTACTAGAGATAATAAATGAAACTAAAATTATTTGAGAAGACTGATAATATGTAATATTGACAAACTAGCCAGGCTTGATGTGAAGGAAAGAAAAGAAGACCCAAATTGCTAATGGGACAGATTACATTAAAGCTGATTCTATAGCTATTGGTGAACCTCAAGGGAATTTTGTGGACTTTTTTCTTTTTCTTTTTTTTAGATTTGATTTATTTGAAAGAGAGAGAAAGAGAGAGAGTGGGGGAGGGGCAGAGGGCGAGAGAAAATCCCAAGCAAACTCCGCACTGAGCACGGAGCCTGACATGGGGCTCAATCTCGTGACCCTGATATCATGACCCGAGCCAAAATCAACATCCATCTCTTAACAGACTGACCAATTCAGGCGCCCCCAAGGTAATTTTCTAAATAACTTCATGTCAATAGATTTAACAATGTAAACTTTGAATTAGGCAAAAAAAAAAAATTGTTTTAGATCCAACTTCAAAGCATAGTTATAATCAAATATTTTTTAAAAATATACTTCAACACTTTTTAAATGTCTGCTCTTCAAACAACACTGTTGGGTGGATAAAAATATAATCCACAGACTAGGAGAATATTTGCAAAGTTTAGCTCCGATAAAGGATTGGAATCTAGGATAGGTAAAGAATACTCAAAACTCAACAAGAAACAGCACAATTTTAAAAATGAGCAGAAAGTCTGATGAAATATTTTACCATAGCAGATATATTGATGGCAAATTAGTACATACAAACATGCTAGATTTTGACAAGTCATTTAAAAATGCAAGTTAAAACCACAAGGAGATATCACTACATACCTTTTAGAATGGCTAAAATTAAAAACCATACAAAGTACTGGCAAGTGGGTGGAGAAATTGGAACCCTCATATACTGCTATTGGAAATGTAAAATGGTACATCCACTTTGGAAAATCATTGGAAGTGACTTTAAAAATTAAACATCCATGTACCATATGATCCATTCTACTCCTAGCTATTTACTCAAGAGAAAAGAAAGCCTATGTTCTTTCAAATACTTGTATACAAATATTCACAGCAGCCTTATTTATAATTGCTATAAATTGGAAAGAATCCAATTGTTCATCACCAAGTGAATATATAAACACATTATGGTATATCCACACAATGGAAACAACTCAGCAATATAACTGAATGAGCTGTTGGTATACACTACAACAAGTGTATGAATTGAGAACTAATTATCCTGAGTGAAATAAGCCAGATAAACATAGAATATCTTCTGTAGACTTCATTTATATAAACTCTAGAAAATGAGAGTTAATCTACAGTCATAGAAAGCAAGGAAGGGATTGCCAAGGGGCACATGGAAACTTTGGAAGATGGATATGTTCACTGTCTTGATTGTGGTGATGGTTTCGTGGATGTATAAATAATTCAAAACTTTAATAACGGTATACGTTAACACGTACATTTTATTATAGGTCAACAATTAAATAAGAACATTGTACAAATATGTCAAAACTTATTAAATTGCATACTTTAATATGTAAATGTTATTAAAGGTCACCTATACCTCGATATTTAACCGCAGATGAGAGATTGTTCCATATCCACCCAACAAAGCTTAAAAACAACCCTCAAGAGAATCAGACTATTTCCAAGCAAACTTAATCCGCATTCCAGAAAAAAAAAAAAAAAAAGCCTCCAGATACTTAAAGGAATAATCATTTAAAAAATTCAGCACTAAGCAACATAAAATTCACACTGCATGGCATTTAATCGAGATTGACAAGGCAGGCTGGGAAACAGGAAAAAAGACCCATGGCAAGTAGAAAAAATTCATAAATAGAAAAAAACCCGGAAGCAAAACAAATGATAAGAATTAGTAGACAAAGAAGATAAACAGTATTATCAATATCCTCTCTACATTTAAAAAAGTGGAAGAGAGAATGAGCAGATAGGAAAAATAAAAGATATACAAAGAACCAAAATCAAAATTTTCAAAATGAAAAATAAAATGTCTGTTGAAAAACACATTGGATAGGATTAAGAGCAGGTAAGATATTGCAGGGAAAAATTAATTAACCTAACCATATAGAATGAAACACACAGAAAATGGAAGCCTAAAGATGGAG
Source organism: Halichoerus grypus (assembly GCF_964656455.1). Lineage (NCBI taxonomy): Eukaryota > Metazoa > Chordata > Mammalia > Carnivora > Phocidae > Halichoerus > Halichoerus grypus. Next base: position 13,123,991 of record NC_135719.1, on the reverse strand, counting down.
AAAAAATGAGCAGAGCATTTGTGAGCTCTGGGACAACATTAAGTGGCCTCACATATATATGTGTGTGTATTATTATATACGTGTATTATATATGAGTATATTAAGTGTATATACATACAGTTTTCAAAATGAAAAAAAATGGGGTCATAAAATATTTGAAGAAAGGATGTTTGAAATTTTTTTTTTATCATAACCAAATTCAATGAAAACCATAAACTCACAGGTTCAAGAATCCTAAACAGATTATTCATCACACACTTATTGTGTGTGGTAATTAGGCATGGTAAGAGGTCTCTAAGTTTATAATCCTGGCCTCCTGGTGTTCATGTTCTTGTGTCATAACTTCTCCCTGCATATGTGATGAATTTATTGGTTTGCATCTAATAAAAGAGAATATGGCAGAAGTGATCAGATGTCATTGCCAAGATGAAGTCACAAAAAGATGGTGGCTCCATCTTGGTCTCTTTCTTTCTCTCTTTGATCACCAGTGGCCATGACATGGGGACCCATAGGCCACCTATGGAATAGCCCATATGGTGAGGAATGATGGTCTGCCAACAAGTGTTTGAGTGAGTTTTGAAGCAGATTCTCCAGCCGCATTTGAGCCTTGAGATGACTGCAACGTCATGAGAGATGTTAAGCCAGAAACATCCATCCTAGCCACACCAGGATTCCTGCCCCATAGAATCTCTGAGATCCTAAATGCTTGTTGCTTTGAGCCATTCAGTTTTTAAGTAATTTGTCACCTATCAATAGGTAATTAACATGTTGAGTATGCATGAATCTAAAATCAAAAATCTTACATTCTAGAGTTTATCCTTGAATCGAGAAGGTTTTCCAGAAACATTTGCAAAACAAATGAATGTATGAAAGATAAGACAGGTACCCCAAATAACTGTTACCATAAAGATGAAAGCAATTGTTCTTCATTAAAGCTTTATAAGATTGGCAAGGATATTGCTCTGAGAGTTCTTGGGAGGAGGCATTGCTTCTGGTTGAGAAAAGAGGGGATTCTTTCAGGAGGAGACAGTATTTTGGACCTTGAAGGGATAGAATTTGACAACATTTTGCTGACAATGAATCTAGGCACTTGGAATGAAAGAATTAGTCAGAAGACTGATGGGAAACCAAAGGGCACGTATAGGAAACCGTGAGCAGAATGTAGCATGAGAAAACAAGAGAAAATATTGATGGAATAAATACTACTCTTCTAGGCAGATCACCATGACTTCTGTTTTGGACTCATGTTATAGAGATACTGCATATTAACACAAAACATTAGTTCTTACAAATAACTCTTTTTTCATTATACTTTCCTTAGTCACATTGGACATGTGGTATCTACCTGCGTTAAATTTAAAGGCATGAGCTAATTAGCTTTCTTATTCTCAGAGAATAATAGTCAGATAAAGCGCAATGGTAGACTACTAATCTCTTCATTAGGCAGAGTATTTCTGTATTTCAAAAAGCTGCAATGACAGGTACACCTCGAGAGAGGTGTGATCACAAAGAAGAAAAATCCATTTTCTTTTCTGACTTACGTTACACCTACACGTAGTATGAACTTTGATTATATTGGGCCCCTTTGACTTATTGTCTATATTATTTATCTTCACACTTTGATTTTCTTTCCCTGATTGTTTATAGTAGTTTTTCCTTGCCAATTTAAATTCTAGCTTGCTTCTCCATACTGTTCATTGATCACTCGCTTTCTCATTATTAATTTCCGCCCTTTAGAGTCCAATAACACTTTTCATGGTGCTGCTAATTCCGTCCTTTTTTCCACTGCCATGTTTCATCATTAAGTGACCGTGGGAGTTTCCAGCTCGTTGGGGACACAAGCCTCCTTGAACACACCTTGCTCAAATGTGCACTTCAGAGCTGTACAAAACATGAGCAGGAAACAGCACAATGACCCTACATGCATTTTAAAGATTTTATTTATTTATTTTACTTGAGAGAGAGAGCGTGCACACAAGTGGGGGGGAGGGGCAGAGGGAGAGGAAGAGAGAGAATCTCAAGCAGACCGCGTTGAGCAGGGACCCCGACTTGGGCTCGATCTCCCAATCCTGAGATCATGACCTGAGCCAAAACCAAGAGTCAGATGCTTAACCCACCCAGCCACCCAGGCCCCACATTTTAAATGCTGGTCCTCTGAGCCTACTCCTTCTGACTCAATTTACAATTCTCTTTAATTTAACAAAATTGACATTTATGCCATATACTAAAATACAGTTTGTTCAGGTGAAATAACATGATGTTAGGCTTTGCTTGGTTCTTAAGAGAAGTGATTAGTTTTTATTGCTGGGGAAGAAAGAGCCTGTAAGAAATGAGGCATTATGGACACAAAACTTAACCAAGGCCCAGAATGTTTTAATCTACTGTGTGGGCATATAGCTTGGATGCCTGCCTTAGTTTTATGGAATTCCTGAACATATTTTACCCCTGAATGTGTGTGGTAAAGCATACTCAGTTCGATATCTAAGGCTGGGATTTTCAAATGAGAGTTACTAAAGCGAAATTCCATTTTGCAAATTCATCAAGTAGGGTCCAGTTTCACCAAAATCCATCAAGAATAAGGAGATAGGTCACAAACTCATTTGGAGGGTGGGTGCAAAGGTCATTATAAAAGTTCAAACCTACAACCAAATTTGTCTGACATTGAGAGAATCAGCTGTGAAACTCTCTTTCCTTTATGATCTAAAATATATTTTGCATTTCACTGAATTGGTTTTTATCCTTCCCATTCTTCATTTTAAAATAAGCCTAATAGGAAGTTCAAACTACCAAGCCAACTTATTTTTTTAAATAGGCCCTTAACAGAATGTATAAAATTTTAAACATAGAAAAAAAAAGAGCACATTTATACTGGAAATTAAGAAATTCATTTAGTATTAAGGTCAAATTTATTATTATTTTTAAAAAAGATTTTATTTATTTATTTCCACAGAGATAAGAGCACAAGCAGGGGGAGTGGCAGGCAGAGGGAGAAGCAGACTCCCCACTGAGCAAGGAGCCCAATGTGGAACTTGATCTCAGGACCCCAGGGTCATGACCTGAGCCAAAGGCAGATGCTCAACCGACTGAGCCACCAAGGCATCCCAGATTTCTTACTATTTTATTCTCTATTTTGGGCCCAGAGTCTCTCAGGAAGATACAACAATAGTCAGTATAAATATGAACCTAAAAAAATAGGAAAGCAGGTCATTGTTTACCAAGTCAGCTTGAAAATATTATTATGCGCTTAATAAAACCCCATGTATTTACTGACTACTTTTCAATCCATTAATTAGTGATTCTGTATTTTCTTTGTAGGTCCTCATTACAGCCAGTAATTGGAGGCTCGATGAGTGAAAACTTATTCAAATTATATGTCCCAGCACTCACAAATATAGGCTGGAGACGTCAAGTCCAAAATTTGTTAATGTCCTCGACTAAGTGTTATTTGTTTCCATGTATCTATATTTTAATTTTCTGATTACTCGAGTAAACAATCACGGAAATATTGCTAGACGGGTCTGGCTTCATTTTCTGAATTGATCTCCTGCTGGTTGAGTGTGTGTTCCTTGCAGTGGTGTGCGCTAAGACTCAATCCTGAGGATCTCCTCTCTCAGCAATTGGGGTTGCCCGGAGTCATTGTGTTTGCTAATTCCCTTGTATATTTTCTACCTGGAATCCTGCACCTGACTCTGTCCTTTACTTGCTGGACCCTGCGGGTGCTCCTACTACTTCTGACATGCTATTGTGCTCATTTGTTTCCATGTTTTCCCCCTTCAACAAACTGTGAGCCCCTGCGGGGCAGGAGCCTCATCTCTTATTTATGTATAGCCATAGTGTTTACTTTAGGGCTTGACACATTGTTGGCCAGGGGGTAGGAATAGCCACCTGACTTCTAGCCACCTGCCTTATCCGGCCAGCACAGAGTTAATAAATGAATTCCTTTAGGTGGGCAGTTTGTGGGAGTCTCTATTTTTTTGTATGTGGCCAGTCACACATTTATTTCACCAGCCTGGCCCCTATAGGCATGCTAGTCTGTGGCCCTCATTGTAGCTACTCAAAATATGTTGTAGTTATGTGGGTGAATGTGTCAATGAATGCCCGTCTAATTGCACAGAAAACTATTATTCCAATATTCCAGTCCTGAAAATTCTTTCAGTGTCATCTCAGACTTACAACAGTAAAGGTAGAAAAATATAACTTTGTTATACAATATCCAAAAAAGCACTGCAGAGGTAGACCTCTCTGAGCATTCTAGTAGTCAAATTAGGAAAACCAGTTCACTTGTGCTCTCTACAGAATTCAGGGGATGCCAACAAACCAATCGTGTGGAAAAGCCTAGGTTTGCATACCCGTCATGACCGACAACTTCTACCTTGGATCATCTTAAAACAAGCGCGAGGATTTTAAGAACAATAACCCTGGCCAACATTCCAAGTGCAAATTCAACAACACATTTCTCAAGACTGATTCCAAGATGCTCCAAACTAGGGCCAATGGCAGCACGCAAGAGAACAATCCAACAAAAGGATTCCGTGTGGGCCACAGCAGTGCTGTACCGTATGGAATGCTCTCTTGGTCTGGTTTAATCTGGGGGGAAAGCTTAAGCAACAAGCTCATTGGATGGAATTCACATCACCATACATCAAAATACCGATGCGGACGAAGTATTCTTTTTTTTTTTTTTTTTTTTTTTTTTTTTTTTTTTTTTTTTTTTTAAAGATTTTATTTATTTATTTGTCAGAGACAGAACACAAGCGGGGGAGAGGCAGGCAGGGGGAGAGGCAGGCAGAGGGAGAAGCAGGCTCCCCGCCGAGCAAGGAGCCCGATGTGGGACTCGATCCCAGGACCCTGGGATCATGACCTGAGCCGAAGGCAGCCGCTTAACCGACTGAGCCACCCAGGCGTCCCAGCGGACGAAGTATTCTTGAGAAAGGTTAAGCTTCACCTAAAAAAGTAAATTTGGGTCTGCTTTAATTAACTGATAAATGGGGGACTGAGGCTCTAAGATTTCCCCTACCATTTCTCCAACAATTTTAACTTTTTAAAAGCAACTCTTACCAGATGTTCATTTTGTCCATAAAAATTCTCACCCTTGAAAACTATAATATTTATGAAAATGTAACTTTGAGCAACCTACTACCTGGGAACATATCCAGCCAATTAGCTTGTGTTAATACATGTGTGGGTATTTGAAATAATTTGTTACATAGGCTTATTATTAATAAGACAGTTAAATGTTGGTTTTGGTTTCCAAAGAAAGATTTTATAATAAGTCTTCCTTCTGAGCTATTAGAAAGTAGACTCCTTTTCTGTTGGGGCCACTCCCTTGTTCAAGAAACTGAAACCCCACCAACCACTGTCTTTTTTTTTTGTTTTTTTTTCTTTTCTTACCAACTGCAGGAAAACATGGATTTAGTTAAGTGGCAGGGATAGGAGTGAGTCACTAAGTGTGGTCTCTCCACACAAGCCACTATAAAAAGGGGATATGTTTTCTGTAAACTATCATGACAATTATATGATAGGAAGAAACCGAACCGAGCAAATATAATAACAAAGATGATTTGCACGAACAGTAAAAGGAATGCCATTTTCTCAAGGCCATGCAGCAAAGTGCATATGCTTCCTTATGGCAAACACTAAACATCGGCCACTTGGATGGTGGATTAAATTTTACCTTAACCATGATGTGGATTTCACCTCCTGGAAGATCTAGATCTATATATTTATATCTCAATTGTTTTCCCACTTCAGTTTTTTTTTTTTTGGCCCAGAAATTAAAAGCAGCACCAATGAAGGAAAATGTGAGGGATGCTCATGGTCAAGTTTTTATGTCACCATTAGCAGATCTCACAAACTTTTCCTTGGGCATTCAAGGGGTTCGTACCCCCAAGATGAGCTTTGAGTCCTCCAAAAGAGCTGGACTGGACTGACCACGTGACCAGCTCTGGAGGGAGGGCACAAGGAGTCCTGTTGTGATTCCCTAGGAGCAGAGAAGAGTTGGAGCTTTTGATCCTTTGCATTTACAGACTGGGAAAACTCCTTTAACTCCATGGGCCGAGATCCCAGGTGACTGTAGCCACTGAACTTGTCCTATTTAAATTACTCTTGCTCGTTCAGACAGACACAGCGACATTGCTAACATACCTCCACCGCAGTGCTTCTGAAATACGCCATTCAACATGGAAAAGAACCGGTGAAATTATTACATCGCCCTGCAACCCAGCATGTGCTGTCCAGCATCTAAGAGCAATTGTATCTGGTAGGACTCTAATCTATACGTGGGCAGTGAGAAATCCCCACCTCAAAGATCATATTCACAACGGAGTTGTTTCTTCAGAGGCTACACATTTTGATGTTCATGTGGATTAAGAAGGCAAGACCGAGAAGAGCGGAGATTTTATTTTTTTTAGAAAAGTAACAATTATGACATCAAGGACAGTGCCTATAAAACTTGGTTCAAAACTTGTTTACGTCAAGAAATTCAGTGTTACAACAGTGTATTGAAAATTTATCAGCCACATATGTGAGTCCCGCTGCTGGCACATAGTGAAGTCGAGTTGGTTAAAGTGATGAGATTATTTCCTGGATGGAACATACTAGAAAGCAGCAGGCAATATATTTGGACAAGTAGAAAAAAAAAGAGAGAAGAAAAAACAACAAAAAAACCTTCAAGGAAGCTTGACAGAAGAGTACATTGTGGTGAGAGATGAGGAGGTATGACCTTCGATTTCTGTCTCTTTAGATGTTTCACTTTCTGCAGGATTTAATGATTGAAAAATGTTAGTCATTTTCAACCTGTGGTTGAGCTGCAGGAACCACAGAACAGGAACCCCACTGTGGCAGGAGTTGGAAGCAAAAAGCTTTTTTGTGTGGGTTCACTTACTATTTTAATTCTGTTGTATTATTAGTGGGCTTCCAAGGTATGGTTGCTACTTCTCCTATTTACTGCTCTTTCCCTCCTTCCTGTATCCTTTATGTCCCCCCTGCCCCCATTACCTTCCCTCCCTAAGGCAGGGGATCTTGCCAGCAGGGAGGCCACTGTGGGAAAAGCCAGATTTGCCATAGGCTCAGGTGACTCTGCTACTAACTTGGTTCATACCCTCAGGCCAATGATTTCATGGTTCTGGGGCTAATTTTCTTCATCTTAAACCAGGGATATTATGAACTGTTTCACAGGTTTGTGAAAATTAAATGGGATCCCATGTTGTAGGCCGAGTCCAGAGATCAGTGAGCGGTGAGCCGTTCTGTTCATTCACAGGGAGCTGCTACTCTAAGTATTCTTTGCATGAAGACGGCAGCTCTGCTTTGGCCATGTGTTCTAAATGTTTTTCCTCCTGGCCCCCAATATTTCTTACCATACTATTCTTCTCATTAGCCAACGTTTAATAAGTGCGGATCATGGGCCAGGACACTGCGCTTAAGTACTTCATGAAAAGCACTTTAATTATTTCTCAGAATCTATACAATAGCTATTATTTGCATCCCAATTTATTAAAGACAAAGTGGAAATTCAGAGGCATTAAGTGAACTCTCAGGTTCATACCATCAGTTGCCAAGGCAGGACTCGGTGAGGTCTTTCTGACTCCGGAGCCTAGGCTCTTAACCACCAGTTACACCAGCTCTTAAATTCTCCAGCTCACAGGCCACCCACTCCCACAACCTATAGAATGCCAGTCTGTCCCACACCCAGTTTAGCTCCTCTAACTCTCTTGTATCTAATTTCTGCTGTTCCGTGGGGGTGGCCGGGTGTGTATTTCTGACCTCCCGGGAGGCAGGGATCATATCCCGCATATCCCTCCTAAACCACCCAGCGCCTTGCAGGGCAGACTCGGTACACGGGAGACATGGGCTCTTCAATCCAAGGGAAAAGAAACTGACCAGGCAGAGATCAAGAGTAAATAAAGTGCAAGAGGAGTACAGCAGGAAGAGGAGAGGAAGGAGGGAGAAAAAGAATTCAAGGGAAAGGAAGCAAGGTCAAATATTTGCTGAGTGCCTTAGTGCCCATCATCGGACCTAAGCATCTCTAAGGGTCTCTGAGTAGGAGTACTCAACGCGCTGGGCACGGAAATCGGCCTAATCTTTCCAGACCAGGAACCAAGGCTCAGCAAACAAAGAGCTCAGCGCGTCTGGGTGGCCGACTTGCACCCACAATCGCGCATGCATGGCAGGGATTTAATGGGGTGCCTGGTTCTGGTACTTCCTTGCCAGGGTCAGGGTGGTAAAAACGCAGGCTGCTCTCTCCCCACTGATCCCTTAGGGAGCCAGGGCACAAAGCGGGCACCCCTCTGAGTATCCGCGAAGACCTGTTACTCAGCAATTTTAAGTTGGCAAGGCACACCTCTCCTCCTTCCTCACTTTGAACTCAGCTCCCCTAGTCCCTGCCAGACTGCGGGGGCACATCTTCCTTTTCTTTCGAGCCAAGCCAGAGGATTGCGTTATGAGGGATCTCTTCCTCTTCGCTCCGCGGGGGCCAAGGACCAGCCGCCCGCGGAACCAGCGGCCGCCGCGGCGGCGCTTCGGTGGGAGGTGGCTCCAAGGTGACGCGCGGCCGCCTCCGCCCCCTGTAGGCGGGGCTGGCGAGCGGGGGCCGAGGAAGTCGGACGGCCCCGGAGGTGCCCCGCCCCCGCCGCGTCCCGGCTGCTCCTGCGCGTGCGAGCTGCCGCGGCGGCGGGTCCCGGCAGGTGAGGGGCGCGCGCCGGCCGGTCGGCAGCCCCCGCGACGCAGCCTCGGACAGGTGAGGGGGTCGCCGGGCTCAGCTGGCAGCGCGCGCGGAAGGGGCGCGGGGGTCGCCGCCTGCTCTCTTCCGGGGCCGGGCGTGTGCCTGCCACCGAGGTGAGGCGTTGGGGAGCCTGAGGGTTCGGGATAGGAATTCAGTGGAGCTCCTTCCCGGGAGCTGCGGGTTCCGGAATCCAAAAGGGGTGCCAAGGTCGGGAGGCCGAAATCCGAGGCGGGTAGTCCTGGAGAGCGCACGAAGGGCGGGCGGCTTGCCCCAGGAATTCTTGGCTTTTTAAAGGGCACACCTTTGGTCCCCTCGGGGCGCAGTGGAGTTAGTCACCGCCACCGGCCGGACTCTTTCTGCAGAGGTGAGCCCCTCATTTGTGTGGGATTTGATGCGCTCCCTTCGTGGAGACCTGGAGGTTCAAAAACAGAAACAAAGGACATTATTGACAGAAGGGTTATTCCATCAAGAATATATAATGATTATGAACATATATGTATCTTTCTACAGAGCCTCAAAATATATAAAGGAATATTGAGTCTTCCAATTCATGAATATAAAATATCTCTCCATTTGATTAGATACTGATTTCTTTCATCAGAGCTTTGTAGTTTTCCACATGTAGATCCTGTTTAGATTCATATAAGTATTCCATTTTTTGATGCTACTTTCAATAATATTTTTTTTAATTTTAAATTCCAATTGTTCATTACTGGCATACAGGAAAGCAGTTGACTTTAGTATATTAGCCTTGTTACATGTGCCATACTTGCTTACTATTGCCAAGAGTTATTTTGTAGATTCCTTGGGATTTTCTACATGAACTATTAGGTCATCTATGAATAAAGATTGTAGTTCTTCCTTTTCAATCTACACACCTTTTTTTTTTTTTTTTTTTTTTTGTCTTATTGCACTACTTGAGACCACTACTACAATGTATAATAGGAATGGTGAGAAAAGACCATCCTTGCATTGATTCCAAACTCAGGGGGAAAGCATCCATTTTTTCACCATTTAATATAATGTTAGCTGCAGGGTTTTCATAGACAATCTTCATCAGGTTGATAAAGTTTCCCTCTACTTCTAGTTTGCTTAGAGTTATTATCAAAAATGGTTGTTGGATTTTGTCAAATACTCTTTCTACATCCGTTGACATGATCATATGATTTCTCTCCGTTAGGCTGTTGATATGATGGATTACATTGATTGTTTTTTTATTGTGAAATCAGCCTTTCATAACTGCAATAAACCCTACTTGTTTGTGGTGTATAAATATTTTTACCCATTGTTGGATTTGATTTGCTAATGATTAGTTTAGAATTTTGCATCCGTGCTCATGAGAGTTATCAGTCTGTATTTTGCCTTTCTTGTAATATCTATCTGGTTTTATTATTAAAGTTCTTCCTTTTTTTCTTTCTCCCTCTCTCCCTTCTTTGCATCCTTCCCTAGGGGCTCCCTCCCAGAGACGTCTGCATCTGGCTGCTAGTTCAACTGTACTGCATTGTTATACTGAAGCTCTGTCAGTGTGATAGCAAGGTATGGGTGAGGGAAAGCATTTTATAATCTTATGGGTTATTTTCAGCCTGTTAGTGGACCTGTTTATCTGGGCTATGGATGTTCACAAGTGTTTCTTCAGAGGTATAATTCCCCCTTCCCCTTCCACATGGCTTTGGCAAAACAGAAAGGCAAGTGGGAGTTGAAATGGGAAAAATTATTTTCTCCATCTGAGATAAGGCAAGATGGATATAGTTTTTCTGCCCCTTGGAAGGCAGTGCTATGTTATAGAGCCCTCTTGGAGAATATGTCACAATAAAGAATCTTCCCCTTCCCCTTCCAAAGTCACAAAAGGGACTTTGTGACTGTGAGAATCTGATGGAGTTCCTAGAGGTAAACTTGAGGGTTTCTCCAAGACTGAAGCAGCCAGGAGTTTTCCCTCTCACACCAGTCCACACTCAGCTTCCAGCAATTCATCAAAATTACCATGATGTGTTCCTACCAGTTTATGACTCCAGCAGGTCTGCTCCAGGTATGTATACCTCAGCTGTGACCCCCTGCATTGGCTTTTCTCCCCAGTTTTGGAATGGCAGCTTGTCCTTTGATCTCTGTTCTCTGAGGAGCCCAAGAAAAGTCATTGATTTTGGGTTTGTTCAGTTTTTTCTGTTGTAAAGATGAGAGTGATATCTTCTAATCTCTTTACATGTCAGAACTGAAACCAGAATTTATGTTTTTATTTTCATTCAGTTCAAAAGACTTTCTAAAATCCTTTAATTTTTCTTTGTTCGGTGGTTATAAAGAAGTGTGCCATTTCATTTCCACATATTTGGGGTTCTTTCAGTTTTTTTTCCTGTAAGCTAATTAAATTCTATTGTGATCAAAAAACATACTTTGCACATCTTGAACCATTTCAAATATATTGAGACTTATTTTATGGCACAGAGTATGGTATATCTTGGTAGATGCTGCATATGCAGTTGCAAACAATGTAAATTCGGCTGTTTTTTGGTTGCAATATTTTATAAATTAGGTCAATTAGATCAGAATGGTTGATAATATTATTCAAGTCTTCTGTAGCCTTACTGATTTTCTGCCTACTTGTCCAGTCAATTAGAGAGAGACTAATTATGGAATTGTCTTTTTCTCCTTGCAGTTCTATCAGTTTTTGCTTTATGTATTTTAAAGCTTCATTAGTAAGTGCATAAGTATTTTGGGTTGTTATACCTTCTTGATGAATTGGCTTCCTTATTATTACAAAAAAACTTTTATTTCTGGTAATATTTTTGCTTTGAAATTTAGTTTGTCTTATATTAATATAACCACTTCAGCATTATCTTTAAAAAAAAAGATTTTATTTATTTGAGAGACAGCGAGAGAGGGAGCACAAGCAGGGGGGAGGGGCAGAGGGAGAGGGAGAAGCAGACTCCCTGCTGAGCAGGGAACCTGACACAGGGCTCAATCCCAGGACATTGGGATCATGACCTGAACTGAAGGCAGACACCTAACTGACTGAGCCACCCAGGTGCCCCAACAGCATTATCTTGATTAAGCTTAGCGTGAAATGTCTTTTTCCAACATTTTAACCTATTTGTGTCTTTATACTACTATACATACTTTAAAGTAAGTTTCTGATAAGAAGCATATTTGGGTCTTGCTTTATTTATCCAATCTGACAATTTCTGATCTGTAATTGAGGTATTTACACATTTCACCTGCAATATAATTATTAATATGGTGGGCAGAAATCTACCACCTTGCTATTTGTTTTTTAATTGTCTTGGCTATGATTCATTTCCTTTTTCCTCTTTTCCTGCTTTCTTTTGGATTAAATGAATATTTTTTATGATCCATTTTCTCTCCTTTTTTGGCTTTATTAGCTATAACCCTTTGTTTTGTTATTTTAGTGGTTGCTTTATGATTTAGAGTATATCTATAGTATTTTTAATAAGTTTATTTTTTAAAATAATCTCTACCCCCAACATGGGGCTCACACTTATGACCCAGAGATCAAGAGTTGCATGCTCTACAGATGAGCCACCCAAGGACCCCTATCATACACATTTTTATTTAATCACAGTCTCATGTCAAGTGACGTTATATGCATTCATGTGTAGTATAAGAAACTAACAACAATATACTTCCATTTCCCCACTCTTAGCCTTTTTGGTTTGTTTATATGCATTGTAAATCTACAGATGTTATCAACTTCCCTACTACATTGTTTAAGCAGTCTACTACCTTATAGAAAATGAAATATTTTTTAAAATCCTATGTATTTACACTTATATCTTAGTCGATTTAGGCTGATAGAACCAACTACCATAGACTGGGTGACTTACAAACAATAGAAATGTATTTCTCAGTCTGGAGGCTGGAAGTCTGAGATGAGGGTGCCAGCATGGTTGGGTTTTGGTAAGAACATTCTTCTGGGTTGCAGATAGCTGAATTCTCCTTTATCTTCACATGGCAGAAAAAGAGCAAGCTATTTCCTGGCCTATTCTTATAGGGCACTAATCCCATTGATAAGGGTTTCATCCTCATGACTTAATCACCACCCAAAGGTCCCACCTCCAAATATCATCACATTGGGATTTGATATCAATAAATGAATTTTAGGGGGTACATATTCAATCCATATCATTCAGACAACATTTCTGATTTTTTATTTTTATAGATTGATATTTCTTTGATATTTTTTCCCCTCTGCCTGAAGAATGTCCTTTAACATTCCCTGTAGTGCAGGTATTCTTGTGGGGAAATTTTTCAGATTTTGTATTTCTGGAAAAATCTTTTTTTACATTTGATGCCTCCATTATATTTCTACTGGATAGTGCTGTGTTCGATATATGTCCCATATCTTTTTTTTCCCCTTGTTTTTCGCCTTTTTTTTTTCTTTTGGTCTGTCAATCTTGATATTTTTTACTGATCTGTTTTTCCATCTATTAATCGTCTGTTCTGCTTTGTCTAATCTTCTATTAAACCAGTAAGTTAAATTTTACTGTCAGATATAACATTTTTGTCAGTTTTAGAAATTTACTTTAGATTCCTATTCTCTGATGAAATTTTCCATCTTTTCTTCATTTTAAAGAGCATTTTAATCATAAGTTATTTAAAATCAATTATCTGGGCGTGCCTGGGTGGCTCAGTCAGTTAAGCGTCTGACCCTTGATCGGCTCAGGTCATGATCTCAAGGTTGTGAGATTCAGCCCCACGTTGGGCTCTGTGTTCAGCATGGAGTCTGCTTAAGATTTCCATCCTCTCCCTCTGCCCCTCCCCCTCTGCTCACATACTCTCGACATCTCTAAAAAAAAAAAAAAAAATCAATGATCTGGAACTCCTTGGTTGTGTTTCTATGTTCTTTATAAAAAATATGATTTTGTATGTCTTTTGGTCATTTAGTCCTGTTTTAATTGTCCTAGTAATTTTTAATGGATACATGACACTGTAGATGACACAATACAGAGGCTCTTGATGATGTCATTTTCCTCCACAGCAAGAGAGAGATTTTCTTCCAGGGACCATATAGGGACAGTGGATCACCATAATCTAGTTGCTGTTTAATTTTAGAGTTTTGGGGTTGGTGTATTTCAGTTTTGAGATTATTCCTAAGCCATGGTTAATCTTCTAGAGTGTGGTTTTTCTTCCAAGTCTTTGCTTTTATTCCTAGTTCATGGTCCTTTGGGAATCTCAACTGAAAGTCTAGGCTATATTCTAAAGCTCCTCCAACTTGTTAGGAATTGAAATCCAACCATAGTCTCCCTAGCAACAAGCAGCTGCTAAAATTTCTGCTGTACTATTTGGCTTCCCAGATGTTGTAGTTAGCTGGACTTTTGGACTCTTGCCCTGACACATTTAGCATAGGAATTAACCAAGGATTTCGATGGGAATTAGAGATTTGGGGGACTTCTCTGTATTTCCCTATTCTCTGGGATTTTGTCCCTCAAATCCCAACCAATGTGGCAGTGTGGCATTCTGCCAACTGTATCTTTGCTCCAATAAGTGAACCACTTTCTGCTTGGCCTCTATTTCCTGTACAGAAAATAGGAAAATGTCTTCATGGGAAAAGCCAGGATAAATGTGGAGTCTTCTGTGTGCTTCTCTCTTCTAAAGGATCACAGTCATCCAAGTCTCATCTCTGTTAGGTATTCTTCAGTGAGTTCCAAGAGTCATCTCATACGTAGTTGTCAGTGGGAGGTTTAGTTTTATTCAGTCTAATCCACCTGTCCCAGAACCAGAAATCTGCAATGCTCATTATGTTTTACCTGGTAATTTGAAGTGTCTTATATTGGAAACTGTTTCTCTGAAATTCTAGTTTGCCATATTGCCTCCAAAAGACTTACATCTGTAATAAACCATGGTACCTTAAGAGATCCATTTATAAAAATTAATGTGCAATCCATCTTTTCCTCTTAAATTTCTAAACTATATTTAACCTCCACTGCCAGGTACTTGATCTATTTAGTTGAATTCGAGTCACACATGTTTTCATTTAATAGCCTATAATTTTTAGGAAATCCGAACAAGGACAAAAGAGTGTCATGTGGCACAGTGAAACCTGAGATTAGAGTCAAACTGGACTGATGATGTGGCCATTTGCACTTTTTTAGCTAAAATTTCCTCATTTGTGGGGTGCTTGTTTGGCTTAGTTGGTAGAACGTATGACTCTTGATCTCAGGGTCCTGAGTTCAAGTCCCACATTGAGGATAGAGCTTACTGAAAAAAATAAAATAAGGGGCACCTGGGTGGCCTCAGTCCATTAAGCATCCGACTCTTGGTTTCAGCCCAGGCACGATCTCATGGTCCTGAGATCGAGCCCCATATTGGGCTCTGTGCTCAGCATGGAGTGTGCTTGTCTTTCTCCCTCTGCTCCTCCCCCCACTCATGCTCTCTCTCTCTTTCTCTGTCCCTCTCTCTTAAATAAATAAACAAATAAAGAAAGAAATAAAATCTTTTAAAAAGAATAACAAATAAAATTTCCTCATTTGTAAAACTTTTCTTTACCTTTCCTTAATTATAGTTTCCTCATTTGTAAAATGAAAATAACAATCTCTTTATGTGTTCTTGTCATGGACAGGCACTAAGATGTTTACAATAGCGTTGTCCATGGGGGCACAAATGTTTAAAACAGAGTAAAGGCAAATTTTTCATTTAAAAATTGTAAAACCCTTTCAGTAGGGTTCTGGCTGAATAAATTATGGTGTATCCACACCATGAACTAGTGTGCAGTCATTAAAAACAGTAGCGAGGCCACTTGACTTCAGAGACTTATTCTGAGATATTAAATGAGAAAAGAAAGATGCAGACACGTGAATATAATTTTTAACTATGTAATTGTGTGTACACATATCTACACATATCTATATATTCCATTGAAAAAAACCACTGAAATGCATATATTATGTTAACATGGGCTTCTGGATAAGGGAAGGTGGGAAGGGGAATAGGGTTGATACAGAAGAAAGAGAAAAAGAGAAGAAAAGGAAAAATGGGCAAATAAAATTTATTTCAAGAAATGCATGTATGCCATGATCACTTTTATATATTTTTTTAAAATTTTATTTCTGTTTGTTTATAGGAATAAGTTAATTTTTAAGTGCTGACTTTTCAACTTTAAAGTGTAAATTTAGTATCATGAATGTAAGTTCTTTAATAAAACACTTAAGTTATGAAAGGCAGTTAGAGTTGAAGGGGTAGATCCTTAGCTTGAAGATCTTCCAAGTGCAAATGATCACATTTACTAACAAAACAATCTTGATTCCTGTGCCAAGATCTCCTGCTAGGCCTAGTAGACATCCTAGCTTGACAGAATCTGGCTTTTATTTCTGGTATTTGTAATACTCATTTTAATGCTAAGGTCCTCCATATGCATTTTCATAATACAAAGGCTGATAATTCATGCCATGTATCTCTTTATGAA
Organism: Halichoerus grypus; assembly: GCF_964656455.1. Taxonomy (NCBI): domain Eukaryota; kingdom Metazoa; phylum Chordata; class Mammalia; order Carnivora; family Phocidae; genus Halichoerus; species Halichoerus grypus. The sequence goes on along the minus strand of NC_135719.1, from coordinate 13,107,861 downwards.
ATAAATTGAATGAATAATTGAAATTTATTCCTTGGTTCCAAGTAAAAGGTTAGCAAAAAAAAATAAACTTTCCGAGAGTGAATGTTCAGTGTGTGCACGTAAGTATAAATTTAGTTGAATCACTAAATTGCACTTCCATGGAATTGTACTAACATGCCCTTACTTGCCTAGCTCTTCCTAGTTCTTTTCCCACCCTCACAATGTTTTGCAAGTTTCAAATCGTCATTCAGATGAATAATAGTCACAAAAGAACATATCTGCCACTGAACTTTTGGAATTTCTAGACTGCCTAGTCAGTCGGAGGTTTTGTGTAAAAGACCAGGTGTGAGCGGGGAATGATGTTCATGCCCTAGAGGTCAGGCTATCAGCCCTACCCTGCCAGCCTTGAGGGAAGATACCACACAACTTACACACCTAACCCATACTACATTTATTTGTGCTATTTATAAATGTCAGTAGGGACCTAAGTCCATGCTGGAATTTGCTAAATGGCATTTGACCTCTTGATCCAAAGTGAATGGCTAAAGATTTGGTATTATGTGCCAAAAGGCTAAAGATGTATGACGGAATAATATGTGAGCTATTAAGGGAACTGATTAATCACAATTGTTAATAATTACCAAACACTTATTATGCATGAGTTGCTCTTGGTGAAAAGCCTTGTGTATAAGAATGGACTTAATCCTCAAAGCCCTCCTAGGAAGTAGGAAGCATTATCCTTCTTATTTTACAGGTGGGGAAACCGAGGCACTGGGAAATTAGGTAAATTCCCACTGATAGAATGCAGAACTAAGATTGAACAGAGTTATTTGAGATCCACATGACATCCTCTCAACCACTATCTTATATCTGTTTAAACCAGGAGTGCCCAGAATGTGTGCTCTTCTCTTCTGTGCAGAAATTAGGCCCCTGTTTTCTTGTGCAGTGACCAGCACATGGAGAGTCTCGGCTTCTGTGGTAACAGGTCAAGAATTCAAGGATGAGACACAGATTTGAAGGTCCACGTTATGGTAGAACTGGGTTGTCATTACCTGGCTTTCATTCCTTCTTTATGTAAAGAGAGTTTGGGGTCGGGGGTGGGCACGTGGTGAAGGGGGACAAAGGATAGGATGGAAGAGGGATGTAGGGAGAGTAAGCTGTACACCGAAATTTGCTCTCAGCGCCTGGCAGCTCAGGGGCAAGAGAGAAATAAAGAAGATCCTCTGGGAACTTACATGTGTTAACAGTGAGACAGACAGACACACTGCGTCCCAGATGGAGTAGGAAAACAGAAGTCTCTGAGACACTCGGAGGACCCCTGGGAATGTGGACAGCAACTGAAGTGGCAGGTGGGGCATAACATACAGACAGGAACATGGATCCTAGAAGGCCCACCCTCAACACCTGATAGATCTCATTCAGATCTCTTGGCTCAGAATGTATTCCAAGAATATCTTCCCATGAAACTTCCAGAGTGGCAGCAAGGAGCCAGCCTGCTTGTGGGACATGCTGGCAACAAGAACAAAGTGTTTCTCTTTTCCCTGCCCTGCCACTGTGACTCCAATCAAGAGTCAGCCAGAGAACAGAGGAAAAGCTTCCGATGAAATTTTGAGCCCGACTGTGATTGATTTGATAATCCTGAATTAACCCCAAATTCCTACCTGTAATAGAGAATATTTGGAAGGTGACCAAAGAAGCTGTCTGACTCACCAAAGCGACTCCAAGTAACCCTATTCACAGTATCCCTCCTACAGCGTTAATATCTCCAGCCTCTCCCCCACTTTCCTACAGTAAGGCTCCTTAAGTAGAGCTCCTATGTTCTTTTAACTCTTTGAAACAAATTCGTGAGCTCAGATAATTTCAGCTATATTTACTACCGAATTAGGAAAGAATTCAGTAAGGTCCCTTTCCAGCGCTACATTCTTGGAGTCTGAGAGATTTTTTCAAAGCGCATGCATGCGTGTTTGTATGTGTATGTGGGAGTTGGGGGGGGTAATCATAAAATCTATTGCTTTGACAACTTTCCTCTGACTATATGAATTATATGAAATATTTTTCAGCCTCAAAGCTAGGAAAAAAATATTATCTAGAGACCGATAAACTTTCTCCTAATAGTCAATAGTTTACGTGAAATATTTGACATTAAATAATCAGAGGTCCTCAATCAACAAAAATGGGGGGGAATGTTCTAGAACTGCTGGACACTATCTCTCTTAGAGAATGTCTGTAACATATAATTACATTCTCCAAGGTGCTGATAGTGTTTTGATTTGGATAGTTGATGGTTTAGGAAGGAGTCCACCAAACAATGCCACAGACTATAAACCACAGCTCCTAAAAACATCAGTTGTACTAAGGAGAACTACTAAACTGTTTTGCTCAATGATCCATCCCGTTTTATGCCAACTCGTTGATCTTTGTAATCAAATACCATTCAGGTTAGTCTGGCCTCAGCTGGAAGCTTAGGAGTAAATTAATATGTCATGGACTGAGTTCTTAACAGTGATGGACTTACTAATACAGACTTCGGCTAATATCTATTTTCCAAACAGTTTAGAGAGTGATGATGAAATATATAGCAGCTTCCCCCAAAGGGAGGTGTTCTGATAATTCTGGAAACAATGTTAAGAACAACATGGAAGGGGATGAAGATGAAACTATTGGGGATTGGTGGGAAAAATATATACCCCCTATCAATTTAAAGGTTGATGCTTATAGGATGCAGAAGGGTCTGTTATAGATACTGTGTAGGGAGATTTTTAAAAATAGAGTAGACCAGAAACATGTATGCAAGTGAAAAGCACTATATCTACGAAACTGCGGGGAGTGGGGAGAAGGTCCTTATGGACATAGTCCATTTCAAACCTTTTCCACTATGGACATCGGGTTCAAGAAGGTCAAGCATATAATAGTTCGTCTCTTTCTGTTTCCCTTAAAACAAAAAGTCAAGCAGGATCTCAAATCATCTACAATGTCATCTATGTGGTTTATTGGTGTTATTGGAACAACATAAACTGGAACATTGCACGTAGGAGGGATATATTATCAACAACATATCCATAACACCTAGGACTGCCTAAAACCATGAATGCATATTTCCCATTGTCTTAATTTCCTCTTGTCTTGAAACTTCCTTGTTAGAAGTTCACTGAGACTGAGTGCATGCTTTTTCTGAGGCAAGCGGTTATTAAAATGTGCAAAGTAAAAAGATAAGCACTAATCACTCCAACTAAGAACAAGATGGGGAGCATCCTGAGAACAATTAGAAATGAGTTTGAAAAAGGAAAATATATCATGGTAGATGCCATTTTCCCCCAGATAACACCTATTTATTTAATTATTTATTTTTAAATATTTTATTTATTTATTTGTCAAAGAGAGAGAGAGCAGCAGCAGGGAGAGTGGCAGGCAGAGGAAGAAGTAGGGAGAGAGAGAAGCAGGCTCTCCACTGAACAAAGAGCCTGATAGGGGACTAGATCCCAGGGTCCTGGGATCACCACCGAGCTGGTGGCTTAACTGATTGAGCCACCCAGGTTCTCCAAATTACACCTCTTGATTCAATCCAGTGCTTGGTAGAATGACGGACAATTTTGAACAACTGCATTGAAGCCTCTTTAAAAAAAAACCCTGTGTCATGTAGCTTGTCTTTAATGTGGAACAGGGCAAAATCGCTTCCTAGTCTAATTCCCCAATTACAATTGAGTGTAAACCCCCAAATCTGACAAAGATCACCATTTTGCAGTATCATAGGTTTTGTTAACAGATGAGAAAAATGTCTTTCTCTGGAAAGGGAGGAGTGGTATATTCTCATTTCGTAACATATATTTCCTCATAGAATTTAAGGACTATACTCAGCTTATATATTAAATTCAGTTGGTAAAAATTCATTGATAGTCCATTACTATTGGTGAACTGCAGTGTAGGGACTTGAGGAAATCCTCCCAAACCCCTGCTTGCTGGATACTTCTCTCCCCTCCCTCTTTTCAACTTCATCAAAAGTGATTCATTATAAGCAGACATATTTCTCTTCCAGCTAATCCCAAATTGTTGGAATAAAGAGCTTGACACCAATTTTAAGCTTTTCTTTTTTTCCTCCCCTAGTCATTTATTGTGGAAGAAAAATAGCCCTAAAAAAATGGATTTTTTACTGCGTCCTCGATAAATCCTACATGCATTTCTCTTATTCTCTGTCCACTGCAAACATGCCTCTATCAAGATTAATACTAAATTCAGCCCAAGGCTGAGCACTAGATTTGAGCAATGACAAATTCCTCACATTTCCCAACAGATCTTTTACTTTTTCTGCTAAGTTGTGAATTTCAGGCTTGCCCTCAAAATAGACACAGTGGAAAAGCATTCCTATCACTGACTGTAAGTCATTATTTTTGAACCCTGACACATTGATACATCTCAGCTTTTTGATGTGTTATTTGATCTTTCATCCAGCTAATTTTTGAACTTTCTACAAATTTAGATCATTCATAGTTGAAGTCCAATCTTGTGTCTTGAGAGGAGAATAGAGAAGGATATAAGTTTTTTAGGTCAGTTGTCCCCAGATTTTGCATTTTTATCAGTAAAATATATTTTTTAAAAATTAGAAGATGAAAATGAGACGCAAACTAAAATGTGTCAAGTACAGACGTGCACTCACATAAAAAGAAAAAATCTCTACCAGCTACTGTTTCTTCAATTTCAGGATAAAAATCTCAGGACGAAAAACAGTTTTTTAAAATGAATAGTTTGCTTTATGTGAATTTTCTTACTTTGTTGGAGATTTATCATGTATATACGACTGTCTGCAGCTTTGCTTTTGGGACAATGGCATCAGGCAAAAAAAAAAAAAAAGAAACTTCTGTCCACACAGTTCTAAAACGGGGATCAGCTGACCCGGCCTGTGATCCCAGCAATTTTTTTGATAAATAAATAACAATTCTATGGGATTGTCATTTGAGTCAGGAGAATCATTTTCCTTTCAGAAGCTCATGAGTTCATTTGTATTGAAAGATCATCATAGAGATCAAATGAGACTGTGAGGCATGTAACTGATTAAAGGGACAGACTTACTAATAAGTATATACCGCTTGACTACGAGCCAGAAATTGGAGATGAAAACGGTTTTCAACTAAATTCTGATCATTGCCATCCAGGGTGCATAGAATTATTCTGGACATTTTAATTTATACATATTTTACTAAGTTAATCATGAACCCAAAACACTGAATCACAGAGAAGCCCATTATAAGAAACATTCTGCCTCATTCCAGGTACAAAAATCCCATTCATCTTTTGGGATTCACACTTTGCTTTTGAAAAGATAATTTTCCTCATTCTTGGAATCCTCACTGTGACCTTGATTTTTTTTAAGATTTTATTTATTTGAAAGGGAGAGCATGAGCAGGGGTGAGGAGCAGAGGTAGAGGGAGAGGGAGAAGCAGACTCCTCACTTAGTAGGGAGCCCTGATGTGGGGCTCAATCCCAGGACCCTGAGATCATGACCTGAGCTGAGAGCAGATGCTTAACCGACTTAGCCACCCAGGCACCCCTATGACCTTGATTTAGAAGGCTATTTTTAGGTGCCGAAGATTTCTTGGAGACTCTCTGTACTATTCTGTACTTGGACTATTTGAATGAGGCCAAAGGCTGCCCTAAGAAAGTAACCATAACGTGTTGATCACATTTTATTCAAATTAAATGAATTCTGTAAACAGGTGCTAAACATGAGTCAGTGTGGGGGACACCTTCCCTTGTTTTTCATTCTATCTGTTCTGTTTGGAGAGAACAGCTTCCCTTGTTCTATGCCCTTTTATTTGAGAAATTGTCTCAAATTCTTCTCCACTCAGGGATTTGAGTTTTCTTTTTGGGTTGCATTACCTGTGTCTCCGTCATGCCTCAGCATAAAGCCATGTGTGGTCCACTGAGTGGTCAGGCTAGCCCTGGGACACTCTCCCTGATTGTGCTAGTCTAGAAAGACTACAACCCCTCAGGTGCATAACTGGGCATCTACGAAGTCAGAATTTAATCTCTGAGTTTTTTAGAACTAATTTTAATTAATTAGTTAGAATGCATGGGCCTCGTTGGACCTTCTAAACAATGACCAGATATTGTCCATGTTAATTTATGGTGGGGATGGAGAGGGATACCTCAAGTGACTCCAGATACTGGAAGGTTATGCAAGTGCATTAAGTGGTGGAAATGCCATGTAATACCATTGGAGGATGGCGGGGTCAGGGCGTATGTATGCCCGTTCCATTTCTAAATGGAATGTTTTAAATATTCCAACTGCTAATTTTTGATCCTGGTTAATTGTGATCTACCCCCCATACACACAGAGAGTCCCTAAATCCCCCCTTTTCCCATTGCACTTAACATTTTGTAATACACTCTATGGTGTCTCTATTTTAGCTGTTTCTTTCTTGAGTCTCCCCTCACCCCTTAGCCATATAATTAAACTACATGAGGGAAGGGATTTTTGGTTGTTTTATTCACTTCTGAATCCCCATCGCCTATGTAAGTGCCAGACATGCAGCATGCATTCAAATATTTACGAATGGAGAGCTTAATTCTCTCACCCATCACTATACAGATAATCAGCTTTTAATGTGAGATTTCGTGTTTGTGTTTTCAGCTTGCAGGGCACTTAGGATCTCATTGGAAAATGTTCAGGTGAGGATCAAGACAGATATGGCCCATATCTGGAAGAGGATTTCCATGTAGCAATGCTGTGATGCACACAATCATTGTGTTCTTCCCAACTGAGATCTGTTCTCTTCACTGCATGTCAGGCAGACCATATGAACACCAATTAGAGTTTGCAATAGAAAGGAACACTTTTGTCATTCCTGAGCTCAGGCAACTTCAGTATTCCATGTAAGTATTCTATATTGCTGTATAACATATTTGAAATTAAGATATTTGGCATTCTAGATGTAACCCACGACGACCATAGTGGCCAATTCCCCAAAATGCTTGAGACTCACAAGGGTGTCCTATTGACAAAAGACGGAAAACAGATGGAAAAACAGACTTGCAGAAACGGTAAAGTATTTCTCACCAATAGACTCAGTAAGCAGCCTTTGCTGGCTCAGGCACCAGCATCTAGAATATAATGATAAGTCGGCTCCACACACAGCAGGTCCCACAAACTATGGGTCTTTGGATTCACCTGTACACATATATGTTAATTTGGCCAAAAAAATGTTGGCCTCATTACACTGACGTCAACATGTCAAAAATCTACTGAATTCAAGTCAAAATCTGGGTTACTGGCAGCTCTTGGACAATTAGGAGGCCTGGCAATATTGGGCAGGCATTCCCACAATTACATTAGTGATAAATCTTGTGCCATTCATCCTGGCCGCGCCACTACTGAATCTTTTTTTTTTTTTTTCCATTTTGTTCTCGCAACGATATCGCCTGCTGCCTGGTCTATATTTTTAGAGTGTGATGTTGACTCTATTCTTAATTTCTGCTGAAGTTCCAATTACATGCTTATTAAATTACTTCGGTAGAGCGTGCAACTCTTGATCTCAGGGTTGTGAGTTCGAGCCCCACGCTGGGTGTAGAGATCACTTCAAAATAAAATCTTTAAAAAAAAAAATGAACACATACTTAAGGAGCGCCTGGGTGGCTCAGACGGTTAAGCATCTGCCTTCGGCTCAGGTCATGATCCCAGGGTCCTGGTATCGAGCCCCCCGCGTGGGTCGCCCTGCTCAGTGGGGAGCCTGCTTCTCCTTCTCCCTCTGCCCCGCCCCCCTGTTTGTGCGCGTGCTCTCTCTCTCTCAAATAAATAAATCTTTTTTTAAAAAAAAAAACAGTAAATCAGGATGTGGTAAGGACAGAATGGTTGAACAAACTATTAATTTACAGCAGCAGGATCCAGGAACCAATTCTATGGACCGGACGGTAGGGTCCCAAAGCTATGTACCTCCTTCACTGAGAAGTGGCCACCATACCTTTGTGGGAAGGAGGGTATCTCAGCTTGGAATCTGTCGCTCTCCTTCTTTCACTGTTTTGGTCTGACGATTCCTAACTTGGGACATATTCCACGTCCTGTGCCGCCGTCTTTGGAGTGCTCCTGCACTTAATCGGGACCGTTGACACTAAACTGTGGCAGAAAGAGAGGGGTCTCTACAAATGCAACAGAAGTTGTATATATTGGTACAGAGATCGCTGCACTCCATTTCCACAGCTCTCGCTGTCTGCGCTGAACTGCCCCTCCTGCAGGAGCTTCTGTCTTCTAGAGTAAAACTTGCAGCATGTGTGATGCAGGTACTTGTCACTCTGGAAAAGCATCTTTTTGCTTTGTGTTCTCCTGGATCTCTTTCTGTGCCACTCTGTGCTGCACCAAGTCATGGAAAAAGCAGTTTCCGGGCTGATGGCAACCCCCCCCCCAAAAATACAAAAATGAAAGATTTTGGTAATTTTTATCTCACAAGTAAATTTTTGTCTCCTTCATCCATATCCCAGAAGACTTTTTTTGTTCTGTTTTTTTGTTTTTTGTTTTTGTTTCAGATCCCATAAGATTTGGCTGTTCACTCGTATCGGTCTGCTGTGTGTAGGCTGCGCTTAGTGATCCTAAAGAACATAGTGCCATGAGCCCGTTTTTCTATGATCCATGTGGATGTATGAACACGGGCATCCCCAATGCGGTGGTGTGACCCACACATGCCTCGTCTTTCAGAGCCCTTCTGAACTCACAAGGGAAATAGATGATTGCTGGGTGGGATGGAACCAGTATGAGCAAAAGGAGAAACAAGCAGTTTATTTATTTATTTTTTTAAAGATTTTATTTATTTGACAGAGAGAGACACAGCGAGAGAGGGAACACAAGGAGGGGGAGAGGGAGAGGGAGAAGCAGGCTTCCCGCTGAGCAGGGAGCCCGATGCGGATCTCGATCCCAGGACCCTGGGATCATGACCTGAGCCGAAGGCAGACGCTTAACGACTGAGTCACCCAGGCACCCCAAAACAAGCAGTTTAAAGTTTGGTATTGAGATCTAGAAAACCCAGACTAAAGGTAAGCCAAGGTTTGTCATCACAGGAAGGGGAGGACTACACAGGCAGGAAACAGAACTCAAATGAATTTCAAAGGAGAGAAAGTCACCACTTAACCCAGGCAGATTTTTGGCCCAGAGCCTTGCTGTGTAAATGGAATTCTATTTCCCAGGGACCTCTGAAGCCAGGACTGCTGAGAACATTCACTTGCTTTTGCAATTGGAACATTAGAAGTTTACATCAAGATGGCAGGGACTCTTGTAACTTTCTGTAAATTCCTAAGACCCAGTGTATTCATAGGACAGCTAGAGCATATATGAAAACCCACTGAGCCTTTCCTTTTTCCTTCAGCTTAATACTTGTGAGCCCAAACAATCCAGATTTCATAAACATATTCAAAATTACTATTTCCTTTAGAACATATTCAGGACATAGGCTGAGGTGTTAGGAAATACAGAAATGAGTAAGCTGTCACTCGACATGTAAAAGATGTATCTTTAGTGTAAAGCTTTGATTGTTGGTTTGGGAGGAATGGGAAGATATGATAGAAATAAAATGGAATTGGACTCTGAGTAGTCAAAGTCACTAACACTTTGGGGGCCAAGGGAGGGGGGTAAGAACACGGTGCAGTCCTTACATATAATTTAATATTTGCCCTGGCCATTGGGGCATAACCCATTGCTTTTTAAAAGGACCACAGGGTTCCTTATCTCTCTGTCCTTGTACTTTGGTGGATCCCCATAAACAAATGTGTATTTATCTTGCAAGCCTCAGCACAAACTCAACCCCAAGCCCCTCCTGCCTTCTGACTGCTCACTCCTGGGTTGAGCACACGTTTTCCCCGGTGCTTATACTCCTTCCCTGTTTGTCTCCCACCACATGTGCAAGGACAATGGCTATGTCCACTCTCCCTTGGCTGACAGGGTTTAGTACCTGAAACACATGTTCAGTAGTGGTCTGTCCCATTAACGCATGACCCGGTGGCCTTCAATCAGAGAGGACTGGCTTCAGTCTAGGCCTCAGCACTTACAAGTGTGTGACAGCGAATTTTCTCCAATTTATTAAACCTCTGTTTCCTCTCACACAGAAAGAGAACACAGGATCCTTTGTGAGGACAAAATGGAATGACTTGTGCAAAGCACTCAGCCCAATTCATCAAAGTAGAGAGAAAATACAACAAACTTTCATGATCTATCAACTAGCTTGGTTGAATTTAGATTATTTTCAAGATCTGTTTTAAAAATCTGTGGTTCCCAAACTGTGTGCCACAGGGAACTCGTAGGAATGCCATCGTATGTTTTTAGTTTTCAAGGGACACATGGGGACATTGGACACCTCACAACCATTACTATCAAAATTTTTGGACTCTAAATACTTAATAAAGGGAACCTTTAGACGTTTCTTTCAGCTTGGCTTGCATCACAAAAGAATGGAGATAATAAAGTTGCTATGAACCAAGAAAATTGGGAATCTCTGCTTTAGAAATTTTTTTTAAAATAAAACATTACAATTGTAGCTATAGCCTCTGTGGATTTGTACCTCTCTCTTCCCCTTTAAAGTAACTACAAATCTGAAATTTGAAAACTGACACTTTTTTTTAAAAAGATTGTATTTATCCATTTGAGAGAGAGAGAGAGAGTGCGAGCATACACAAGCGGGGGGAGCGGCAGAGGGAGAGAGAGAAGCAGACTCGCCGCTGAGCAGGGAGCCCAACACAGGGCTCCATTGATCCCAGGATCCTGAGATCATTATTTGAACTGAAGGCAGAAGCTTAACTGACTGAGCCACCCAGGTGCCTCTGATAACTGACACTTTTATTAATATTTTTATGTTTTCATTGCACATTTTCTTCCATGTGCATAAATCATATTATTTTTGTATGTTTGGCGCTTGACATAAATAGCGTCAGGTACATTATCTTTCCTGAACTTGCTTTTTTTCTACCATGCACTGATACACACTCTCTTAATTGGTATTACTTTATAATAAATATGAATATCTGGTAGGGTGAGTCTCTCTACCTTGTTCTAATTCAGAATTATGTGGGGTTTTTTTGTTTGTTTGTTTTCAGGGTTTTTTTTTGCCTTATGCTTCCCATATAGATTGTAGAATGAGCATTTTGAGTTCTACCAAAAACCGATTGGGTTTTGATTAGAATTGCATGAAATTTATATACTAATTTGAAAATAATTGGCATCTTTATGAAAGCATGTCTTCCAATCCAAGAGCTTGCTTAATTTCTTTACTCTGCATCATTCAATAAAACCTGTTTTCCCTCCATAGAAGCTAGCTCATCATTTTTTAGAGCTGTTTCTACCTTTTCCTATTGCACTGGACTCGTCTTTGCCTTGTTCCTGACTTGAAAAATAATGGCTCTACATTTCACTATTAAACATGAAGTAGTTTGTAGTGTTGAATTAGATAATATTTATAAGTTAAGGTTTAGCTTTCTATGCTTTGTGTGTGCCTATGTGTCTATGCAAATCTTAGATGGATACTGGATTTTAATAAATTCTTGTTTTATGTCCATTTGGGTACTTTAGAAAGTTCTTATCCTTTAAATTAGTTTGTGTGATGAATTGCATTTATAGTTTTTTCTCGTCTTAAATCATCCAGGAAGTCTCATGATAAATCAACCTTGATCATAATGGTTTTAAAAATAATCAAGTGGTAACTTCTGTTTGCTAATATTTATTCAGGATTTTTGAGTTTACTTTCATGAGAGAGATTGCATAATACACTTTGTGCTGTTCTTTTTCAGTCTGGTGTCAAAGTCATTATTAACTTCAGAAAGGGAGTTAAGGAGGCTCACTTCATTTCTTCTACTTTCTGAAATATTATGTATAAATGCGGATAATGTATTTCTTCATTTTTGCAAAAATTAGCTCCTAAAACATCTGACCCGGAGTCAATTCAGGAAATAGACTGTCATTTACTGATTTTAAAAAAATATTGTAATGGTTAAACGTCAGTTCTGGTTTCTGGTTCTTCTTGAAATACAATTTTTGTTAAGTTACTTGTGCAATTAGAAAATTAGATAAATATAATCAGAACTAAATAATTTCTAGAAAATGATCCATATATCTCCGTTTTTAATTAGTTGGTGTGAATTCATTCATGATTTTCTCTTACCATTATCTACACTGTATCTCTAATCGTGACCCTTTTAGTTCCTAATATTTATTAATGCCTTTTCTTTCTTTTCTTGCTCAACCACATCAGAATTTTCCATTTTATTAATTAAAGCAAAGGAAGCATTTTCCTTTTTTTTGAGTGATTTTCTTTGTGTTCTATTTTATTAACTTGTGCTTATGTATTTTTTCTTCCTTCTGACCTCTTCGGGTACCGTATCCTTATTAAGAATTTTCTTGGAGGTGGACACTTAGCTCATTTAACCTTCTTTCCCAATATAAAGATTTAAGGCTCTAGCTTTAGGGACATTCCCACAACTTTTCCCAGGATCCTGAGATCATGACCCGAGCCAAAACCAAGAGTCAGAGGGTTAACCAACTGAACCACCCAGGAGCCCCCCCGCCCCGCCCACAAATTTTGATATGAGGTATTCTTACTATTGTCCAATTCTCAAGAATTGCTTAATTTCCATGATGGATTCTTTGGCCCATGAGTTATTTAGATGTGTTTCATATTCCCATGTGAATGGGTTCTTCTGCTTATTATGCTCCCATTCTCTAACTTAATTGTTATCAGACTTCTGGGTCTGTACAATATTAAAGCTAAATTAACTGCTACAATGTGCTTTCTGGCCTAATACATGTGCTTAAAAGAAATGCTGCCTCTTCACATCTTATGTTATTTTTTCTCAAATGGTTTGTGCATTCTCTTCTTATTGGTTTAAGATCTCCTTATACAGTTTAGATATTAATACTCTGTGCTATCTGGGTTGCAAACATATTTTTCAAAATTTATAATTTTCTATTGACTTTACTGAAGTCATCTTTTACCATGCTATTTATAGAGTGAAATTTGCTTATCTTTTTTTTAATGCTTTATAGGATTCCACATTGCCTGAGGACCCCACCACTTTAAATGCATATAGACTCCTATCTGTTCTTGTAGGATTTTTATACATTTCTTTCAGAGAAAGATCCGGGGCTGAGGAATAAATTCATGTAATTTTATTTATTAAATGACCTTTTATGAAAAATGCAAACATAAATACAAAATTTGATACAAAAGTGTGTATTTGTCCAAAGTGTGAAAAGAAATCACAACAGAAAAAAAAATTAATATATTGACAATATCTCAACTATCCCCCTAATCCAGAAAGATGGCATAATATTTTTTATGAAATGACCACTTAATACATGTCTGTAGTAGTGTTTTTATTTTCCTACATTTTTTGGCTTCATATTCTTTGATCACTTCACTATATAATTGCAATTGTATATTTTCCATAGAGAAAATAACAAGAAAAGTTAGCCTTTCCTTTAGTAGAGTTGATCAAAAATTGTTTTGTTCTTGATGATTGGGATGTATCACACATATGAATTCAGACACCAACACATTCATTATAAAACCTTTCAAATAGGAAATCTGAAAAACAACACTTCACTCAATTCCCAAAAAGAAAAAATCCATGATGCCTTTGTATTGGTATAACACTGCATTCTCGAGTTGATTCTTGAGAGGGGAGAACTTCCATTTTGACTAAATACCAACGAGAATTCCATCTTATATCATCAATTGTATATATTTGATCATTGGAAGGCTTTCTACACATTGATTTCTGGCCCTGTCCTTTCCAAACCTTGTTCTCCCCCACTACACCTGTTCTCCAGGTGCCGGGCGCAGTAGGACATGGTCATAATGTGGCGTGAGCTGAGGTTCTGTGTCTTGGTGAGAGAATGCTGAGTGGGGCGCTGTGATGGGTCAGAGAATGCTGAGTGGGTCAGTGCTAGCACCCTGGACGCTGATCCTACACTGCAACACTTATCCATAACTTAACGCAGAATGATCGCCAACCACAGGCATCTACCCCACCAGGCCAAAACTAAATGCATCCCTTAGTCAATCTCCCCTCTGCCAGATCCCATAGGCTCTGTATTTTTTCCAGTGCCATCTGATGACAGAGATGTAGGAAGGGAAGAATGGAAAGTGGGATAACCAACTCATCCCAGTTTGCCCGGGACTTGGCCGATTTTAGCACTGAAAGTCCCATGTCCCGGGATCTCTCAGTCCTGGGCCCACAAGGAAAGCCTATTGCTCTAGGGGAGAAGAGACAGCGGTCTTAGCTGTTGCTGCTTAAAATAATTTTGTTTTGGGGCACCTGGGTGGCTCAGTCCTTTGGGCGTCTGCCTTCGCTCAGGTCATGATCCCAGGGTCCTGGGATTGAGGCCCACCTCCGGCTCTCTGCTAAGTGGGGAGTCTGCTTCTCCCTCTCCTTCTGCCTGCTACTCTTTCTCTGTCTCTGTCAGATAAGTAAATGAAATCTTAAAAATAAATAAGTTAAATAAATTAACTTTGTTTTGCAAATTTTTGAGAACTTTGAGCCCATGGACACGGGGCTCGGCACTTCCTGGGGCATCAGAAGCGACCCAGGCCAGTGAGAGGCTTTAGTTCATGTCAGGGGCTAGAGATGAAGTTCTGGTAGCTTTCCCGTAAATTTGCTGAGTAGATCATTTAAGTCCTGAATCTATCTTTAAAAGTCTTTATCTGAAATTCATTGTCTACTTGCGTTCTTTATGTTTTCCCTAGTCTTCCTTCTTCTGGCCATAGTGCTCCTTGAGTGCTTTGTTATGTTTCTATGCCAACGTTCTGTGATTCAGGTACCACTTTTGGAGTCCCCATTTGTCAAAGAGGGGATGAGGCAGTCTCCCCCTGGGGCTAGGAGAGTAGAAGGGGAGCGGTGTCCACCTCCCGCTGGGGCTCCCGGAGTGAGCTATGCCTCTGCTCCTGTAAGTCCCAGGCTTGGAAGCACAGAGCCACTGCCCCACTCAGCACGGCCGGGCATCTCCATATCAGGGAGCCCCGTGCATCTCCATATCAGGGAGCACCGAGCATCTCCGTATCTGGGAGCATCGAACATCTCCGTATCTGGGAGCACCAGGCATCTCCATATCTGGGAGCAGCAGACATCTCCGTATCTGGGAGCACTGGGCATCTCCATATCTGGGAGCATCAGGCATCTCCGTATCTGGGAGCATTGAGCATCTCCATATCTGGGAGCACCAGGCATCTCCATATCTGGGAGCACCAGGCATCTCCATATCTGGGAGCATCGGGCATCTCCGTATCTGGGAGCATCAGGCATCTCCGTATCTGGGAGCATTGAGCATCTCCATATCTGGGAGCACCAGGCATCTCCATATCTGGGAGCACCGGGCATCTCCATATCTGGGAGCACCGGGCATCTCCATATCTGGGAGCACCGGGCATCTCCGTATCTGGGAGCATCGGGCATCTCCGTATCTGGGAGCATCAGGCATCTCCGTATCTAGGAGCACCGGGCATCTCCGTATCTGGGAGCATCAGGCATCTCCATATCCAGGAGCACAGCCCCTCCGGTCCCCCACCCATGCTGCGCAAGCGGCCCCAGATCTCAGCACATCTTATTCCAAAGATCTGCCACTCTGCTCATCTTTACTACAGAAATCTCTGAGGCTCCTTTCCAGGATCTTACAGAGTCCGTGAAAAAAGAAGGCTCAGAGCAATTTGGTTTGGGTCTGATTTTCTGCTGTAAGTCCGGTAAAAAGCCTCAGCTGTGCCTAACTGTGGCCTTTTGCCCTGGGCGCGTGTGTGTATGTGTGTCCACAGACTTCTACACGTACGTGTGTACATATACAGTTGGCCCTTGAATAACACAGGATTTAGGGGTGCTGACACCTGCACAAAAATCCCCGTACAGGGGCGCCTTGGGGGGAAGGGTAGAGTTGGTCGAGCAATGGACTCTTGGTTTGGCTCAGATCATGAGCTCTTGGTCCTGGGTGTGGTTTCTACTTGGGGTAGGGAATGTGGTGAGGCGGGGCGCTCTCCAGGAAAAAACAAAACAAAACCCACAGGTGGATGTCACATCAACGTGGATTCAAACTTTATCACATACCTGCAAGATTCTTAATCCATCAGGGACCCCAAGGTATCAACTGAGCTTACAAGCTATGTAGGAGAGCTGTGAAGATAAAATTGAACAATGGCTAGGAATAGGGACAGACGGACAGCGGGAGGGGGACCCAGGCAGGAGGAGTATTTCAAGATTCCCATCTAGGGGTTCCTGGGTGGTTCAGTCAGTTAAGTGTTTGGCTCTTGGTTTCAGCTCATGACCCTGGAATCAAGCCCCATGTCAGGCTCTGAGCTCAGCAGGGAGTCTACTTGAGGTTCTCTCCCTCTGCCTCTCTCCCTGCTTGTTCTCTCTTGCACTCTCTCGCTCTGTCTCTCTAAAACAAACAAATCAACCTTTAAAAAAAATCTCCATTTCTCCCCCTTCAGCTCCTCCTCCCAACGCAACCCCCAGAAATGCAATGGTTTTACCAAGAAGAGAGAGTACAGGGCGGGCACCATGAAAAGCTTTGATTTCTTCCCCTTTTCTTGCTGCTTCCCTCTCCTTGGGACTTGTGCTAAGAACTTGGACTGTACAATTTCATATCATTTAAGAGAGAAGGGATATTAGGGGGCTGAAGGGGCAGCCGCTTGGCAAACATGAAAGCCTGCTCCAAGACATCTTTATAAGCTCTATCCCCATCGGGGTGCTCCTCAGAGCTGCCTCCCTGCAGAGCTAACTGAGGCTTCAAGACCCAGCTGCTTACGCCCTGCCCTTCAACACGGGGCTTTATTTTATCCTGTGATTGCTAGGGAGAGCTACAAATGGAATCCAGCGGGCAGCAATAGATAGCATTACCTGTTTTCCTTGTCATTTTTCGGTTTCATTTAGGTTCGACTGCCTTAAGCACTGGAAAAGCTTTACTTAGAAGGCTGGGCTCTGCATTTCCAGGTTTAGCAAAATAAAGCAGAAGCCGAGCAGCCTAGTTTTAAGGGCACAAAGGAAAACACAGTTTGGTGACGGGAGGTTTTGAATTACAGTGGCCAAAGATAGTGGCTTCTGCTTAAGACTTAATTACTGAGTGCTTTAATAGGCTAGGTGAGAGCCATTCAAGGACTTTATATAGAGTATCACTTAACTCTGACAAAACCATAGAAGATACATAGGATGAAGATACCCAGGATGAAGAAATTGAGACTCAGATAATTAACTTGCTAAAAATCAAGTAACTAGTAAATAATGGAGATCCAGAATATAAGAAAGAAGGGGTATTAGAGATTCAAGGTGACAGTAGATCTTTCACGTCATGCCTTGTCCATCAGGCCGCCCCTCTGATGTACGCAAAATAAATATTGCCATATTTCTCCAAGTATAAGATGATATCAGTTGTAAGATGCTCCTTTGTGTATCACAGTGGGGAAAAGAGTCTGTGGATTAAACTGACGATTAATTCCAAGACATGCTTGGACTTCAGAGATGTAAAAACAGAGAAGAAAAAAGTACCTTTTAATATTCATGAAGAATGATCCTTTAAAAGTCAGTCAGTCTGAAATGGAAGGAACAGAATAGTTACCTGCTGGTCCAGCTTGAGGGCAGCCTGATGGCAGCCCAGGGGTATTCTGGTGACATCTTGCTTTCTCCAAAGCTCAGCATAAAATTCCGGCGGTGATTCAGGACCTCACCTGCAGGTGGCAGTGCAGGCCACCGGATATGGCCTTTGGCCTCCTAGGGCGGGGTTTCAGGGGAGGAGCAGAAGGGGGCAGGTGAGAAACATGCTTCCACAGCTTCCATTTTTATTCACCCCTCTGTGCTTTTCCAAACCTCGGAGTCTTTTCCGTTTCCTTTTTCTCCTGTCTGGTCTCTTCTTCATCCGCATTAACTCTTTTTCTACCCATATTTCCAAAGTCCAAAGAGGTAGGCTTGCAATGAAAATGAATGTATCCTTCTTTTCCCCCCGCAAAATCAGATCAGAAATGTGGGAGTTAGCTAACGAGAAGGAAGCTGGTGTCTTAGTTTCCTGTTATTCTATGATGTTTGGGTGTCTTGATTGTATATGTGTGGAGCATATCCTAGATATAACCTCAAGATAGAGATTATTCCAGGGGCGCCTGGGTGGCTCGGTGGGTTAAGCATCCGACTCTTGGTTTCGGCTCAGATCATGATCTCAGTCTGGGATCGAGCCCTGCATCTGAGCTTGTCCCTCTCCCTCCTCCTCCCCCACGTGCTCTCTCTCTCAAACTAAAATAAATAAATAAATAAATAAAATCTTTAAAACATGGTAGAGATTTTTCTATCTAAAGAACATTTCTCAGGTAGGTCTTCCTATCTCTCGATGTAGCCAGTGATCAAACCCAGTTGTATCACTCTCCTCCCAGAATCTTGAAACACTTCCCCTGAGTCTAGACAACTTCTCCCAGCTCCTTGCATACCACCTAACCAGGCTCCAGCTCCCTGAGAACACCTGTGAACACATCCTGTGTCCACTCCGAGTCCCAGACCTCTCCCCAGAATCTTCTTCCCCTCAGTCTCTGCCCATAAGGCTAATTCTTCAAAACTAAGTTCAGAGTTCCTTCATGAAGTCTTTGCTCACTTAAACCTCATTGCCCTCCACCTATAGCTTTTTTTTTTTTTTAAGATTTTATTTATTTATTTGACAGAGAGAGAACACAGGCAGAGGGAGAAGCCCCAACATGGGGCTTGATCCCAAGACCCCGGGATCATGATGGGAGCGGAAGGCAGTTGCTTAACCAACTGAGCCACCCAGGTGCCCCCACTTACAGCTCTTAACAGCTCTCTGTAAATATGTTCATTGGTATGCCAGTCACCTCATGAGTTATCAATGTGGCAGTCTTCCTCTGTCCGTCCGATTTATATCCATATCCCTAGCGCCTCGCACAGAGCCCGGGTTATAGTAGATACTCGACTGATATTTATTGAATGAATGAATAATTGAATGATTCTTTTCTAAAATATACCAGAACGGACAGGGAAATTATTTTTAACTTTTGCACATTAAAAGCTTTTAAAACTCCTGACATCCAGACTCCACCCAGAACCAGTGAAATCAGAACTTCTCAACTGATGTTTGGGTTGAGCCCAGGTGATCTCAAGGTACAACCAAGGTGGAGAATCACCTCCATGGCAATGGTTCTCAAAGTGTGGTCCCAGGACCAGCATTAGAATATTACTATCCTCTTATTTGAAATGAAAATTCCTAGGACCCACCCTATAGTGTAGAATCAGAAATGGCAGGGCTGGGGGGATGGAGGGAGTTGACAACAATCTGTGTTTTAACAAGGCCTCCCATGATACAAAGTCAAGTTTGAGAAGCACTGTCTTAGAGGTTTACTTTAAATAAGTTATAGAGACTGTGTGTGAAGGAATCCGTCCCACCTTTTTCTTCTAATTTGATTCTGGCCCCTATTTCTTGCATATGGCTGTGCTTGCAGACAAACAACAAGCCCCTTTTAGTTGAAGATTTTTTTTTTTCTAATCTAGTTTGGTCTTACGATCAACATCAACTTATGGTAAAATAGCTTACCTATTTTATGTGGTTTTTTTTTTTTTTTCAATCCTTAAAAAAACTAGAGAAGTATTCTCGTGGCTATTTTTTCAAATCATGGAAGAGAAATGAGCAAAACCCAACATACATGGAACTTGTCCCATATGCCAGGCATGGTGCTGAAGTGCCCCATCATCTTACAATAAATCTAAGACATCCATCCCACAGAGGAGGAAAGAAAGGCTGGAAAAAAAAGGATGAGTCCACAGGGACACAGCAGAGATGTGAACCCAGATCTGTCCTAACATCCGGTCGTTCTCAGGATTCTCATGACCCCCATTTTGTTATTTTGCCCATAATCCCATAGTTTTCATGAGGAAAATCGGCTGCTCTCAAGAATCCCTGGCTAGCTCTCGAACAGAGGTGGTCACTTTGAGCACATGAAGTACTCACGCTGTTTCCTGCTCATTTGCAGTGGAATACACTCAGGGCTTTCTTTTTCTCTAAGACCTTGGAAAGAAACATGGTTTCACAATGCATCTAGGGTTAAAAGGACAGTTTTCTTCTAAAATGTCTACTTCTCTGAAACTCATATGCTTTGTTCCAAATCTGTGGTCTGAATTCTTGGATTCATTATTCACATGGTTCCTTTTTGAATCGTGAACCTTAGTAAAGTTGTACAGGCTCTGTGCTAGGCTCTGTGGGGGGCCAGCAGTGAGAAAGACAGACAAACCCCACTTGCTCACCTTCAAGAAGAACCGTATACATAAAACTAACCAATGAAGACACTAAGTCTAGATGTTATGACTGTCTTATCCAGGGCAATAAGATAAGAAGAGGACCTCTATGAGTTCAATTCTATAGTGTCTTGTGTGTACGTCTTAAGAGGTCTTTTGAACAGAAAGATCTTTGAACCTATGCTTCTCTATTTTAGTTTTTTGGGGAACCGGTATGGATGGTGTTTATTGTGGGAAATAGAGTAAATATTTCCAAGTTTGGAAGAGTCAGCCTATCAGAAGATGCAAACCCAACATTCCATTTCTAAAACAGGACACCTCAATCATCAGACCTCTTTCTCTGGGGAATGGCCAGCCAGCGTCGTCAGCAATTATACCAGTCAGAGGAGAAATTTCCGTGACTTCCATGGGCCATAAAAATCTGATACCGTTAGCAAACTGGAAGGCATTTCCAGTGAAGGTGGCTTCACATACAAAAGCAGCAGAACTGAGTACCACAAGCTCATGGCAAACCGCCAGGCCTGTTCCAGGACCCAGCCCTGCTCAGTGATGCTTATTCATCTGGGAGACGAATCCTAAATCTCAAATCCAAGCTGTGGGGCAAATAAGGCACCCAGGGGAGACTTTCTGTGCACCTGAGCACTCAGAGACACGCTCCACTTGCAAACACGTGAAAGAACCTGAAAAAGTAATCTTTTTTTAAGTCTTTAAAACATGAGAGAGCTTATCAAGACAGGGAGGAATTGCTAAGCCAATATGACAGAGAAACTGCTTACGTGGATAGGTCCATCAACTGGGAAGAAAGGTTTGCCCTAAGGGTACTTGTCAAGCCCAGAAATTTTTAGATTTCCTTCTGACAGCCAAAGGGGGCAAAGGGGATAGAAATGACAGGTTTGGCAAGGTCTTTTTTTTACAGTAATGGAACTGTTCTAAAATAAGCTTATTGTGATGGTTATATAATTCTTTATATATGCTAAAAATTCGTGGACTTATACTCTTAATATGGATGAATTGTATGATATGTGAGTTGTATCTCAATAAAGGTTGGGGGGGGAACTCAGTGAAGTGAGATCACTTTCTATTTGAGGGCAAAGTTAGGGGGAAACTGTCTTCTAGAAGCTGGCTGGCCTCCCCCTTCCCCCCCCCAACTGATCTGCTCTGGTTGCCAGGCACATGTTTACCTTAGAGACAGAGCACCCCCCCCCCCCGCCCCAGGGTTCTGAGCCCTCAGTTGAGACCCATAGAACACTGGCCCTTGGAGGCAGAGCTGTGGAGCCCTACACAGCCATGGAGGGCCTGCTGCCTGCCATCAGATCCACTTTCCAGTTGGTCCTAGAGCCCCTGTGGGGTGCCCTGCTGGTGATTTCTGAAAGCTGGAAACAGGTTTCAGTTCTCCATGAGTTTCCCTGGGAGATCGTGGCGTATATTGTAATACTGGTTTTGACAGCGAAGAAACGACACATTTGGAGAAGTGTGAAGGTGCTCGGCCAAAGGTGTTTGGCCCACGCTAAAGTCTGTGGAAAAGGTAGTGGGAATATGGGACCAATGACACAAGCTGATGATGCCCTAGGGCTGCCCGGGGTGGAGGCCAGTCTTCCCACATTACAAACCTTATGCTTCTCAGCAGTAAGTACTAACCGCTGTAGGCTGGCACTTCAGAACACCATTGACTTTCTGAAAATGGCGCAGAAGACCCAGCCTCCTAAACTTTCCCAAGTGACTGGTGATAGACCCATCTTAAGAACGTCAGAGAAGAATGGAAAACAACTTTGGAAGAAAATAATGGATGATTTGAATGGAAACACTCACGTCCTAGAGAGTCCAGAACTGCTCGCCCAAGAAATCGTGAGATGGAAGCAGAGACTCCAGGAAACGGAGCAGGAGAAAGAAAGGCTAGAGCAGTCGAACGCAGTAATGCAGCGGGCTCTGAAAGATAAAGTCAGCCAGTTAATACCACTGGGTGAAAACCTTCTGAAGGCCATCCCCTGGCCTTGTCTCCTTGGAGATCTCTTGGGTCACGTCAACTGGGAAGTCAAGCAAAAGAGGGAAGCAGAAAATGACAATCAGCCCATCCATCGGTCAGAGGGTGATCTGAAGGGTGTCACTGACGATGCTGATTCCAATGTGTCCCTTCAAAGTGCTGAAGAGAAAAATGAGGAACTAGCCAGACAACTGTGGGAAGAAAAGCAAATCAATGAAGAGCTTATGGGATAAGTCACAGATCTTCGAGCCAAGGAAGCCTCTTTGCAGAGGGAAAATTCACAGCTTCAAAGTGAGATTCAGCATTTGAAACGGAAACTTCAAATTCTGCCTCAATTATATCAAGAATACACCAGGGAACTTGAGAGAAAATCATTGGAGAAGGAAGTGCAGTGCTCAGACATTGAGAAGAGTGTTTCCTACATGTGTGGAAACATCGAGTCCGCAACTCAGATTCGCAACTTAGACAAGAAGATGGCCGAAGACACCCGCAGAGAACTGGAGGAGAACACCTCGCACTATCTAAAGGACATCCTCTTCAATGCGAATAAAGTCCATGAGAGCTGGATGGCAGCTGTGCTTACCGAGCGAAAAGTCAAGGAGCTAAGGAAAGAAAATGATCCCATCAGGCAAATGTTGGCCAAAGCGTAGTTCAACTTCCCGCCTTTCCCAAGCGGCCGTTTTGCTCCTGCTCCCCCACAGGCAGCCCACGGAGGCCCAGAAGTGTCAGGGGGCCTCCTGGATCATCAGCATCCCCAGGAAGGAGAAGAGCCAGGCCGCGAGGGCCCACGCATCCAGGGACACCCGCAGGTTTGACTGAGCTCACCGCAACCCGGTCCTGAACTCCCACAACCACGGCATAACATCTGCATGTGTTTTCTGTCTTTGAAGTAGTTTTGACTTACCTCTTTTTGGTTTAGATACTGCTATTTAATTGATATTACAATTGCTTTTATTCAAGTAGATTTAACATTATAGTTTTCAGATAGTATTTCTCCAGTAAAGTGTCATTTCCTATCATTCTTACCAATATATTGTTCTCACATCATCAGACCCTCTAGAATTAGATAATATTAAGTATTGTATTTTGATTTAAATTAAAGATCCACAATTACTTTAGCAACTATTGAAATTTGGCATGGATACAAACATTTAAAATAACATTTTTCTATGGCATGAGCATTTTTGTATGCCATTTTGATACTCACGAGCATGTATTAGAAGTCTGTACAAGTAATTTAATATATATCTGAATAAATTTTGATTTAAAAAAATTGGAAAAAAAATCCCCTATTCCAACTTCATAATATTTTGATTAGACTAGCTTTAAATTCATAAATTAACTTATCGTAGTTTAAGGTTTACAATTTTTTTCTCCTCTTGTTAACTTTTTTAAACGTTTTTCTTTTGTTTAAGATATTGTTTGCTCTTTAGACGTTTCTAAATTTTATGCAGTGAAAATGAAGGTTTTCCCTTGATGGCAAGCAAACACACACACACACAGCCCACCATGCCGATTCCAAGGCACCCTGAGTCGGTATGTCAGGAACAGAGGATAATAGAACAGTAAAGAAAGCTGCAAAATTTAAAAAAAATTTTAAAGAAAGAAAGAAACCATGCTCACACAATTTGTATAATATACCTAACTCATATACACACAAAAGGAGAGTTGCCCAGAAAGTGAGGAAAAAGCAGGGGGAGACTCCCAGATGCTAACAACAGGGGAAGCTCTTCCCAGCCCTGGGACTGCCTGGAGGGTGAAAAGGGGTGAAAGTGGGGGGCTGTCCTCAAGGAAGACAAAGATTTGCTGCAGGTACACATGAGAGCCACCAGAGGGCGTGGGAGCGCAGGCCAGGGAAGTGCAGAGCAATAACTTGGAGAAGGACCAGCACACTTGGGTCTATACAATCTAAAGTGTGTGTGTGTGTGTTACTGCATTAATTCATATCCGTTTATTTAGTACAGGCAGATCTCAGAGATCGTGCAGATTTAGTTCCAGGCCACCACAATAATGCAAATGCCACCATAAAGCAAACAATTCAATAATGAATATTTTTCTGGAAGTCATTTTTTTTCTGGTTTCCCAGTGCACACAAAAGTTATGTTTGTTACACTACACTGTCATCTAGTAAGTGTACAATAGCATTATCTCTAAAAAAATAAAAATTAAACCATGTTGAATTAAAAAATATCTTCTTGCTAATACATGCTAACCGTCGTCTGAGCTTTTAGCACGTTGTAATCTTTTAGCTGATGGAAGGGTCTTGCTTCAGTATTTGCTGACTGATCAGGGTGGTGGTTGATAGAAAGCTGTGGCAATTTCTTAAAAGAAGACAACTACGAAGGTTGCCACCTCAGCTGACCCTTCTTGTCACAAAAGACTTCGCTGTATCGGGCAGCGCTGTGGAGGGATGTGAAGAAATTGGAGCGCTGTTGGGTGAGAATGTGAAACAGCAAAGCTGCTGTGGAAAACAGTGTGGAGGCTCCTCCAAAAATTAAAAAGAGAGATACCATATGATCCGGTAATCCCACTTCTGAATATGTATCGCCCAAAACTGAAATCAGGATCTGAAAGGGGTACCTGCACTTCGAGTTTCATAGAGCACTATTCTTAGTAGCCCACGAGAGAAAGCCATCCAAATGTCCACCAACGGATGGATGGATGGGCTCAGAGAATATGGTATGAATGAGTAGGAAAACGTAACATTATTCTTAAAAGAGAAGGAAATTCGGTCACACGCTACAATATGGATGAACCTTAAGGATAGTATCCTATGTAAAATAAGCCAGTCTTACACACACACACACACACACACACACCAGATATTGTCTGATGCCTCTTATATGAGATCTCTAAAGTTGGTGAAAAATAAAATAAAAAATAAAGCAGTCCAACTCCTACAAACAGAAAGTGGACCCGTGGCTGCCACGGGCTGAGGAGTGAAAGGAATGGGTGGTTATTGCCTGGGTGTAGAGTTTCAGATTTGCAAGATTAAAATTTCTAGCAATCTCTTGCTCAACTATGTGAATTTAGTTAATGATACAAAACTACCAAACTTAAAAAGAATTAAAAGGGTAGATTTCATGTCATGTGTTTTTTACCACAATTTGAAAAAAAAAAAGAAAAGGAAATGTGAGTTTTGGGATTTGAGTGGTGGGGAATTAGACTTGAGCTCTGTCTCCAACCAATGACTTCACCTCTCTACATTTTGGTTGAAGGAGTTGATCTAAATAATTTTTAAAGGTTCTACCCAGTTCTAAAGTCTAATTGCTTTATAATTATAAAGAGAATATCTTAGCCATTGACTCTAAGACAAAGACCTTTATAGTACAAAATGTTGACCTCCTTATCTTCCAAAAAATCCCTCCACTACACCTTGTCAATCGTATCACACAATCAATTCACATTGGATGCTCAGTGATCAGCATCTCAACTAAAGTAATTCATGCTGAAACAACATGATAATAACTTGAAAAAGGACAATGTTTTTACCTCAAGCCGAAGGAGGACCAAATTTTAAATATTCATATTATGCTCATTATATTTTTGATCACTAATCTTTACTGGATGTGTATGAGAAAGATGAAAGCAAAGGTCATTAGAAGAAAGAAAATTATCTCTGAAATGACCCTGATATCAGGTGAAGATCATCTGAATGCAGGAAGTACTAGAGGGATGGAAAGGAAGGAGCAGAATTACGACAGGTTGAGGATGGAACTTGGTGGGTATTAGACAGCAAAGGATCAGAGGATTTTCTAAGGTTTCAGTCTGGAGGGATGGGGGTAACAATGAAACAAGCAATGTTTGTAGAAAGGAAGGTGCCTATGTCGAAACACACAGGAGAGAGATTGGGTCCTGGGATGAAGAGGCATCCTGGGGAGACTGCATGGGTACTTTTACATAGTGTTTGAAGAGAGACAAGAGCAGCAAGGCCTGGACCGATCCTTGGGGCACAGCGGCAGTTAAGCCAAAATCCTCACACTTGCAGCAGGTGTCTTAGGTGTTACAGAGTGTAATGAATAAGAAAGCTTATGAACGAGGAAGAAGAGGCCCTGGCAGGGGTGTAAACAGGGAGGAGGAAGTAATCAAGACAGAGAAATGAAGCCAAAGGGGCCAAGGGTGAGACAAAAGAGCGCCCTGCAGCAGAAGTCAGAGGAAGGGGCTGGTGGGGAGGTGTTGGTTAGTGTATCTTTGCTGCTAGAAAGGTATGGGAAGGAGAACATCCAAAGTGAGAAAATTCCTGAAAAGGCAGGAAGGGAAAGATTTCCAGGCTCAGATGAGAGAATCAAGTTTGGAAATCGAGGCGGGAACGGTGGAAGGATGAGTGTAGAAAGAAAGGTTATTTGCTGGAATGTATGGCCACAAGCCACAGCAAAAGGACTTTGCTAGCTCAAGTAGAGAGCAATTTATTTGGAAGGCTTTGGGGCAACTCCCAAAATGCATGCGAAGACCAGATAACCAGACTCAGCAAGAGGGCTGAACCAAGGGAGACTGGGCCTAAAAAAGACAGGTGAGCTCCAAGCACAGCATGAGCTTGGGTTAGGCCCCATCACTGGTACTAGACACGTACCAAGGACACAGGTGTCATCTGGTCTCCTCTACTGTCACCTCAAAGCTCTGAAATTCCCAACAGTCCTCCCAAGATTCAAAAGCCCGGTGCCAAGTGTCTTCTTAGCTAACCCTCCATTATCTGCCCACTCTCCCCCCGCCATGACTTCTAAGAGCACCTGACTATTCCGCTTTCTGAGACATACTTGATGTCCCACCAGATACCCAGGGCAGACATTCTTTCCAAAAATAAGGCTCTTACAAAAACAAAATTAAACAAATGAACCAAAAGCCTCATACAGTCAAAAGCAGCCAAAACAAGAGACACTTGTCTACCACTTTCCACCTCGCCAATTCCCAGACCTGCATTTCAAATCCAAAAGCAAAACAACGTATATGATGCAAAAGTCTTCTGCCTCACATAAAAACAGTCTGCCTTCGTACCGCCAAAAACACTCTACTTCCCAGAGCAAGCCATTAAAATCTCTCCACTCTATCCAAGCTCCAGCCCCAAGACCCCCGACTGACACCCTTTCCTTTGGTTTTCATTCTCTAGCAAGCTTGTTCTGGTGTTTTGCAAACCATAAAGCAGTGACAAAGTCAGACAACACTAATACATGTGTAAACTTGGTGGAAAGAGATTGAAAAGGATGTTAAAACACTGAGATGATACAATAAGGCAGGAAACTCTGGGTAATGGCTTTAGTTCTCTTCTCTGTGGCAGGTCTCCGCTGTGGGTAACATCAACGGCTTCCCTCTGCCAGAGTCCCCTCCACGTCTACTTTGCCTTCAGCCAGCACTTTTGCAGCTGGGGACACTTAATCCTCGGGGTGAGCCTGTGACCCTCAATGTCACACATGGAGATGTCGGCTCTGGGTCATCCTGCGTGTATAGGGTTACAACAGCCTTTCAGAACTGCCTTTCACTAACTTTTTCTTTCTTTTTAAAACATCCTTTGGTTTTATATTGGGCAAGAGCAAAAATAAGATTACTTGATAGTAAATCGCCCCTACCGTACAATTCCAAAATGCTGCTCTTTACCACATTGTAAGATTTCAATACGCAGCCAGCCTATTTCTGATTTCTTCATGGGGACTAATGTGATATAATAATAAAGATGGCTGTATCCGCACCAGGTAATTCAAATCCCCACTTAAATCCTCCACAAGTGGCCCCAACTTTTCTCTTGTCCAAATAAAGACTAAGACGCAAGATGGTTTAAGAACAAATGAAAACTCCATCGCCTTCAACCGAACTCTAGCTCTATCTGTGTAAATAGTAAGCAGTATTTCCCTCTGATTAAACCATCTTTCATTTAAAGAACTATTTCACACTTGAAATTCTCACGCCATATGCAACTGTTATGGGATAAACTGGGTTCCTCCAAAATTTATGTTGATGTCCTAACCCCAGGTAACTCAGAATGTGAATGTATTCGAAGATAGGGCCTTTTAAAGAGTGATTAAGCTCAAATGAGACAATTAGGGTGAGCCTAATCCAATCTGACTGATGTCCCAATACGAAAAGGAAATTTGGACACACAAAGGGACACCAGGGACATATACACAGAGAAAGAAGGCAGCCATTTGTAAGCCAAGGAGCAAAGCCCCAGAAGAAACCAAAGCTACCTCTACCTTGATCTTGGATTTCCAGGCTCCAGAACTGTAGGAAAATACATTTCTGTTGTTTAGCCCCCAGTCTGTGGTACTTTGTTATGGCAGTCCTAGCAAACTCATACAGCAACCCGTTCAAAGAGACCAACTGAATTATTAGTAAAGAAAACAATGTATGAATTGCCATCTACTTTCATCGGTGTTTTAAATATTTTTCCCATGTCATGAGGGGATGGATTTTGTAATTCCCAGTAGGAAAACATACTTAAAAATCTCAGCTCTTCTCGGTCTTGCCTTCTTAATCCACATGAACGTCAAAATGTGTAGCCTCTGAAGAAACAACTCCGTTGTGAATATGATCTTCGAGGTGGGGATTTCTCACTGCCCACATTTAGATTAGAGTCCTACCAGATACAATTGCTCTTAGATGCTAGACAACATATGCTGGGTTGCAGGGCGATGTAATAATTTCACCTGTTCTTTTCCATGTTGAATGGCGTATTTCAGAAGCACTGCGGCGGAGGTATGTTAGCAATGTTGCTGTGTCTGTCTGAACGAGCAAGAGTAATTTAAATAGGACAAGTTCAGTGGCTACAGTCACCTGGGATCTCGGCCCATGGAGTTAAAGGAGTTTTCCCAGTCTGTAAATGCAGAGGATCAAAACCTCCAACTCTTCTCTGCTCCTAGGGAATCACAACAGGACTCCTTGTGCCCTCACTCCAGAGCTGGTCACGTGGTCAGTCCAGTCCAGCTCTTTTGGAGGACTCAAAGCTCATCTTGGGGGTACGAACCCCTTGAATGCCCAAGGAAAAGTTTGTGAGATCTGCTAACGGTGACATAAAAACTTGACAATGAGCATCCCTCACATTTTCCTTCATTGGTGCTTCTTTTAATTTCTGGGCCAAAAAAAAAAAAAAAAAAAACTGAAGTGGGAAAACAATTGAGATATAAATATATAGATCTAGATCTTCCAGGAGGTGAAATCCACATCATGGTTAAGGTAAAATTTAATCCACCATCCAAGTGGCCGATGTTTAGTGTTTGCCATAAGGAAGCATATGCACTTTGCTGCATGGCCTTGAGAAAATGGCATTCCTTTTACTGTTCGTGCAAATCATCTTTGTTATTATATTTGCTCGGTTCGGTTTCTTCCTATCATATAATTGTCATGATAGTTTACAGAAAACATATCCCCTTTTTATAGTGGCTTGTGTGGAGAGACCACACTTAGTGACTCACTCCTAGCCCTGCCACTTAACTAACTCCATGTTTTCCTGCAGTTGGTAAGAAAAGAAAAAAAAACAAAAAAAAAGACAGTGGTTGGTGGGGTTTCAGTTTCTTGAACAAGGGAGTGGCCCCAACAGAAAAGGAGTCTACTTTCTAATAGCTCAGAAGGAAGACTTATTATAAAATCTTTCTTTGGAAACCAAAACCAACATTTAACTGTGTTATTAATAATAAGCCTATGTAACAAATTATTTCAAATACCCACACATGTATTAACACAAGCTAATTGGCTGGATATGTTCCCAGGTAGTAGGTTGCTCAAAGTTACATTTTCATAAATATTATAGTTTTCAAGGGTGAGAATTTTTATGGACAAAATGAACATCTGGTAATAGTTGCTTTTAAAAAGTTAAAATTGTTGGAGAAATGGTAGGGGAAATCTTAGAGCCTCAGTCCCCCATTTATCAGTTAATTAAAGCAGACCCAAATTTCCTTTTTTAGGTGAAGCTTAACCTTTCTCAAGAATACTTCGTCATCATCGGTATTTTGATGTATGGTGATGTGAATTCCATCCAATGAGCTTGTTGCTTAAGCTTTCCCCCCAGATTAAACCAGACCAAGAGAGCATTCCATACGGTACAGCACTGCCGTGGCCCCACACGGAATCACTTCGTTGGATTGTTCTCTTGCGTGCTGCCATTGGCCCTAGTTTGGAGCATCTTGGAATCAGTCTTGAGAAATGTGTTGTTGAATTTGCACTTGGAATGTTGGACAGGGTTATTGTTCTTAAAATCCTCGTGCTTGTTTTAAGATGATCCAAGGTAGAAGTTGTCGGTCATGACGGGTATGCAAACCTAGGCTTTTCCACACGATTGGTTTGTTGGCATCCCCTGAATTCTGTAGAGAGCACAAGTGAACTGGTTTTCCTAATTTGACTACTAGAATGCTCAGAGAGGTCTACCTCTGCAGTGCTTTTTTGGACATTGTATAACAAAGTTATATTTTTCTACCTTTACTGTTGTAAGTCTGAGATGACACTGAAAGAATTTTCAGGACTGGAATATTGGAATAATAATTTTCTGTGCAATTAGACGGGCATTCATTGACACATTCATCCACATAACTACAACATATTTTGAGTAGCTACAATGAGGGCCACAGACTAGCATGCCTATAGGGGCCAGGCTGGTGAAATAAATGTGTGACTGGCCACATACAAAAAAATAGAGACTCCCACAAACTGCCCACCTAAAGGAATTCATTTATTATCTCTGTGCTGGCCGGATAAGGCAGGTGGCTAGAAGTCAGGTGGCTATTCCTACCCCCTGGCCAACAATGTGTCAAGCCCTAAAGTAAACACTATGGCTATACATAAATAAGAGATGAGGCTCCTGCCCCCCAGGGGCTCACAGTTTGTTGAAGGGGGAAAACATGGAAACAAATGAGCACAATAGCATGTCAGAAGTACTAGGAGCACCTGCAGGGTCCAGCAAGTAAAGTAGAGTCAGGTGCAGGATTCCAGGTAGAAAATATACAAGGGAATTAGCAAACACAATGACTCCGGGCAACCCCAATTGCTGAGAGAGGAGATCCTCAGGATTGAGTCTTAGCGCACACCACTGCAAGGAACACACACTCAACCAGCAGGAGATCAAATCAGAAAATGAAGCCAGACCCGCCTAGCAATATTTCCGTGATTGTTTACTCGAGTAATCAGAAAATTAAAATATAGATACATGGAAAGAAATAACACTTAGTCGAGGACATTAACAAATTTTGGACTTGACGTCTGCAGCCTATATTTGTGAGTGCTGGGACATATAATTTGAATAAGTTTTCACTCATCGAGCCTCCAATTACTGGCTGTAATGAGGACCTACAAAGAAAATACAGAATCACTAATTAATGGATTGAAAAGTAGTCAGGAAATACATGGGGTTTTATTAAGCGCATAATAATATTTTCAAGCTGACTTGGTAAACAATGACCTGCTTTCCTATTTTTTTAGGTTCATATTTATAATGACTATTGTTGTATCTTCCTGAGAGACTCTGGGCCCAAAATAGAGAAAAAAATAGTAAGAAATCTGGGATGCCTGGGTGGCTCAGTCGGTTGAGCGTCTTCCTTTGGCTCAGGTCATGACCCTGGGGTCCTGAGATCAAGTTCCACATTGGGCTCCTTGCTCAGTGGGGAGTCTGCTTCTCCCTCTGCCTGCCACTCCCCCTGCTTGTGCTCTTATCTCTGTGGAAATAAATAAATAAATCTTTTTTAAAAATAATAATAAATTTGACCTTAATACTAAATGAATTTCTTAATTTCCAGTATAAATGTGCTCTTTTTTTTTTCTATGTTTAAAATTTTATACATTCTGTGAAGGGCTTATTCTTTAAAAAAATAAGTTGGCTTGGTAGTTTGAACTTCCTATTAGGCTTATTTTAAAATGAAGAATGGGAAGGATAAAAACCAATTCAGTGAAATGCAAAATATATTTTAGATCATAAAGGAAAGAGAGTTTCACAGCTGATTCTCTCAATGTCAGACAAATTTGGTTATAGTTTTGAACTTTTATAATGACCTTTGCACCCACCCTCCAAATGAGTTTGTGACCTATCTCCTTATTCTTGATGGATTTTGGTGAAACTGGACCCTACTTGATGAATTTGCAAAATGGAATTTCATTTCAGTAACTCTCATTTGAAAATCCCAGCCTTAGATATCGAACTGAGTATGCTTTACCACACACATTCAGGGGTAAAATATGTTCAGGAATTCCATAAAACTAAGGCAGGAATCCAAGCTATATGCCCACACAGTAGATTAAAACATTCTGGGCCTTGGTTAAGTTTTGTGTCCATAATGTCTCATTTCTTACAGGCTCTTTCTTCCCCAGCAATAAAAACTAATCACTTCTCTTAAGAACCAAGCAAAGCCTAACATCATGTTATTTCACCTGAACAAACTGTATTTTAGTATATGGCATAAATGTCAATTTTGTTAAATGAAAGAGAATTGCAAATTGAGTCAGAAGGAGTAGGCTCAGAGGACCAGCATTTAAAATGCGGGGCCTGGGTGGCTGGGTGGGTTAAGCATCTGACTCTTGGTTTTGGCTCAGGTCATGATCTCAGGATTGGGAGATCGAGCCCAAGTCGGGGTCCCTGCTCAACGCGGTCTGCTTGAGATTCTCTCTCTTCCTCTCCCTCTGCCCCTCCCCCCCACTTGTGTGCACGCTCTCTCTCTCAAGTAAAATAAATAAATAAAATCTTTAAAATGCATGTAGGGTCATTGTGCTGTTTCCTGCTCATGTTTTGTACAGCTCTGAAGTGCACATTTTAGCAAGGTGTGTTCAAGGAGGCTTGTGTCCCCAACAAGCTGGAAACTTCCACGGTCACTTAATGATGAAACATGGCAGCGGAAAAAAGGACGGAATTAGCAGCACCATGAAAAGTGTTATTGGACTCTAAAGGGCGGAAATTAAAGATGAGAAAGCGAGTGATCAATGAACAGTATGGAGAAGCAAGCTAGAATTTAAATTGGCAAGGAAAAACTACTAGAAACCATCAGGGAAAGAAAATCAAAGTGTGAAGATAAATAATATAGACAATAAGTCAAAGGGGCCCAATATAATCAAAGTTCATACTACGTGTAGGTGTAATGTAAGTCAGAAAAGAAAATGGATTTTTCTTCTTTGTGATCACACCTCTCTCGAGGTGTACCTGTCATTGCAGCTTTTTGAAATACAGAAATACTCTGCCTAATGAAGAGATTAGTAGTCTACCATTGCGCTTTATCTATTATTCTCTGAGAATAAGAAAGCTAATTAGCTCATGCCTTTAAATTTAACGCAGGTAGATACCACATGTCCAATGTGACTAAGGAAAGTATAATGAAAAAAGAGTTATTTGTAAGAACTAATGTTTTGTGTTAATATGCAGTATCTCTATAACATGAGTCCAAAACAGAAGTTATGGTGATCTGCCTAGAAGAGTAGTATTTATTCCATCAATATCTTTTCTCTTGTTTTCTCATGCTACATTCTGCTCATGGTTTCCTATACGTGCCCTTTGGTTTCCCATCAGTCTTCTGAATAATTCTTTCATTCCAAGTGCCTAGATTCATTGTCAGCAAAATGTAGTCAAATTCTATCCCTTCAAGGTCCAAAATACTGTCTCCTGAAAGAATCCCCTCTTTTCTCAACCAGAAGCAATGCCTCCTCCCAAGAACTCTCAGAGCAATATCCTTGCCAATCTTATAAAGCTTTAATGAAGAACAATTGCTTTCATCTTTATGGGAACAGTTATTTGGGGTACCTGTCTTATCTTTCATACATTCATTTGTTTTGCAAATGTTTCTGGAAAACCTTCTCGATTCAAGGATAAACTCTAGAATGTAAGATTTTTGATTTTAGATTCATGCATACTCAACATGTTAATTACCTATTGATAGGTGACAAATTACTTAAAAACTGAATGGCTCAAAGCAACAAGCATTTAGGATCTCAGAGATTCTATGGGGCAGGAATCCTGGTGTGGCTAGGATGGATGTTTCTGGCTTAACATCTCTCATGACGTTGCAGTCATCTCAAGGCTCAAATGCGGCTGGAGAATCTGCTTCAAAACTCACTCAAACACTTGTTGGCAGACCATCATTCCTCACCATATGGGCTATTCCATAGGTGGCCTATGGGTCCCCATGTCATGGCCACTGGTGATCAAAGAGAGAAAGAAAGAGACCAAGATGGAGCCACCATCTTTTTGTAACTTCATCTTGGCAATGACATCTGATCACTTCTGCCATATTCTATTTTATTAGATGCAAACCAATAAATTCATCACATATGCAGGGAGAGGGTATGACACAAGAACATGAACACCAGGAGGCCAGGATTATAAACTTAGAGACCTCTTACCATGCCTAATTACCACACACAATAAGTGTGTGATAAATAATCTGTTTAGGATTCTTGAACCTGTGAGTTTATGGTTTTCATTGAATTTGGTTATGATAAAAAAAAATTTCAAACATCCTTTCTTCAAATATTTTATGACCCCATTTTTTTTCATTTTGAAAACTGTATGTATATACACTTAATATACTCATATATAATACACGTATATAATAATACACACACATATATATGTGAGGCCACTTAATGTTGTCCCAGAGCTCACAAATGCTCTGCTCATTTTTTCTCCATCTTTAGGCTTCCATTTTCTGTGTGTTTCATTCTATATGGTTAGGTTAATTAATTTTTCCCTGCAATATCTTACCTGCTCTTAATCCTATCCAATGTGTTTTTCAACAGACATTTTATTTTTCATTTTGAAAATTTTGATTTTGGTTCTTTGTATATCTTTTATTTTTCCTATCTGCTCATTCTCTCTTCCACTTTGTTAAATGTAGAGAGTATATTAATAATACTGTTTATCTTCCTTGTCTACTAATTCTTATCATTTGTTTTGCTTCTGGGTTTTTTTCTATTTATGAATTTTTTCTACTTGCCATGGGTCCTTTTTCCTGTTTCCCTGCCTGCCTTGTCAATCTCGATTAAATGCCATGCAGTGTGAATTTTATGTTGCTTAGTGCTGAATTTTTTAAATGATTATTCCTTTAAGTATCTGGGGACTTTTTTTTTTTTTCTGGAATGCGGATTAAGTTTGCTTGGAAATAGTTTGATTCTCTTGAGGGTTGTTTTTAAGCTTTGTTGGGTGGATATGGAACAATCTCTCATCTGGGGTTAAATATCGAGGTATAGGTGACCTTTAATAACATTTACATATTAAAGTATGCAATTTAATAAGTTTTGACATATTTCTACGATGTTCTTATTTAATTGTTGACCTATAATAAAATGTACGTGTTAACGTATACCGTTATTAAAGTTTTGAATTATTTATACATCCACGAAACCATCACCACAATCAAGACAGTGAACATATCCATCTTCCAAAGTTTCCATGTGCCCCTTGGCAATCCCTTCCTTGCTTTCTATGACTGTAGATTAACTCACATTTTCTAGAGTTTATAGAAATGAAGTCTACAGAAGATATTCTATGTTTATCTGGCTTCTCTCACTCAGGATAATTAGTTCTCAATTCATACACTAGGTTGTAGTGTATACCAACAGCTCATTCAGTTATATTGCTGAGTTGTTTCCATTGTGTGGATATACCATAATGTGTTTATATATTCACTTGGTGATGAACAATTGGATTCTTTCCAATTTATAGCAATTATAAATAAGGCTGCTGTGAATATTTGTATACAAGTATTTGAAAGAACATATGCTTTCTTTTCTCTTGAGTAAATAGCTAGGAGTAGAATGGATCATATGGTACATGGATGTTTAATTTTTAAAGTCACTTCCAATGATTTTCCAAAGTGGATGTACCATTTTACATTTCCAATAGCAGTATAGGAGGGTTCCAATTTCTCCACCCACTTGCCAGTACTTTGTATGGTTTTTAATTTTAGCCATTCTAAAAGGTATGTAGTGATATCTCCTTGTGGTTTTAATTGGCATTTTTAAATGACTTGTCAAAATCTAGCATGTTTGTATGTACTAATTTGCCATCAATATATCTGCTATGGTAAAATATTTGATCAGACTTTCTGCTCATTTTTTAAAATTGTGCTGTTTCTTGTTGAGTTTTGAGTATTCTTTACCTATCCTAGATTCCAATCCTTTATCGGAGCTAAACTTTGCAAATATTCTCTTGTCTGTGGATTATATTTTTATCCACCCAACAGTGTTGTTTGAAGGGCAGACATTTAAAAAGTGTTGAAGTATATTTTAAAAAAATATTTGATTATAACTATGCTTTGAAGTTGGATCTAAAACAATTTTTTTTTTTTTTTGCCTAATTCAAAGTTTACATTGTTAAATCTATTGACATGAAGCTATTTAGAAAATTACTTTGGGGGCGCCTGAATTGGTCAGTCTGTTAAGAGATTGATGTTGATTTTGGCTCGGGTCATGATATCAGGGTCACGAGATTGAGCCCCATGTCAGGCTCCGTGCTCAATGCAGAGTTTGCTTGGGATTTTCTCTCGCCCTCTGCCCCTCCCCCCACTCTCTCTCTTTCTCTCTCTTTCAAATAAATCAAATCTAAAAAAAAGAAAAAGAAAAAGTCCACAAAATTCCCTTGAGGTTCACTAAGAGCTATAGAATCAGCTTTAATGTAATCTGTCCCATTAGCAATTTGGGTCTTCTTTTCTTTCCTTCACATCAAGCCTGGCTAGTTTGTCAATATTACATATTAGCAGTCTTCTCAAATAATTTTAGTTTCATTTATTATCTCTAGGAATAATTTTTTTTTGTTTTCTGTTTCATTGATTTCCATTTCTATTTGCTTTCTTCTTCTTTGGATCAAATGTGCCTTTCCTTTTATTTTCTAGATTCTTAAGGTAGAAACATAGGCCATTAACGTAAGACATGTGTTCTGTTTAATAGAATTGTTTTGTGGTACAAGTATCACCCTAGTGTTATCTTACAGTATTCAACCAATTTTAACATGCTGTGTTTTTATTTTCTTTTTCCATTCAACATATTTCCGAATTCTCCTTTTTGATTGCTTCTTTGATAAATGGATTGCCTAAATATATGTTACTTAGTTTCTGTACTTCATAAGTTTTCAAGCAATCTGTCTGGTTTTGAATTGTAATTAAATTCTAACTTTATCCTAGAACATAGTTTGCATGAATTGAATCTTTCAAAATTTATTGAGATTTGTTTTCTGGTCCAAATTATAACTTTATAAAATGTTCCATGTGTGGTTGAGAAGAACATGTAGTCTGATGTTTTGGAGTGGATTGTTCTATATATGTAAAATAAGTCAGGTTTGTTGATAATTTTGTTCAATTTTTCTATGTCCTGCCTGAATTTTATGTCTGCTCACTCTATCAATTATTGAGGAGGGGGATACAAATCTCTGATTCTCTTTGTGAATTTGTTTGTTCTTGCACTTTCAGTGGATTTTTGCTTTGTGAATTTTAAAACTCTCTTAGGTCATGAACATTTTTGGTTGTTTTGTCTTCTTAAAGGACATTTTTACCACCATAAAATTACCTTATTTATCTCTTCTAATATTCTTTGAAATTTACTCTGTGGGATACTGATATACCCACTCTGCTTGGTTTTTCTGTTTTTTTGTTTTGTTTTGTTTTTTAGTGTTAACATAGCATATTTTTTCATCCTTATTTTTAATCTATTTGCATTGTTGTAGAGATCATTTCTGCTAGGCAACACGAATGTGGGTATTGCTTTTTTATCCAATCTGACATTTTGCTTCTTAATTGGAATGTTTGGGCTCTTTACTTTTAATGTAATCAATGATATCATTAGGTTTAACCCTGTTTGCTTGTTGTTTGTTTCCTATTTGTCTCATTTGTTTTTTGTTCCCTTTTTCTGTTGTTCTATCTTGTTTGGAATTAATTAAATATAATTTTGGGATTCCATTTTATCTCCTTTTTGGCTCATTAGCTGAACCACTTGTTTGGTTATTTTAGTCATTGCTTTAGGGTTTGCCCTACATTTATCACAATCTCCCTTCAAGGGACATCATACCACCATGTATGGTATAAAGCCTGTAATGGTATGAAACGCTTGCATTTCTCACCTCCTGACTTTTGTGCAACTGTATACATTTTCCTTAAGAATTAGATTGAGCAAAGGTAAAGTTAAGAAGAAAGAAAGAGAGAGAGAGAGAGAAAGGGAGAAGAGAAGGGAATAAAGGAAAAACGGAAGGAAGAAAGAAAAAGCAGAAAGAGAGAGAGAGAGAGAGAACAAAACAGCTTTAATCTCTTCATGGCGATTTCAAAACCCAAGAAGTTCTGAAAACCAGAGGCTTTCATGACATGTTTTACAGCAATACCTGACCTAATCTGAATTGATTTGGTGGCAAAGCCTGACCCAAAGTGGCATGAGGCTGCTTGGAGTCTTCATGACTCTTCGTGTAATTATTCACAGATTTTGCTACAGAAAGCTGCGTGGGAAGAGTGAGCGCAGCAGGCCTGAGACTGCTCCCCCTTAAAAAGGCCTCTGCATGATTGGCTCCTGACTGGCATCTGGAAACTTGCATTTTGGGAGGGTTGCCACCATCCCTGACTCATAAGAGCGGCTTACTATGCTAAGCTGTTCATAGAAACAATGTGGCTTATGCTGAAAACCTATTTCTCCTTATGGGAGTCTTGAATTTTGGTCTGTGCAAGGTGGAGGGTGTTTATGTGTCGAGTCCCCAATAAAAACCCTGGGCGCTGAATGTCCAATGAGCTTCCATGGTAGATGCCATTTCGCATGTGTTGTCACATATGTAGCTGGAGAGATCAAGTGCATCCTGTGTGACCCCCCTGGGAGAAGGCTCTGGAAGCTTATGCCTGGTTTCCTCTGGACTTTGTCCCTTGAGCTTTTTATCTTTGCTGATTCTGCTTTGTGTCCTTTTGTTATAATAAATCATAGCTATGAGCATGACTATATGCTGACTTCTGCGAGTCCTTCTAGCAAATCACCAGGTCTGGGGATGGTCTTGGGAACCCCTGACAATGAAGTGAATGTGACTGATTATAGGGCACTACTCAGGAATTCACTGGGATTGTTACATAGCGTACGCTATGTGCTCTGTATAACTTATCTAATATTTCCAAAGTTCTGATTTCTTTTTTTTTTCTCTAAAGTGTGTATGACCTGTGATTTTGGATAAAAGATTGTGTAACTGTATCCACAAACACACATATGTTAAATATAAATAGTTTGTATGTATAACTCGTCGGGAAGTTCTTATGAACTACTCATCTTTGCCAGATAAGATCAATCATGATGCCTTAGACTAAGATGATAATGATGGAAGGTGCTAGTAATAATAATAATAATAATAATCATAGCTAACAGTCTTGAGTTCTCATGCCTAGTATCAGACACTATTTGCAACCTGTACAATAACTCAGCAAAGTAGGTATTATTAGTATTCCCCTCTTTGTTGTTGTTGAAAATAAACTATGTCTCAAAGAGGTTGTGCCATGTGACCAACAACGTAAAGTTCACAAGGGTGGGAGACAGGGACTTCAGCACAAGTGTATGTGGATGGATGCCTGCGCCCCAATCACAATGCCACAGGGAGTGACTCTGCTCAGCACAGAGCTCATTTCTCTATTTTCTTTCATTAGGGCTTTTCCCCTCACTCACAGATTCACTTCTGGGATTTTCAAGAGTCTGTGCCTCAGGCTTGTTGACAGAATTACAGGCAGACTATTTGCTTCCCTCAGTGAGTGCTGCTAGTTGGCAGCAGAAAATGTGCTTTTGTGTTCCCTCGCTGGGCTTTTGTTCCTTTACCATGTAATCGGTACCATATGTTGACTCTCATTCACACAAGTGACCTTGTATTTTATTAAGTAATATCCTGAGTGCAGACAAAAGCAAACTTTATCAATCCTACTAAAATCCAAAAAAAAAAAAAAAAAAAATGCACAGAGGAGAGGAGGAAAAATAGGGAGTCCGAATGGAAGCTAGAACCCAGGTCACAAACAAGGCTAAGACCAGGCAGGCCAGAGAGAAAGGTTTAAGATTTGGCTGACTTCCACATGGCATATCCTTAATGCTCCAGGCTCATGGCTCTCCGAGAAAGCTACACTCCGGAGGACATTTGTAGCTGGTAGAAAAATGTAACAAGGGATCTACAGGGAAAGGCTCACAGCTGAAGAGACCCTTAACTAAGAATCAAGAGATCTAAGTCCTATCAGTGGTGCTTCTCCTTCCTTGGGGTGTGACGTTGGGCATGTCACTCAGCTTTCCTGAGCCTCAGTTGTCGCTGGCCACAAAATGCATTGTTCAGCGTCACCCCTGACGTCCCCTTCAACGTAAAAATTCACTGATCATCATCACCAAATAAACATTCTGGGTCAAAATAGGTTTCACAAGAGGTATCTGAAGAAAGAAAGAAAAAAAAAGTCTATGTTGTCAGTTAAACATTCTCCTTAAAGGACTATTATGCTTAAAGTCAATATCTGTAGTGGAGTTTCAAGAGGCCTTCCTATCCTCATTCTCTGACCCGTATGCTTAATCTCAAAATGTCCTCTAATCTCTCTGAGGTTTCAGAAGGTCTGAGAGAGCAATGCCAGAGACTTAATGTTCTTTTTTTTTTTTTTAAGATTTTATTTATTTATTTTTTTGAGAGAGAGAGAGAGCCAGCACACAAGTGGGGGGAGGGGCACAGGTAGAGGGACAAGCCGACTCCACGCTGAGGGAAGACTCCCCATGCAGGGGCTCAATCTCATGACCCTGAGATCATGACCTGAAAATCAAGAGTCGGATGCTTAATCGCCTGAACCATCCAGGCTTAATGTTCTAGGATGCAGCAAGTTCAACCTGAATACATTGAATTTCAACTTTCTTCCTTCAGGAATAGATTATTTTGTCCCTACTAAGGAGGTTTTGAGCAACATTTCAATGTTTAAGACTGCCTACTGCTTTTTGTTTAACGGTGGCGCTAGGGATTATCTCAAAAGACACAGGAGACAATAAAAAAAAGCACTGGACTTGGAGGAAAAGGACAGGCCTTGGGATCTAGATCACTGCTCCCTAACTGTGTGACATGGACGTGCTCAGTTGAGGTCAGGAGAAGGGACGGTTCTGCTTCTCACTGAGCTGTAGAGATGAAGGAAATGGGATGCCTCAAGGGGCCCATGTGTACGTGCAGCCCGCAGAGTGGGTCCCGAGACGTTCAACACAAATGTCTCTGAGCAAGTGCTACTCGGGAAGATCTGTGCGAGAAGGTATTACCACTGTGTTCAGTTGTTTGTCCAGAAGGGGATGTGTTCTAGTTTGGACGCTGTGATGGTTAAGTTTATGAGTGACCTTGACGGGCCATAGGATTAAACATTATTTCTGGGTGTGTTTGATGTTTGATTAAACATTATTTCTGGGTGTGCCTGTGAAGATGTTTCCAGAAGAGATTAACATTTGAAAAGGTGAACTGACTAAAGCAAATGGCCCTGTGCAGTGTGGGTAGGCATCATTCAACCCAAACTCTTAAATGTCCGAATCTCTCTCTGTCTGACAGTTGAAGCTGAGATATCTTCCTGCCCTCAGTGCTCCTGGTTCTCAGACCTTCACACCTGACCCAGAATCTATACCACCAACACTCAGGCCTTTGAACTATTCCATGAGCCAATTCCTTACAATAAATCATTATCTATCTATCTATCTATCTATCTATCTATCTATCTATCTATCTATCTTTCTATCTATCTATCTATCTATCTCCTATTGGTTTTGTTTCTCTGGAGAACCTTTACTAATACAGGCACCAAGAAGGAAGTAAAAGTTTATAACTTCAGAATAATAGACCAAGTAATGATTTAAGGAGTTGTTAATAATGGTGATATTAATAAACAGTAGGTTAAATGTATTGAATGCTTAGAGTGTATACTTTGGTGCTTAGTACTCTGGCTACATTAATTCTTTGAACATACCATAATAGTATTTGTACTAAGCAGATGAGAAAACTGAGGTCGCAAGGAGTTGAACCTACTCAAGACCACTCACCAGTGAGTGGCTAAGCTATACTTTGAACCAGAGTCCAATTCTAGAGTCCATTTTTTTAAAGATTTTATTTATTTATGTATTAGAGAGCGAGAGAGAGAGAAACACCATGAGAGGGGAGAAGGTCAGAGGGAGAAGCAGGCTCGCCGCTGAGCTGGGAGCCCGATGTGGGACTCCATCCCAGGACTCCAGGATCATGACCTGAGCTGAAGGCAGTCGCTTAACCAACTGAGCCACCCAGGTGCCCTCTAGAGTCCATTTTTATATACAAAGCAAGCAGTCAACATCATAGCAGGAATAGCTTTGGGAGACAATCATCTATAGAAATTTATACATTAAAAACTTGATATTTAGGGCGCCTGGGTGGCTCAGTTGGTTGGGCGACTGCCTTCGGCTCAGGTCATGATCCTGGAGTCCCTGGATCGAGTCCCGCATCAGGCTCCCTGCTCGGCGGGGAGTCTGCTTCTCCCTCTGACCCTCCCCCCTCTCATGTGCTCTCTCTCATTCTCTCTCTCTCAAATAAAAAAATAAAATCTTTAAAAAAAAAAAAAAACTTGATATTTAGAACTTTGGGGCACCTGGGTTGCTCAGTTGTTTAAGCATCTGATTTGATCTCAGCTCAGGTCTTGATCTCATGAGTTGGAGCCCCACATTGAGCTCCAGGCTGGGCGTGGAGACTACTTAAAAAAAAATCCTAAAATTTTGAGCATTGAGAAATTAAAAACACAAGAAACAACAAATGTTGACAAGGATGTAGAGAAAAAGGAACTCTCGTGCTCTGTTGGTGGGAATGAAAACTGGTGTAGCCACTGTAAAAAGCAGTATGAAATTTACTCAAAAATTTAAAACTCTAACTATCCT
This sequence comes from Halichoerus grypus, assembly GCF_964656455.1. Taxonomy (NCBI): domain Eukaryota; kingdom Metazoa; phylum Chordata; class Mammalia; order Carnivora; family Phocidae; genus Halichoerus; species Halichoerus grypus. The sequence continues at coordinate 13,064,894 of NC_135719.1, read as the reverse complement.
ATGATCCAGTGATGATGCTACTGGGTATTTACCCCCAAAATACAAAAACACTAATTCGAAAGGATAGATGCACCCCTGTGTTTATTGCAGCATTATCTACAATAGCCCAATTGCCTATCAAGAGATGAATGGATAAAGCAGCTGTGGTATACATATACAATGGAAAATTATTCAGCCATAAAAAGATTGAAATCTTGGGATGCCTGGGTGGCTCAGTCGATTAAGCATCTGCCTTTGGCTCAGGTCATGATCCCTGGGTCCTGGGATCGAGTCCCCCATTGGGCTCCTTGCTCAGTGGGGAGCCTGCTTCTCCCTCTGCCTGCCACTTCCCCCGCTTGTGCTCTCTCTCACTGACAAATAAATAAAATCTTTAAAAAAATGAAATCTTGCCATTTGCAATGACACGGATGAAGCTAAAGGGTATTACGCTAAGCGAAATAAAGACAAATACCATATGATTTCACTCATACGTGGAATTTAAGGAAAAAAATGAACAAAGAAAAAAAAGAGAGAGAGAGAGAGAGACAAACCAAGAAACAGACTCTTAACTATAGAGAACAAACTGATGGTTACCAGAGGGGAGGTGGGTGGGGGTTGGGAGATACAGGTGATGGGGATTAAGGAGTGCACTTACCATGTTGAGCTCTGAGTAATGTATAGAATATTTGAAGCATTGTATTGTACACCTGAAACTAATAAACACTGTATGATGATTTTACTGGAATTAAAATTTAAAAACTTAATAAAATTAAGGAAAAAAAACCCAACTTTGAGCATTGAGAGATTTATAGATCTACAAACTAACCTGAATAGCAGGAAGCTAAATCCCAGGACAAAGAGAACCTAGACAGAAAAGAACATTTTAGATAAAATAGCAACTGTTCTCTTGGTCTTTCTGGTGAAAGGTTAGCATTCCCTCTTATTAAGGAGTAATTGGATGTCTGTATCAGAACTTCACTATATAAAGCCATTTTATGGTGGTTGATCATAAAGTGAAAGAATGTGGGTTTGGTTATCTCTGATGAATACTTCAGACATCTTTTTTTTTTAAGATTGATTGAGTGATTGATTGAGTGATTGATTTATCTGAGAGAGAGAGAACACACAAGTGGGGGAAGGGGCAGAGAGAGAGGGAGAAGGAGAGAAGCAGACTCCCCACTGACCGTGGAGTCTGACCCGGGGCTTGATCTCACCACCCTAAGATCATGACCTGAGCCGAAATCAAGAGTAGGACCCTTAACTGACTGAGCCACCCAGGTGCCCCAAAATCTTTAGACATCATTGCATACATCGTCTTCAAGATCTTTTCTAAGTGAAATATAGATCAGGATGTGACAAACTTTTTCTGTGCAGTGCTAGGTAGTAAGTATGCTCAGCGCTGTGGCCCATATGGTCTCCCTCTAAACAGCTATAGGGCTCTGCTAGCATAGTGGGACATCACCCATAGACCATTCAGAATTAGATGGGCATGGCTGTATCCCAATAAAACTTCATTTACAAAAGTAGGTGGCAGGTCATTTGCCAAACCTTGGTACGTAGCTGGTATCTGTGTTAGGTAAAGCAACCAGCGCATCTTATTTTGCTCTGGACTGTCCCAGCTTTATCACCGGAAGTCCTACATCCCATGAAACCCTTCATTCCAAGTTGATTGCCATGAATAAGTTGACTTACAGTCAAATTCTGAGACATAGAGCACTCCAGATATAACAGTCATCCCTCTCCCCGTCCTAAAATTGCCTTTGCCAAGCTTATATCTGTCAGCATAGAGTTATAAATTACAAGTGCATTCTGTTAACCCCCACATATTACACATGCACAAGGGACAGGAACCAGATACCAATTTTCTTTTACAACATTTGCTTCCATAAGGGGACTTCCCACTTCCTCCCACAGTTGGTCCCATCTTCAGACAAAAGTACAGACTGAGTGTTGGCAAGGTGTCTGGGCATCTCCGGAGATAAAAGTGAAAGTATAATAGAATTGTCATTTTGGACTAATTATGATGATTCCATGTTAGAGCAAGCCCCAGGGGGTCTGCTGAACTTCAGTGGATAAACAAAGGAAGGAGTCTTCAAGGAGTGCAGTAATACAGAGGAAAAGGAACCCCAAACAGAGCACTAATTGGCTGTTTTCTTGGCAGCTTCAGCCAGCTCCAGCCTGGGCTTTTAAGGAGGATGTGTTAGGAATTACGGAAACCATGATCTCTCTACTGTCGGGAAGGCTGGGACACACCAGGGATGCAAATAATAGGTTGATGTTCATGGTATTTGGAGAGAAAATTGGCACCTCCCGTTGCTACCTATGTAGCCTTGGCCTTGGAGAAGTCCCTAAGTCCTTAGGCTTCAGAGTCCCCATCTTTCACGCAGTAATAAAACCAAGCACCCCATAGAGTTCTGTTGAGAACTGAAGGTGACATTCCTCATGAATTTGCCTAATTTAGGAATGTGTCTTTATACATATGGTCTGACTTGCCATGAGGCTGCATCCTCTGTGGGGTTCTGTATTTGGGGAACACACCCTGTATTGGTGAGTCAGGGATGGTATCCCAGAAGTTATTACTTTTATGTTAAAAGCTAAAGGATGATGAGTATTTATTTAATTAAAGTAAAAGGAAGGAGATGGGCGGAGCAAGATGGCGGAGGAGTAGGAGACCTGCATTTCGTCTCCTCTCAGGAATTCAGCTGGATAGGGATCAAACCATTCTGAACACCTACAAACTCAACAGGAGATCGAAGAAAAGAATAGCAACAACTCTCTGAACAGAAAAGCGACCACTTTCTGGAAGGTAGGACGTGCGGAGAAGTGAATCCGAGGCGTTATTCGGGGGGATAGACGGCGGGGGAGGGGCCTCCGTCGGCCCCTTCTGGCAAGTGATAGAGCCAGGGAGCACAAAATCGGAACTTTTAGAAGTCTGCTCCGCTGAGGGACGTCACTCTGGTGGCGAAGTGGGGGGTGGAACCCTCGCGGGACAGTGTGGTCTCAGGACCCTCGGGGTCACAGAAAGACCTGGGGTGCCTGAGTGCGGCAGAGCTCCCAGGTATCGGAGCAGGGAAGCCGGCTGCAGAGACGGAGGCCAGGCGCGGGCTCTCAGCTCGGGGTTGCCATAAACCGTGATCCGCAGCACAGTCGGGCCACTGCTCCTCCAGCAGGGACCCAACAAGCGGCAGATCCGGGGAGACTCACCTTCTTCCCCCGGGAGGAGAGGTGTGGGAGCACACCGCGGCGATCTGCTGGGTTTGGAGACTCCACGCCGGGTCGGGTGCCAGATAGAAAGGCGCGGTCACAGGCCGGGTGAGCGTGGAGTGTGGCCGGAGATCGGGGAGACGGGAGTGACTGACTGCTTTTCTCTGGGGGCTCGCTGAGGAGCGGGACCCCGAGTTCTCGGCTCCTCCGGGGCGGAGACTGGGAGGCCGCCATTTTCACTCTCCGCCTCCAAAGCTGTACGGAAAGCTTGCAGGGAACAAAAGCTCCGGAGAGCAAACCCGAGCAGATTACTTAGCCCGGACCGGCAAGGGCGGGGCAATTTTGCCTCCGGCAAAGACATTTGGGAACCACGGCAACAGCCCCCCCCCCCCAGAAGATCAGCGAGAACAGCCAGCCAAGACCAAGTTTACCGATCAATGAGAACGGCAGAACTCCAGCGCTAGGGGAATACTGCACATAGAATTCATGGCTTTTTTACCATGATTCTTTAGTCTTTCAAAGTTAATTATTTTTTTTAACTGTCTTTTTTTCTTTTTTCTTTTTTTCTTTTTTTTTGAATTTTTCTTTTTCCTTTTTTCAACCAACATCTTATCAATCCCTTTTTTAAAAAAAAAAACATTTTTATTTTTCATTTTTAAAGTCATATTCTATCCCTTCATAGTAGTTACCCGTATTTTTGGCATATATATATAAGTTGTTCTGTCTTTAAAATCTTGAGATAGTGGGGCGCCTGGGTGGCTCAGTTGGTTAAGCGACTGCCTTCGGCTCAGGTCATGATCCTGGAGTCCCGGGATCGAGTCCCACATCGGGCTCCCTGCTCAGCGGGGAGTCTGCTTCTCCCTCTGACCCTCCTCCCTCTCATGCTCTCTGTCTCTCATTCTCTCTCTCGCAAATAAATAAAATTAAAAAAAAAAAATAAAAAAATAAAAAAAAATAAAATCTTGAGATAGTTTCTTCTAACAGATCAAAATATACTCTAAATCTCTAGTGTATGGTTTTTTTCTACTCCCCTGCCTGATCACATTCTCTCCCTTTTTTCTTTCTTTCTTTTTTTTTCTAATCCTCTTCTTTCTTTTTTCAAACAACTTATCAAATCCTTTTTTAAAATTTTTTATAATTTCCATCTTTACAGTCATATTCCATCCCTTCATCATATCAACCCTTATTATTGTACATACATAAGTTTTTCTTTCTTTAAAATTTTGGGAGGCACTTTCTTTTAACAGACCAAAATACACCCAAAATCTAGTGTGTGGCACTGATCTATAAACCAGCCTGATCATATTTGATCACATTCTGTTTTTGTTTTGTTTTGTTTTGTTTTGCTTTTGTTTGTTATTATCTTTATCTTTTTCTTTTTTCTTTTTTTCTTTCTTTTTCTTTTTTCTCTCTTTCCCTTTCTTTTCCCACTACTTCAGGTCTTTTCTGAGTTGTTTAGAGTATATTTTCTGGGGACGTTGTTACCCTGCTAGCATTTTGTTCTCTCATTAATCTATTCTCCTCTGCACAAAATGACAAGACGGAAAAAATCACCTCAACAAAAAGAACAAGAGGTAGTACCGACTGCCAGGGACCTACTCAATACGGACATTAGTACGATGTCAGATCTAGAGTTCAGAACCATCACTTTAAAGATACTAGCTGGGCTTGAAAAAAGCATAGAAGTTATTAGAGAAACCCTTTCTGGAGAAGTAAAAGAACTAAAATCTAACCAAGTAGAAATCAAAAAGGCTATTAATGAGGTGCAATCAAATATGGGGGCACTAACTGCTAGGATAAATGAGGCAGAAGAAAGACTCAGTGAGATAGAAGACCAAATGATGGAAAATAAAGAAGCTGAGAAAAAGAGAGATAAACAACTACTGGATCACGAGGGCAGAATTCGAGAGATAAACGATACCATAAGACGAAACAACATTACAATAATTGGGATCCCAGAAGAAGAAGAAAGAGAGAGAGGGGCAGAAGGTATAATAGAGCAAATTATAGCAGAGAACTTCCCTAATTTGGGGAAGGAAACAGGCATCAAAATCCAGGAAGCACAGAGAACCCCTCTCAAAATCACTAAAAATAGGTCAACACCCTGACATCTAATAGTAAAAGTTACGAGTCTCAGAGACAAAGAGAAAATCCTGAAAGCAGCTCGGGAGAAGAGATATGTAACCTACAATGGTAGAAACATTAGATTGGCAACAGACTTATCCACAGAGACCTGGCAGGCCAGAAAGGACTGGCAGGACATATTCAGAGCACTAAATGAGAAAAATATGCAGCCAAGAATACTATATCCAGCTAGGCTGTCATTGAAAATTGAAGGAGAGATAAAAAGCTTCCAGGACAAACAAAAACTAAAGGAATTTGCAAATACAAAACCAGCCCTACAAGAAATATTGAAAGGGGTCCTCTAAGCAAAGAGAGAGCCTAAAAGCAACATAGACCAGAAAGGAACACAAACAATATACAGTAACAGTCACTTTACAGGCAATACAATGGCACTAAATTCCTATCTTTCAATAGTTACCCTGAATGTAAATGGGCTAAATGCCCCAATCAAAAGACACAGGCTATCAGATTGGATTAAAAAACAAGACCCATCGATATGCTGTCTGCAAGAGACTCATTTTAGACCCAAAGACACCCCCAGATTGAAAGTGAGGGGGTGGAAAACCATTTACCATGCTAATGGACACCAAAAGAAAGCTGGGGTGGCAATCCTTATATCAGACAAATTAGATTTTAAACCAAAGATGTAATAAGAGATGAAGAAGGACACTATATCCTACTTAAAGGGTCTATCCAACAAGAGGATCTAACAATTGTAAATATCTATGCCCCTAACATGGGAGCAGCCAATTATATAAGGCAATTAATAACAAAAGCAAAGAAACACATCGACAACAATACAATAATAGTGGGGGACTTTAACACCCCCCTCACTGAAATGGACAGATCATCTAAGCAAAAGCTCAACAAGGAAATAAAGACTTTAAATGACACACTGGACCAAATGGACTTCACAGACATATTCAGAACATTCCATCCCAAAGCAACGGAATACACATTCTTCTCTAGTGCCCATGGAACATTCTCCAGAATAGATCACATCCTAGGTCATAAATCAGGTCTCAACCGGTACCAGAAGATTGGGATCATCCCCTGCATATTTTCAGACCACAATGCTTTGAAACTAGAACTCAATCACAAGAGGAAAGTCGGAAAGAACTCAAATACATGGACGCTAAAGAGCATCCTACTGAAGAATGAACGGGTCAACCAGGAAATTAAAGAAGAATTAAAAAAGTTCATGGAAACCAATGAAAATGAAAACACAACTATTCAAAATCTTTGGGATACAGCAAAGGCAGTCCTAAGAGGAAAGTATATAGCAATACAAGCCTTTCTCAAGAAACAAGAAAGGTCTCAAGTACACAACCTAACCCTACACCTAAAGGAGCTGGAGAAAGAACAGCAAATAAAGCCTAAACCCAGCAGGAGAAGGGAAATAATAAAGATCAGAGCAGAAATCAATGAAATAGAAACCAAAAGAACAGTAGAACAGATCAACGAAACTAGGAGCTGGTTCTTTGAAAGAATTAACAAGATTGATAAGCCCCTGGCCAGACTTATCAAAAAGAAAAGAGAAAGGACCCAAATCAACAAAATCATGAATGAAAGAGGAGAAATCACAACCAACACCAAAGAAATACAAACAATTATAAGAACATATTATGAGCAACTCTATGCCAGCAAATTAGATAACCTGGAAGTAATGGATGCATTCCTAGAGGTGTATCAACTACCAAAACTGAACCAGGAAGAAATAGAAAACCTGAACAGACCTATAACCACTAAGGAAATAGAAGCAGTCATCAAAAATCTCCCAAAACACAAAAGCCCAGGGCCAGATGGCTTCCCAGGGGAATTCTACCAAACATTTCAAGAAGAATTAATACCTATCCTTCTGAAACTGTTCCAAAAAATAGAAATGGAAGGAAAACTTCCAAACTCATTTTATGAGGCCAGCATTACCTTGATCCCCAAACCAAAGACCCCATCCAAAAGGAGAATTACAGACCAATATCCCTGATGAACATGGATGCAAAAATTCTCACCAAAATACTAGCCAATAGGATCCAACAGTACATTAAAAGGATTATTCACCACGACCAAGTTGGATTTATCCCTGGGCTGCAAGGTTGGTTCAACATCCGCAAATCAATCAACGTGATACAACACATTAACAAAAGAAACAACAAGAACCATATGATCCTCTCAATAGATGCAGAAAAAGCATTTGACAAAGTACAGCATCCTTTCTTGATCAAAACTCTTCAGAGTATAGGGATAGAGGGTCCATACCTCAATATCATAAAAGCCATCTATGAAAAACCTACAGCGAATATCATTCTCAATGGGGAAAAACTGAGAGCTTTCCCCCTAAGGTCAGGAACGCGGCAGGGATGTCCACTATCACCACTGCTATTCAACATAGTATTGGAAGTCCTAGCCACAGCAATCAGACAACAAAAAGAAATCAAAGGCATCCAAATTGGCAAAGAAGAAGTCAAACTCTCACTCTTTGCAGATGATATGATACTTTATGTGGAAAATCCCAAAGACTCCACCCCAAAACTGCTAGAACTCATACAGGAATTCAGTCAAGTGGCAGGATATAAAATCAATGCACAGAAGTCAGTGGCATTCCTATACACCAACAACAAGTCAGAAGAAAGAGAAATTAAGGAGTCGATCCCATTTACAATTGCACCCAAAACCATAAGATACCTAGGAATAAATCTAACCAAAGAGGCAAAGGATCTGTACTCAGAAAACTATAAAATACTCATGAAAGAAATTGAGGAAGACACAAAGAAATGGAAAAACGTTCCATGCTCATGGATTGGAAGAACAAATATTGTGAAGATGTCAATCCTACCTAGAGCAATCTACACATTCAATGCAATCCCCATCAAAATACCATCCACTTTTTTCACAGAAATGGAACAAATAATCCTAAAATTTGTATGGAACCAGAAAAGACCCCGCATAGCCAGAGGAATGTTGAAAAAGAAAAGCAAAGCTGGCGGCATCACAATTCCGGACTTCCAGCTCTACTACAAAGCTATCATCATCAAGACAGTATGGCACTGGCACAAAAACAGACACATAGATCAATGGAACAGAATAGAGAGCCCAGAAATGGACCCTCAACTCTATGGTCAACTCATCTTTGACAAAGCAGGAAAGAATGTCCAATGGAAAAAAGACAGTCTCTTCAACAAATGGTGTTGGGAAAATTGGACAACCACATGCAGAAGAATGAAACTGGACCATTTCCTTACACCACACACAAAAATAGACTCCAAATGGTTGAAAGACCTCAATGTGAGACAGGAGTTCATCAAAATCCTAAAGGAGAACACAGGCAGCAACCTCTTCGACCTCAGCCGCAGCAACTTCTTCCTAGAAACATCGCCAAAGGCAAGGGAAGCAAGGGCAAAAATGAACTATTGGGACTTCATCAAGATAAAAAGCTTTTGCAAAGCAAAGGAAACAGTCAACAAAACCAAAAGACAACTGACAGAATGGGAGAAGATATTTGCAAATGACATATCAGATAAAGGGCTAGTATCCAAAATCTATAAAGAACTCATCAAACTCAACACCAAAAGAACAAAGAATCCAATCAAGAAATGGGCAGAAGATATGAACAGACATTTTTCCAAAGAAGACACCCAAATGGCCAACAGACACATGAAAAGGTGCTTAACATCACTCGGCATCAGGGAAATCCAAATCAAAACCTCAATGAGATACCACCTCACACCAGTCAGAATGGCTAAAATTAACAAGTCAGGAAATGACAGATGTTGGCGGGGATGCGGAGAAAGGGGAACCCTCCTACACTGTTGGTGGGAATGCAAGCTGGTGCAGCCACTCTGGAAAACAGTATGGAGGTTCCTCAAAAAGTTGAAAATAGAGCTACCATATGATCCAGCAATTGCACTCCTGGGTATTTACCCCAAAGATACAAAAGTAGGGACCCGAAAGGGTACGTGCACCCCGATGTTTATAGCAGCAATGTCCACAATAGCCAAACTGTGGAAAGAGCCAAGATGTCCATCAACAGATGAATGGATAAAGAAGAGGTGGTATATATATACAATGGAATATTATGCAGCCATCAAAAGGAATGAGATCTTGCCATTTGCAACGATGTGGATGGAACTGGAGGGTATTATGCTGAGCGAAATAAGTCAAACAGAGAAAGACATGTATCATATGACCTCACTGATATGAGGAATTCTTAATCTCAGGAAACAAACTGAGGCTTGCTGGAGTGGGGGGTGGGATGGGAGGGATGGGGTGACTGGGAGATGAACACTGGGGAGGGTATGTGTTCTGGTAAGCGCTGTGAATTGTGCAAGACTGTTGAATCTCAGATCTGTACCTCTGAAACAAATAATGCAATATATGTTACGAAAGAAAAAAAGAAGAAGAAGAATGTAGCAGGAGGGGAAGAATGAAGGGGGGGAAATCGGAGGGGGAGAAGAACCATGAGAGACGATGGACTCTGAAAAACAAACTGAGGGTTCTAGAGGGGAGGGGGGTGGGAGGATGGGTTAGCCTGGTGATGGGTATTGAGGAGGGCACGTTCTGCATGGAGCACTGGGTGTTATGCACAAACAATGAATCATGGAACACTATATCTAAAACTAATGAGGTAATGTATGGGGATTAACATAACAATAAAAAAATTAAAAAAAAATAAAGTAAAAGGAAGGAGATGTAAATAGATTTAGGAGAGGGAAAATACTTTGTGAAACTATGGAGATAAGAGAGTCAAGACAAGGAGGGAGAGAGACAGACAGAGAGAGAGAGAGATCCAAAGAAGTGAAAGAAATCCCCCACAACTGGGGAAGGAGGGCCCGTGGGGCAGAGCGGAGAGAGGTGTTTGAGGAGGGGTAACCTGGACCAGACCATGCAGGCTTTGCCAACCACACTGAGGGGCAGCTTTGTCCTGAGGGCTAGGGGGCTTCATAGCAGGTGCAACATTTAGGTTTTTAAAAATTATTTTTAAAAGATTCTTGCTCTGACTACAGAACGGAAAATGTCTGTTGATAGAAGGCAACAGCAGTGAGGGGTAGAGTGTCGGGTGTAAGGGTGAGGGAAAAAACAGGATTCAGAGAACCGGACCCACAAGGAGGCAGTCACGATCGTCCGGATGAGAGGCAATGGGCTGTGGCTGGGGTGATGTTCCATGAGAGAGTCCAGTGGAATCTCTGCCTGGGTCAGAGCCCGGGATCACTAGCGCAGCAGAGAAAGGCACGGGGCTAATGGAGGGAAGCAGTGAAATTTAAATTGGAAGGAAACCAAACTGACCCACAGTGGACCCAGAAGAGCAACAAAGTGGGAGCCAAAAACACCTGTCCAATTTTAAAGCATATTTAAAGTCACACGTGCAGTTGGCGTTTGCTATTTCCTGGCCACCCGATATATATTTATCCAAAGTCTGAGGGCGATCTCTAATTTCTTTCTGGAGGACCACTCCTAGATCTTCATTCAATGGCCCTGTGCTTCCTATGGTGTTGATTTCACTCCTGGCTATAGGGAAGGACAAGAAGCTGACCCTCTGCTCAGCACTGCCCCCAGATCTGTGCAAGTAGGACCCTATCTTGGGTCCTGCTTCAGCCTTCCTGCATCATATTCATCTGCACTGTGGAGAATACCCTGAGCCCAGTTGATATGCCCAACAGGACCCCCCACTTCCCATTTTTGTCCATGTTCTAGATCTAAGTATCCAGGATCCCAGAATGATCTGCCTAAACATCTCTACCTGCTTCCAAGTCACATGGTGGCCTCTTCCCTCTCCTGAGAGCAGACAAGGCAGCTGGTATGTGCTCACCTGGGTGGTTAATAGCTAGCTGTTTGTGGCATTGTGGACCAAGTATGGATGTGCACGCCAGAGTGACCACATGTGTACATATGGCTACAGGCTAGAGCCAAGAAAAGAAAGATAATTCATCAGGCCATAGGCCAGAGGCAAGAAAGGAAAGAGAATTCATCAGGCTTTGGGCTACCCTTTTGCATGATGCCCATATTCCAGAGCAGGCCTCTAAGGAGTCTGAGAATTCTAAATGCAGACCTTCCTCCCGGGTTATTGTTAAAGTATATTGTTAAGAGGGTAGAATATATTTTATTTAACATGTCATTTGATTTATAATTTTAAAATAATTTGACATATATTATAGGGGCCTCTACTTATAATCTTGCTCTAGACCCCTCCAAAAGTTAGGAATTGGACCAGCCTGGCCAATCAATGCAGAACATCATATTGACTGTGGTGACAGGTTAGGGTTTAGGGAATGTGTCCGGGGCTAACATAGTGAGAAACACTGAGGGTTTGCTGAACTCAAATGAAAGAGACCCTTGAGACCCTTCTTCTTATTATTACTTGGCTTAAAGCTGAGAGGACCAGGACCCCAGGGAAGCAGCAGGTTTCTTGTCACCATGTGGAGTAGAAGACTAAGTCTGAGGCGTAGGTGAGGGGATGGATTCTGAGAAGCAGACAAAAACCAAGGTCTGGACCGTTGAACTCTGGATTAATTATCAATTAAAGTGAGATCTACTCCTGGTCTTTTCAGTAAGGTAATACAGTAAATTTCACCATAAAATTTGGCCTGGGCATTCCATCCCTTCTGCCAATCAATGGGTAGAGGCAAATAAAGAATTTAATAATAGATTATTTTTAATCCACCTTCTTTAGCCCATCAATTTCATCTCCTCTATCCACCCATCATTTACCTCCACACTTCTAATTTACCGAGATCTTAAAGGCCATCCTTGGGAAACAAGACAGCATAATTATTAGGGTGAAAGCAAGTAAATGCAGTTGTGAATCCTGACTTGGTGGCATGGGGGCCAGATGGATGTTCTTGTCTGGGACGTTTATTCCTAAATGAGTGGTCGTGTCCTGTAGAGAGAGTTGGAACATTATTCGGGGGTGGGGGGGCGCTATGGAAGCATCAGGAGTCCTGCAATGATGATGTTGAGGTCTAGTGATAGTGTTGCTGGTGGAGATGTCCTAAAAGGATAGTTCTGTGGAAGAAGATGCTTATACTCACTGTTGTCTGGTCTCTCCTCGTCCCAGCTGAGTTTCAAAGCCTGGTTACCCAGCTTCCCATCAGTTCTGGAAGTTACCAAGTCTCCATAGGCAGAGTTGGACTCCACTGTATGAAACCAAGTGTCCCTACACCCAGTGATCTACAGTGTGGGATCCAGGAGTGTCTTGAAGGCAGTATAATCTAAGGGGATAGAATAGCAGTGGCTATCTGGGGTTGTCTATCTGGCTGAGGTGTGGGTGAAGGTGATAAAATTTCTTTTCTCTTAAGAAACAGGATTCTGAAAGCCACATTTAAATATTTAAATAACTGATGTAATTATTGCATGTGGTAATATGGAAAAAAGTGCCCACTGAGAGTCAGTATTGGGGCCATGGTGTCTCTACCATTAGAAGGCTCATTGGGCATGGAATCTTCCAGAAAGATAGAATGAGACAGCTGCCCTCATACCCCAGAGAGCTGAAAAGAAGGAATGAGGGGTTTACATAATTTCATGCAGGTTAATTTTTTTTTTCCCCCCTTGAGACATCCTCTTTGATCCATGTATTATTTAGAAGTGTGTTTTTAGTTTCTAAGTGTTTGAAGATTTTCCTGTTTTCTTTCCATGAGTGATTTCTAGTTTCATGCTGCTGTGGTCAGACAGCACACTCTGTATCACTGCAGTTCTTCTAAACTTGTTGAGGTTTGTTTTATGGCCCAGAACATGGTCTATCTTGGTATGTGTCTCACAGGCAATTAAATAATGTGTGTTCTGCAGTTGCTGGGTGGAGTATTCTATAAATGTCAATTAGATCCTCTTGGTTGAGGGTATCTTTTATTCTCTATACTGGCTGATTTTCTGTTGAGTTGTTTCATCAAGTGTTGACAGGGGTGTTGAAGTCTCCAACTGTATTTGTGGATTTTTCTGTTTCTCCTTTAAATAGAGAAGACATCCAGGATTTTTAGTTGTACTTAGTAAGAGGAACAGAGAAAAATATTGAGAAGAGTCCATATTGAAAAATATTGGGAAGAATCCATCTTCTCCAAAGTGGAAATCCCCTTTCTCGTGGTTCTTATAATTGAAAAGTAGCTCCTGGTCGGGAGAGAATAGAATTTGGATCAAAATGTCATACCTCACTGCCTGATTCTCAAACTGAGTACCTTTGAGGTTTTGAAAAAAAAAGTCAGAAATACACAGATTAAATCTTTTATTTAACTTCCCTTCAGCTATGTAGCAGGTTTTTTTGTTTTTCCCCCTAAAGAGAATGAGCTAATCAAATCTTCCGAGGGTCACTGGACACTGGCTATATGTAACATCAGTTCTTGGGATCTCAGTGTACCATTGCTTTGCACTGGTCATAACAGAGTCTTACAAGGGTCAAGAAACAAATGGAGTTTTTTTTTTTTTTTTTTTTTAAGATTTTATTTATTTATTTGAGAGAGAGAGAATGAGAGACAGAGAGCATGAGAGGGAGGAGGGTCAGAGGGAGAAGCAGACTCCCTGCTGAGCAGGGAGCCCGATGTGGGACTCGATCCCGGGACTCCAGGATCATGACCTGAGCCGAAGGCAGTCGCTTAACCAAATTCACAAATGCTTCTCATAGTTTTAGTAGATCACAAACCCTTTGTTTCCTCCACCTTGTATTGTATACTAGTAAGAATATATGTTCGATTTGGATGGATATTTAAAGCTAATAACTGAGTAATCAGAAATAATTCTATGGTGGGTTGAAATATATGTCCACGTCCTAAATCCCAAGACCCGTAAATGTTATCTTATTTGGAAAAGGAGTTTTTGCAGACATAATTAAGTCCAGGATCTTAGAGGAAACCCTCCTAGATTTAGATCATCCTTATAGAAACATGTACCCTAAATCCAATGATAAATATCTTTATAAGAAAAGGGAAAGATACAAACAGACCCAGAGGGGAGGCCAATGGGAAGACAGAGGCAGAGATTGGAGTGATTCATCTAGAAGCCAAGAACGCCAAAGATTGCCACAGGCACCAACATCTAGGAGAGGAGCATGGAGCAGATTCTCGTCAGAGCCTCTAGCAGAAACCAACCTTGCCAACTCTTTGATGCTTAACTTTTGGCCTCCAGAACAGTGCGAGAATAAATTCCTGCTGTTTGAAGCCACTGAGTTTGTGGTAATTTGTTACAACAGAACAGCCCTAGAAAATTAATACAGTGTCCCAATTGGAATGGGATCCACAACAATTTTCCCTAGATGGTCCAGATTGCAGTCTAAGCAGATCCAATAAATGGCACTTAAAGTTTTGGAAGTATATCAAGATACTGGAGGAGACAATGACAAACCCCAAGAGGAGAATCTCAGACCACTGAGGATTTAGTCAAGTTACTTTTTAGCAGGAATTTCTTCTCTTCTACAGAAAGAGCTTTGGGGTTGATATTGGGCCTTGATAAAAACTGAACTCTTGGTTATGGAAAACCAGGTGACCCTAGGCCCTGAGTTACTCATTATGACCTGTGTATCTATTCCATTCAGCAAAGCATCACCGTATCCAAGCAGTATGTAAAGATTAGGCCTGAGCAGGCCCCACAGGCACAGAGAAATTGTATCAGCATATGACTCACATTTCTCTTATGCCTACTTTTGCTGTATCCTATTAAGCCAAATTCTCAATTAGTCAATATAAAGGCCAAGAAATCAAGGGACTTTTCAGACTGCAAAACGTGTATGCTCCCACTGGAGGCCATGACAGAGACCTGAATGTAAGTCCTAATTCAACCCAGCCCGGGGTCGCGGGAGAAAGCACGCAGTCTTCTAAGACCCTGCGGAAAGTCAGCCCATGATACTGTTCTTGTTTGTCAACCAGATTACAATAAGGATGCCAGCACAGTGCTGAAAGAAATCCAACCAAGAGTCCAGAAAAATGTAGAACATCAGAGAGTAGGAGTGAAGGATGTGATGAGAGAGAGAGAGAGAGACCCTCAGAAAGAGGATGGGCCGGGTGAAGAAGGTTTGAGAAGAAGGTGGGGGGCGGGGCAGAGGAAGAGGGAACACAGAGACTCTATAGCTCAGGTAGCTCATTTCAGCTGGTTTCCCTGAGGAAGGAATGCCTGGAATAGGAGGCGGGGCATGGTAGAAATGATAGGAATATCTGGGCCTAATAAAAATCTGAGTGATGCTGAAGTTCTTAAAGCAATGCAGACCCCAAAAGTCTAGGTGACTTTCCAGAATACGACCCATAATCTTCCAGATGAGCTGAAGAAAAAGAATGATTCAGTGTTTACTGTGATGTATAATGCTGGTATTCCCACCAGACCTCCTCAAGTCCCTTTTATTTTATTTTTGGGGCCCCAGGACTTTGAGGCACTTTTGCTCCCAATAGACAGCCTCTGAAGCTCTTTTTTTTCCCCCCAAAGGATTGGCCTGGTAGAGTCTGGCAATTTCCTCTCCCCTAAGCCAGTGACTGATGGATTTGGGAGTTTGAAAGTTCCATGGCTGTTGCCTTGGGTCAGGACAGGGCTGAGGTGCAAATTACACTCTCATGATCCAGTGATCCTCATCGTGGGATAAACCTGAAGTGATTATCTGTAAAACGTTGCTTGAAGACATGTCCTTATTTGGCTTCCTCCTTTTTATTTTCCTGAACTTCTGACTTAATTTGCCTTTGGGATTACTTCATTCATAAGTCACCTGTACAACACTCCCTGTCTGAGAGTCTGAGGTGGGGGCAGTGGACCCAGGACACTTATGAATCTTATCTGCAAATGGTCACTTGAATTTGGAAGTCAAGACTCATGTCTTTTAAACAAATACAGCCTTTGCTGAAAGAAAAACAACACAGATCACTTAACAAGGGACACAGTCATGCAAGCAGCCAGCATCTATCTGGCCTTCTAATAAAGTAAGTCGGGGGACTTCGAAGACAGTCCTTACTGCCTGCCCCGACACAGCAAAAACATTTTACAACTGATTTGCCATTAGGCTTTTCAAGTATGTTTTCCTACTGGGAATTACAAAATCCATCCACTCATGACATGGGAAAAATATTTAAAACACCAATGAAAGTAGATGGCAATTCATACATTGTTTTCTTTACTAATAATTCAGTTGGTCTCTTGAACGGGTTGCTGTATGAGTTTGCTAGGACTGCCATAACAAAGTACCACAGACTGGGGGCTAAACAACAGAAATGTATTTTCTTACAGTTCTGGAGCCTGGAAATCCAAGATCAAGGTAGAGGTAGCTTTGGTTTCTTCTGGGGCTTTGCTCCTTGGCTTACAAATGGCTGCCTTCTTTCTCTGTGTATATGTCCCTGGTGTCCCTTTGTGTGTCCAAATTTCCTTTTCGTATTGGGACATCAGTCAGATTGGATTAGGCTCACCCTAATTGTCTCCTTTTAGCTTAATCACTCTTTAAAAGGCCCTATCTTCAAATACATTCACATTCTGAGTTACCTGGGGTTAGGATATCAACATAAATTTTGGAGGAAAGCAGTTTATCCCATAACAGTTGCATATGGCGTGAGAATTTCAAGTGTGAAATAGTTCTTTAAATGAAAGATGGTTTAATCAGAGGGAAATATTGCTTACTATTTGCACAGATAGAGCTAGAGTTCGGTTGAAGGCGATGGAGTTTTCATTTGTTCCTAAACTATCTTGCGTCTTAGTCTTTATTTGGACAAGAGAAAAGTTAGGGCCCCTTGTGGAGGATTTAAGTGGGGATTTGAATTACCTGGTGGGGATACAGCCATCTTTGTTATTATATCACATTAGTCCCCATGAAGAAATCAGAAATAGGCTGGCTGCGTATTGAAATCTTACAATGTGGTAAAGAGCAGCATTTTGTAATTGTACGGTAGGGGCGATTTACTATCAAGTAATCTTATTTTTGCTCTTGCCCAATATAAAACCAAAGGATGTTTTAAAAAGAAAGAAAAAGTTAGTGAAAGGCAGTTCTGAAAGGCTGTTGTAACCCTATACACGCAGGATGACCCAGAGCCGACATCTTCATGTGTGACATTGAGGGTCACAGGCTCACCCCGAGGATTAAGTGTCCCCAGCTGCAAAAGTGCTGGCTGAAGGCAAAGTAGACGTGGAGGGGGCTCTGGCGTAGGGCAGCCGTTGATGTTACCCACAGCGGAGACCTGCCACAGAGAAGAGAACTAAAGCCATTACCCAGAGTTTCCTGCCTTATTGTATCATGTCAGTGTTCTAACTTCCTTTTCAATCTCTTTCCACCAAGTTTACACATGCATTAGTGTTGTCTGACTTTGTCAGTGCTTTGTGGTTTGCAAAATACCAGAACAAGCTTGCTAGAGAATGAAAACCAAAGGAAAGGGTGTCAGTCGGGGGTCTTGGGGCTGGAGCTTGGATAGAGTGGAGAGATTTTAATGGCTTTCTCTGGGAAGTAGAGTGTTTTCGGCGGTACGAAGGCAGACTGTTTTTATGTGAGGCAGAAGACTTTTGCATCATATACGTTGTTTTGCTTTTGGATTTGAAATGTAGGTCTGGGAATTGGCGAGGTGGAAAGTGGTAGACAAGTGTCTCTTGTTTTGGCTACTTTTGACTGTATGAGGCTTTTGGTTCATTTGTTTAATTTTGTTTTTGTAAGAGCCTTATTTTTTGAAAGAATGTCTGCCCTGGGTATCTGGTGGGACATCAAGTATGTCTCAGAAAGCGGAATAGTCAGGTGCTCTTAGAAGTCATGGCGGGGGGAGAGTGGGCAGATAATGGAGGGTTAGCTAAGAAGACACTTGGCACCGGGCTTTTGAACCTTGGGAGGACAGTTGGGGATTTCAGAGCTTTGAGGTGACAGTAGAGGAGACCAGATGACACCTATGTCCTTGGTAGGTGTCTAGTACCAGTGATGGGGCCTAACCCAAGTTCATGCTGTGCTTGGAGCTCACCTGTCTTTTTTAGGCCCAGTCTCCCTTGGTTCAGCCCTCTTGCCGAGTCTGGTTATCTGGTCTTCGTATGCATTTTGGGAGTTGCCCCAAAGCCTTCCAAATAAATTCCTTTCTACTTGAGCTGGCAAAATTCTTTTGCTGTGGCTTGTGGCCATACATTCCAACAAATAACCTTTCTTTCTACACGCATCCTTCCACCGTTCCCGCCTCGATTTCCAAACTTGATTCTCTCGTCTGAGCCTGGAAATCTTTCCCTTCCTGCCTTTTCAGGAATTTTCTCACTTTGGATGTCCTCCTTCCCATACCTTTCTGGCAGCAAAGATACACTAACCAACACCTCCCCACCAGCCCCTTCCTCTGACTTCTGCTGCAGGGCGCTCTTTTGTCTCACCCTTGGCCCCTTTGGCTTCATTTCTCTGTCTCGGTTACTTCCTCCTCCCTGTTTACACCCCTGCCAGGGCCTCTTCTTCCTTGTTCATACGCTTTCTTATTCATTACACTCTGTAACACCTAAGACACCTGCTGCAAGTGTGAGGATTTTGGCTTAACTGCCGCTGTGCCCCAAGGATAGGTCCAGGCCTTGCTGCTCTTGTCTCTCTTCAAACACTATGTAAAAGGACCCATGCAGTCTCCCCAGGATGCCTCTTCATCCCAGGACCCAATCTCTCTCCTGTGTGTTTCCACATAGTCACCTTCCTTTCTACAAACATTGCTTGTTTCATTGTTACCCCCATCCCTCCAGACTGAAACCTTAGAAAATCCTCTGATCCTTTGCTGTCTAATACCCACCAAGTTCCATCCTCAACCTGTCGTAATTCTGCTCCTTCCTTTCCATCCCTCTAGTACTTCCTGCATTCAGATGATCTTCACCTGATATCAGGGTCATTTCAGAGATAATTTTCTTTCTTCTAATGACCTTTGCTCTCATCTTTCTCATACACATCCAGTAAAGATTAGTGATCAAAAATATAATGAGCATAATATGAATATTTAAAATTTGGTCCTCCTTCGGCTTGAGGTAAACATTTTCCTTTTTCAAGTTATTATCATGTTGTTTTCAGCGTGAATTACTTTAGTGAGATGCTGATCACTGAGCATCCAATGTGAATTGATTGTCTGTCTGATACGACTGACAAGGTGTAGTGGAGGGATTTTTTGGAAGATAAGGAGGTCAACATTTTGTACTATAAAGGTCTTTGTCTTAGAGTCAATGGCTAAGATATTCTCTTTATAATTATAAAGCAATTAGATTTTAGAACTGGGTAGAACCTTTAAAAATTATTTAGATCAACTCCTTCAACCGAAATGTAGAGAGGTGAAGTCATTGGTCGGAGACAGAGCTCAAGTCTAATTTCCCAACCCTCAAATCCCAAAACTCACATTTCCTTTTCTTTTTTTTTATAAATTGTGGTAAAAAACACATGACATGAAATCTACCCTTTTAATTCTTTTTAAGTTTGGTAGTTTTGTATTATTAACTAAATTCACATAGTTGAGCAAGAGATTGCTAGAAATTTTAATCTTGCAAATCTGAAACTCTACACCCAGGCAATAACCACCCATTCCTTTCACTCCTCAGCCCGTGGCAGCCACGGGTCCACTTTCTGTTTGTAGGAGTTGGACTGCTTTATTTTTTATTTTATTTTTCACCAACTTTAGAGATCTCATATAAGAGGCAGCAGACAATATCTGGTGTGTGTGTGTGTGTGTGTGTGTGTGTATGACTGGCTTATTTTACATAGGATACTATCCTTAAGGTTCATCCATATTGTAGCGTGTGACCGAATTTCCTTCTCTTTTAAGAATAATGTTACGTTTTCTTTACTCATTCATACCCTATTCTCTGAGCCCATCCATCCATCTGTTGGTGGACATTTGGATGGCTTTCTCTCGTGGGCTACGAAGAATAGTGCTCTATGAAACTCGAAGTGCAGGTACCCCTTTCAGATCCTGATTTCAGTTTTGGGCGATACATATTCAGAAGTGGGATTACCGGATCATATGGTATCTCTCTTTTTAATTTTTGGAGGAGCCTCCACTCTGTTTTCCACAGCAGCTATGCTGTTTCACATTCCCACCCAACAGCGCTCCAATTTCTTCACATCCCTCCACAGCGCTACCCGATACAGCGAAGTCTTTTGTGACGAGAAGGGTCAGCTGAGGCGGCAACCTTCGTAGTTGTCTTCTTTTAAGAAATTGCCACAGTTTTCTATCAACCACCACCCTGATCAGTCAGCAAATACTGAAGCAAGACCGTTCCGTCAGCTAAAAGATTACAACATGCTAAAAGCTCGGACGAAGGTTACCATTTATTAGCAAGAAGATATTTTTTAATTCAACATGGTTTAATTTTTATTTTTTTAGAGATAATGCTATTGTACACTTACTAGATGACAGTGTAGTGTAATAAACATAACTTTTGTGTGCACTGGGAAACCAGAAAAAAAAGGACTTCCAGAAAAATATTCATTATTGAATTGTTTGCTTTATGGTGGCATTTGCATTATTGTGGTGGCCTGGAACTAAATCTGCACGATCTCTGAGATCTGCCTGTACTAAATAAACGGATATGAATTAATGCAGTAACACACACACACACACTTTAGATTGTATAGACCCAAGTGTGCTGGTCCTTCTCCAAGTTATTGCCAGGCACTTCCCTGGCCTGCGCTCCCTCGCCCTCTGGTGGCTGTCATGTGTACCTGCAGCAAATCTTTGTCTTCCTTGAGGACAGCCCCCCACTTGCACCCCCCTTCTCCCTCCAGGCAGTCCCAGGGCTGGGAAGAGCTTCCCCTGTTGTTAGCATCTGGGAGTCTCCCCCTGCTTTTTCCTCACTTTCTGGGCAACTCTCCTTTTGTGTGTATATGAGTTAGGTATATTATACAAATTGTGTGAGCATGGTTTCTTTCTTTCTCTCTTTAAAATTTTTTTTTAAATTTTGCAGCTTTCTTTCCTGTTATATTATCCTCTGTTCCTGACATACCGACTCAGGGTGCCTTGGAATCGGCATGGTGGGCTGTGTGTGTGTGTGTTTGCTTGCCATCAAGGGAAAACCTTCATTTTCACTGCATAAAATTTAGAAACGTCTAAAGAGCAAACAATATCTTAAACAAAAGAAAAACGTTTAAAAAAGTTAACAAGAGGAGAAAAAAATTGTAAACCTTAAACTACGATAAGTTAATTTATGAATTTAAAGCTAGTCTAATCAAAATATTATGAAGTTGGAATGGGGGATTTTTTTTTCAATTTTTTTAAATCAAAATTTATTCATATATATATTAAATTACTTGTACAGACTTCTAATACATGCTCCCGAGTATCAAAATGGCATACAAAAATGCTCATGCCATAGAAAAATGTTATTTTAAATATTTGCATCCATGCCAAATTTCAATAGTTGTTAAAGTAATTGTGGATCTTTAATTTAAATCAAAATACAATACTTAATATTATCTAATTCTAGAGGGTCTGATGATGTGAAAACAATATATTTGTAAGAATTATAGGAAATGACACTTTACTGGAGAATTACTATCTGAAAACTATAATACTAAATCTACTTGAATAAAAGCAATTGTAATATCAGTTAAATAGCAGTATCTAAACCAAAAACAGGTAAGTGAAAACTACTTTAAAGACAGAAAACACATGCAGATGTTATGCCGTGGTTGTGGGAGTTCAGGACCGGATTGCGGTGAGCTCAGTCAAACCTGCGGGTGTCCCTGGATGCGTGGGCCCTCGCGGCCTGGCTCTTCTCGTTCCTGGGGGTGCTGATGATTCAGGGGGTCCCCTGACACTTCTGGGCCTCCGTGGGCTGCCTGTGGGGGAGCAGGAGCAAAACGGCCACTTGGGAAAGGCGGGAAGTTGAACTCCGCTTTGGCCAACATTTGCCTGATGTGATCATTTTCTTTCCTTAGCTCCTTGACTTTTCGCTCGGTAAGCACAGCTGCCATCCAGCTCTCCTGGACTTTATTCGCATAGAAGAGGATGTCCTTTAGACAGTGCGAGGTGTTCTCCTCCAGTTCTCTGCGGGTGTCTTCAGCCATCTTCTCGTAGAAGTTGCGAATCTGAGTTGCGGACTCGATGTTTCCACACGTGTAGGAAAGACTCTTCTCAATGTCTGAGCACTGCGCTTCCTTCTCCAATGATTTTCTCTCAAGTTCCCTGGTGTATTCTTGATATAATTGAGGCAGAAGTTGAAGCTTCCGTTTCAACTGCTGAATCTCACTTTGAAGCTGTGAATTTTCCGTCTGCATAGAGGCTTCCCTGGCTCGAAGATCTGTTATTTGTCCCATAAGCTCTTCATTGATTCGCTTTTCTTCCCACAGTTGTCTGGCTAGTTCCTCATTTTTCTCTTCAGCAGTTTGAAGGGACACATTGGAATCAGCATCGTCAGTGACACCCTTCAGATCACCCTCTGACCGATGGATGGGCTGATTGTCCTTTTCTGCTTCCCTCTTTTGCTTGACTTCCCAGTTGACGTGACCCAAGAGATCTCCAAGGAGACAAGGCCAGGGGATGGCCTTCAGAAGGTTTTCACCCAGTGGTATTAACTGGCTGACTTTATCTTTCAGAGCCCGCTGCATTATTGCATTCGACTGCTCTAGCCTTTCTTTCTCCTGCTCTGTTTCCTGGAGTCTCTGCTTCCATCTCGCGATTTCTTGGGCGAGCAGTTCTGGACTCTCTAGAACGTCAGTGTTTCCATTCAAATCGTCCATTATTTTCTTCCAAAGTTGTTTTCCATTCTTCTCTGACGTTCTTACGATGGGTCTATCACCAGTCACTTGGGAAAGTTTAGGAGGCTGGGTCTTCTGCGCCATTTTCAGAAAGTCAATGGTGTTCTGAAGTGCCAGCCTACAGCGGTTAGTACTTACTGCTGAGAAGCATAAGGTTTGTAATGTGGGAAGACTGGCCTCCACCCCGGGCAGCCCTAGGGCATCATCAGCTTGTGTCATCGGTCCCACATTCCCACTACCTTTTCCACAGACTTTAGCGTGGGCCAAACACCTTTTGCCTAGCACCTTCACACTTCTCCAAATGTGTCGTTTCTTCGCTGTCAAAACCAGTATTACAATATATGCCAGCATCTCCCAGGGAAACTCATGGAGAACTGCAACATGTCTCCAGCTTTCAGAAATCACCAGCAGGGCACCCCACAGGGGCTCTAGGACTAACTGGAAAGTGGATCTGATGGCAGGCAGCAGGCTCTCCATGGCTGTGTAGGGCTCCACAGCTCTGCCTCCAAGGGCCAGTGTTCTATGGGTCTCAACTGAAAGCTCAGAACCCTGGGGGGGGGGAGGTGCTCTGTCTCTAAGGTAAACATGTGCCTGGCAACCAGAGCAGATCAGTTGGGGTGGGGAAGGGGGAGGCCAGCCAGCTTCTAGAAGACACTTTCCCCCTAACTTTGCCCTGAAATAGAAAGTGATCTCACTTCACTGAGCCCCCCCCCCAACCTTTATTGAGATACCATTCACATATCATACAATTCATCCATTTTAAGTGTACAAGTCCACGAATTTTTAGCATATATAAAGAATTATATAACCATCACAATAAGCTTATTTTAGAACACTTCCATTACTGTAAAAAAAAAGACCTTGCCAAACCTGTCATTTCTAACCCCTTTGCCCCATTAGGCTGTCAGAAGGAAATCTAAAAATTTCTGGGCTTGACAAGTACCATTAGGGCAAACCTTTCATCCCAGTTGATGTACCTATCCCCGTAAGCAGTTTCTCTGTCATATTGGCTTAGCAATTCCTCCCTGTCTTGATAAGCTCTCTCATGTTTTAAAGACTTAAAAAAAGATTACTTTTCAGGTTCTTTCATGTGTTTGCAAGTGGAGCGTGTGTCTGAGTGCTCAGGTGCACAGAAAGTCTCCCCTGGGTGCCTTATTTGCCCCACAGCTTGGATTTGAGATTTAGGATTCGTCTCCCAGATGAATAAGCATCACTGAGCAGGGCTGGGTCCTGGAACAGGCCTGGCGGTTTGCCATGAGCTTGTGGTACTCAGTTCTGCTGCTTTTGTATGTGAAGCCACCTTCACTGGAAATGCCTTCCAGTTTGCTGACGGTATCAGATTTTTATGGCCCACGGAAGTCATGGAAATTTCTCCTCTGACTGGTATAATTGCTGACGACGCTGGCTGGCCATTCCCCAGAGAAAGAGGTCTGATGATTGAGGTGTCCTGTTTTAGAAATGGAATGTTGGGTTTGCATCTTCTGATAGGCTGACTCTTCCAAACTTGGGAATATTTATTCTATTTCCCAAAATAAACACCATCCATACCGGTTCCCCAAAAAACTAAAATAGATAAGCATAGATTCAAAGATCTTTCTGTTCAAAAGACCTCTTAAGACGTACACACAAGACACTATAGAATTGAACTCATAGAGGTCCTCTTATCTTATTGCCCTGGATAATACAGTCATAACATCTAGACTTAGTGTCTTCATTGGTTAGTTTTATATATACGGTTCTTCTTGAAGGTGAGCAAGTGGGGTTTGTCTGTCTTTTTCACTGCTGGTCCCCCACAGAGCCTAGCACAGAGCTTGTACAACTTTACTAAGGTTCACGATTCAAAAAGGAACCATGTGAATAATGAATCCAAGAATTCAGACCACAGATTTGGAACAAAGCGTATGAGTTTCAGAGAAGTAGACATTTTAGAAGAAAACTGTCCTTTTAACCCTAGATGCATTGTGAAACCATGTTTCTTTCAAGGTCTTAGAGAAAAAGAAAGCCCTGAGTGTATTCCACTGCAAATGAGCAGGAAACAGCGTGAGTACTTCATGTGCTCAAAGTGACCACCTCTGTTCGAGAGCTAGCCAGGGATTCTTGAGAGCAGCCGATTTTCCTCATGAAAACTATGGGATTATGGGCAAAATAACAAAATGGGGGTCATGAGAATCCTGAGAACGACCGGATGGTAGGACAGATCTGGCTTCACATCTCTGCTGTGTCCCTGTGGACTCATCCTATTTTTTCCAGCCTTTCTTTCCGCCTCTGTGGGATAGATGTCTTAGATTTATTGTAAGATGATGGGGCACTTCAGCACCATGCCTGGCATATGGGACAAGTTCCATGTATGTTGGGTTTTGTTCATTTCTGTTCCAGGATTTGAAAAAATAGCCACGAGAATACTTCTCTGTTTTTTTTAAGGATTGAAAAAAAAAAAACAAACAAACAAACCACATAAAATAGGTAAGCTATTTTACCATAAGTTGATGTTGATCGTAAGACCAAACTAGATTGGAAAAAAAAAATCTTCAACTAAAAGGGGCTTGTTGTTTGTCTGCAAGCACAGCCATATGCATGAAATAGGGGCCAGAATCAAATTAGAAGAAAAAGGTGGGAGGGATTCCTTCACACACAGTCTCTATAACTTATTTAAAGTAAACCTCTAAGACAGTGCTTCTCAAACTTGACTTTGTATCATGGGAGGCCTTGTTAAAACACAGATTGTTGTCAACTCCCTCCATCCCCGCAGCCCTGCCCTTTCTGATTCTACAGTATAGGGTGGGTCCTAGGAATTTTCATGTCCAATAAGATGAGAGTAATATTCTAATGCTGGTCCTGGGACCACACTTTGAGAACCATTGCCATGGAGGTGATTCTCAACCTTGGTTGTACCTTGAGATCACCTGGGGAGCTTTACAAAATATCGATGCCTGGGCTCAACCCAAGCATCAGTTGAGAAGTTCGGATTTCACTGGTTCTGGGTGGAGTCTGGATGTCAGGAGTTTTAAAAGCTTTTAATGTGCAAAAGTTAAAAATAATTTCCCCGTCCGTTCTGGTATATTTTAGAAAAGAACCATTCAATTATTCATTCATTCAATAAATATCAGTTGAGTATCTACTATAACCTGGGCTCTGTGCGAGGTGCTAGGGATATGGATATAAATCGGACGGACAGAGGAAGACTGCCACATTGATAACTCATGAGGTGACTGGCATACCAATGAACATATATACAGAGAGCTGTTAAGAGCTGTAAGTGGGGGCACCTGGGTGGCTCAGTTGGTTAAGCAACTGCCTTCGGCTCCCATCATGATCCCGGGGTCTTGGGATCAAGCCCCATGTTGGGGCTTCTCCCTCTGCCTGTGTTCTTTCTCTGTCAAATAAATAAATAAAATCTTAAAAAAAAAAAAAAAAGCTATAGGTGGAGGGCAATGAGGTTTAAGTGAGCAAAGACTTCATTAGGAACTCTGAACTTAGTTTTGAAGAATGAGCCTTTTTTATGCGCAGAGACTGAGGGGAAGAAGATTTTGGGGAGAGGTCTGGGACTGGGAGTGGACACGGGATGTGTTCACAGGTGTTCTCAGGGAGCTGGAGCCTGGTTAGGTGGTATGCAAGGAGCTGGGAGAAGTTGTCTAGACTCAGGGGAAGTGTTTCAAGATTCTGGGAGGAGAGTGATACAACTGGGTTTGATCACTAGCTACATCGAGAGATAGGAAGACCTACCTGAGAAAAGTTCTTTAGATAGAAAAATCTCTACCATTTTTTAAAGATTTTATTTATTTATTTATTTATTTATTTATTTTAGATTGAGGGAGAGAGCACGTGGGGGAGGAGGAGGGAGAGGGACAAGCTCAGATGCAGGGCTCGATCCCCGACTGAGATCGTGATCTGAGCCGAAACCAAGAGTCGGATGCTGAACCCACTGACCCACCCAGGCGCCCCTGGAATAATCTCTATCTTGAGGTTATATCTAGGATATGCTCCGCACATATACAATCAAGACACCCAAACATCACAGAATAACAGGAAACTAAGACACCAGCTTCCTTCTCGTTAGCTAACTCCCACATTTCTGATCTGATTTTGCGGGGGGAAAAGAAGGATGCATTCGTTTTCATTGCAAGCCTACCTCTTTTGGACTTTGGAAATATGGGTAGAAAAAGAGTTAATGAGGAGAAAGAAGAGACCAGACAGGAGAAAAAGGGAACGGAAAAGACTCCGAGGTTTGGAACAGCACAGAAGGGTGAATAAAAATGGAAGCTGTGGAAGCAAGTTTCTCACCTGCCCCCTTCCGCTCCTCCCCTGAAACCCCGCCCTAGGAGGCCAAAGGCCATATCCGGTGGCCTGCACTGCCACCTGCAGGTAAAGTCCTGAATCACCGCCGGGATTTTATGCTGAGCTTTGGAGAAAGCAAGATGTCACCAGAATACACCTGGGCTGCCATCAGGCTGCCCTCAAGCTGGGCCAGCAGGTAACTATTCTGTTCCTTCCAGTTCAGCTTGGCTGACTTTTAAAGGATCATTCTTCATGAATATTAAAAGGTACTTTTTTCTTCTCTGTTTTTACATCTCTGAAGTCCAAGCATGTCTTGGAATTAATCGTCAGTTTAATCCACAGACTGTTTTCCCCACTGTGATACACAAAGGAGCATCTTACAATTGATATCATCTTATACTTGGAGAAATATGGCAATATTTATTGTGCGTACATCAGAGGTGCGGCCTGATGGACAAGGCATGACTTTTGGAACGTGAAAGATCTACTGTCACCTTGAATCTCTAATACCGCTTCTTTCTTATATTCTGGATCTCCATTATTTACTAGTTACTTGATTTTTGGCAAGTTAATTATCTGAGTCTCAATTTCTTCATCCTGTGTATCTTCATCCTATGTATCTTCTATGGTTTTGTCAGAGTTAAGTGATACTCTATATAAAGTCCTCGAATGGCTCCCACCTAGCCTATTAAAGCACTCAGTAATTAAGTCTTAAGCAGAAGCCACTATCTTTGCCCACTGTAATTCAAAACGTCCCGTCACCAAACTGTGTTTTCCTTTGTGCCCTTAAAACTAGGTAGCTCGGCTTCTGCTTTATTTTGATCAACCTGGAAGTGCAGAGCCCAGCCTTCTAAGTAAAGCTTTTCCAGTGCTTAAGGCAGTCGAACCTAAATGAAACCGAAAAATGACAAGGAAAACAGGTAATGCTATCTATCGCTGCCCGCTGGATTCCGTTTGTAGCTCTCCCTAGCAATCACAGGATAAAAGAAAGCCCCGTGTTGAAGGGCAGGGCATAAGCAGCTGGGTCTTGAAGCCTCAGTTAGCTCTGCAGGGAGGCAGCTCTGAGGAGCACCCCGATGGGGATAGAGCTTATAAAGATGTCTTGGGGCAGGCTTTCATGTTTGCCAAGCAGCTGCCCCTTCAGCCCCCTAATATCCCTTCTTTCTTAAATGATATGAAATTGTACAGTCCAAGTTCTTAGCACAAGTCCCAAGGAGAGGGAAGCAGCAATAAAAGGGGAAGAAATCAAAGCTTTTCATGGTGCCCGCCCTGTGCTCTCTCTTCTTGGTAAAACCATTGCATTTCTGGGGGTTGCGTTGGGAGGAGGAGCTGAAGGGGGAGAAATGGAGATTTTTTTTAAAGGTTTATTTGTTCGTTTTAGAGAGACAGAGTGAGAGAATGCAAGAGAGAACAAGCAGGGAGAGAGGCAGAGGGAGAGAACCTCAAGTAGACTCCCTGCTGAGCTCAGAGCCTGACATGGGGCTTGATTCCAGGGTCATGAGCTGAAACCAAGAGCCAAACACTTAACTGACTGAACCACCCACGAACCCCTAGATGGGAATCTTGAAATACTCCTCCTGCCTGGGTCCCCCTCCCGCTGTCCCTCTGTCCCTATTCCTAGTCATTGTTCAATTTTATCTTCACAGCTCTCCTACATAGCTTGTAAGCTCAGTTGATACCTTGGGGTCCCTGATGGATTAAGAATCTTGCAGGAATGTGATAAAGTTTGAATCCAGGTTGATGTGACATCCACCTGTGGGTTTTGTTTTGTTTTTTCCTGGAGAGCGCCCTGCCTCACCACATTCCCTACCCCAAGTAGAAACCACACCCAGGACCATGAGCTCATGATCTGAGCCAAACCAAGAGTCCATTGCTCGACCAACTCTACCCTTCCCCCCAAGGCGCACCTGTACGGGGATTTTGTGCAGGTGTCAGCACCCCTAAATCCTGTGTTATTCAAGGGCCAACTGTATATGTACACACGTACGTATAGAAGTCTGTGGACACACATACACACACGCGCCCAGGGCAAAAGGCCACAATTAGGCACAGCTGAGGCTTTTTACCGGACTTACAGCAGAAAATCAGACCCAAACCAAATTGCTCTGAGCCTTCTTTTTTCACGGACTCTGTAAGATCCTGGAAAGGAGCCTGGAAAGGAGATTTCTGTAGTAAAGATGAGCAGAGTGGCAGATCTTTGGAATAAGATGTGCTGAGATCTGGGGCCGCTTGCACAGCATGGGTGGGGGACCGGAGGGGCTGTGCTCCTGGATATGGAGATGCCTGATGCTCCCGGATACTGAGATGCCCCGTGCTCTCCGATATGGATATGCCCGGTGCTCCCAGATATGGAGATGCTCGGTGTTCCCAAATATGGAGATGCTTAGTGCTCCCAGATACGGAGATGCCCGGTGCTCCCAGATACGGAGATTCCCGGTGCTCCCAGATATGGAGATGCTCGGTGTTCCCAAATATGGAGATGCTTAGTGCTCCCAGATACGGAGATGCCCGGTGCTCCCAGATACGGAGATTCCCGGTGCTCCCCGATATGGAGATGCTCGGTGCTCCCCAAATGGAGATGCCTGGTGCTCCCAGATATGGAGAAGCCTGGTGCTCCCAGATATGGAGATGCTCAATGCTACCAGACACGGAGATGCTTGGTGCTCCCAGATACGGAGATGCTCGGTGCTCCCAGATATGGAGATGCTTGGTGCTCCCAGATACAGAGATGCCCGGTGCTCCCTGGTATGGAGATGCCTGGTGCTCCCAGATATGGAGATGCTCGATGCTCCCAGATACGGAGATGCTTAGTGCTACCAGATATGGAGATTCTGGGTGCTCCCTGATATGAAGATGCCCAGTGCTCCCAGATAAGGAGATGGCCGATGCTCCCAGATATGGAGATGCTCAATGCTTCCAGATATGGAGATGCCTGGTGCTCCCAGATATGGAGATGCTCGATGCTCCCAGATACTGAGATGCTTAGTGCTCCCAGATATGGAGATGCTCGGTCCTCCCTAATATGGAGATGCCCAGTGCTCCCAGATATGGAGATGCTCGGTGCTCCCAGATACGGAGATGTCTGCTGCTCCCAGATATGGAGACGCCTGGTGTTCCCAGATACGGAGATGTTCGATGCTCCCAGATACGGAGATGCGCGGTGCTCCCTGATATGGAGATGCACGGGGCTCCCCGATATGGAGATGCCCGGCCGTGCTGAGTGGGGCAGTGGCTCTGTGATTCCAAGGCTGGGACTTCCAGGAGTAGAGGCATAGCTCACTCCGGGAGCCCCAGCGGGAGGTGGACACCGCTCCGCTTCTACTCTCCAAGCCCCAGGGGGAGACTGCGTCATCCCCTCTTTGACAAATGGGGACTCCAAAAGTGGTACCTGAGTCACAGAACGTTGGCATAGAAACATAACAAAGCACTCGAGGAGCACTATGGCCAGAGGAAGGAAGACTAGGGAAAACATAAAGAACGCAAGTAGACAATGAATTTCAGATAAAGACTTTTAAAGATAGATTAAGGACTTAAATGATCTACTCAGCAAATTTACTGGAAAGCTACCAGAACTTCATCTCTAGCCCCTGACTTGAACTAAAGCCTCTCACTGGCATGGGTCGCTTCTGATGCCCCAGGAAGTGCCGAGCCCCGTGTCCATGGGCTCAAAGTTCTCAAAAATTTGCAAAACAAATTTAATTTATTTAATTTATTTATTTTTAAGATTTCATTTACTTATCTGACAGAGACAGAGGAAGAGTAGCAGGCAGAAGGAGAGGGAGAAGCAGACTCCCCACTGAGCAGAGAGCCGGAGGTGGGGCTCAATCCCAGGACCCTGGGATCATGACCTGAGTCTGCTTCTCTCTCTCCCTCTGCCTCTCCCCTGCTTGTATGTGCTCGCACTCTCTCTCTCTCAAATGGATAAATACAATCTTTTTTAAAAAAGAAAGTGTCAATTTTCAAATTTCAGATTTGTAGTTCCTTTAAATGGGAAGAGAGAGGTACAAATCCACGGAGGCTATAGCTACAATTGTAATGTTTTATTTAAAAAAAAAATTTCTAAAGCAGAGATTCCCAATTTTCTTGGTTCATAGCACCTTTATTATCTCCATTCTTTTGTGATGCTACCCAAGCTGAAAGAAACGTCTAAAGGTTCCCTTTATTAAGTATTTAGAGTCCAAAAATTTTGATAGTAATGGTTGTGAGGTGTCCAATGTCCCCATGTGTCCCTTGAAAACTAAAAACATACGATGGCATTCCTATGAGTTCCCTGTGGCACACAGTTTGGGAACCACAGAGTTTTAAAACAGATCTTGAAAATAATCTAAATTCAACCAAGCTAGTTGATAGATCCATGAAAGTTTGTTGTATTTTCTCTCTACTTTGATGAATTGGGCTGAGTGCTTTGCACAAGTCATTCCATTTTGTCCTCACAAAGGATCCTGTGTTCTCTTTCTGTGTGAGAGGAAACAGAGGTTTAATAAGTTGGAGAAAATTCGCTGTCACACACTTGTAAGTGCTGAGGCCTAGACTGAAGCCAGTCCTCTCTCATTGAAGGCCACTGGGTCATGTGTTAATGGGACAGACCACTACTGAACATGTGTTTCAGGTACTAAACCCTGTCAGCCAAGGGAGAGTGGACATAGCCATTGTCCTTGCACATGTGGTGGGAGACAAACAGGGAAGGAGTGTAAGCACCGGGGAAAACGTGTGCTCAACCCAGTAGTGAGCAGTCAGAAGTCAGGAGGGGCTTGGGGTTGAGTTTGTGCTGAGGCTTGCAAGATAAATACACATTTGTTTATGGGGATCCACCAAAGTACAAAGACAGAGAGATAAGGAACCCTGTGGTCCTTTTAAAAAGCAATGGGTTATGCCCCAATGGCCAGGGCAAATATTAAATTATTTGTAAGGACTGCACCGTGCTCTTACCCCCCTCCCTTGGCCCCCAAAGTGCTAGTGACTTTGACTACTCAGAGTCCAATTCCATTTTATCTCTATCGTATCTTCCCATTCCTCCCAAACCAACAATAAAAGCTTTACACTAAAGATACATCTTTTACATGTCGAGTGACAGCTTACTCATTTCTGTATTTCCTAAAACCTCAGCCTATGTCTTGAATATGTTCTAAAGGAAATAGCAATTTTGAATATTTTTTGAAATCTGGATTGTTTGGGCTCACAAGTATTAAGCTGAAGGAAAAAGGAAAGGCTCAGTGGGTTTTCATTTATGCTCTAGCTGTCCTATGAATCCCCTGGGTCTTAGGAATTTACAGAAAGCTACAAGAGTCCCTGCCATCTTGATGTAAACTTCTAATGGTCCAATTGCAAAAGCAAGTGAATGTTCTCAGCAGTCCTGGCTTCAGAGGTCCCTGGGAAATAGAATTCCATTTACACAGCAAGGCTCTGGGTCAAAAATCTGCCTGGGTTAAGTGGTGACTCTCTCTCCTTTGAAATTCATTTGAGTTCTGTTTCCTGCCTGTGTAGTCCTCCCCTTCTTGTGATGACAAACCTTGGCTTACCTTTAGTCTGGGTTTTCTAGGTCTCAATACCAAACTTTAAACTGCTTGTTTTGGGGTGCCTGGGTGACTCAGTCGTTAAGCGTCTGCCTTGGGCTCAGGTCATGATCCCAGGGTCCTGGGATCGAGCCCCCCATCGGGCTCCCTGCTCGGTGGGAAGGCTGCTTCTCCCTCTCCCTCTCCCCCTCCTTGTGTTCCCTCTCTCACTGTGTCTCTGTCACATAAATAAAATCTTCAAAAAAAAAAAAATATATAAACTGCTTGTTTCTCCTTTTGCTCATGCTGGTTCAATCCCACCCAGCAATCATCTATTTCCCTTGTGAGTTCAGAAGGTCTCTGAAAGACGAGGCATGTGTGGGTCACACCACCGCATTGGGGATGCCCGTGTTCATACATCCACGTGGATCATAGAAAAACGGGCTCATGGCACTATGTTCTTTAGGATCACTAAGCGCAGCCTACACACAGCAGACCGATACGGGTGAACAGCCAAATCTTATGGGAACTGAAACAAAAACAAAAAACAAAAAACAAAACAAAACAAATCTTCTGGGATCTGGATGAAGGAGACAAAAGTTTACTTGTGAGATAAAAATTATCAAAATCTTTGATTTTTGTATTTTGGGGGGGGTGGTTGCCATCAGCCCGGAAACTGCTTTTTCCATGACTTGGCGCAGCACCGAGTGGCACAGAAAGAGATCCAAGGCCAGGAGAACACAAAGCAAAAAGATGCTTTTCCAGAGTGACAAGTACCTGCATCACACATCCTGCAAGTTTTACTCTAGAAGACAGAAGCTCCTGCAGGAGGGGCAGTTCAGCGCAGACAGCGAGAGCTGTGGAAATGGAGTGCAGCGATCTCTGTACCAATATATACAACTTCTGTTGCATTTGTAGAGACCCCTCTCTTTCTGCCACAGTTTAGTGTCAACGGTCCCGATTAAGTGCAGGAGCACTCCAAAGACGGCGGCACGGGACGTGGAATATGTGGGGCCCAAGTTAGGAATCATCAGAGCAAAACAGTGAAAGAAGGAGAGCGACAGATTCCAAGCTGAGCTACTCTCCTTCCCACAGAAGTATGGTGGCAACTTCTCAGTGAAGGAGGTACATGGCTCTGGGACCCTACCGTCCGGTCCATAGAATTGGTGCCTGGATGCTGCTGCTGTAAATTAATGGTTTGTTCAACCATTCTGTCCTTACCACATCCTGATTTACTCTTTTTCTTAAAAAAAGATTTATTTATTTGAGAGAGAGCACGCGCACAAACAGGGGGGCAGGGCAGAGGGAGAAGGAGAAGCAGGCTTCCCACTGAGCAGGGTGCCCCACGCGGGGGGCTCGATCCCAGGACCCTGGGATCATGACCTGAGCCGAAGGCAGATGCTTAAACGTCTGAGCCACCCAGGCGCCCTTTAAATAAGAGTTCATTTTTTTTTAAAGATTTTATTTTGAAGTGATCTCTACACCCAGCGTGGGGCTCGAACTCACAACCCTGAGATCAAGAGTCGCACGCTCTACCGAAGTAATTTAATAAGCATGTAATTGGAACTTCAGCAGAAATTAAGAATAGAGTCAACATCACACTCTAAAAATATAGACCAGGCAGCAGGCGATATCGTTGCGAGAACAAAATGGAAAAAAAAAAAAAAAAAAAGATTCAGTAGTGGCGCGGCCAGGATGAATTGCACAAGATTTATCACTAATGGAATTGTGGGAATGCCGGCCCAATATTGCCAGGCCTCCTAATTGTCCAAGAGCTGCCAGTAACCCAGATTTTGACTTGAATTCAGTAGATTTTTGACATGTTGACATGAGTGTATTGAGGCCAACATTTTTTTGGCCAAATTAACATATATGTGTACAGGTGAATCCAAAGACCCATAGTTTGTGGGACCTGCTGTGTGTGGAGCCGACTTATCATTATATTCTAGATGCTGGTGCCTGAGCCAGCAAAGGCTGCTTACCGAGTCTATTGGTGAGAAATACTTTACCGTTTCTGCAAGTCTGTTTTTCCATCTGTTTTCCGTCTTTTGTCAATAGGACACCCTTGTGAGTCTCAAGCATTTTGGGGAATTGGCCACTATGGTCGTCGTGGGTTACATCTAGAATGCCAAATATCTTAATTTAAAATATGTTATACAGCAATATAGTATACTTACATGGAATACTGAAGTTGCCGGAGCTCAGGAATGACAAAAGTGTTCCTTTCTATTGCAAACTCTAATTGGTGTTCATATGGTCTGCCTGACATGCAGTGAAGAGAACAGATCTCAGTTGGGAAGAACACAATGATTGTTTGCATCACAGCATTGCTAGATGGAAATCCTCTTCCAGATATGGGCCATATCTGTCTTGATCCTCACCTGAACATTTTCCAATGAGATCCTAAGTGCCCTGCAAGCTGAAAACACAAACAAAAAATCTCACGTTAAAAGCTGATTATCTATACAGTGATGGGTGAGAGAATTAAGCTCTCCATTCGTAAATATTTGAATGCATGCTGCATGTCTGGCACTTACATAGGCGATGGGGATTCAGAAGTGAATAAAACAAGCAAAAATCCCTTCCCTCATGTAGTTTAATTATATGGCTAAGGGGTGAGGGGAGACTCAAGAAAGAAACAGCTAAAATAGAGACACCATATAGTGTATTACAAAATGTTAAGTGCAATGGGAAAAGGGGGGATTTAGGGACTCTCTGTGTGTATGGGGGGTAGATCACAATTAACCAGGATCAAAAATTAGCAGTTGGAATATTTAAAACATTCCATTTAGAAATGGAACGGGCATGCATACACCCTGACTCCTCCATCCTCCAATGGTATTACATGGCATTTCCACCACTTAATGCACTTGCATAACCTTCCAGTATCTGGAGTCACTCGAGGTATCCCTCTCCATCCCCAACATAAATTAACATGGACAATATCTGGTCATTGTTTAGAAGGTCCAACGAGGCCCATGCATTCTAACTAATTAATTAAAATTAGTTCTAAAAAACTCAGAGATTAAATTCTGACTTCATAGATGCCCAGTTATGCACCTGAGGGGTTGTAGTCTTTCTAGACTAGCACAATCAGGGAGAGTGGCCCAGGGCTAGCCTGACCACTCAGTGGACCACACATGGCTTTATGCTGAGGCATGACAGAGACACAGGAAATGCAACCCAAAAAGAAAACTCAAATCCCTGAGTGGAGAAGAATTTGATGGGGCGCCTGGGTGTCGTTAAGCGTCTGCCTTCGGCTCAGGTCATGATCCCAGAGTCCTGGGATCGAGCCCCGCATCAGGCTCCCTGCTCCGCGGGAAGCCTGCTTCTCCCTCTCCCATTCCCCCTGCTTGTCTTCCCTCTCTCGCTGTGTCTCTCTCTGTCAAATAAATAAATAAAATCTTAAAAAAAAAAAAAAAAAGAATTTGAGACAATTTCTCAAATAAAAGGGCATAGAACAAGGGAAGCTGTTCTCTCCAAACAGAACAGATAGAATGAAAAACAAGGGAAGGTGTCCCCCGCACTGACTCATGTTTAGCACCTGTTTACAGAATTCATTTAATTTGAATAAAATGTGATCAACACGTTATGGTTACTTTCATAGGGCAGCCTTTGGCCTCACTCAAATAGTCCAAGTACAGAATAGTACAGAGAGTCTCCAAGAAATTTTCGGCACCTAAAAATAGCCTTCGAAATCAAGGTCATAGGGGTGCCTGGGTGGCTAAGTCGGTTAAGCATCTGCTTTCAGCTCAGGTCATGATCTCAGGGTCCTGGCATCGAGCCCTGCATCGGGGCTCCCTACTAAGTGAGGAGTCTGCTTCTCCCTCTCCCTCTACCTCTGCTCCTCACCCCTGCTCATGCTCTCCCTTTCAAATAAATAAAATCTTAAAAAAAATCAAGGTCATAGTGAGGATTCCAAGAATGAGGAAAACTATCTTTTCAAAAGCAAAGTGTGAATCCCAAAAGGTGAATGGGATTTTTATACCTGGAATGAGGCAGAATGTTTCTTCTAATGGGCTTCTGTGTGATTCAGTGTTTTGGGTTCATGATTAACTTAGTAAAATATGTATAAATTAAAACGTCCAGAATAATTCTATGCACGTTGGATGACAATGATCAGAATTCAGTTGAAAACCGTTTTCATCTCCAATTTCTGGCTCGTAGTCAAGCAGTACGTACTTATTAGTAAGTCTGTCCCTTTAATCAGTTACATGCCTCACAGTCTCATTTGATCTCTATGATGATCTTTCAATATAAATGAACTCATGAGCTTCTGAAAGCAAAATGATTCTCCTGACCCAAATGACAATCCCATAGAATTGTTATTTATTTATCAAAAAAATTGCTGGGATCACAGGCCGGGTGAGCTGATCCCCGTTTTAGAACTGTGTGGACAGAAGTTTCTTTTTTTTTTTTTTTTTTTTTTTTGCCTGATGCCATTATCCCAAAAGCAAAGCTGCAGACCGTGGTATATACATGATAAATTTCCAACAAAATAAGAAAATTCACATAAAGCAAACTATTCATTTTAAAAAACTGTTTTTCATCCTGAGATTTTTATCCTGAAATTGAAGAAACAGTAGCTGGCAGAGATTTTTTTTTTTTTTTTTATGTGAGTGCACGTCTGTACTTGACACATTTGAGTTTGCGTCTCATTTTCATCTTCTAATTTTTAAAAAATATATTTTACTGATAAAAATGCAAAATCTGGGGACAACTGACCTAAAACACGTATATCCTTCTCTATTCTCCTCTCAAGACACAAGATTGGACTTCAACTATTAATGATCTAAATTTGTAGAAAGTTCAAAAATTGGCTGGATGAAAGATCAAATAACACATCAAAAAGCTGAGATGTATCAATGTGTCAGGGTTCAAAAATAATGACTTACAGTCAGTGATAGGAATGCTTTTCCACTGTGTCTATTTTGAGGGCAAGCCTGAAATTCACAACTTAGCAGAAAAAGTAAAAGATCTGTGGGGAAATGTGACGAATTTGTCATTGCTCAAATCCAGTGCTCAGCCTTGGGCTGAATTTAGTATTAATCTTGATAGAGGCATGTTTGCGGTGGACAGAGAATAAGAGAAATGCATGTAGGATTTATTGAGGATGCAGTAAAAAATCCATCTTTTTAGGGCTATTTTTCTTCCACAATAAATGATTAGGGGAGGAAAAAAAGAAAAGCTTAAAATTGGTGTCAAGCTCTTTATTCCAACCATTTGGGATTAGCTGGAAGAGAAATATGTCTGCT
Source organism: Halichoerus grypus (assembly GCF_964656455.1). Lineage (NCBI taxonomy): Eukaryota > Metazoa > Chordata > Mammalia > Carnivora > Phocidae > Halichoerus > Halichoerus grypus. The sequence continues at coordinate 13,026,951 of NC_135719.1, read as the reverse complement.
TATAATGAATCACTTTTGATGAAGTTGAAAAGAGGGAGGGGAGAAAAGTATCCAGCAAGCAGGGATTTGGGAGGATTTCCTGAAGTCCCTACACTGCAGTTCACCAATAGTAATGGACTATCACTGAATTTTTACGAACTTTAATACATAAGCTGAGTATAGTCCTTAAATTCTATGAGGAAATATATGTTACGAAATGAGAATATACCACTCCTCCCTTTCCAGAGAAAGACATTTTTCTCATCTGTTAACAAAACCTATGATGCTGCAAAATGGTGATCTTTGCTTATTTGGGGGTTTACACTAAATTGTAATTGGGGAATTAGACTAGGAAGTGATTTTGCCCTGTTCCACATTAAAGACAAGCTACATGACACAGGGTTTTTTTTTTAAAGACAGAGGCTTCAGTGCAGTTGTTCAAAATTGTCTGTCATTCTACCAAGCACTAGATTGAATCAAGAGGTGTAATTTGGAGCACCTGGGTGGCTCAATCAGTTAAGCCACCAGCTCGGTTGTGATCCCAGGACCCTGGGATCTAGTCCCGCATCAGGCTCCTTGTTCAGTGGAGAGCCTGCTTCTCCCTCTCCCTACTTCTTCCTCTGCCTGCCATTCTCCCTGCTGCTGCTCTCTCTCTCTCTTTGACAAATAAATAAATAAAATATTTAAAAATAAATAATTAAATAAATAGGTGTTATCTGGAGGGAAAAGGCATCTACCATGATATATTTTCCTTTTTCAAACTCATTTCTAATTGTTCTCAGGATGCTCCCCATCTTGTTCTTAGTTGGAGTGATTAGTGCTTATCTTCTTACTTTGCACATTTTAATAACCGCTTGCCTCATATGCATTCATGGTTTTAGGCAGTCCTAGGCGTTATGGATACGTTGTTGATAATATATCCCTCCTACGTGCAATGTTCCAGTTTATGTTGTTCCAATAACACCAATAAACCACATAGATGACATTGTAGATGATTTGAGATCCTGCTTGACTTTTTGTTTTAAGGGAGATAGAAAGAGACGAACTATTATATGCTTGACCTTCTTGAACCCAATGTCCATAGTGGAAAAGGTTTGAAACGGACTATGTCCATAAAGACCTTCTCCCCACTCCCCTCACAGCTTCCTAGATATAGTGCTTTTCACTTGCATACATGTTTCTGGTCTACTCTTTTTTTTAAAAAATCTCCCTACACAGTATCTATAACAGACCCTTCTGTACCCTATAACCTTCAACCTTTAAATTGATAGGGGGTATATATTTTTCCCACCAATCCCCAATAGTTTCATCTTCATCCCCTTCCATGTTGTTCTTAACATTGTTTCCAGAATTATCAGAACACCTCCCTTTGGGGGAAGCTGCTATATATTTCATCATCACTCTCTAAACTGTTTAGAAAATAGATATTAGCCGAAGTCTGTATTAGTAAGTCCATCACTGTTAAGAACTCAGTCCATGACATATTAATTTACTCCTAAGCTTCCAGCTGAGGCCAGACAAACCTGAATGGTATTTGATTACAAAGATCAATGAGTTGGCATGAAACGGGATGGATCATTGAGCAAAACAGTTTATTAGTTCTCCTTAGTACAACTGATGTTTTTAGGAGCTGTGGTTTATAGTCTGTGGCATTGTTTGGTGGACTCCTTCCGAAGCCATCAACTATCCAAATCAAAACACTATCAGCGCCTTGTAGAATGTAATTATATGTTACAGACATTCTCTAAGAGGGATAGTGTCCAGCAGTTCTAGAACATTCCCCCCCATTTTTGTTGATTGAGGACCTCTTATTATTTAATGTCAAATATTTCACGTAAACTATTGACTATTAGGAGAAAGTTTATCGGTCTCTAGATAATATTTTTTTCCTAGCTTTGAGGCTGAAAAATATTTCATATAATTCATATAGTCAGAGGAAAGTTGTCAAAGCAATAGATTTTATGATTACCCCCCCCAACTCCCACATACACATACAAACACGCATGCATGCGCTTTTAAAAAATCTCTGACTCCAAGAATGTAGCGCTGGAAAGGGACCTTACTGAATTCTTTCCTAATTCGGTAGTAAATATAGCTGAAATTATCTGAGTTCACCAATTTGTTTCAAAGAGTTAAAAGAACATAGGAGCCCTACTTAAGGTGCCTTACTGTAGGAAAGTGGGGGAGAGGCTGGAGATATTAACACTGTAGGAGGGATACTGTGAATAGGGTTACTTGGAGTCGCTGTGGTGAGTTAGACAGCTTCTTTGGTCACCTTCCAAATATTCTCTATTACAGGTAGCAATTTGGGGTTAATTCAGGATGATCAAATCAATCACAGTCGGGCTCAGAATTTCATCGGAAGCTTTTCCTCTGTTCTCCTACTGACTCTTGATTGGAGTCACAGTGCCAGGGCAGGGAAAAGAGAAACACTTTGTTCTTGTTGCCAGCATGTCCCACAAGCAGGCTAGCTCCTTGCTGCCACTCTGGAAGTTTCATGGGAAGATATTCTTGGAATACATTCTGAGCCAAGAGATCTGAATGACATCTATCAGGTGTTGAGGGTGAGCCTTCTAGGATCCATGTTACTGCCTGTATGTTATGCCCCACCTGCCACTTCAGTTGCTGTCCACATTCCCAGGGGTCCTCCTAGTGTCTCAGAGACTTCTGTTTTCCTACTCCATCTGGGACGCAGTGTGTCTGTCTGTCTCACTGTTAACACATGTAAGTTCCCAGAGGATCTTCTTTATTTCTCTCTTGCCCCTGAGCTGCCAGGCGCTGAGAGCAAATTTCGGTGTACAGCTTACTCTCCCTACATCCCTCTTCCATCCTATCCTTTGTCCCCCTTCACCACGTGCCCACCCCCAACCCCAAACTCTCTTTACATAAAGAAGGAATGAAAGCCAGGTAATGACAACCCAGTTCTACCATAACGTGGACCTTCAAATCTGTATCTCATCCTTGAATTCTTGACCTGTTACCACAGAAGCCGAGACTCTCCATGTGCTGGTCACTGCACAAGAAAACAGGGGCCTAATTTCCGCACAGAAGAGAAGAGCACACATTCTGGGCACTCCGGGTTTAAACAGATATAAGATAGTGGTTGAGAGGATGTCATGTGGATCTCAAATAACTCTGTTCAATCTTAGTTCTGCATTCTATCAGTGGGAATTTACCTAATTTTCCAGTGCCTCGGTTTCCCCACCTGTAAAATAAGAAGGATAATGCTTCCTACTTCCTAGGAGAGCTTTAAGGATTAAGTCCATTCTTATACACAAGGCTTTTCACCAAGAGCAACTAATGCATAATAAGTGTTAGGTAATTATTAACAATTGTGATTAATCAGTTCCCTTAATAGCTCACATATTATTCCGTCATACATCTTTAGCCTTTTGGCACATAATACCAAATCTTTAGCAATTCACTTTGGATCAAGAGGTCAAATGCCATTTACCAAATTCCAGCATGGACTTAGGTCCCTACTGACATTTATAAATAGCACAAATAAATGTAGTATGGGTTAGGTGTGTAAGTTGTGTGGTATCTTCCCTCAAGGCTGGCAGGGTAGGGCTGATAGCCTGACCTCTAGGGCATGAACATCATTCCCCGCTCACACCTGGTGTTTTACACAAAACCGTCGACTGACTAGGCAATCTAGAAATTCCAAAAGTTCAGTGGCAGATATGTTCTTTTGTGAATATTATTCATCTGAAACGACGATTTGATACTTGCAAAACATTTTGAGGGTGGGAAAAGAACTAGGAAGAGCTAGGCAAGTAAGGGCATGTTAGTACAATTTCATGGAAGCGCAATTTAGTGATTCAACTAAATTTATATTTACGTCCACACACTGAACATTCACTCTCGGAAAGTTTATTTTTTTTTGCTAACCTTTTATTTGGAACCAAGGAATAAATTTCAATTATTCATTCAATTTATTTCATAAAGAGATACATGGCATGAATTATCAGCCTTTGTATTATGAAAATGCATATGGAGGACCTTAGCATTAAAATGAATATTACAAACACCAGAAATAAAAGCCAGATGCTGTCAAGCTAGGATGTCTACTAGGCCTAGCAGGAGATCTTGGCACAGGCATCAGGATTGTTTTGTTAGTAAATGTGATAATTGGCACTTGGAAGATCTTCAAGCTCAGGATCTACCCCTTCAACTCTAACTGCCTTTCATGACTTAAGTGTTTTATTAAAGCACTTATATTCATGATACTAAATTTACACTTTAAAGTTGAAAAGTCAGCACTTAAAAATTAACTTATTCCTATAAACAAATAGAAATAAAAATTTAAAAAAAATATATAAAAGTGATCATGGCATACATGCATTTCTTGAAATAAACTTTTATTTGCCCGTTTTTCCTTTTCTTCTCTTTTTCTCTTTCTTCTGTGTCAACCCTATTCCCCTTCCCACCTTCCCTTATCCAGAAGCCCATGTTAACATAATATGTGCATTTCAGTGGTTTTCTTCAATGGAATATATAGATATGTATAGATATGTGTACACACAATTACATAGTTAAAAATTATATTCACGTGTCTGCATCTTTCTTTTCTCATTTAATATCTCAGAATAAGTCTCTGAAGTCAAGTGGCCTCGCTACTCTTTTTAAGGACTGCACACTAGTTCATGGTGTGGATACACCATAATTTATTCAGCCAGAACCCTACTGAAAGGGTTTTACAATTTTTAAATGAAAAAATTTGCCTTTACTCTGTTTTAAACATTTGTGCCCCAATGGACAATGCTATTGTAAACATCTTAGTGCCTGTCCATGACAAGAACACATAAAGAGATTAAGTGTTATTTTCATTTTACAAATGAGAAACTATAATTAAGGAAAGGTAAATAAAAGTTTTACAAATGAGGAAATTTTTTTGTTATTATTTTTAAAAGATTTTATTTCTTTCTTTCTTTATTTAAGAGAGAGGGACAGAGAAAGAGAGAGAGAGCATGAGTGGGGGGAGGAGCAGAGGGAGAAAGACAAGCACACTCCACGCTGAGCACAGAGCCCAACATGGGGCTCGATCTCAGGACCATGAGATCATGCCTGGGCTGAAACCAACAGTTGGATGCTTAATGGACTGAGGCCACCCAGGTGCCCCTTATTTTATTTTTTTCAGTAAGCTCCATCCTCAATGTGGGACTTGAACTCAGGACCCTGAGATCAAGAGTCACACGTTCGACCAACTAAGCCAAACAAGCACCCCACAAATGAGGAAATTTTAGCTAAAAAAGTGCAAATGGCCACATTATCAGTCCAGTTTGACTCTAATCTCAGGTTTCACTGTGCCACATGACACTCTTTTGTCCTTGTTCTGATTTCCTAAAAATCATAGGCTATTAAATGAAAACATGTGTGACTCGAATTCAACTAAATAGATCAATACCTGGCAGTGGAGGTTAAATATAGTTTAGAAATTTAAGAGGAAAAGATGGATTGCACATTAATTTTTATAAATGGATCTCTTAAGGTACCATGGTTTATTACAGATGTAAGTCTTTTGGAGGCAATATGGCAAACTAGAATTTCAGAGACACAGTTTCCAATATAAGACACTTCAAATTACCAGGTAAAACATAATGAGCATTGCAGATTTCTGGTTCTGGGACAGGTGGATTAGACTGAATAAAACTAAACCTCCCACTGACAACTACGTATGAGATGACTCTTGGAACTCACTGAAGAATAACTAACAGAGATGAGACTTGGATGACTGTGATCCTTTAGAAGAGAGAAGCACACAGAAGACTCCACATTTATCCTGGCTTTTCCCATGAAGACATTTTCCTATTTTCTGTAGAGGAAATAGTGGCCAAGCAGAAAGTGGTTCACTTATTGGAGTAAAGATAGAGTTGGCAGAACGCCACACTGCCACATTGGTTGGGATTTGAGGGACAAAATCCCAGAGAATAGGGAAATACAGAGAAGTCCCCCAAATCTCTAATTCCCATCGAAATCCTTGGTTAATTCCTATGCTAAATGTGTCAGGGCAAGAGTCCAAAAGTCCAGCCGACTACAACATCTGGGAAGCCAAATAGTACAGCAGAAATTTTAGCAGCTGCTTGTTGCTGGGGAGACTATGGTTGGATTTCAATTCCTAACAAGTTGGAGGAGCTTTAGAATAGAGCCTAGACTTTCAGTTGAGATTCCCAAAGGACCAGGAACTAGGAATAAAAGCACACACTTGGAATAAAGACCACACTCTAGAAGATTAACCATGGCTTAGGAATAATCTCAAAACTGAAATACACCAACCCCAAAACTCTAAAATTAAACAGAAACTAGATTATGGTGATCCATTGTCCCTATATGGTCCCTGGAAGAAAATCTCTCTCTTGCTGTGGAGGAAAATGACATCATCAAGAGCCTCTGTATTGTGTCATCTACAGTGTCATGTATCCATTAAAAATTACTAGGACAATTAAAACAGGACTAAATGACCAAAAGACATACAAAATCATATTTTTTATAAAGAACATAGAAACACAACCAAGGAGTTCCAGATCATTGGTTTTTTGTTTTTTTTTTTTTTTAGAGATGTCGAGAGTATGTGAGCAGAGGAGGAGGGGCAGAGGGAGAGGATGGAAATCTTAAGCAGACTCCATGCTGAACACAGAGCCCAACGTGGGGCTGGATCTCAGAACCTTGAGATCATGACCTGAGCCGATCAAGGGTCAGACACTTAACTGACTGAGCCACCCAGGCACGCCCAGATAATTGATTTTAAATAACTTATGATTAAAATGCTCTTTAAAATGAAGAAAAGATGGAAAATTTCATCAGAGAATAGGAATCTAAAGTAAATTTCCAAAACTGACAAAAATATTATATCTGACAGTAAAATTTAACTTATTGGTTTAAGAGAAGATTAGACAAAGCAGAACAGATGATTAATAGATGGAAAAACAGATCAGTAAAAAATATCAAGATTGAGAGACCAAAAGAAAAAAAAAAGACGAAAAACAAGGGAAAAAAAAAGATATGGGACATATATCTAACACAGCACTATCCAGTAGAAATATAATGGAGGCATCAAATGTAAAAAAAGATTTTTCCAGAAATACAAAATCTGACAAATTTCCTCACAAGAATACCTGCACTATAGGGAATGTTAAAGAACATTCTTCAGGCAGAGGGGAAAAAATATCAAAGAAGTATCAATCTATAAAAATAAAAAATCAGAAATGTTGTCTGAATGATATGGATTGAATATGTACCCCCTAAAATTCATTTATTGATATCAAATCCCAATGTGATGATATTTGGAGGTGGGACCTTTGGGTGGTGATTAAGTCATGAGGATGAAACCCTTATCAATGGGATTAGTGCCCTTATAAGAATAGGCCAGGACATAGCTTGCTCTTTTTCTGCCATGTGAAGAGAAAGGAGAATTCAGCTATCTGCAACCCAGAAGAATGTTCTTACCAAAACCCAACCATGCTGGCACCTTCATCTCAGACTTCCAGCCTCCAGACTGAGAAATACATTTCGATTGTTTGTAAGTCACCCAGTCTATGGTAGTTGGTTCTATCAGCCTAAATTGACTAAGATATAAGTGTAAATACATAGGATTTTAAAAAATATTTCATTTTCTATAAGGTAGTAGACTGCTTAAACAATGTAGTAGGGAAGTTGATAACATCTGTAGATTTACAATGCATATAAACAAACCAAAAAGGCTAAGAGTGGGGAAATGGAAGTATATTGTTGTTAGTTTCTTACAGTACACATGAATGCATATAACATCACTTGACATGAGACTGTGATTAAATAAAAATGTATATGATAGGGATCCTTGGCTGGCTCATCTGTAGAGCATGCAACTCTTGATCTCTGGGTCATAAGTGTGAGCCCCATGTTGGGGGTAGAGATTATTTTAAAAAATAAACTTATTAAAAATACTATAGATATACTATAAATCATAAAGCAACCACTAAAATAACAAAACAAAGGGTTATAGCTAATAAAGCCAAAAAAGGAGAGAAAATGGATCCTAAAAAATATTCATTTAATCCAAAAGAAAGCAGGAAAAGAGGAAAAAGGAAATGAATCATAGCCAAGACAATTAAAAAACAAATAGCAAGGTGGTAGATTTCTGCCCACCATATTAATAATTATATTACAGGGTGAAATGTGTAAATACCTCAATTACAGATCAGAAATTGTCAGATTGGATAAATAAAGCAAGACCCAAATATGCTTCTTATCAGAAACTTACTTTAAAGTATGTATAGTAGTATAAAGACACAAATAGGTTAAAATGTTGGAAAAAGACATTTCATGCTAATCTTAATCAAGATAATGCTGTTGGGGCACCTGGGTGGCTCAGTCAGTTAGGTGTCTGCCTTCAGTTCAGGTCATGATCCCAGTGTCCTGGGATTGAGCCCTGTGTCAGGTTCCCTGCTCAGCGGGGAGTCTGCTTCTCCCTCTCCCTCTGCCCCTCCCCCCTGCTTATGCTCCCTCTCTCTCTGTCTCTCAAATAAATAAATAAAATATTTTTTTTTAAAGATAATGCTGAAGTGGTTATATTAATATAAGACAAACTAAATTTCAAAGCAAAAATATTACCAGAAAGAAAAGTTTTTTTGTAATAATAAGGAAGCCAATTCATCAAGAAGGTATAACAACCCAAAATACTTATGCACTTACTAATGAAGCTTTAAAATACATAAAGCAAAAACTGATAGAACTGCAAGGAGAAACAGACAATTCCATAATTAGTCTCTCTCTAATTGACTGGACAAGTAGGCAGAAAATCAATAAGGCTACAGATGACTTGAATAATATTATCAACCATTCTGATCTAATTGACCTAATTTATAAAATATTGCAACCCAAAAACAGCCGAATTCACATTGTTTTCAACTGCATATGCACAATGTACCAACATATACCATACTCTGTGCCATAAAATAAGTCTCAATATATTTGAAATGGTTCAAGATGTGCGAAGTATGTTTTTTGATCACAAAAGAATTTAATTACCTTACAGGAAAAAAAACTAAAAGAACCCCAAATATTTGGAAATGAAATGGCACACTTCTTTATAAACCACAGAACAAAGAAAAATTAAAGGGATTTTAGAAAGTCTTTTGAACTGAATGAAAATAAAAGCATAAATTCTGGTTTCAGTTCTGACATGTAAAGAGCTTGGAAGATGTCACTCTCATCTTTACAGCAGGAAACACTGAACAAACCCAAAATCAATGTCTTTTCTTGGGCTCCTCAGAGAACAGAGATCAAAGGACAAGCTGCCATTCCAAAACTGGGGAGAAAAGCCAATGCAGGGAGTCACAGCTGAGGTATACATACCTGGAGCAGACCTGCTGGAGTCATAAACTGGTAGGAACACATCATGGTAATTTTGATGAATTGCTGGAAGCTGAGTGTGGACTGGTGTGAGAGGGAAAACTCCTGGCTGCTTCAGTCTTGGAGAAACCCTAAAGTTTACCTCTAGGAACTCCATCAGATTCTCACAGTCACAAAGTCCCTTTTGTGACTTTGGAAGGGGAAGGGAAAGATTATTTATTGTGACATATTCTCCAAGAGGGCTCTATAACATAGCGCTGCCTTCCAAGGGGCAGAAAAACTATATCCATCTTGCCTTATCTCAGATGGAGAAAATAATTTTTCCCATTTCAACTCCCACTTGCCTTTCTGTTTTGCCAAAGTCACGTGGAAGGGGAAGGGGGAATTATACCTCTGAAGAAACACTTGTGAACATCCATAGCCCAGATAAACAGGTCCACTAAAAGGCTGAAAATAACCCATAAGATTATAAAATGCTTTCCCTCACCCATACCTTGCTACCACACTGACAGAGCTTCAGTATAACAGTGCAGTACAGTTGAACTAGCAGCCAGATGCAGACGTCTCTGAGAAGGAGCCCCTAGGGAAGGATGCAAAGAAGGGAGAGAGGGAGAAAGAAAAAAAGGAAGAACTTTAATAATAAAACCAGATAGATATTACAAGAAAGGCAAAATACAGACTGATAACTCTCATGAGCACGGATGCAAAATTCTAAACTAATCATTAGCAAATCAAATCCAACAATGGGTAAAAATATTTATACACCACAAACAAGTAGGGTTTATTGCAGTTATAAAAGGCTGATTTCACAATAAAAAACCAATCAATGTAATCCATCATATCAACAGCCTAACGAAGAGAAATCATATGATCATGTCAACGGATGTAGAAAGAGTATTTGACAAAATCCAACAACCATTTTTGATAATAACTCTAAGCAAACGAGAAGTAGAGGGAAACTTTCTCAACCTGATGAAGATTGTCTATGAAAACCCTGCAGCTAACATTATATTAAATGGTGAAAAAATGGATGCTTTCCCCCTGAGTTTGGAATCAATGCAAGGATGGTCTTTTCTCACCATTCCTATTATACATTGTAGTAGTGGTCTCAACTAGTGCAATAAGACAAAAAAAAAAAAAAAAAAAAAAAAAGTTGTGTAGATTGAAAAGGAAGAAATACAATCTTTATTCATAGATGACCTAATAGTTCATGTAGAAAATCCCAAGGAATCTACAAAATAACTCTTGGCAATAGTAAGCAAGTATGGCACATGAAACAAGGCTAATATACTAAAGTCAATTGCTTTCCTGTATGCCAGTAATGAACAATTGGAATTTAAAATTAAAAAAAATATTATTGAAAGTAGCATCAAAAAATGGAATACTTATATGAATCTAAACAGGATCTACATGTGGAAAACTACAAAGCTCTGATGAAATAAATCAAGATCTAATCAAATGGAGAGATATTTTATATTCATGAATTGGAAGACTCAATATTCCTTTATATATTTTGAGGCTCTGTAGAAAGATACATATATGTTTATAATCATTATATATTCTTGATGGAATAACCATTTTGTCAATAATATCCTTTGTTTCTGTTTTTTTTTAGATACTTTATTTATTTTTATTTTTTTATTTTTTTAGAGAGAGAGTGTGTGCATGTGCAAGTGGGGCAGGAGGGGAAGAAGGAGAGGGAGAGAGAGAGTCTTAAGCTGCTCAGTGAGGAACCCCACATGGGGCTAGATCTCACGACCCTGAGATTATAACCTGAGCCAAAATCAAGAGTAGGATGCTTAACTGACTGAACCACCCAGGAGCCCCATATCCTTTGTTTCTTGTAATAACTTTTTACAAAGTCTATTTTGTCTGATATTAATATAGCTACCCCAGCTCTCATTTACTCTTTGCATGGAATATACATATATATGTCAAAGATTTTATTTATTTATTTGAGAGAGAGAGAGAGAGTGCATGAGCAGGGCAGAGGGGTAGAGGGAGAGGGAGAAGCAGACTTCCCACTGAACTGGGATCCCAATGTGGGGCTGGATACCAGGACCCTGAGGTCATGATCTGAGCCTGAAGGCAGACACTTAACTGACTGAGCTACCCAGGCACCCTTGCATGGAATATATTTTAAAACAATTTCACTTTAAACTTATTTGCATCTCTTATAGACAACAGTTAGTTTATGTGTTTTTTCAAAATTCTTTCTGCCAATCTTTTAATTGATGAGTTCCATATGTGTACATTTAAAGTAGTTACCGATAAGAAAGAACTTACTTCTCTCATTATACTAATTATATTATTTTATCTTTTTTTCCCTCATTTTCACTGTTACCACCTTTTGTGTGTGATTGATTTTTTTCCTATTATATCTTTTTATTCCTTTCTCATTTCCTATTCTGTATATATTTCAGTTATTTTCTTAGTGTTTACCCTGGGTATTACAATTAACATCTTAAATTCATAACAATCTAGTTTGAATGAATACCAACTTAAATGATATGCAAAAACTCTACACCTATACAACTCTGCCCCCCCTTATATTGTTATTTTTTACAAATTACATTGCTATATATTGTGTGCCCATTAACATAGATTTATAATTGTTTCATGCATGTTCAGTTTGAATAATATAGGCATAAAAATGAGTAACAGGTCAAATATAATCCTAGGTGTTACATTTACCTATGTAGTTACGTTTACCTGTGTTTTTTATTTTCTTATTTTTTCATATGGCTTCAAGTTACTGTCTAGGGTCCTTTCATTTTAGCTTAAAGAATTCCCTTTAGCATTTCTTGTAGGGCAGAACGATAAAAGTGATGAACTCCTTCAGCTTTAGTTTATCTGAAAATTTATTAATATCTTCCTCATTTTGGAAAAATGGTTTTGCTGTATATACAATTATTCACTGAAAGGTGTTTTTTCATTCTTTCTTCCATCACTTTAATATGTCATTGCACTGCCTTCTGACTTCCATGGTTTTTGATGAGAAATTGGCTGTTAATTGTATTGAAGATCCCTTGCACATGGTGAATTTTATCTATTTTACTTCTTTGAAGATTCTCTCTGTCTTTGATTTCTGACAGTTTGATTATAATGTGTCTCAGTGTGGATCTCTTTCAGTTTATCTTGCTTAGAGGTTATTGAGATTCCTGGATGTGTAGATTCATGTCATTCATCCTACTGGAGAAATTTGGGGCCATTATTTCTTCAAATATACTTTATATTTCTTTCTCTCCTCTTCTGGGACTCCCTTTAAGTGTATGTTGTAACACTTTATGGTGCCCCTTATCTCCTTAGGTCTGATCTAGTAAGTCCAATATCCAGCTTTTGTCAGGGACAGTTCTATGAATATTTTTCCTTGTAAATGGGCCACACTTTATTTCTTTGCATGCATAGTACCTTTTTGTTAAAGACTGAACATTTTGAGAGTCATAATACCGTAATTCTGGAAACCGGATCCTCCCCGCTCAACCAGGTTTTATTGTTGCTGCTTCTTGTGAGTTGTAATTGCTTAGTGGCTTTTCTAAACTATTTTTTGAGACTGGATTATTTGCTATGTGTGGTCACTCAAGTCTCTTAATGGTGAACTAGTGATTTTTAGAGATTTTCTTAAAAACATGGAGCCACCACCACCCACCCCTGGGCCAAATAAATAAGGAAAAACATTACTATTTTGGTCTTTGCAGATTATCTTTGTATTAGGGCACTTCTTCACAATGCTAAGCCAGGCCATTTACAATTCTACCTCAGCCTTTACTTCCTGCTTGATGGAACCTGACAGTCAGCCAGAGTTGAAAGCTTGGAGTCTTCTCATTCTTTTCTGAGCATGTGTCCAGCTCTGGACATATATGTAGCCTTCTAGATTTTTTATTATGTTTGTTTTTCCAAACAAACCTACAAAATTCCTGAAAATTTAACAATTGGCTTATGTGACTTGCTGTTTTCTGGTATGAACTGGCTTAAGGACACCCCTGATTTAGTGTTCCCAGGAATAAAAATGTAAAGAACGCAGAAGGGAAAGAAATCAAGCAGGGGCATCTTTCAGACAAAGTTCCAGCTTCAGCTTAACTTTGCAGGGATGCTCAGGAGTGGAAATTATGCCATGGGGTTTCTTACAGGTTGTGGAAAGGGAACTGGGCTTCCAAAGTCCCACATGAATCAGTTTTTAGCTAAGGGATGCTTTGGGGATATAAACTCCCAGGCACTTTTGGCTCTCTACTTATGGGACAAAGGGGATCCAGAAGTCTGAAGGTAGTCTTCTCAAGAGAATTGCAAGAATGGTTTCTTAGAAACAAAAGAGTAACAAAACCAGGGAGGGGGACCCATAAATAATAAAGGAGAATTATGGGGATCTGGGTGGAGTATGGACATGTCCATAGAGTCCATTCCTTACACTAGTCTGATCCACTTACATCACATTAATTTCACTCTATCCTATTATAGCTTTTTAAAGGTGTTGGGAAGAGAAAAAGGAAAACATTAAAATAGGGGAGTTTGTAGGATGAGCCATAGCTCCCACTGCTGTAGTTGATCAGAACATCATAATTTACAGTCCTCTACTAACTCTTCTAGATTCTATGCACTATTACCACTTCTGCTGGTCTAGATGGTTTGTTTGTTGAGATGATCCCCTTATTCTTGAGGGGCTTTAGACCCTGGGTCTGTGCTTTTATCAGAGTGCAGTTAGGCTAATTGCTTTTTTGTAGTCAAACCTGGATATGGAGGCCCCAAGATCTCTTGGGCTCCAAATGCATTCCTCTCTTCCTATATTATGTAGAGCAATCCCATTTTTCATGATGATTAGGATATTACGCCACCAGTAGAGTAACTTATTTCTTTGCCTAGTCTACCGGTGTGAGAAGTCCAATATGACCATGCAGCAGTTATAGCTCTGTATTAATGGAATTCTTACTGTTAAATCATTCCTTCCCTGGGATACAAGCCTTCTAGATCTGTAGAACCTAAAATTGTTGGGGAGGAAAAATAATTACCATACAGCAGTCATTGGTTTAAGTTGTTGGTGATGGATGGTACCATAAACTTGTTACACATTATCTGTCAATATTCAGGCTAACAGCTTCGAGATGATGTGTTATATAATATGACCAGTGGATCCTGTGGTTATATGTCCATTGTAGTTCTCTGTGCTATAAAGTGGGCCACTTGGTCTGGGACAATGTCATTGCATGATCCCATGGTGGTGGTTAAATAAATAGTCTGTGAGCCTCTGGACAGTGAGACATATGGACAAGAAAAGTGAACCCATACCCAATGTACAAGACAGTTCTAATCAAGAAAATTCTTATTTTCAGGATGTAGATAGACTGGTGTAATCATCTTGCCACTAAGAAGATGGGTGGTCTCTTTAAGGGATGCAGTTACATTAAGGGCTAAATGTTTATTGCTGCGGCCACCAGGCCAAACATTCAATAGCTAGATCAGTCTTGGTAAGTTGAAACCCATACCTCTGGACTCATGCATAGTCTATCGTTATGACTACTCAATTCATGGCCCCATTATGCATACATTAGAACAGCTGAGGATAGAGGCTGGTTTATAGCTATCGAATAAATCATCCTCTCAACCAAGCCATTTAGTGTTTCTCCTGCAAGTGGATGGTCTCTGGTGGACCTGAATCTGTGATACATAGATCCTCATGCTTTGTGCCTACTCCTGCAGCACCATACCTATGCATTTCCCGGGGTGATAAGGATGATCTTGTCAATAAATGGTGCTGGGGCAACAGCATATCTCTAATAAATGATTGATTGTCTAAAACTAAAATAATAAAGTGTCTTTCATTTTTAATATATGCAAAAGTAAAATGCCTGACAACAATAGCACAAAGGATGAGAGGAAATGGAAATATCTTCATGTAAGTTCTTACATTATAAGAGATGTTATATACTATTATTGGAAGATAGAGTATAAGATAAAGATGCACATTTTAAACTTTAATCACTAAACTATAAAACAAAGAGGAATTACTAATAAACCAAAAATGAAGGTAAAAAGGAGACATGACAAATAGTAAATTAACTCAAAGGAATGCATGAAAAAAATAGAAAGGGAAGAAAGAACAGCTGTAAGAAATATAAAACAGGTAACAAGATGGCAAATTGAACCCAAACACTTAATAATTGCATTAAATGGAGATGTCTTAAATACCTCAAATAAAAGGTAGATATTGTCAGACTGAATTAATAAGCATGATTTAACTATGTACTCTTTAAAATAAATACGCTTTACAGGTAAAGATAGACATATGTTAGAAATCAAGGAATGCAGTAAGACATACAGCACGCAAACACTAATCAAAAGAAAGTTGTGTGTTCCTGCCATAGGGCCTTTACACTCATTGTGTCCCCTGCCTAGAAGTCTCATCATGAAAATCCCCATGGCCAACCATCTCACTCCTTTGAAATCTTCTCCCAAATATCATCTCAGTGAGGACAACTCTGGACACCCCTTTGTTAAAAAGTGGAAACCTAACCACCATCTCCCCCTCTCCACAGTTATATTCTCAATTCATTTACCCTACTCTATTGTTATTTTCTATAGGGCTGATCACCATCTAACATACTATTTGCTCATTTATTATGATGATTGTTTATTGTTTGTCTCTCCCCACAGGACATAAGCTCTGTAAGGCCAAAAGTCTTTGTTTTGTTCACTAATGTTATCCCCATGCCTACAATAGTGTCTGATGCACAGACAATCAACTAGTATTTGTTAAATCCATGCTGAATTAAAGTAAAACGAATGTGACTGAGGGTTCTAGAGGGAAAGGGGGTGGGCGGATGGGTTAGCCTGGTGATGGGTATTAAAGAGGGCACTTTCTGCAAGGAGCACTGGGTGTTATGCACAAACAATGAATCATGGAACACTCCATCAAAAACTAATGATGTAATGTATGGTGATTAACATAACAATAAAAAATTTTAAAAAAAGAATAAAGTAAAATGAATGCGAATGGGATAAAAAAAGTTGAAGTGACTATATAAATTCGGATGAAAACTTCAGGAAGAGATAATGATCAGGAATAAAGAAAAACATTATATAATGATAAAGAAGCCAAGATATCAAGAGGACATAATAATCTTAAATGTGTAAGTACCTAATAGACAGCCTCAAAATACATGAAATAAAGCCTTATACAACTGAAAGGAGAAACAGGCATTGTGTAAAACTATAGTTAGAGATTTTAGCTCCTTTCCCAGTAATGTATAGAATAAGGAGACAAAATCAATGAAGAGAAGGAAGACTTGAATAACCTGACAGAACACTCCAGTATGAGCTATAACCACAATGAGATACAACTACGCACCAACTAGAATGGCAAAATTAAAAATGAAACAAAGCAAAGCCTTGCCAAAAGTTGTTGGTGAGGATGTTGAAGCGGTTAAAACTCTTATTTACTGCTGCTGGGAATGCAACATGGCACAATCCATCTGGAATTCACTTTGACATGTTATTCTTATAAAGTTAAATGTAGATATAACCAAGGACACAGGAGTCTCACACCTATTTTTTTACCCAAGAAAATAAAAATGGGTGTCCACATAAAGACTTGTATATGGTTTTTCATAACAGCCTTATTCAAAATAACCCAAAGCTGGAATAGCAAAGATGTCCAACAGGAAGTGAAGAGATAAAAAAATTGTGGTATATGGATTGGAGTGTCCTTTGACCATAAAATAACAGAGTACTGATACATACATACAACAACATACATACAATATACGTACAACACCATACATACAACACCATATAATAACATACAACAACATAGATGGACTTCAAAAATGTTATGCTGAGCTGGAGAAGTCAGACAAAAAAAGATGGCATACTCTATATTTCCATTTACATGAAACTCTAGACAAGACCCAGCAATGTGACAGAAGTGGATTGATGTGCCACTGGGCATGGGGGTACCGCAGGGGAATGTGGGCAAAGGGGAACGAGAAAATATTTTTGGTGTGATGAAATGTCCTGTATTTAGATAAAGTTGATGTTCACATGAGTATATGTATTTTCATAAATTGTTGAACTGCACACTTAAAATCGGTACATTTTATTGACTACAAATTAAACCTCAGTAAAAAGAAAAGCAAACATTCATCTGGAATAGAATATAAATCACACAAGAGGGCATTATGTAATCAAGAGTATAAACAATCACAACTACACGTAACAATAGGGATAAGTCCCATACACAAAATATTGAGAGATAAAAGCCAGACATTGAAGAGTGTGTGTTCAATGATTTCAATGATACAAAGTTCAAAACATTGAAACTGAATCTCTGCTGTTGGATGTTAGAATGGTGTTAACCTTTGAGCAGTGGGTGGTAATAGGAAGGGAGCCCAAGGAGGATCTGGGTTGTTGGCAATGTTCTATTTCTTTTTTTTTAAAGATTTATTTTAGAGTGGGGAGAGGGGCAGAGGGAGAGGGCGAGAGAGAATCTCCAGCAGACTCCCTGCTGAGCACAGAGCCTGAAACGGGACTTGATCTCAAGACCCTGATCTCACGGCCCTGAGATCATGACTTGAGCCAAAGTCAAAGGTGCCCGGGTAATGTTCTATTTCTTAATTTACAGTGTCAAATGCTGGCATAAAGCAAAGTATGGTTAAAGTGTTATTGAGAAGGCAGAACAGCAGGAAAGCACAAGCATTGCTGATGGAAATGCAAATTGGTTTAGCCATTCCTGAAACCTTTGTTAGTTTCTAAAAAGTTACCATACACTTACCAGGTGACCCAGACAACCCACTTCTGGATATGCATCCCAGAAAAATGAAACTTATGTTAAATCAAAAACTATCCATGTATGTTAACTAACTGGAATTTAAATAAAAACCAAAAAATAAAACCTCTCCATGAATATTTGTAGCAGTATTAGTCATTGTTGCCCATCCCTGGAAACAACCCCCATGTCTTTCAGAGGATGAAAGGATAAGCAATCTGTGTTACATCCACACAATGGACTACAACTCAGGACTCAATAAGAACGAACTCTCGATACATGTGACCATATAAATAAATCTTAAGGGAACTGTACTAAGTCAAGTTTTCTCAAAATCATGGCTCTTGACTTTTCTGGAGGCTGGATGATTTGCTATGGGCCTATCTGGTGTGTTGTAGGCTTTTCAAGCACATTGCTGGCAATCCCACCCCTATACATAGGAGGCAGTAACGTTTTCCCTTTCCAACTCATAACAATTAAAAATGTCTGCAGACATGGCTGAATGTCCTGATTGAGAATCATGTTCACCCTTTTGACTGAGTGAAAGAATGTAGTCTTAAAAGATTACATATTGTATGATTCCATTTATATGACATTCTGGAAAAGTGAAAAATATAAGAACAGAGACCTGATCAGTGGTTGCCAAGGTTTAAAGGTGGGGAGAGTCTGAACACAAAGAGGCAGAACAGGGGTATTCTTTGGGGTGTTGGAATTGCCATGTATCCACTGAGAAATGCTGATCTGTGCCTCCATAGATAATAAATATATAATAATAAGTATATTATTGCTAAATATAGTAGAGTACATAATTTTAAAAATTGAAGAAGTGAAATCAAACAAAACAAAAGCAAGTATGGTATAAACGGAAAAGAATATTTTGACTTGCCAATCACGGGGTGATCTTGGCAGAAGGGTTTTCAGTGAGGGTCAGAAGAGAGGCAAGGAGGAGTCATTTTTGTAGGATGCCCCATGAGTTCAAGTTAAGGAGAATGGAAGTCACAGGGCCCGCCCTGTTAGAAGTGCATGGTATGGTCCTTGACTCTTGTTCTATGGGGAGGCTGTAGAGGAAAAGCAGAGACATAAGCCAACATTCCTAATAAGGCTGAACACAGAATGCAGCAGGTAAATTCCCTTATGCTAAAGAGGGCCAGGCCCAGTGTGAAACCTGGGTAAACTCACTGGGGACATTCCCCATGGCAGAGGTATCCAGAAGAGTTCATCCTGTGCCCAGAGTGCACCGTGTGTCCTAGCCTCTTACAGGAGGCTGGTGTGCAGCCACACTGGGGGACTCTAAGATAGAGCTACTGGGCTGGGGGTTCCTGAGTTGCACTCTTCAGAGGTACACCCTTACACTGTCTCACCAGAGCCCACAACTCCTATTTTGGGGTTCTCTCCACTGAGTCACTTGGAGTATTTCGATGCCCTGCACTCTAAATTTTGCAGTGGCTAAAATTGTTCTTGGAGCTCCTCTGTTCTGCTATCTGGACAGTAGTCATGTCTGTTCCAGGGACCTTCTAAAGGATCCCACCAGAGAAATTGAGTTGCGATGACCTTTTCCAAGACCACAAAGTGTGGGCATATCTGATCTCCTGGGAGCAGAGTATGGTCTCTGGATTATTTGATTTCATAGGTTCATCATGTTCTGTTCTCCATTTATTTTCTAGGAGACCACCTGGAGATGCATAGGGCAGATGATACGCAGATTGGAACACGGAACAAGGAGGTGAAAAACAGACTGTATCTTGCAGAGAATGGAGATGTCAAAGGTCAACTAGATCTTTGGTCAAAGGGCTGGAGGTCAAAAATTAGGTTGAGTTATGGAACAAGGCAAGTATGAGGAGCAATGGGAAATGAATATGTGGTATGGTCCGCATGAGCAAAAGGAGAAACAAGCAGTTTATTTTATTTTATTTTTTAAAGATTTTATTTATTTGACAGAGAGAGACACAGCGAGGGAGGGAACACAAGGAGGGGGAGAGGGAGAGGGAGAAGCAGGCTTCCCACCAAGCAGGGAGCCCGATGCGGGGCTCGATCCCAGGACCCTGGGATCATGACCTGAGCCGAAGGCAGACGCTTAATGACTGAGTCACCCAGGCACCCCAAAACAAGCAGTTTAAAGTTTGGTATTGAGACCTAGAAAACCCAGACTAAAGGTAAGCCAAGGTTTGTCATCACAAGAAGGGGAGAACTACACAGGCAGGAAACAGAACTCAAATGAATTTCAAAGGAGAGAAAGTCACCACTTAACCCAGGCAGATTTTTGACCCAGAGCCTTGCTGTGCAAATGGAATTCTATTTCCAAGGGACCTCTGAAGCCAGGACTGCTCAGAACATTCACTTGCTTTTGCAATTGGAACATTAGAAGTTTACATCAAGATGGCAGGGACTCTTGTACCTTTCTGTAAATTCCTAAGACCCAGGGGATTCATAGGACAGCTAGAGCATATATGAAAACGCACTGAGCCTTTCCTTTTTCCTTCAGCTTAATACTTGTGAGCCCAAACAATCCAGATTTCAAAAAATATTCAAAATTGCTATTTCCTTTAGAACATATTCAGGACATAGGCTGAGGTCTTAGGAAATACAGAAATGAGTAAGCTGTCACTCGACATGTAAAAGATGTATCTTTAGTGTAAAGCTTTTATTGTTGGTTTGGGAGGAATGGGAAGATGTGATAGAAATAAAATGGAATTGGACTCTGAGTAGTCAAAGTCACTAACACTTTGGGGGCCAAGGGAGGGGGGTAAGATCACGGTGCAGTCCTTACAAATAATTTAATATTTGCCCTGGCCATTGGGGCATAACCCATTGCCTTTTAAGAGGACCACAGGGTTCCTTATCTCTCTGTCTTTGTACTTTGGTGGATCCCCATAAACAAATGTGTATTTATCTTGCAAGCCTCAGCACAAACTCAACCCCAAACCCCTCCTGACTTCTGACTGCTCACTACTGGGTTGAGCACACGTTTTCCCCGATGCTTACACTCCTTCCCTGTTTGTCTCCCACCACATGTGCAAGGACAATGGCTATGTCCACTCTCCCTTGGCTGACAGGGTTTAGTACCTGAAACACATGTTCAGTAGTGGTCTGTCCCATTAACGCATGACCCGGTGGCCTTCAATCAGAGAGGACTGGCTTCAGTCTAGGCCTCAGCACTTACAAGTGTGTGACAGCGAATTCTCTCCAACTTATTAAACCTCTGTTTCTTCTCACACAGGAAGAGAACACAGGATCCTTTGTGAGGACAAAATGGAATGACTTGTGCAAAGCACTCAGCCCAATTCATCAAAGTAGAGAGAAAATACAACAAACTTTCATGGATCTATCAACTAGCTTGGTTGAATTTAGATTATTTTCAAGATCTGTTTTAAAAATCTGTGGTTCCCAAACTGTGTGCCACAGGGAACTCATAGGAATGCCATCGTATGTTTTTAGTTTTCAAGGGACACATGGGGACATTGGACACCTCACAACCATTACTATCAAAATTTTTGGACTCTAAATACTTAATAAAGGGAACCTTTAGACATTTCTTTCAGCTTGGGTAGCATCACAAAAGAATGGAGATAATAAAGGTGCTATGAACCAAGAAAATTGGGAATCTCTGCTTTAGAAATTTTTTTTTTAAATAAAACATTACAATTGTAGCTATAGCCTCTGTGGGTTTGTACCTCTCTCTTCCCATTTAAAGGAACTACAAATCTGAAATTTGAAAATTGACACTTTCTTTTTTTAAAAAGATTTTATTTATCCATTTGAGAGAGAGAGAGAGAGTGCGAGCACACACAAGCGGGGGGAGAGGCAGAGGGAGAGAGAGAAGCAGACTCGCCGCTGAGCAGGGAGCCCAACACAGGGCTCCATTGATCCGAGGATCCTGAGATCATTATTTGAACTGAAGGCAGAAGCTTAACTGACTGAGCCACCCAGGTGCCTCTGATAACTTACACTTTTATTAATATTTTTATGTTTTCATTGTACATTTTCTTCCATGTGCATAAATCATATTATTTTTGTATGTTTGGCGCTTGACATAAATAGTGTCAGGTACATTATCTTTCCTGAACTTGCTTTTTTTCTACCATGCACTGATACACACTCTCTTAATTGGTATTACTTTATAATAAATATGAATATCTGGTAGGGTGAGTCTCTCTACCTTGTTCTATTTCAGAATTATGTGGGGTTTTTTTGTTTGTTTGTTTGTTACCAGGGTTTTTTTTTTTTTTGCCTTATGTTTCCCATATACATTGTAGAATGAGCATTTTGAGTTCTACCTAAAACCGATTGGATTTTGATTAGGATTGCATGAAATTTATATACTAATTTGAAAATAATTGGCATCTTTATGAAAGCATGTCTTCCAATCCAAGAGCTTGCTTAATTTCTTTACTCTGCATCATTCAATAAAATCTGTTTTCCCTCCATAGAAGCTAGCTCATCATTTTTTAGAGCTGTTTCTGCCTTTTCCTACTGCACTGGACTCATCTTTGCCTTGTTCCTGACTTGCAAAATAATGGCTCTACATTTCACTATTAAACATAAAGTAGTTTGTAGTGTTGAATGAGATAATATTTATAAGTTAAGGTTTAGCTTTCTATGCTTTGTGTGTGCATATGTGTATATGCAAATCTTAGATGGATACTGGATTTTAATAAATTCTTGTTTTATGTACATTTGGGTACTTTAGAAAGTTCTTATCCTTTAAATTAGTTTGTGTGATGAATTGCATTTATGGTTTTTTCTCGTCTTAAATCATCCAGGATGTCTCATGATAAATCAACCTTGATCATAATGGTTTTAAAAATAATCAAGTGGTAACTTCTGTTTGCTACTATTTATTCAGGATTTTTGAGTTTACTTTCATGAGAGAGATTGCATAATACATTTTGTGCTGTTCTTTTTCAGTCTGGTGTCAAAGTCATTATTAACTTCAGAAAGGGAGTTAAGGAGGCTCACTTCATTTCTTCTACTTTCTGAAATATGATGTATAAATGCGGATAATGTATTTCTTCATTTTTGCAAAAATTAGCTCCTAAAACATCTGACCCGAGTCAATTCAGGAAATAGACTGTCATTTACTGATTCTAAAAAAATATTGTAATGGTTAAACATCCATTCTGGTTTCTGGTTCTTCTTGAAATACAATTTTTGTTAAGTTACTTGTGCAATTAGAAAATTAGATAAATATAATCAGAACTAAATAATTTCTAGAAAATGATCCATATATCTCTGTTTTTAATTAGTTGGTGTAAATTCATTCATGATTTTCTCTTACCATTATCTACACTGTATCTCTAATCGTGACCCTTTTAGTTCCTAATATTTATTAATGCCTTTTCTTTCTTTTCTTGCTCAACCACATCAGAATTTTCCATTTTATTAATTAAAGCAAAGGAAGCATTTTCCTTTTTTTTGAGTGATTTTCTTTGTGTTCTATTTTATTAACTTGTGCTTATGTATTTTTTCTTCCTTCTGACTTCTTCGGGAACCGTATCCTTATTAAGAATTTTCTTGGAGGTGGACACTTAGCTCATTTAACCTTCTTTCCCAACATAAGGATTTAAGGCTCTAGCTTTAGGGACATTCCCACAACTTTTCCCAGGATCCTGAGATCATGACCCGAGCCAAAACCAAGAGTCAGAGGGTTAACCAATTGAACCACCCAGGAGCCCCCCCGCCCTGCCCACAAATTCTGATATGAGGTATTCTTACTATTGTCCAATTCTCAAGAATTGCTTAATTTCCATGATGGATTCTTTGGCCCATGAGTTATTTAGATGTGTTTCATGTTCCCATGTGAATGGGTTCTTCTGGTTATTATGCTCCCATTCTCTGACTTAACTGTTATCAGACTTCTGGGTCTGTATAATATTAAAGCTAAATTAACTGCTACAATGTCCTTTCTGGCCTAATACATGAGCTTAAAAGAAATGCTGCCTCTTCACATCTTAGGTTATTTTTTCTCAAATGGTTTGTGCATTCTCGTCTTGTTGGTTTTAAGATCTCCTTATACAGTTTAGATGATAACACTCTGTGCTATCTGGGTTGCAAACATATTTTTCAAAATTTATAATTTTCTATTGACTTTACTGAAGTCATCTTTTACCATGCTATTTATAGAGTGAAATTTGCTTATCTTTTTTTTAATGCTTTGTAGGATTCCACATTGCCTGAGGACCCCACCACTTTAAATGCATATAGACTCCTATCTGTTCTTGTAGGATTTTTATACATTTCTTTCAGAGAAAGATCCAGGGCTGAGGAATAAATTCATGTAATTTTATTTATTAAATGACCTTTTATGAAAAATGCAAACATAAACACAAAATTTGATACAAAAGTGAGTATTTGTCCAAAGTGTGAAAAGAAATCACAACAGAAAAAAAATTTAATATGTTGACAAATATCTCAACTATGCCCCTATTCCAGAAAGATGGCATAATATTTTTTATGAAATGACTGCTTAATGCATGTCTGTAGTAGTGTTTTTATTTTCCTACATTTTTTGGCTTCATATTCTTTGATCACCTCACTATATAATTGCAATTGTATATTTTCCATAGAGAAAATAACAAGAAAAGTTAGCCTTTCCTTTAGTAGACTTGATCAAAAATTGTTTTGTTCTTGATAATTGGGATGTATCACACATACGAATTCAGACACCAACACATTCATTTTAAAACCTTTCAAATAGGAAATCTGAAAAACAACACTTCACTCAATTCCCAAAAAGAAAAAATCCATGATGCCTTTGTATTGGTATAACACTGCATTCTCGAGTTGATTCTTGAGAGGGGAGAACTTCCATTTTGACTAAATACCAATGAGAATTCCATCTTCTATCATCAATTGTATATATTCGATCATTGGAAGGCTTTCCACACATTGATTTCTGGCCCTGTACTCTCCAAACCTTGTTCCCCCCCACTACACCTGTTCTCCAGGTGCCGGGCGCAGTAGGACATGGTCATAATGTGGCGTGAGCTGAGGTTCTGTGTCTTGGTGAGAGAATGCTGAGTGGGGCGCTGTGATGGGTCAGAGAATGCTGAGTGGGTCAGTGCTAGCACCCTGGACGCTGATCCTACACTGCAACACTTATCCATAACTTAACGCAGAATGATCGCCAACCACAGGCATCTACCCACCAGGCCAAAACTAAATGCATCCCTTATTCAATCTCCCCTCTGCCAGATCTCATAGGCTCTGTATTTTTTCCAGTGCCATCTGATGACAGAGATGTAGGAAGGGAAGAATGGAAAGTGGGATAACCGACTCATCCCAGTTTGCCCGGGACTTGGCCGATTTTAGCACTGAAAGTCCCATGTCCCGGGATCTCTCAGTCCTGGGCCCACAAGGAAAGCCTATTGTTCTAGGGGAGAAGAGACAGCGGTCTTACCTGTTGGTGCTTAAAATAATTTTGTTTTGGGGCACCTGGGTGGCTCAGTCCTTTGGTCATCTGCCTTCGCTCAAGTCATGATCCCAGGGTCCTGGGATCGAGCCCCACCTCCGGCTCTCTGCTCAGTGGGGAGTCTGCTTCTCCCTCTCCTTCTGCCTGCTACTCTTTCTCTGTCTCTGTCAGATAAGTAAGTTTTGCAAATTTTTGAGAACTTTGAGCCCATGGACACGGGGCTCGGCACTTCCTGGGGCATCAGAAGCGACCCATGCCAGTGAGAGGCTTTAGTTCAAGTCAGGGGCTAGAGATGAAGTTCTGGTAGCTTTCCAGTAAATTTGCTGAGTAGATCATTTAAGTCCTGAATCTATCTTTAATTTAAGTCTTTATCTGAAATTCATTGTCTACTTGCGTTCTTGACGTTTTCCCTAGTCTTCCTCCCTCTGGCCATAGTGCTCCTCGAGTGCTTTGTTATGTTTCTATGCCAACGTTCTGTGACTCAGGGACCACTTTTGGAGTCCCCATTTGTCAAAGAAGGGATGACGCAGTCTCCCCCTGGGGCTAGGAGAGTAGAAGCGGAGCGGTGTCCACCTCCCGCTGGGGCTCCCGGAGTGAGCTATGCCTCTGCTCCTGGAAGTTCCAGCCTTGGAAGCACAGAGCCACTGCCCCACTCAGCACGGCCGGGCATCTCCATATCGGGGAGCCCCGTGCATCTCCATATCAGGGAGCACCGGGCATCTCCGTCTCTGGGAGCATCGAACATCTCCATATCTGGGAGCACCAGGCATCTCCATATCTGGGAGCATCAGGCATCTCCATATCTGGGAGGACCAGACATCTCCGTATCTGGGAGCACTGAGCATCTCCATATCTGGGAGCACCGGGCATCTCCATATTGGGGAGGACCGAGCATCTCCATATCGGGGAGCACCGGGCATCTCTGTATCTGGGAGCACTAAGCATCTCAGTATCTGGGAGCATCGAGCATCTCCATATCTGGGAGCACCAGGCATCTCCGTATCTGGAAGCATTGAGCATCTCCATATCTGGGAGCACCGGGCATCTCCATATCGGGGATTACCGGGCATCTCCATATCGGGGAGCACCGGGCATCTCCGTATCTGGGAGCACTAAGCATCTCCGTATCTGGGAGCATCGAGCATATCCATATGTGGGAGTACCAGGCATCTCCATATCGGGGACCACCGGGCATCTCTGTATCTGGGAGCATTGAGCATCTCCATATCTGGGAGCACCAGGCATCTCCATATCTGGTAGCACCAGCCATCTCCATATCAGGAAGCATCGGGCATCTCCATATCTGGGAGCACCGGGCATCTCCGTATCCGGGAGCATCAGGCATCTCCGTATCCGGGATCATCGGGCATCTCCATATCAGGGAGCACCAGGCATCTCCGTATCTGGGAGCATCGGGCATCTCCGTATCAGGGAGCATCGGGCATCTCCGTATCAGGGAGCACCGGGCATCTCCATGTCAGGGAGCACCGGGCATCTCCATATCTGGGAGCACCGGGCATCTCCGTATCTGGGAGCATCAGGCATCTCCATACCCAGGAGCACAGCCCCTCCGGTCCCCCACCCATGCTGTGAAAGCCGCCCCAGGTCTCAGCACATCTTATTCCAAAGATCTGCCACTCTGCTCATCTTTACTACAGAAATCTCTGAGGCTCCTTTCCAGGATCTTACAGAGTCCGTGAAAAAAGAAGGCTCAGAGCAATTTGGTTTGGGTCCGATTTTCTGCTGTAAGTCCGGTAAAAAGCCTCAGCTGTGCCTAACTGTGGCCTTTTGCCCTGGGCGCGTGTGTGTATGTGTGTCCACAGACTTCTACACGTACGTGTGTACATATACAGTTGGCCCTTGAATAACACAGGATTTAGGGGTGCTGACACCTGCACAAAAATCCCCGTACAGGGGCGCCTTGGGGGGAAGGGTAGAGGTGGTCGAGCAATGGACTCTTGGTTTGGCTCAGATCATGAGCTCATGGTCCTGGGATTGAGCCCCACGATGGGATCCACGGTCAGCGCAGAGTCTGCTTGGGATTTTTCCATCTCCCTCTGCCCCTCCCCCACCTCACACTATGTCTCTCTCTCTCTTTCAAATAAATAAATACATTTTAAAGAAAATCCGTGAATAACGTTTGACTCCCCAGAAACTTAACTGCAAATACCCTACTGTTGATCAGAAGACTTACCAATAGTATAAACAGTCGATTCAAGCATATTGTATATATACCGTATATAATATTGCAGATATTATATACTGTATTCTTACAATGAAATTAGCTAAAGAGAATGTTATTTCAAACTTATAAGGAAGGGAAAATATATCTGTAGTATATTTACAGTCCTATACTTATCGAAAAAGATCCACATGGAAGTGGACCCTCACAATTCAAACCTGTGTTGTTCAAGGGTTAACTGTATATAAAACATTATGATACTATACAAACGTATATAAAATACATGTGTACCCATCATTGGATCAATAAATGACATGATGCTGGACAACAGAAATCATTACCTACATATATTTACATTATTTATGTATATTACCCTGCCTTCTTCAACAAAGCATTTGCATAGCTTGCCTTAATTTTAGCTCAGATTTAAGAAGATTCATCTATTCTTTTTTTAAAAGATTTTATTTATTTATTTTATTTTATTTTATTTTTTTTAAAGATTTTATTTATTTATTCATGAGAGACAGAGAGAGAGAGAGAGGCAGAGGGAGAAGCAGGCTCCCAAGGAGCAGGGAGCCTGATGCGGGACTCGATCCCAGGTCTCTGGGATCATGACCTGAGCCGAAGGCAGACGCTTAACCATCTGAGCCACCCAGGCGCCCAAATTTATTTATTTGACAGAGAGAGAAAGAGGGAGATAGAGCACAAGCAGGGGGAGCGGCAGGCAGAGGGAGAGGGAGAAGGAGGCTCCCCGCTGAGCAAGGAGCCCGATGCGGGGCTCGATCCCAGCACTCTGGGATCATGACCTGAGCTGAAGGCAGACGCTTAACCGACTGAGCCACCCACATGTCCTGAAGATTCATCTCTTCTAATGCAAACAAAAGGATATTTCTCAAAAAAAAGGAACAGTCATCTCCTGCTGTTGTCTCTAACTCATTTCTGTTTGTTAAATGCCGGCAGGATAACTGTGGATGCACGAAGTGCTGTTGTCATTTCTGACATCTGAAACGTACAGGGTGTGGGTCCCCTCAGAAGAGCCTTCCGTGTGTTGCTTCAAGCACAGGAGACTATAAGCCTTACTGGAGATGTGAAGGCTGGAGATATCTTTCACACTTGGCACTTCTCAAAAGAGAGGCTGAAAATGTAAACTCAAAAGACAGACAAACCCCACTTGCTTATTTTCAAGAAGAACGGTATATATAAAACTAACCAATGAAGACACTAAGTCTAGATGTTATGACTGTATTTTCCAGGGCAATAAGATAAGAAGAGGACCTCTATGAGTTCAATTCTATAGTGTCTTGTGTGTCCGTCTTAAGAGGTCTTTGGAACAGAAAGATCTTTGAACCTATGCTTCTCTATTTTAGTTTTTTGGGGAACCGGTATGGATGGTGTTTATTTTGGGAAATAGAGTAAATATTCCCAAGTTTGGAAGAGTCAGCCTATCAGAAGATGCAAACCCAACATTCCATTTCTACAACAGGACACCTCAATCATCAGACCTCTTTCTCTGGGGAATGGCCAGCCAGCGTCTTCAGCAATTCTACCAGTCAGAGGAGAAATTTCCGTGACTTCCGTGGGCCATAAAAATCTGATACCGTCAGCAAACTGGAAGGCATTTCCAGTGAAGGTGGCTTCACATACAAAAGCAGCAGAACTGAGTACCACAAGCTCATGGCAAACCACCAGGACCCAGCCCTGCTCAGTGATGCTTATTCATCTGGGAGACTAATCCTAAATCTCAACTCCAAGCTGTGGGGCAAAGAAGGCACCCAGGGGAGACTTTCTGTGCACCTGAGCACTCAGAGACACGCTCCACTTGCAAACACGTGAAAGAACCTGAAAAAGTAACCTTTTTTAAAGTCTTTAAAACATGAGAGAGCTTATCAAGACAGGGAGGAATTGCTAAGCCAATATGACAGAGAAACTGCTTACGTGGATAGGTACATCAACTGGGAAGAAAGGTTTGCCCTAAGGGTACTTGTCAAGCCCAGAAATTTTTAGATTTCCTTCTGACAGCCTAATGGGGCAAAGGGGATAGAAATGACAGATTTGGCAAGGTCTTTTTATTACAGTAATGGAACTGTTCTAAAATAAGCTTATTGTGATGGCTATATAATTCTTTATATATGCTAAAAATTCGTGGACTTGTACACTTAAAATGGATGAATTGTATGATATGTGAATTGTATCTCAATAAAGGTTGGGGGGGAACTCAGTGAAGTGAGATCACTTTCTATTTGAGGGCAAAGTTAGGGGGAAACTGTCTTCTAGAAGCCGGCTGGCCTCCCCCTTCCCCACCCCAACTGATCTGCTCTGGTTGCCAGGCACATGTTTACCTTAGAGACAGAGCACCCTCCCCCCCAGGGTTCTGAGCCTTCAGTTGAGACCCATAGAACACTGGCCCTTGGAGGCAGAGCTGTGGAGCCCTACACAGCCATGGAGGGTCTGCTGCCTGCCATCAGATCCACTTTCCAGTTGGTCCTAGAGCCCCTGTGGGGTGCCCTGCTGGTGATTTCTGAAAGCTGGAGACATGTTTCAGTTCTCCATGAGTTTCCCTGGGAGATCCTGGCATATATTGTAATACTGGTTTTGACAGCGAAGAAACGACACATTTGGAGAAGTGTGAAGGTGCTAGGCAAAAGGTGTTTGGCCCACGCTAAAGTCTGTGGGAAACGTAGTGGGAATATGGGACCAATGACACAAGCTGATGATGCCCTAGGGCTGCCCGGGGTGGAGGCCAGTCTTCCCACATTACAAACCTTATGCTTCTCAGCAGTAAGTACTAACCGCTGTAGGCTGGCACTTCAGAACACCATTGACTTTCTGAAAATGGCGCAGAAGACCCAGCCTCCTAAACTTTCTCAAGTGACTGGTGATAGATCCATCTTAAGAACGTCAGAGAAGAATGGAAAACAACTTTGGAAGAAAATAATAGATGATTTGAATGGAAACACTGACGTTCTAGAGAGTCCAGAACTGCTCGCCCAAGAAATCGCGAGATGGAAGCAGAGACTCCAGGAAACGGAGCAGGAGAAAGAAAGGCTAGAGCAGTCGAACGCAGGAATGCAGCGGGCTCTGAAAGAGAAAGTCAGCCAGTTAATACCACTGGGTGAAAACCTTCTGAAGGCCATCCCCTGGCCTTGTCTCCTTGGAGATCTCTTGGGTCACGTCAACTGGGAAGTCAAGCAAAAGAGGGAAGCAGAAAAGGACAATCAGCCCATCCATCGGTCAGAGGGTGATCTGAAGGGTGTCACTGACGATGCTGATTCCAATGTGTCCCTTCAAAGTGCTGAAGAGAAGAATGAGGAACTAGCCAGACAACTGTGGGAAGAAAAGCGAATCAATGAAGAGCTTATGGGACAAATCACAGATATTCGAGCCAAGGAAGCCTCTTTGCAGACGGAAAATTCACAGCTTCAAAGTGAGATTCAGCAGTTGAAACGGAAGCTTCAAATTCTGCCTCAATTTTATCAAGAATACACCAGGGAACTTGAGAGAAAATCATTGGAGAAGGAAGCTCAGTGCTCAGACATTGAGAAGAATCTTTCCTACACGTGTGGAAACATGGAGTCCGCAACTCAGATTCGCAACTTATGCAAGAAGATGGCCGAAGACACCCGCAGAGAACTGGAGGAGAAGACCTCGCACTATCTAAAGGAGATCCTCTTCTATGCGAATAAAGTCCAGGAGAGCTGGATGGCAGCTGTGCTTACCGAGCGAAAAGTCAAGGAGCTAAGGAAAGAAAATGATCACATCAGGCAAATGTTGGCCAAAGCGGAGTTCAACTTCCCGCCTTTCCCAAGTGGCCGTTTTGCTCCTGCTCCCCCACAAGCAGCCCACGGAGGCCCAGACGTGTCAGGGGGCCCCCTGGATCATCAGCACCCCCAGGAAGGAGAAGAGCCAGGCTGCGAGGGCCCACGCATCCAGGGACACCCGCAGGTTTGACTGAGCTCACCGCAACCCAGTCCTGAACGCCCACAACCACGGCATAACACCTGCATGTGTTTTCTGTCTTTAAAGTAGTTTTCACTTATCTCTTTTTGGTTTAGATACTGCTATTTAATTGATATTACAATTGCTTTTATTCAAGTAGATTTAGCATTATAGTTTTCAGATACTATTTCTCCAGTCAAGTGTCATTTCCTATAATTCTTACCAATATATTGTTTTCACATCACCAGACCCTCTAGAATTAGATAATATTAAGTATTGTATTTTGATTTAAATTAAAGATCCACAATTACTTTAACAACTATTGAAATTTGGCATGGATACAAACATTTAAAGTAACATTTTTCTATGGCATGAGCATTTTTGTATGCCATTTTGATACTCATGAGCATGTATTAGAAGTCTGTACGAGTAATTTAATATATATCTGAATAAATTTTGATTTAAAAAAATTGGAAAAAAAATCCCCTATTCCAACTTCATAATATTTTGATTAGACTAGCTTTAAATTCATAAATTAACTTATCGTAGTTTAAGGTTTACAATTTTTTTCTCCCCTGTTAACTTTTTTAAATGTTTTTCTTTTAAGATATTGTTTGCTCTTTAGACGTTTCTAAATTTTATGCAGTGAAAACGAAGGTTTTCCCTTGATGGCAAGCAAACACACACACACACACCCCACCATGCCGATTACAAGGCACGCTGAGTCGGTATGTCAGGAACAGAGGATAATATAACAGTAAAGAAAGCTGCAAAATTGTAAAAAAATTTTAAAGAAAGAAAGAAAGAAACCATGCTCCCACAATTTGTATAATATACCTAACTCATATACACACAAAAGGAGAGTTGCCCAGAAAGTGAGGAAAAAGCAGGGGGAGACTCCCAGATGCTAACAACAGGGGAAGCTCTTCCCAGCTCTGGGACTGCCTGGAGGGAGAAGGGGGGTGCAAGTGGGGGGCTGTCCTCAAGGAAGACAAAGATTTGCTGCAGGTACACATGACAGCCACCAGAGGGCGGGGGAGCGCAGGCCATGGGAGTGCACGGCAATAACTTGAAGAAGGACCAGCGCACTTGGGTCTATACAATCTAAAGTGTGTGTGTGTGTGTGTGTTACTGCATTAATTCATATCCCTTTATTTAGTACAGGCAGATCTCAGAGATCGTGCAGATTTAGTTCCAGGCCACCACAATAATGCAAATGCCACCATAAAGCAAATAATTCAATAATTAATATTTTTCTGGAAGTCATTTTTTTTCTGGTTTCCCAGTGCACACAAAAGTTATGTTTGTTACACTACACTGTCATCTAGTAAGTGTACAATAGCATTATCTCTAAAAAAATAAAAATTAAACCATGTTGAATTAAAAAATATTTTCTTGCTAATAAATGCTAACCGTCGTCTGAGCTTTTAGCACGTTGTAATCTTTCAGCTGATGGGAGGGTCTTGCTTCAGTATTTGCTGACTGATCAGGGTGGTGGTTGATAGAAAGCTGTGGCAATTTCTTCAAAGAAGACAACTACGAAGGTTGCCGCCTCAGCTGACCCTTCTTGTCACAAAAGACTTCGCTGTATCGGGCAGCGCTGTGGAGGGATGTGAAGAAATTGAGGCGCTGTTGGGTGGGAATGTGAAACAGCATAGCTGCTGTGGAAAACAGTGTGGAGGCTCCTCCAAAAATTAAAAAGAGAGATACCATATGATCCGGTAATCCCACTTCTGAATATGTATCGCCCAAAACTGAAATCAGGATCTGAAAGGGGTACCTGCACTTCGAGTTTCATAGAGCACTATTCTTAGTAGCCCACGAGAGAAAGCCATCCAAATGTCCACCAACGGATGGATGGATGGGCTCAGAGAATATGGTATGAATGAGTAAAGAAAATGTAACATTATTCTTAAAAGAGAAGGAAATTCGGTCACACGCTACAATATGGATGAACCTTAAGGATAGTATCCTATGTAAAATAAGCCAGTCATACACACACACACACACACACACACACCAGATATTGTCTGATGCCTCTTATATGAGCTCTCTAAAGTTGGTGAAAAATAAAATAAAAAATAAAGCAGTCCAACTCCTACAAACAGAAAGTGGACCCGTGGCTGCCACGGGCTGAGGAGTGAAAGGAATGGGTGGTTATTGCCTGGGTGTAGAGTTTCAGATTTGCAAGATTAAAATTTCTAGCAATCTCTTGCTCAACTATGTGAATTTAGTTAATAATACAAAACCACCAAACTTAAAAAGAATTAAAAGGGTAGATTTCATGTCATGTGTTTTTTACCACAATTTGAAAAAAAAAAAAGAAAAGGAAATGTGAGATTTGGGATTTGAGTGGTGGGGAATTAGACTTGAGCTCTGTCTCCAACCAATGACTTCACCTCTCTACATTTTGGTTGAAGGAGTTGATCTAAATATTTTTTAAAGGTTCTACCCAGTTCTAAAATCTAATTGCTTTATAATTATAAAGAGAATATCTTAGCCATTGACTCTAAGACAAAGTCCTTTATAGTACAAAATGTTGACCTCCTTATCTTCCAAAAAATCCCTCTACTACACCTTGTCAATCGTATCAGACAGACAATCAATTCACATTGGATGCTCAGTGGTCAGCATCTCACTAAAGTAATTCATGCTGAAAACAACATGATAAGAACTTGAAAAAGGACAATGTTTACCTCAAG
This sequence comes from Halichoerus grypus, assembly GCF_964656455.1. Classification (NCBI taxonomy): domain Eukaryota; kingdom Metazoa; phylum Chordata; class Mammalia; order Carnivora; family Phocidae; genus Halichoerus; species Halichoerus grypus. Next base: position 12,992,659 of record NC_135719.1, on the reverse strand, counting down.
CCGAAGGAGGACCAAATTTTAAATATTCATATTATGCTCATTATATTTTTGATCACTAATCTTTACTGGATGTGTATGAGAAAGATGAGAGCAAAGGTCATTAGAAGAAAGAAAATTATCTCTGAAATGACCCTGATATCAGGTGAAGATCATCTGAATGCAGGAAGTACTAGAGGGATGGAAAGGAAGGAGCAGAATTACGACAGGTTGAGGATGGAACTTGGTGGGTATTAGACAGCAAAGGATCAGAGGATTTTCTAAGGTTTCAGTCTGGAGGGATGGGGGTAACAATGAAACAAGCAATGTTTGTAGAAAGGAAGGTACCTATGTCGAAACACACAGGAGAGAGATTGGGTCCTGGGATGAAGAGGCATCCTGGGGAGACTGCATGGGTACTTTTACATAGTGTTTGAAGAGAGACAAGAGCAGCAAGGCCTGGACCGATCCTTGGGGCACAGCGGCAGTTAAGCCAAAATCCTCACACTTGCAGCAGGTGTCTTAGGTGTTACAGAGATTAATGAATAAGAAAGCTTATGAACGAGGAAGAAGAGGCCCTGGCAGGGGTGTAAACAGGGAGGAGGAAGTAACCAAGACAGAGAAATGAAGCCAAAGGGGCCAAGGGTGAGTCAAAAGAGCGCCCTGCAGCAGAAGTCAGAGGAAGGGGCTGGTGGGGAGGTGTTGGTTAGTGTATCTTTGCTGCCAGAAACATATGGGAAGGAGGACATCCAAAGTGAGAAAATTCCTGAAAAGGCAGGAAGGGAAAGATTTCCAGGCTCAGATGAGAGAATCAAGTTTGGAAATCGAGGCGGGAACGGTGGAAGGATGCGTGTAGAAAGAAAGGTTATTTGCTGGAATGTATGGCCACAAGCCACAGCAAAAGAACTTTGCTAGCTCAAGTAGAAAGGAATTCATTTGGAAGGCTTTGGGGCAACTCCCAAACTGCATACGAAGGCCAGATAACCAGACTCGGCAGGGCTGAACCAAGGGAGACTGGGCGTAAAAAAGACAGGTGAGCTCCAAGCACAGCATGAGCTTGGGTTAGGCCCCATCACTGGTACTAGACACGTACCAAGGACACAGGTGTCATCTGGTCTCCTCTACTGTCACCTCAAAGCTCTGAAATCCCCAACTGTCCTCCCAAGATTCAAAAGTCCGGTGCCAAGTGTCTTCTTAGCTAACCCTCCATTATCTGCCCACTCTCCCCCCGCCATGACTTCTAAGAGCACCTGACTATTCCGCTTTCTGAGACATACTTGATGTCCCACCAGATACCCAGGGCAGACATTCTTTCCAAAAATAAGGCTCTTACAAAAACAAAATTAAACAAATGAACCAAAAGCCTCATACAGTCAAAAGCAGCCAAAACAAGAGACACTTGTCTACCACTTCCCACCTCGCCAATTCCCAGACCTGCATTTCAAATCCAAAAGCAAAACAACATATATGATGCAAAAGTCTTCTGCCTCACATAAAAACAGTCTGCCTTCGTACTGCCAAAAACACTCTACTTCCCAGAGCAAGCCATTAAAATCTCTCCACTCTATCCAAGCTCCAGCCCCAAGACCCCCGACTGACACCCTTTCCTTTGGTTTGCATTCTCTAGCAAGCTTGTTCTGGTATTTTGCAAACCACAAAGCAGTGACAAAGTCAGACAACACTAATGCATGTGTAAACTTGGTGGAAAGAGATTTAAAAGGATGTTAAAACACTGACATGATACAATAAGGCAGGAAACTCTGGGTAATGGCTTTAGTTCTCTTCTCTGTGGCAGGTCTCCGCTGTGGGTAACATCAACGGCTGCCCTACGCCAGAGCCCCCTCCACGTCTACTTTGCCTTCAGCCAGCACTTTTGCAGCTGGGGACACTTAATCCTTGGGGTGAGCCTGTGACCCTCAATGTCACACATGGAGATGTCGGCTCTGGGTCATCCTGCGTGTATAGGGTTACAACAGCCTTTCAGAACTGCCTTTCACTAACTTTTTCTTTCTTTTTAAAACATCCTTTGGTTTTATACTGGGCAAGAGCAAAAATAAGATTACTTGATAGTAAATCGCCCCTACCGTACAATTACAAAATGCTGCTCTTTACCACATTGTAAGATTTCAATACGCAGCCAGCCTATTTCTGATTTCTTCATGGGGACTAATGTGATATAATAATAAAGATGGCTGTATCCGCACCAGGTAATTCAAATCCCCACTTAAATCCTCCACAAGTGGCCCCAACTTTTCTCTTGTCCAAATAAAGACTAAGACGCAAGATGGTTTAAGAACAAATGAAAACTCCATCGCCTTCAACCGAACTCTAGCTCTATCTGTGTAAATAGTAAGCAGTATTTCGCTCTGATTAAACCATCTTTCATTTAAAGAACTATTTCACACTTGAAATTCTTAGGCCATATGGAACTGTTATGGGATAAACTGCGTTCCTCCAAAATTTATGTTGATGTGCTAACCCCAGGTAACTCAGAATGTGAATGTATTTGAAGATAGGGCCTTTTAAAGAGTGATTAAGCTAAAAGGAGACAATTAGGGTGAGCCTAATCCAATCTGACTGATGTCCCAATACGAAAAGGAAATTTGGACCACAAAGGGACACCAGGGACATATACACAGAGAAAGAAGGCAGCCATTTGTACGCCAAGGAGCAAAGCCCCAGAAGAAACCAAAGCTACCTCTACCTTGATCTTGGATTTCCAGGCTCCAGAACTGTAGGAAAATACATTTCTGTTGTTTAGCCCCCAGTCTGTGGTACTTTGTTATGGCAGTCCTAGCAAACTCATACAGCAACCCGTTCAAAGAGACCAACTGGATTATTAGTAAAGAAAACAATGTATGAATTGCCATCTACTTTCATCGGTGTTTTAAATATTTTTCCCATGTCATGAGGGGATGGATTTTGTAATTCCCAGTAGGAAAACATACTTGAAAATCTCTGCTCTTCTCGGTCTTGCCTTCTTAATCCACATGAACATCAAAATGTGTAGCCTCTGAAGAAACAACTCCGTTGTGAATATGATCTTCGAGGTGGGGATTTCTCACTGCCCACATTTAGATTAGAGTCCTACCAGATACAATCGCTCTTAGATGCTGGACAGCATATGCTGGGTTGCAGGGCGATGTAATAATTTCACCGGTTCTTTTCCATGTTGAATGGCGTATTTCAGAAGCACTGCGGTGGAGGTATGTTAGCAATGTCGCTGTGTCTGTCTGAACGAGCAAGAGTAATTTAAATAGGACAAGTTCAGTGGCTACAGTCACCTGGGATCTCGGCCCATGGAGTTAAAGGAGTTTTCGCTGTCTGTAAATGCAGAGGATCAAAAGCTCCAACTCTTCTCTGCTCCTAGGGAATCACAACAGGACTCCTTGTGCCCTCCCTCCAGAGCTGGTCACGTGGTCAGTCCAGTCCAGCTCTGTTTGGAGGACTCAAAGCTCATCCTGGGGGTACGAACCCCTTGAATGCCCAAGGAAAAGTTTGTGAGATCTGCTAACGGTGACATAAAAACTTGACAATGAGCATCCCTCACATTTTCCTTCATTGGTGCTTCTTTTAATTTCTGGGCCAAAAAAAAAAACTGAAGTGGGAAAACAATTGAGATGTAAATATATAGATCTAGACCTTCCAGGAGGTGAAATCCACATCATGGTTAAGGTAAAATTTAATCCACCATCCAAGTGGCCGATGTTTAGTGTGTGCCATAAGGAAGCATATGCACTTTGCTGCATGGCCTTGAGAAAATGGCATTCCTTTTACTGTTCGTGCAAATCATCTTTGTTATTAATTTGCTCAGTTCGGTTTCTTCCTATCATATAATTGTCATGATAGTTTACAGAAAACATATCCCCTTTTTATAGTGGCTTGTGTAGAGAGACCACACTTAGTGACCTACTCCTAGCCCTGCCACTTAACTAACTACATGTTTTCCTGCAGTTGGTAAGAAAAGAAAAAAAAAACAAAGAAAAAAAAGACAGTGGTTGGTGGGGTTTCAGTTCCTTGAACAAGGGAGTGGCCCCAACAGAAAAGGAGTCTACATTCTAATAGCTCAGAAGGAAGACCTATTATAAAATCTTTCTTTGGAAACCAAAACCAACATTTAACTGTCTTATTAATAATAAGCCTATGTAACATTATTTCAAATACCCACACATGTATTTAACACAAGCTAATTAGCTGGATATGTTCCCAGGTAGTAAGTTGCTCAAAGTTACATTTTCATAAATATTATAGTTTTCAAGGGTGAGAATTTTTATGGACAAAATGAACATCTGGTAAGAGTTGCTTTTAAAAAGTTAAAATTGTTGGAGAAATGGTAGGGTAAATCTTAGAGCCTCAGTCCCCCATTTATCAGTTAATTAAAGCAGACCCAAATTTACTTTTTTAGGTGAAGCTTTACCTTTCTCAAGAATACTTCGTCATCATCGGTATTTTGATGTCTGCTGATGTGAATTCCATCCAATGAGCTTGTTGCTTAAGCTTTCCCCCCAGATTAAACCAGACCAAGAGAGCATTCCATACGGTACAGCACTGCCGTGGCCCCACACGGAATCACTTCGTTGGATTGTTCTCTTGCGTGCTGCCATTGGCCCTAGTTTGGAGCATCTTGGAATCAGTCTTGAGAAATGTGTTGTTGAAATTGCACTTGGAATGTTGGCCAGGGTTATTGTTCTTAAAATCCTGGTGCTTGTTTTAAGATGATCCAAGGTAGAAGTTGTCGGTCATGACGGGTATGCAAACCTAGGCTTTTCCACACGATTGGTTTGTTGGCATCCCCTGAATTCTGTAGAGAGCACAAGTGAACTGGTTTTCCTAATTTGACTACTAGAATGCTCAGAGAGGTCTACCTCTGCAGTGCTTTTTTGTACATTGTATAACAAAGTTATATTTTTCTACCTTTACTGTTGTAAATCTGAGATGACACTGAAAGAATTTTCAGGACTGGAATATTGGAATAATAATTTTCTGTGCAATTAGACGGGCATTCATTGACACATTCACCCACATAACTACAACATATATTGAGTAGCTACAATGAGGGCCACAGACTAGGATGCCTATAGGGGCCAGGCTGGTAAAATAAATGTGTGACTGGCCACAAACAAAGAAACAGAGACTCCCACAAACTGCCCACCTAAAGGAATTCATTTATTAACTCTGTGCTGGCCGGATAAGGCAGGTGGCTAGAAGTCAGGTGGCTATTCCTACCCCCTGGCCAACAATGTGTCAAGCCCTAAAGTATACACTATGGCTATACATAAATAAGATATGAGGCTCCTGCCCCCCAGGGGCTTCACAGTTTGTTGAAGGGGGAAAACATGGAAACAAATGAGCACAATAGCATGTCAGAAGTAGTAGGAGCACCTGCAGGGTCCAGCAAGTAAAGTACAGAGTCAGGTGCAGGATTCCAGGTAGAAAATATACAAGGGAATTAGCAAACACAATGATTCCGCGCAACCCCAATTGCTGAGAGAGGAGATCCTCAGGATTGAGTCTTAGCGCACACCACTGCAAGGAACACACACTCAACCAGCAGGAGATCAATTCAGAAAATGAAGCCAGAACCGTCTAGCAATATTTCCGTGATTGTTTACTCGAGTAATCAGAAAATTAAAATATAGATACATGGAAAGAAATAACACTTAGTCGAGGACATTAACCAGTTTTGGACTTGACGTCTCCAGCCTATATTTGTGAGTGCTGGGACATATAATTTGAATAAGTTTTCACTCATCGAGCCTCCAATTACTGGCTGGAATGATGACCTACAAAGAAAATACAGAATCACTACTTAATGGATTGAAAAGTAGTCAGGAAATACATGGGGCTTTATTAAGTGCATAATAATATTTTCAAGCTGACTTGGTAAACGATGACCTGCATTACTGATTTTTTAGGTTCATATTTATAATGACTATTGTTGTATCTTCCTGAGAGACTCTGGGCCCAAAATAGAGAAAAAAATAGTAAGAAATCTGGGATGCCTGGGTGGCTCAGTCGGTTGAGCGTCTTCCTTTGGCTCAGGTCATGACCCTGGGGACCTGAGATCAAGTTCCACATTGGGCTCCTTGCTCAGTGGGGAGTCTGCTTCTCCCTCTGCCTGCCACTCCCCCTGCTTGTGCTCTTATCTCTGTGGAAATAAATAAATAAAATCTTTTTAAAGAATAATAATAAATTTCACATTAATACTAAATGAATTCCTTAATTTCCAGTATAAATGTGCTCTTTTTTTTTCTATGTTTAAAATTTTATACATTCTGTTAAGGGCTTATTCTTTAAAAAAATAAGTTGGCTTGGTAGTTTGAACTTCCTATTAGGCTTATTTTAAAATGAAGAATGGGAAGGATAAAAACCAATTCAGTGAAATGCAAAATGTATTTTAGATCATAAAGGAAAGAGAGTTTCACAGCTGATTCTCTCAATGTCAGACAAATTTGGTTGTAGTTTTGAACTTTTATAATGACCTTTGCACCCACCCTCCAAATGAGTTTGTGACCTATCTCCTTATTCTTGATGGATTTTGGTGAAACTGGACCCGACTTGATGAATTTGCAAAATGGAATTTCGCTTTAGTAACTCTCATTTGAAAATCCCAGCCTTAGATATCGAACTGAGTATGCTTTACCACACACATTCAGGGGTAAAATATGTTCAGGAATTCCGTAAAACTAAGGCAGGAATCCAAGCTATATGCCCACACAGTAGATGAAAACATTCTGGGCCTTGGTTAAGTTTTGTGTCCATAATGTCTCATTTCATACAGGCTCTTTCTTCCCCAGCAATAAAAACTAATCACTTCTCTTAAGAACCAAGCAAAGCCTAACATCATGTTATTTCACCTGAAGAAACTGTATTTTAGTATATGGCATAAATGTCAATTTTGTTAAATGAAAGAGAATTGCAAATTGAGTCAGAAGGAGTAGGCTCAGAGGACCAGCATTTAAAATGCGGGGCCTGGGTGGCTGGGTGGGTTAAGCATTTGACTCTTGGTTTTGGCTCAGGTCATGATCTCAGGATTGGGAGATCGAGCCCAAATCGGGGTCCCTGCTAAACGCAGTCTGCTTGAGATTCTCTCTCTCCCTCGCCCTCTGCGCCTCCCCCCCACTTGTGTGCACGCTCTCTCTCTCAAGTAAAATAAATAAATAAAATCTTTAAAATGCATGTAGGGTCATTGTGCTGTTTCCTGCTCATGTTTTGTACAGCTCTGAAGTGCACATTTGAGCAAGGTGTGCTCAAGGAGGCTTGTGTCCCCAACAAGCTGGAAACTTCCACGGTCACTTAATGATGAAACATGGCAGCGGAAAAAAGGACGGAATTAGCAGCACCATGAAAAGTGTTATTGGACTCTAAAGGGCGGAAATTAAAAATGAGAAAGCGAGTGTTCAATGAACAGTATGGAGAAGCAAGCTAGAATTTAAACTGGCAAGGAAAAACTACTAGAAACCATCAGGGAAAGAAAATCAAAGTGTGAAGATAAATAATATAGACAATAAGTCAAAGGGGCGCAATATAATCAAAGTTCATACTACGTGTAGGTGTAATGTAAGTCAGATGAGAAAATGGATTTTTCTTCTTTGTGATCACACCTCTCTCGAGGTGTACCTGTCATTGCAGCTTTTTGAAATACAGAAGTACTCTGCCTAATGAAGAGTCTACCATTGCGCTCTATCTGACTATTATTCTCTGAGAATAAGAAAGCTAATTAGCTCATGCCTTTAAATTTAACGCAGGTAGATACCACATGCTCAATGTGACTAAGGAAATTATAATGAAAAAAGAGTTATTTGTAAGAACTAATGTTTTGTGTTAATATGCAGTATCTCTATAACATGAGTCCAAAACAGAAGTTATGGTGATCTGCCTAGAAGAGTAGTATTTATTCCATCATTATCTTTTCTCTTGTTTTCTCATGCTACATTCTGCTCACGGTTTCCTATACGTGCCCTTTAGTTTCCCATCAGTCTTCTGACTAATTCTTTCACTCCAAGTGCCTAGATTCATTGTCAGCAAAATGTAGTCAAATTCTATCCCTTCAAGGCCCAAAATACTGTCTCCTCCTGAAAGAAGCCCCTCTTTTCTCAACCAGAAACAATGCCTCCTCCCAAGAACTCTCATAGCAATATCCTTGCCAATCTTATAAAGCTTTAATGAAGAACAATTGCTTTCATCTTTATGGTAACAGTTATTTGGGGTACCTGTCTTATCTTTCATACATTCATTTGTTTTGCAAATGTTTCTGGAAAACCTTCTCCATTCAAGGATAGACTCTAGAATGTAAGATTTTTGATTTTAGATTCATGCATACTCAACATGTTAATTACCTATTGATAGGTGACAAATTACTTAAAAACTGAATGGCTCAAAGCAACAAGCATTTACGATCTCAGAGATTCTATGGGGCAGGAATCCTGGTGTGGCTAGGATGGATGTTTCTGGCTTAACATCTCTCATGACGTTGCAGTCATCTCAAGGCTCAAATGGGGCTGGAGAATCTGCTTCAAAACTCACTCAAACAGTTGTTGGCAGACCATCATTCCTCACCATATGGGCTATTCCATAGGTGGCCTATGGGTCCCCATGTCATGGCCACTGGTGATCAAAGAGAGAAAGAAAGAGACCAAGATGGAGCCACCATCTTTTTGTGACTTCATCTTGGCAATGACATCTGATCACTTCTGCCATATTCTCTTTTATTAGATGCAAACCAATAAATTCATCACATATGCAGGGAGAGGGTATGACACAAGAACATGAACACCAGGAGGCCAGGATTATAAACTTAGAGACCTCTGACCATGCCTAATTACCACACACAATAAGTGTGTGATGAATAATCTGTTTAGGATTCTTGAACCTGTGAGTTTATGGTTTTCATTGAATTTGGTTATGATAAAAAAAAATTTCAAACATCCTTTCTTCAAATATTTTATGACCCCATTTTTTTCATTTTGAAAACTGTATGTATATACACTTAATATACTCATATATAATACACGTATATAATAATACACACACATATATATGTGAGGCCACTTAATGTTGTCCCAGAGCTCACAAATGCTCTGCTCATTTTTTCTCCATCTTTAGGCTTCCATTTTCTGTGTGTTTCATTCTATATGGCTAGGTTAATTAATTTTTCCCTGCAATATCTTACCTGCTCTTAATCCTATCCAATGTGTTTTTCAACAGACATTTTATTTTTCATTTTGAAAATTTTGATTTTGGTTCTTTGTATATCTTTTATTTTTCCTATCTGCTCATTCTCTCTTCCACTTTGTTAAAAGTAGAGAGTATATTGATAATACTGTTTATCTTTCTTGTCTACTAATTCTTATCATTTGTTTTGCTTCCGGGTTTTTTTCTATTTATGAATTTTTTCTACTTGCCATGGGTCTTTTTTCCTGTTTCCCTGCCTGCCTTGTCAATCTCGATTAAATGCCATGCAGTGTGAATTTTATGTTGCTTAGTGCTGAATTTTTTAAATGAATATTCCTTTAAGTATCTGGGGGCTTTTTTTTTTTTTTTTTTCCGGAATGCGGATTAAGTTTGCTTGGAAATAGTTTGATTCTCTTGAGGGTTGTTTTTAAGCTTTGTTGGGTGGATATGGAACAATCTCTCATCTGGGGTTAAATATCGAGGTATAGGTGACCTTTAATAACATTTACATATTAAATTATGCAATTTAATAATTTTTGACATATTTGTACAATGTTCTTATTTATTTGTTGACCTATAATAAAATGTACGTGTTAACGTATACCGTTATTAAAGTTTTGAATTCTTTATACATCCACGAAACCATCACCACAATCAAGACAGTGAACATATCCATCTTCCAAAGTTTCCATGTGCCCCTTGGCAATCCCTTCCTTGCTTTCTATGACTGTAGATTAACTCACATTTTCTAGAGTTTATAGAAATGAAGTCTACAGAAGATATTCTATGTTTATCTGGCTTCTTTCACTCAGGATAATTAGTTCTCAATTCATACACTATGTTGTAGTGTATACCAACAGCTCATTCAGTTATATTGCTGAGTTGTTTCCATTGTGTGGATATACCATAACGTGTTTATATATTCACTTGGTGATGAACAATTGGATTCTTTCCAATTTATAGCAATTATAAATAAGGCTGCTGTGAATATTTGTATACAAGTATTTGAAAGAACATAGGCTTTCTTTTCTCTTGAGTAAATAGCTAGGAGTAGAATGGATCATATGGTACATGGATGTTTAATTTTTAAAGTCACTTCCAATGATTTTCCAAAGTGGATGTACCATTTTACATTTCCAATAGCAGTATAGGAGGGTTCCAATTTCTCCACCCACTTGCCAGTACTTTGTATGGTTTTTAATTTTAGCCATTCTAAAAGGTATGTAGTGATATCTCCTTGTGGTTTTAATTGGCATTTTTAAATGACTTGTCAAAATCTAGCATGTTTGTATGTACTAATTTGCCATCAATATATCTGCTATGGTAAAATATTTGATCAGACTTTCTGCTCATTTTTAAAATTGTGCTGTTTCTTGTTGAGTTTTGAGTATTCTTTACCTATCCTAGATTCCAATCCTTTATCGGAGCTAAACTTTGCAAATATTCTCCTAGTCTATGGATTATATTTTTATCCACCCAACAGTGTTGTTTGAAGAGCAGACATTTAAAAAGTGTTGAAGTATATTTTAAAAAAATATTTGATTATAACTATGCTTTGAAGTTCGATCTAAAACAATTTTTTTTTTGCCTAATTCAAAGTTTACATTGTTAAATCTATTGACATGAAGTTATTTAGAAAATTACCTTGGGGGTGCCTCAATTGGTCAGTCTGTTAAGAGATGGATGTTGATTTTGGCTCGGGTCATGATATCAGGGTCACGAGATTGAGCCCCACGTCAGGCTCCGTGCTCAGTGCGGAGTTTGCTTGGGATTTTCTCTCGCCCTCTGCCCCTCCCCCCACTCTCTCTCTTTCTCTCTCTTTCAAATAAATCAAATCTAAAAAAAAGAAAAAGAAAAAAGTCCACAAAATTCCCTTGAGGTTCACTAATAGCTATAGAATCAGCTTTAATGTAATCTGTCCCATTAGCAATTTGGGTCTTCTTTTCTTTCCTTCACATCAAGCCTGGCTAGTTTGTCAATATTACATATTATCAGTCTTCTCAAATAATTTTAGTTTCATTTATTATCTCTAGTAATATTTTTTTTTGGTTTTCTGTTTCATTGATTTCCATTTCTATTTGCTTTCTTCTTCTTTGGATCAAATGTGCCTTTCCTTTTATTTTCTAGATTCTTAAGGTAGAAACATAGGCCATTAACGTAAGACATGTGTTCTGTTTAATAGAATTGTTTCGTGGTACAAGTATCACCCTGGTGTTATTTTACAGTATTCAACCAATTTTAACATGCTGTGTTTTTATTTTCTTTTTCCATTCAACATATTTCCTAATTCTCCTTTTTGATTGCTTCTTTGATAAATGGATTGCCTAAATATATGTTACTTAGTTTCTGTACTTCATAAGTTTTCAAGCAATCTTTCTGGTTTTGAATTGTAATTAAATTCTAACTTTATCCTAGAACATATTTTGCATGAATTGAATCTTTCAAAATTTATTGAGATTTGTTTTCTGGTCCAAATTATAACTTTATAAAAATGTTCCATGTGTGGTTGAGAAGAACGTGTAGTCTGATGTTTTGGAGTGGATTGTTCTATATATGTAACATAAGTCAGGTTTGTTGATAATTTTGTTCAATTTTTCTATATCCTGCCTGAATTTTATGTCTGCTCACTCTATCAATTATTGAGGGAGGGGGATACAAATCTCTGATTCTCTTTGTGAATTTGTTTGTTTTTGCACTTTCAGTGGATTTTAGCTTTGTGAATTTTAAAACTCTCTTAGGTCATGAACATTTTTGGTTGTTTTGTCTTCTTAAAGGACATTTTTACCACCATAAAATTACCTTATTTATCTCTTCTAATATTCTTGGAAATTTACTTTGTGGGATACTGATATACCCACTCTGCTTGGTTTTTCTGTTTTTTTGTTTTGTTTTGTGTTTTAGTGTTAACATAGCATATTTTTTCATCCTTATTTTTAATCTATTTGCATTGTTATAGAGATCATTTCTGCTAGGCAACAAGAATATCGGTATTGCTTTTTTATCCAATCTGACATTTTGCTTCTTAATTGGAATGTTTGGGCTCTTTACTTTTAATGTAATCAATGATATCATTAGGTTTAACTCTGTTTTCTTGTTGTTTGTTCCCTATTTGTCTCATTTGTTTTTTGTTCCCTTTTTCTGTTGTTCTATCTTGTTTGGAATTAATTAAATATAATTTTGGGATTCCATTTTATCTCCTTTTTGGCTCATTAGCTGAACCACTTGTTTGGTTATTTTAGTCATTGCTTTAGGGTTTGCCCTACATTTATCACAATCTCCCTTCAAGGGACATCATACCACCATGTAGGGTATAAAGCCTGTAATGGTATGAAACGCTTGCATTTCTCACCTCCTGACTTTTGTGCAACTGTATACATTTTCCTTAATAATTAGATTGAGCAAAGGCAAAGTTAAGAAGAAAGAAAGAGAGAGAGAGAGAGAAAGGGAGAAGAGAAGGGAATAAAGGAAAAACGGAAGGAAGAAAGAAAAGGCAGAAAGAGAGAGAGAGAACAAAACAGCTTTAATCTCTTCATGGCAATTCCAAAACCCAAGAAGTTCTGAAAACCAGAGGCTTTCATGACATGTTTTACAGCAATACCTGACCTAATCTGAATTGATTTGGTGGCAAAGCCTGACCCAAAGTGGCATGAGGCTGCTTGGAGTCTTCATGACTCTTCGTGTAATTATTCACAGATTTTGCTACAGAAAGCTGCGTGGGAAGAGTGAGCGCAGCAGGCCTGAGACTGCTCCACCTTAAAAAGGCCTCTGCATGATTGGCTCCTGACTGGCATCTGGAAACTTGCATTTTGGGAGGGTTGCCACCATCCCTGACTCATAAGAGCGGCTTACTATGCTCAGCTGTTCATAGAAACAATGTGGCTTATGTTGAAAACCTATTTCTCCTTATGGGAGTCTTGAATTTTGGTCTGTGCAAGGTGAAGGGTGTTTATGTGTCGAGTCCCCAATAAAAACCCTGGGCGCTGAATGTCCAATGAGCTTCCGTGGTAGATGCCATGTCACATGTGTTGTCACATATGTAGCTGGAGAGATCAAGTGCATCCTGTGTGATCCCCCTGGGAGAAGGCTCTGGAAGCTTATGCCTGGTTTCCTCTGGACTTTGTCCCTTGAGCTTTTTATCTTTGCTGATTCTGCTTTGTGTCCTTTTGTTATAATAACTCATAGCTATGAGCATGACTATATACTGACTTCTGCGAGTCCTTCTAGCAAATCACCAGGTCTGGGGATGGTCTTGGGAACCCCTGACAATGAAGTGAATGTGACTGATTGTAGGGCACTACTCAGGAATTCACTGGGATTGTTACATAGCATACGCTATGTGTCCTGTATAACTTATCTAATATTTCCAAAGTTCTGATTTCTTTTTTTTTTCTCTAAAGTGTGTATGACCTGTGATTTTGGATAAAAGATTGTGTAACTGTATCCACAAACACACATATATTAAATATAAATAGTTTGTATGTATAACTCGTCGGGAAGTTCTTATGAACTACTGATCTTTGCCAGGTAAGATCAATCATGATGCCTTAGACTAAGATGATAATGACGGAAGGTGCTAGTAATAATAATAATAATAATAATAATAATAATAATAGCTAACAGTCTTGAGTTCTCATGCCTAGTATCAGACACTATTTGCAACCTGTACAATAACTCAGCAAAATACGTATTATTAGTATTCCCCTTTTTGTTGTTGTTGAAAATAAACTATGTCTCAAAGAGGTTGTGCCATGTGACCAACAACGTAAAGTTCACAAGGGTGGGAGACAGGGACTTCAGCCCAAGTGTATGTGGATGGATGCCTGCGCCCCAATCACAATGCCACAGGGAGTGACTCTGCTCAGCACAGAGCTCATTTCTCTATTTTCTTTCATTAGGGCTTTTCCCCTCACTCACAGATTCACTTCTGGGATTTTCAAGAGTCTGTGCCTCAGGCTTGTTGACAGAATTACAGGCAGACTATTTGCTTCCCTCAGTGAGTGCTGCTAGTTGGCAGCAGAAAATGTGCTTTTGTGTTCCCTCGCTGGGCTTTTGTTCCTTTACCATGTAATCGCTACCATATGTTGACTCTCATTCACACAAGTGACCTTGTATTTTATTAAGTAATATCCTGAGTGCAGACAAAAGCAAACTTTATCAATCCTACTAAAATCCAAAAAAAAAAAAAAAAAAATGCACAGAGGAGAGGAGGAAAAATAGGGAGTCCGAATGGAAGCTAGAACCCAGGTCACAAACAAGGCTAAGACCAGGCAGGCCAGAGAGAAAGGTTTAAGATTTGGCTGACTTCCACATGGCATATCCTTAATGCTCCAGGCTCATGGCTCTCCGAGAAAGCTACACTCGGGAGGACATTTGTAGCTGGTAGAAAAATGTAACAAGGGATCTACAGGGAAAGGCTCACAGCTGAAGAGACCCTTAACTAAGAATCAAGAGATCTAAGTCCTATCAGTGGTGCTTCTCCTTCCTTGGGGTGTGACGTTGGGCATGTCACTCAGCTTTCCTGAGCCTCAGTTGTCGCTGGCCACAAAATGCATTGTTCAGCGTCACCCCTGAAGTCCCCTTCAACGTAAAAATTCACTGATCATCATCACCAAATAAACATTCTGGGTCAAAAGAGGTTTCACAAGAGGTATCTGAAGAAAGAAAAAAAAAAAAAAAGTCTATGTTGTCAGTTAAACATTCTCCTTAAAGGACTATTATGCTTAAAGTCAATATCTGTAGTGGAGTTTCAAGAGGCCTTCCTATCCTCATTCTCTGACCCGTATGCTTAATCTCAAAATGTCCTCTAATCTCTCTGAGGTTTCAGAAGGTCTGAGAGAACAATGCCAGAGACTTAATGTTCTTTTTTTTTTTAAGATTTTATTTATTTATTTTTTTGAGAGAGAGAGAGAGCCAGCACACAAGTGGGGGGAGGGGCACAGGTAGAGGGACAAGCCGACTCCACGCTGAGGGAAGACTCCCCATGCAGGGGCTCAATCTCATGACCCTGAGATCATGACCTGAAAATCAAGAGTCGGATGCTTAATCGCCTGAACCATCCAGGCTTAATGTTCTAGGATGCAGCAAGTTCAACCTGAATACATTGAATTTCAACTTTCTTCCTTCAGGAATAGATTATTTTGTCCCTACTAAGGAGGTTTTGAGCAACATTTCAATGTTTAAGACTGCCTACTGCTTTTTGTTTAACGGTGGCACTAGGGATTATCTCAAAAGACACAGGAGACAATAAAAAAAAGCGCTGGACTTGGAGGAAAAGGACAGGCCTTGGGATCTAGATCACTGCTCCCTAACTGTGTGACATGGACGTGCTCAGTTGAGGTCAGGAGAAGGGACGGTTCTGCTTCTCACTGAGCTGTAGAGATGAAGGAAATGGGATGCCTCAAGGGGCCCATGTGTACGTGCAGCCCGCAGAGTGGGTCCCGAGACGTTCAACACAAATGTCTCTGAGCAAGTGCTACTCGGGAAGATCTGTGCGAGAAGGTATTACCACTGTGTTCAGTTGTTTGTCCAGAAGGGGATGTGTTCTAGTTTGGACGCTGTGATGGTTAAGTTTATGAGTGACCTTGA
The DNA here is from genome assembly GCF_964656455.1 of Halichoerus grypus. NCBI lineage: Eukaryota > Metazoa > Chordata > Mammalia > Carnivora > Phocidae > Halichoerus > Halichoerus grypus. Next base: position 12,976,924 of record NC_135719.1, on the reverse strand, counting down.
CGGGCCATAGGATTAAACATTATTTCTGGGTGTGTTTGATGTTTGATTCAACATTATTTCTGGGTGTGTCTGTGAAGATGTTTCCAGAAGAGATTAACATTTGAAAAGGTGAACTGACTAAAGCAAATGGCCCTGTGCAGTGTGGGTAGGCATCACTCAACCCAAACTCTTAAATGTCCGAATCTCTCTCTGTCTGACAGTTGAAGCTGAGATATCTTCCTGCCCTCAGTGCTCCTGGTTCTCAGACCTTCACACCTGACCCAGAATCTATACCACCAACACTCAGGCCTTTGAACTATTCCATGAGCCAATTCCTTACAATAAATCATTATCTATCTATCTATCTATCTATCTATCTATCTATCTATCTTTCTATCTATCTATCTATCTCCTATTGGTTTTGTTTCTCTGGAGAACCTTGACTAATACAGGCACCAAGAAGGAAGTAAAAGTTTATAACTTCAGAATAATAGACCAAGTAATGATTTAAGGAGTTGTTAATAATGGTGATATTAATAAACAGTAGGTTAAATGTATTGAATGCTTAGAGTGTATACCTTGGTGCTTAGTACTCTGGCTACATTAATTCTTTGAACATACCATAATAGTATTTGTACTAAGCAGATGAGAAAACTGAGGTCCCAAGGAGTTGAACCTACTCAAGACCACTCACCAGTGAGTGGCTAAGCTATATTTTGAACCAGAGTCCAATTCTAGAGTCCATTTTTTTTTAAAGATTTTATTTATTTATGTATTAGAGAGCGAGAGAGAGAGAAACACCATGAGAGGGGAGAAGGTCAGAGGGAGAAGCAGGCTCGCCGCTGAGCTGGGAGCCCGATGTGGGACTCGATCCCAGGACTCCAGGATCATGACCTGAGCTGAAGGCAGTCGCTTAACCAACTGAGCCACCCAGGTGCCCTCTAGAGTCCATTTTTATATACAAAGCAAGCAGTCAACATCATAGCAGGAATAGCTTTGGGAGACAATCATCTATAGAAATTTATACATTAAAAACTTGATATTTAGGGCGCCTGGATGGCTCAGTTGGTTGGGCGACTGCCTTCGGCTCAGGTCATGATCCTGGAGTCCCTGGATCGAGTCCCGCATCAGGCTCCCTGCTCGGCGGGGAGTCTGCTTCTCCCTCTGACCCTCCCCCCTCTCATGTGCTCTCTCTCATTCTCTCTCTCTCAAATAAAAAAATAAAATCTTTAAAAAAAAAAAAACTTGATATTTAGAACTTTGGGGCACCTGGGTTGCTCAGTTGTTTAAGCATCTGATTTGATCTCAGCTCAGGTCTTGATCTCATGAGTTGGAGCCCCACATTGAGCTCCAGGCTGGGCGTGGAGACTACTTAAAAAAAAATCCTAAAATTTTGAGCATTGAGAAATTAAAAACACAAGAAACAACAAATGTTGACAAGGATGTAGAGAAAAAGGAACTCTCGTGCTCTGTTGGTGGGAATGAAAACTGGTGTAGCCACTGTAAAAAGCAGTATGAAATTTACTCAAAAATTTAAAACTCTAACTATCCTATGATCCAGTGATGATGCTACTGGGTATTTACCCCCAAAATACAAAAACACTAATTCGAAAGGATAGATGCACCCCTGTGTTTATTGCAGCATTATCTACAATAGCCCAATTGCCTATCAAGAGATGAATGGATAAAGCAGATGTGGTATACATATACAATGGAAAATTATTCAGCCATAAAAAGATTGAAATCTTGGGATGCCTGGGTGGCTCAGTCGATTAAGCATCTGCCTTTGGCTCAGGTCATGATCCCTGGGTCCTGGGATCGAGTCCCCCATTGGGCTCCTTGCTCAGTGGGGAGCCTGCTTCTCCCTCTGCCTGCCACTTCCCCCGCTTGTGCTCTCTCTCACTGACAAATAAATAAAATCTTTAAAAAAATGAAATCTTGCCATTTGCAATGACACGGATGAAGCTAAAGGGTATTACGCTAAGTGAAATAAAGACAAATACCATATGATTTCACTCATACGTGGAATTTAAGGAAAAAAATGAACAAAGAAAAAAAAGAGAGAGAGAGAGAGAGAGAGACAAACCAAGAAACAGACTCTTAACTATAGAGAACAAACTGATGGTTACCAGAGGGGAGGTGGGTGGGGGTTGGGAGATACAGGTGATGGGGATTAAGGAGTGCACTTACCATGTTGAGCACTGAGTAATGTATAGAATATTTGAAGCATTGTATTGTACACCTGAAACTAATAAACACTGTATGATGATTTTACTGGAATTAAAATTTAAAAACTTAATAAAATTAAGGAAAAAAAACCCAACTTTGAGCATTGAGAGATTTATAGATCTACAAACTAACCTGAACAGCAGGAAGCTAAATCCCAGGACAAAGAGAACCTAGACAGAAAAGAACATTTTAGATAAAATAGCAACTGTTCTCTTGGTCTTTCTGGTGAAAGGTTAGCATCCTCTCTTATTAAGGAGTAATTGGATGTCTGTATCAGAACTTCACTATATAAAGCCATTTTATGGTGGTTGATCATAAAGTGAAAGAATGTGGGTTTGGTTATCTCTGATGAATACTTTAGACATCTTTTTTTTTTAAGATTGATTGAGTGATTGATTGAGTGATTGATTTATCTGAGAGAGAGAGAACACACAAGTGGGGGAAGGGGCAGAGAGAGAGGGAGAAGGAGAGAAGCAGACTCCCCACTGACCGTGGAGTCTGACCTGGGGCTTGATCTCACCACCCTAAGATCATGACCTGAGCCGAAATCAAGAGTAGGACCCTTAACTGACTGAGCCACCCAGGTGCCCCAAAATCTTTAGACATCATTGCATACATCGTCTTCAAGATCTTTTCTAAGTGAAATATAGATCAGGATGTGACAAACTTTTTCTGTGCAGTGCTAGGTAGTAAGTATGCTCAGCGCTGTGGCCCATATGGTCTCCCTCTAAACAGCTATAGGGCTCTGCTAGCATAGTGGGACATCACCCATAGACCATTCATAATTAGATGGGCATGGCTGTATCCCAATAAAACTTCATTTACAAAAATAGGTGGCAGGTCATTTGCCAAACCTTGGTACGTAGCTGGTATCTGTGTTAGGTAAAGCAACCAGCGCATCTTATTTTGCTCTGGACTGTCCCAGCTTTATCACCGGAAGTCCTACATCCCATGAAACCCTTCCTTCCAAGTTGATTGCCATGAATAAGTTGACTTACAGTCAAATTCTGAGACATAGAGCACTCCAGATATAACAGTCATCCCTCTCCCCGTCCTAAAATTGCCTTTGCCAAGCTTATATCTGTCAGCATAGAGTTATAAATTACAAGTGCATTCTGTTAACCCCCAAATATTACACATGCACAAGGGACAGGAACCAGATACCAATTTTCTTTTACAACATTTGCTTCCATAAGGGGACTTCCCCGTTCCTCCCACAGTTGGTCCCATCTTCAGACAAAAGTACAGACTGAGTGTTGGCAAGGTGTCTGGGCATCTCCGGAGATAAAAGTGAAAGTATAATAGAATTGTCATTTTGGACTAATTATTATGATTCCATGTTAGAGCAAGCCCCAGGGGGTCTGCTGAACTTCAGTGGATAAACAAAGGAAGGAGTCTTCAAGGAGTGCAGTAATACAGAGGAAAAGGAACCCCAAACAGAGCACTAATTGGCTGTTTTCTTGGCAGCTTCAGCCAGCTCCAGCCTGGGCTTTTAAGGATGATGTGTTAGGAATTACGGAAACCATGATCTCTCTACTGTCGGGAAGGCTGGGACACACCAGGGATGCAAATAATAGGTTGATGTTCATGGTATTTGGAGAGAAAATTGGCACCTCCTGTTGCTACCTATGTAGCCTTGGCCTTGGAGAAGTCCCTAAGTCCTTAGGCTTCAGAGTCCCCATCTTTCACGCAGTAATAAAACCAAGCACCCCATAGAGTTCTGTTGAGAACTGAAGGTGACATTCCTCATGAATTTGCCTAATTTAGGAATGTGTCTTTATACATATGGTCTGACTTGCCATGAGGCTGCATCCTCTGTGGGGTTCTGTATTTGGGGAACACACCCTCTATTGGTGAGTCAGGGATGGTATCCCAGAAGTTATTACTTTTATGTTAAAAGCTAAAGGATGATGAGTATTTATTTAATTAAAGTAAAAGGAAGGAGATGGGCGGAGCAAGATGGCGGAGGAGTAGGAGACCTGCATTTCATCTCCTCTCAGGAATTCAGCTGGATAGGGATCAAACCATTCTGAACACCTACAAACTCAACAGGAGATCGAAGAAAAGAATAGCAACAACTCTCTGAACAGAAAAGCGACCACTTTCTGGAAGGTAGGACGTGCGGAGAAGTGAATCCGAGGCGTTATTCGGGGGGATAGACGGCGGGGGAGGGGCCTCCGTCGGCCCCTTCTGGCAAGTGATAGAGCCAGGGAGCACAAAATCGGAACTTTTAGAAGTCTGCTCCGCTGAGGGACGTCACTCTGGTGGCGAAGTGGGGGGTGGAACCCTCGCGGGACAGTGTGGTCTCAGGACCCTCGGAGTCACAGAAAGACCGGGGGTGCCTGAGTGCGGCAGAGCTCCCAGGTATCGGAGCAGGGAAGCCGGCTGCAGAGACGGAGGCCAGGCGCGGGCTCTCAGCTCGGGGTTGCCATAAACCGTGATCCGCAGCACAGTCGGGCCACTGCTCCTCCAGCAGGGACCCAACAAGCGGCAGATCCGGGGAGACTCACCTTCTTCCCCCGGGAGGAGAGGTGCGGGAGCGCACCGCGGGGATCTGCTGGGTTTGGAGACTCCACGCCGGGTCGGGTGCCAGATAGAAAGGCGCGGTCACAGGCCGGGTGAGCGTGGAGTGTGGCCGGAGATCGGGAAGACGGGAGTGACTGACTGCTTTTCTCTGGGGGCTCGCTGAGGAGCGGGACCCCGAGTTCTCGGCTCCTCCGGGGCGGAGACTGGGAGGCCGCCATTTTCACTTCCGCCTCCAAAGCTGTACGGAAAGCTTGCAGGGAACAAAAGCTCCGGAGAGCAAACCCCAGCAGGTTACTTAGCCCGGACCGGCAAGGGCGGGGCAATTTTGCCTCCGGCAAAGACATTTGGGAACCACAGCAACAGGCCCCTCCCCCAGAAGATCAGCGAGAACAGCCAGCCAAGACCAAGTTTACCGATCAATGAGAACGGCAGAACTCCAGCGCTAGGGGAATACTGCACATAGAATTCATGGCTTTTTTACCATGATTCTTTAGTCTTTCAAAGTTAATTATTTTTTTTAACTGTCTTTTTTTCTTTTTTCTTTTTTTCTTTTTTTTTTTGAATTTTTCTTTTTCCTTTTTTCAACCAACATCTTATCAATCCCTTTTTAAAAAAAAAAAACATTTTTATTTTTCATTTTTAAAGTCATATTCTATCCCTTCATAGTAGTTACCCATATTTTTGGCATATATATATAAGTTGTTCTGTCTTTAAAATCTTGAGATAGTGGGGCGCCTGGGTGGCTCAGTTGGTTAAGCGACTGCCTTCGGCTCAGGTCATGATCCTGGAGTCCCGGGATCGAGTCCCACATCGGGCTCCCTGCTCAGCGGGGAGTCTGCTTCTCCCTCTGACCCTCCTCCCTCTCATGCTCTCTGTCTCTCATTCTCTCTCTCGCAAATAAATAAAATTAAATAAAAAAAAAAAAAAAATCTTGAGATAGTTTCTTCTAACAGATCAAAATATACTCTAAATCTCTAGTGTATGGTTTTTTTCTACTCCCCTGCCTGATCACATTCTCTCCCTTTTTTCTTTCTTTCTTTTTTTTTCTAATCCTCTTCTTTCTTTTTTCAAACAACTTATCAAATCCTTTTTTAAAATTTTTTATAATTTCCATCTTTACAGTCATATTCCATCCCTTCATCATATCAACCCTTATTATTGTACATATATAAGTTTTTCTTTCTTTAAAATTTTGGGAGGCACTTTCTTTTAACAGACCAAAATACACCCAAAATCTAGTGTGTGGCACTGATCTATAAACCAGCCTGATCATATTTGATCACATTCTGTTTTTGTTTTGTTTTGTTTTGTTCTGCTTTTGTTTGTTATTATCTTTATCTTTTTCTTTTTTCTCTCTTTCCCTTTCTTTTCCCACTACTTCAGGTCTTTTCTGAGTTGTTTAGAGTATATTTTCTGGGGACGTTGTTACCCTGCTAGCATTTTGTTCTCTCATTAATCTATTCTCCTCTGCACAAAATGACAAGACGGAAAAAATCACCTCAACAAAAAGAACAAGAGGTAGTACCGACTGCCAGGGACCTACTCAATATGGACATTAGTACGATGTCAGATCTAGAGTTCAGAACCATCACTTTAAAGATACTAGCTGGGCTTGAAAAAAGCATGGAAGTTATTAGAGAAACCCTTTCTGGAGAGGTAAAAGAACTAAAATCTAACCAAGTAGAAATCAAAAAGGCTATTAATGAGGTGCAATCAAATATGGGGGCACTAACTGCTAGGATAAATGAGGCAGAAGAAAGACTCAGTGAGATAGAAGACCAAATGATGGAAAATAAAGAAGCTGAGAAAAAGAGAGATAAACAACTACTGGATCACGAGGGCAGAATTCGAGACATAAACGATACCATAAGACGAAACAACATTACAATAATTGGGATCCCAGAAAAAGAAGAAAGAGAGAGAGGGGCAGAAGGTATAATAGAGCAAATTATAGCAGAGAACTTCCCTAATTTGGGGAAGGAAACAGGCATCAAAATCCAGGAAGCACAGAGAACCCCTCTCAAAATCACTAAAAATAGGTCAACACCCTGACATCTAATAGTAAAACTTACGAGTCTCAGAGACAAAGAGAAAATCCTGAAAGCAGCTCGGGAGAAGAGATATGTAACCTACAATGGTAGAAACATTAGATTGGCAACAGACTTATCCACAGAGACCTGGCAGGCCAGAAAGGACTGGCAGGACATATTCAGAGCACTAAATGAGAAAAATATGCAGCCAAGAATACTATATCCAGCTAGGCTGTCATTGAAAATTGAAGGAGAGATAAAAAGCTTCCAGGACAAACAAAAACTAAAGGAATTTGCAAATACAAAACCAGCCCTACAAGAAATATTGAAAGGGGTCCTCTAAGCAAAGAGAGAGCCTAAAAGCAACATAGACCAGAAAGGAACACAAACAATATACAGTAACAGTCACTTTACAGGCAATACAATGGCACTAAATTCCTATCTTTCAATAGTTACCCTGAATGTAAATGGGCTAAATGCCCCAATCAAAAGACACAGGCTATCAGATTGGATTAAAAAACAAGACCCATCGATATGCTGTCTGCAAGAGACTCATTTTAGACCCAAAGACACCCCCAGATTGAAAGTGAGGGGGTGGAAAACCATTTACCATGCTAATGGACACCAAAAGAAAGCTGGGGTGGCAATCCTTATATCAGACAAATTAGATTTTAAACCAAAGACTGTAATAAGAGATGAGGAAGGACACTATATCTTACTTAAAGGGTCTATCCAACAAGAGGATCTAACAATTGTAAATATCTATGCCCCTAACATGGGAGCAGCCAATTATATAAGGCAATTAATAACAAAAGCAAAGAAACACATCGACAACAATACAATAATAGTGGGGGACTTTAACACCCCCCTCACTGAAATGGACAGATCGTCTAAGCAAAAGCTCAACAAGGAAATAAAGACTTTAAATGACACACTGGACCAAATGGACTTCACAGACATATTCAGAACATTCCATCCCAAAGCAACGGAATACACATTCTTCTCTAGTGCCCATGGAACATTCTCCAGAATAGATCACATCCTAGGTCATAAATCAGGTCTCAACCGGTACCAGAAGATTGGGATCATCCCCTGCCTATTTTCAGACCACAATGCTTTGAAACTAGAACTCAATCACAAGAGGAAAGTCAGAAAGAACTCAAATACATGGACGCTAAAGAGCATCCTACTGAAGAATGAACGGGTCAACCAGGAAATTAAAGAAGAATTAAAAAAATTCATGGAAACCAATGAAAATGAAAACAACTATTCAAAATCTTTGGGATACAGCAAAGGCAGTCCTAAGAGGAAAGTATATAGCAATACAAGCCTTTCTCAAGAAACAAGAAAGGTCTCAAGTACACAACCTAACCGTACACCTAAAGGAGCTGGAGAAAGAACAGCAAATAAAGCCTAAACCCAGCAGGAGAAGGGAAATAATAAAGATCAGAGCAGAAATCAATGAAATAGAAACCAAAAGAACAGTAGAACAGATCAACGAAACTAGGAGCTGGTTCTTTGAAAGAATTAACAAGATTGATAAGCCCCTGGCCAGACTTATCAAAAAGAAAAGAGAAATGACCCAAATCAACAAAATCATGAATGAAAGAGGAGAAATCACAACCAACACCAAAGAAATACAAACAATTATAAGAGCATATTATGAGCAACTCTATGCCAGCAAATTAGATAACCTGGAAGTAATGGATGCATTCCTAGAGATGTATCAACTACCAAAACTGAACCAGGAAGAAATAGAAAACCTGAACAGACCTATAACCACTAAGGAAATAGAAGCAGTCATCAAAAATCTCCCAAAACACAAAAGCCCAGGGCCAGATGGCTTCCCAGGGGAATTCTACCAAACATTTCAAGAAGAATTAATACCTATCCTTCTGAAACTGTACCAAAAAATAGAAATGGAAGGAAAACTTCCAAACTCATTTTATGAGGCCAGCATTACCTTGATCCCCAAACCAAAGACCCCATCAAAAAGGAGAATTACAGACCAATATCCCTGATGAACATGGATGCAAAAATTCTCACCAAAATACTAGCCAATAGGATCCAACAGTACATTAAAAGGATTATTCACCACGACCAAGTTGGATTTATCCCTGGGCTGCAAGGTTGGTTCAACATCCGCAAATCAATCAACGTGATACAACACATTAACAAAAGAAACAACAAGAACCATATGATCCTCTCAATAGATGCAGAAAAAGCATTTGACAAAGTACAGCATCCTTTCTTGATCAAAACTATTCAGAGTATAGGGATAGAGGGTCCATACCTCAATATCATAAAAGCCATCTATGAAAAACCTACAGCGAATATCATTCTCAATGGGGAAAAACTGAGAGCTTTCCCCCTAAGGTCAGGAACGCGGCAGGGATGTCCACTATCACCACTGCTATTCAACATAGTATTGGAAGTCCTAGCCACAGCAATCAGACAACAAAAAGAAATCAAAGGCATCCAAATTGGCAAAGAAGAAGTCAAACTCTCACTCTTTGCAGATGATATGATACTTTATGTGGAAAATCCCAAAGACTCCACCCCAAAACTGCTAGAACTCATACAGGAATTCAGTCAAGTGGCAGGATATAAAATCAATGCACAGAAGTCAGTGGCATTCCTATACACCAACAACAAGTCAGAAGAAAGAGAAATTAAGGAGTCGATCCCATTTACAATTGCACCCAAAACCATAAGATACCTAGGAATAAATCTAACCAAAGAGACAAAGGATCTGTACTCAGAAAACTATAAAATACTCATGAAAGAAATTGAGGAAGACACAAAGAAATGGAAAAACGTTCCATGCTCATGGATTGGAAGAACAAATATTGTGAAGATGTCAATCCTACCTAGAGCAATCTACACATTCAATGCAATCCCCATCAAAATACCATCCACTTTTTTCACAGAAATGGAACAAATAATCCTAAAATTTGTATGGAACCAGAAAAGACCCCGCATAGCCAGAGGAATGTTGAAAAAGAAAAGCAAAGCTGGCGGCATCACAATTCCGGACTTCCAGCACTACTACAAAGCTATCATCATCAAGACAGTATGGCACTGGCACAAAAACAGACACATAGATCAATGGAACAGAATAGAGAGCCCAGAAATGGACCCTCAACTCTATGGTCAACTCATCTTTGACAAAGCAGGAAAGAATGTCCAATGGAAAAAAGACAGTCTCTTCAACAAATGGTGTTGGGAAAATTGGACAACCACATGCAGAAGAATGAAACTGGACCATTTCCTTACACCACACACAAAAATAGACTCCAAATGGTTGAAAGACCTCAATGTGAGACAGGAGTTCATCAAAATCCTAAAGGAGAACACAGGCAGCAACCTCTTTGACCTCAGCCGCAGCAACTTCTTCCTAGAAACATCGCCAAAGGCAAGGGAAGCAAGGGCAGAAATGAACTATTGGGACTTCATCAAGATAAAAAGCTTTTGCAAAGCAAAGGAAACAGTCAACAAAACCAAAAGACAACTGACAGAATGGGAGAAGATATTTGCAAATGACATATCAGATAAAGGGCTCGTATCCAAAATCTATAAAGAACTCATCAAACTCAACACCAAAAGAACAAAGAATCCAATCAAGAAATGGGCAGAAGATATGAACAGACATTTTTCCAAAGAAGACATCCAAATGGCCAACAGACACATGAAAAGGTGCTTAACATCACTCGGCATCAGGGAAATCCAAATCAAAACCTCAATGAGATACCACCTCACACCAGTCAGAATGGCTAAAATTAACAAGTCAGGAAATGACAGATGTTGGCGGGGATGCGGAGAAAGAGGAACCCTCCTACACTGTTGGTGGGAATGCAAGCTGGTGCAGCCACTCTGGAAAACAGTATGGCGGTTCCTCAAAAAGTTGAAAATAGAGCTACCATATGATCCAGCAATTGCACTCCTGGGTATTTACCCCAAAGATACAAAAGTAGGGACCCGAAAGGGTACGTGCACCCCGATGTTTATAGCAGCAATGTCCACAATAGCCAAACTGTGGAAAGAGCCAAGATGTCCATCAACAGATGAATGGATAAAGAAGAGGTGGTATATATATACAATGGAATATTATGCAGCCATCAAAAGGAATGAGATCTTGCCATTTGCAACGATGTGGATGGAACTGGAGGGTATTATGCTGAGCGAAATAAGTCAAACAGAGAAAGACATGTATCATATGACCTCACTGATATGAGGAATTCTTAATCTCAGGAAACAAACTGAGGCTTGCTGGAGTGGGGGGTGGGATGGGAGGGATGGGGTGACTGGGAGATGAACACTGGGGAGGGTATGTGTTCTGGTAAGCACTGTGAATTGTGCAAGACTGTTGAATCTCAGATCTGTACCTCTGAAACAAATAATGCAATATATGTTACGAAAGAAAAAAAGAAGAAGAAGAATGTAGCAGGAGGGGAAGAATGAAGGGGGGGAAATCGGAGGGGGAGAAGAACCATGAGAGACGATGGACTCTGAAAAACAAACTGAGGGTTCTAGAGGGGAGGGGGGTGGGAGGATGGGTTAGAATGGTGATGGGTATTGAGGAGGGCACGTTCTGCATGGAGCACTGGGTGTTAAGCACAAACAATGAATCATGGAACACTATATCTAAAACTAATGAGGTAATGTATGGGGATTAACAAAACAATAAAAAAATTAAAAAAAATAAAGTAAAAGGAAGGAGATGTAAATAGATTTAGGAGAGGGAAAATACTTTGTGAAACTATGGAGATAAGAGAGTCAAGACAAGGAGGGAGAGAGACAGACAGAGAGAGAGAGAGATCCAAAGAAGTGAAAGAAATCCCCCACAACTGGGGAGGGAGGGCCCGTGGGGCAGAGCGGAGAGAGGTGTTTGAGGAGGGGTTAACCTGGACCAGACCATGCAGGCTTTGCCAAACACACTGAGGGGCAGCTTTGTCCTGAGGGTAGGGGTCTTCATAGCAGGTGCAACATTTAGGTTTTTAAAAATTATTTTTAAAAGATTCTTGCTCTGACTACAGAACGGAAAATGTCTGTTGATAGAAGGCAGCAGCAGTGAGGGGTAGAGTGTCGGGTGTAAGGGTGAGGGAAAAAACAGGATTCAGAGAACCGGACCCACAAGGAGGCAGTTACGATCGTCTGGATGACAGGCAATGGGCTGTGGCTGGGGTGATGTGCCATGAGAGAGTCCAGTGGAATCTCTGCCTGGGTCAGAGCCCGGGATCACTAGCGCAGCAGAGAAAGGCACGGGGCTAATGGAGGCAAGCAGTGAAATTTAAATTGGAAGGAAACCAAACTGACCCACAGTGGACCCAGAAGAGCAACAAAGTGGGAGCCAAAAACACCTGTCCAATTTTAAAGCATATTTAAAGTCACACGTGCAGTTGGCGTTTGCTATTTCCTGGCCACCCGATATATATTTATCCAAAGTCTGAGGGCGATCTCTAATTTCTTTCTGGAGGACCACTCCTAGATCTTCATTCAATGGCCCTGTGCTTCCTATGGTGTTGATTTCACTCCTGGCTATAGGGAAGGACAAGAAGCTGACCCTCTGCTCAGCACTGCCCCCAGATCTGTGCAAGTAGGACCCTATCTTGGGTCCTGCTTCAGCCTTCCTGCATCATATTCATCTGCACTGTGGAGAATACCCTGAGCCCAGTTGATATGCCCAACAGGACCCCCCACTTCCCATTTTTGTCCATGTTCTAGATCTAAGTATCCAGGATCCCAGAATGATCTGCCTAAACATCTCTACCTGCTTCCAAGTCACATGGTGGCCTCTTCCCTCTCCTGAGAGCAGACAAGGCAGCTGGTATGTGCTCACCTGGGTGGTTAATAGCTAGCTGTTTGTGGCATTGTGGACCAAGTATGGATGTGCATGCCAGAGTGACCACATGTGTACATATGGCTACAGGCTAGAGCCAAGAAAAGAAAGATAATTCATCAGGCCATAGGCCAGAGGCAAGAAAGGAAAGAGAATTCATCAGGCTTTGGGCTACCCTTTTGCATGATGCCCATATTCCAGAGCAGGCCTCTAAGGAGTCTGAGAATTCTAAATGCAGACCTTCCTCCCAGGTTATTGTTAAAGTATATTGTTAAGAGGGTAGAATATATTTTATTTAACATGTCATTTGATTTATAATTTTAAAATAATTTGACATATATTATAGGGGCCTCTACTTATAATCTTGCTCTAGACCCCTCCAAAATTTAGGAATTGGACCAGCCTGGCCAATCAATGCAGAACATCATATTGACTGTGGTGACAGGTTAGGGTTTAGGGAATGTGTCCGGGGCTAACATAGTGAGAAACACTGAGGGTTTGCTGAACTCAAATGAAAGAGACCCTTGAGACCCTTCTTCTTATTATTACTTGGCTTAAAGCTGAGAGGACCAGGACCCCAGGGAAGCAGCAGGTTTCTTGTCACCATGTGGAGTAGAAGACTGAGTCTGAGGCGTAGGTGAGGGGATGGATTCTGAGAAGCAGACAAAAACCAAGGTCTGGACCGTTGAACTCTTGATTAATTATCAATTAAAGTCAGATCTACTCCTGGTCTTTTCAGTAAGGTAATACAGTAAATTTCCCCATAAAATTTGGCCTGGGCATTCCATCCCTTCTGCCAATCAATGGGTAGAGGCAAATAAAGAATTTAATAATAGATTATTTTTAATCCACCTTCTTTAGCCCATCAATTTCATCTCCTCTATCCACCCATCATTTACCTCCACACTTCGAATTTACCGAGATCTTAAAGGCCATCCTTGGGAAACAAGACAGCATAATTATTAGGGTGAAAGCAAGTAAATGCAGTTGTGAATCCTGACTTGGTAGCACGGGGGCCAGATGGATGTTCTTGTCTGGGACGTTTATTCCTAAATGAGTGGTCGTGTCCTTTAGAGAGAGTTGGAACATTATTCGGGGGTGGGGGGGCGCTATGGAAGCATCAGGAGTCCTGCAATGATGATGTTGAGGTCTAGTGATAGTGTTGCTGGTGGAGATGTCCTAAAAGGATAGTTCTGTGGAAGAAGATGCTTATACTCACTGTTGTCTGGTCTCTCCTCGTCCCAGCTGAGTTTCAAAGCCTGGTTACCCAGCTTCCCATCAGTTCTGGAAGTTACCAAGTCTCCATAGGCAGAGTTGGACTCCACTGTATGAAACCAAGTGTCCCTACACCCAGTGATCTACAGTGTGGGATCCAGGAGTGTCTTGAAGGCAGTATAATCTAAGGGGATAGAATAGCAGTGGCTATCTGGGGTTGTCTATCTGGCTGAGGTGTGGGTGAAGGTAATAAAATTTCTTTTCTCTTAAGAAACAGGATTCTGAAAGCCACATTTAAATATTTAAATAACTGATGTAATTATTGCATGTGGTAATATGGAAAAAAGTGCCCACTGACAGTCAGTATTGGGGCCATGGTGTCTCTACCATTAGAAGGCTCATTGGGCATGGAATCTTCCAGAAAGATAGAATGAGACAGCTGCCCTCATACCCCAGAGAGCTGAAAAGAAGGAATGAGGGGTTTACATAATTTCATGCAGGTTAATTTTTTTTTTTCCCCCCTTGAGACATCCTCTTTGATCCATGTATTATTTAGAAGTGTGTTTTTAGTTTCTCAGTGTTTGAAGATTTTCCTGTTTTCTTTCCATGAGTGATGTCTAGTTTCATGCTGCTGTGGTCAGACAGCACACTCTGTATCACTGCAGTTCTTCTAAACTTGTTGAGGTTTCTTTTATGGCCCAGAACATGGTCTATCTTGGTATGTGTCTCACAGGCAATTAAAAAAATGTGTGTTCTGCAGTTGCTGGGTGGAGTATTCTATAAATGTCAATTAGATCCTCTTGGTTGAGGGTATCTTTTATTCTCTATACTGGCTGATTTTCTGTTGAGTTGTTTCATCAAGTGTTGACAGGGGTGTTGAAGTCTCCAACTGTATTTGTGGATTTTTCTGTTTCTCCTTTAAATAGAGAAGACATCCAGGATTTTTAGTTGTACTTAGTAAGAGGAACAGAGAAAAAAATTGAGAAGAGTCCATATTGAAAAATATTGGGAAGAATCGATCTTCTCCAAAGTGGAAATCCCCTTTCTCGTGGTTCTTATAATTGAAAAGTAGCTCCTGGTCGGGAGAGAATAGAATTTGGATCAAAATGTCATACCTCACTGCCTGATTCTCAAACTGAGTACCTTTGAGGTTTTGAAAAAAAAAGTCAGAAATACACAGATTAAATCTTTTATTTAACTTCCCTTCAGCTATGTAGCAGGTTTTTTTGTTTTTCCCCCTAAAGAGAATGAGCTACTCAAATCTTCCGAGGGTCACTGGACACTGGCTATATGTAACATCAGTTCTTGGGATCTCAGTGTACCATTGCTTTGCACTGGTCATAACAGAGTCTTACAAGGGTCAAGAAACAAATGGAGTTTTAATTCACAAATGCTTCTCATAGTTTTAGTAGATCACAAACCCTTTTACCTGATACAAAATCAATTATCTGGTTGGTGAGCATGTAGTTGCTATGTATACCCTCTATTCTGGAAGAACTGGCTTTCCAGATTTTGATACAAGAGCTATTAAGGTAAGAAGAGCCAAGTTGAAGCCTATGGAGCTCCCTTTAGCTATCAAACTAATAATGCAAAGATACTACAATTTCTATGGAGAAATGTCTAAATTTAATGCTACCCCCAAAAAATTTTTTCCTGGGAAAATATGGGGATGATGTTTTTTTTTTAATTTTTATTTAAATTCAAATAGCCAACATATATAGTACATCATTAGTTTCAGACATAGTGTTCAATAATTTATCGGTTGTGTGTAAGACGCAGTGCTCATCGCACTGGGTGATGGGCATTAAGTAGGGCTCAAGATGTGAGGATGGTGATTTCTATTTTGTTTTTACTTAACTCTCAGGTTTGGCCAGGTCAACTGATCTTGGATTGGTCTTGGAGAATGAAAATGAATTGTTAAAGCTTAGCAGGTGGCAACTCCAATTGCATTTATTATTTGGAGGTGATCTCTTTCGAGGAGCAAAGCAATAAAAGTGCTCCTGTTGATCCACTGGGATAGTTTATTTTACGTAGGTAGATATCTAACAGCATGTCATAACCATCTTACCTCAGAATTATTTCAACTGTTCGGCTCCATGCCACAATTTAGTCTACAGAGGCATGACTGTCTCACTCATTCCTAGCATATTACATGGGCCAAATATACTGGTGACATGAGCTGCTAGAATATGAATACAAGAAAATACTTTGGCCTTAGTAAAACTTATGTATGTCATGGAAAGGGACATAAATTCTGTGAAAACCCTACTACCTCATAGTCGTAGAGATGTTGGGGTATTTTTTTCCAAAGTAAAAGACAGGTTTCCTTTGTTTCCTCCACCTTGTATTGTATACTAGTAAGAATATATGTTCGATTGGGATGGATATTTAAAGCTAATAACTGAGTAATCAGAAATAATTCTATGGTGGGTTGAAATATATGTCCACGTCCTAAATCCCAAGACCCGTAAATGTTATCTTATTTGGAAAAGGAGTTTTTGCAGACATAATTAAGTCCAGGATCTTAGAGGAAACCATCCTAGATTTAGATCATCCTTATAGAAACATGTACCCTAAATCCAATGATAAATATCTTTATAAGAAAAGGGAAAGATACAAACAGACCCAGAGGGGAGGCCAATGGGAAGACAGAGGCAGAGATTGGAGTGATTCATCTAGAAGCCAAGAACGCCAAAGATTGCCACAGGCACCAACATCTAGGAGAGGAGCATGGAGCAGATTCTCGTCAGAGCCTCTAGCAGAAACCAACCTTGCCAACTCTTTGATGCTTAACTTTTGGCCTCCAGAACAGTGCGAGAATAAATTGCTGCTGTTTGAAGCCACTGAGTTTGTGGTAATTTGTTACAACAGAACAGCCCTAGAAAATTAATACAGTGTCCCAATTGGAATGGGATCCACAACAATTTTCCCTAGATGGTCCAGATTGCAGTCTAAGCAGATCCAATAAATGGCACTTAAAGTTTTGGAAGTATATCAAGATACTGGAGGAGACAATGACAAACCCCAAGAGGAGAATCTCAGACCACTGAGGATTTAGTCAAGTTACTTTTTAGCAGGAATTTCTTCTCTTCTACAGAAAGAGCTTTGGGGTTGATATTGGGCCTTGATAAAAACTGAACTCTTGGTTATGGAAAACCAGGTGACCCTAGGCCCTGAGTTACTCATTATGACCTGTGTATCTATTCCATTCAGCAAAGCATCACCGTATCCAAGCAGTATGTAAAGATTAGGCCTGAGCAGGCCCCACAGGCACAGAGAAATTGTATCAGCATATGACTCACATTTCTCTTATGCCTACTTTTGCTGTATCCTATTAAGCCAAATTCTCAATTAGTCAATATAAAGGCCAAGAAATCAAGGGACTTTTCAGACTGCAAAACGTGTATGCTCCCACTGGAGGCCATGACAGAGACCTGAATGTAAGTCCTAATTCAACCCAGCCCGGTGTGGCGGGAGAAAGCATGCAGTCTTCTAAGACCCTGCGGAAAGTCAGCCCATGATACTGTTCTTGTTTGTCAACCAGATTACAATAAGGATGCCAGCACAGTGCTGAAAGAAATCCAACCAAGAGTCCAGAAAAATGTAGAACATCAGAGAGTAGGAGTGAAGGATGTGATGAGAGAGAGAGAGAGAGACCCTCAGAAAGAGGATGGGCCGGGTGAAGAAGGTTTGAGAAGAAGGTGGGGCGCGGGGCAGAGGAAGAGGGAACACAGAGACTCTATAGCTCAGGTAGCTCATTTCAGCTGGTTTCCCTGAGGAAGGAATGCCTGGAATAGGAGGCGGGGCATGGTAGAAATGATAGGAATATCTGGACCTAATAAAAATCTGAGTGATGCTGAAGTTCTTAAAGCAATGCAGACCCCAAAAGTCTAGGTGACTTTCCAGAATACGACCCATAGTCTTCCAGATGAGCTGAAGAAAAAGAATGATTCAGTGTTTACTGTGATGTATAATGCTGGTATTCCCACCAGACCTCCTCAAGTCCCTTTTATTTTACTTTTGGGGCCCCAGGACTTTGAGGCACTTTTGGTCCCAATAGACAGCCTCTGAAGCTCTTTTTTTTCCCCCCAAAGGATTGGCCTGGTAGAGTCTGGCAATTTCCTCTCCCCTAAGCCAGTGACTGATGGATTTGGGAGTTGGAAAGTTCCATGGCTGTTGCCTTGGGTCAGGACAGGGCTGAGGTGCAAATTACACTCTCATGATCCAGTGATCCTCATCGTGGGATAAACCTGAAGTAATTATCTGTAAAACGTTGCTTGAAGACATGTCCTTATTTGGCTTCCTCCTTTTTATTTTCCTGATCTTCTGACTTAATTTGCCTTTGGGATTGCTTCATTCATACGTCACCTGTACAACACTCCCTGTCTGAGAGTCTGAGGTGGGGGCAGTGGACCTAGGACACTTACGAATCTTATCTGAAAATGGTCACTTGAATTTGGAAGTCAAGACTCATGTCTTTTAAACAAATACAGCCTTTATTGAAAGAAAAACAACACAGATCACTTAACAAGGGACACAGTCATGCAAGCAGCCAGCATCTATCTGGCCTTCTAATAAAGTAAGTCGGGGGACTTCGAAGACAGTCCTTACTGCCTGCCCCGACACAGCAAAAACATTTTACAACTGATTTGCCATTAGGCTTTTCAGGTATGTTTTCCTACTGGGAATTACAAAATCCATCCACTCATGACATGGGAAAAATATTTAAAACACCAATGAAAGTAGATGGCAATTCATACATTGTTTTCTTTACTAATAATTCAGTTGGTCTCTTTGTACGGGTTGCTGTATGAGTTTGCTAGGACTGCCATAACAAAGTACCACAGACTGGGGGCTAAACAACAGAAATGTATTTTCCTACAGTTCTGGAGCCTGGAAATCCAAGATCAAGGTAGAGGTAGCTTTGGTTTCTTCTGGGGCTTTGCTCCTTGGCTTACAAATGGCTGCCTTCTTTCTCTGTGTATATGTCCCTGGTGTCCCTTTGTATGTCCAAATTTCCTTTTCGTATTGGGACATCAGTCAGATTGGATTAGGCTCACCCTAATTGTCTCCTTTTAGCTTAATCACTCTTTAAAAGGCCCTATCTTCAAATACATTCACATTCTGAGTTACCTGGGGTTAGGACATCAACATAAATTTTGGAGGAACGCAGTTTATCCCATAACAGTTGCATATGGCGTGGGAATTTCAAGTGTGAAATAGTTCTTTAAATGAAAGATGGTTTAATCAGAGGGAAATACTGCTTACTAATTGCACAGATAGAGCTAGAGTTCGGTTGAAGGCGATGGAGTTTTCATTTGTTCCTAAACCATCTTGCGTCTTAGTCTTTATTTTGACAAGAGAAAAGTTGGGGCCACTTGTGGAGGATTTAAGTGGGGATTTGAATTACCTGGTGGGGATACAGCCATCTTTGTTATTATATCACATTAGTCCCCATGAAGAAATCAGAAATAGGCTGGCTGCGTATTGAAATCTTACAATGTGGTAAAGAGCAGCATTTTGGAATTGTACGGTAGGGGGGATTTACTATCAAGGAATCTTATTTTTGCTCTTGCCCAATATAAAACCAAAGGATGTTTTAAAAAGAAAGAAAAAGTTAGTGAAAGGCAGTTCTGAAAGGCTGTTGTAACCCTATACACGCAGGATGACCCAGAGCCGACATCTTCATGTGTGACATTGAGGGTCACAGGCTCACCCCGAGGATTAAGTGTCCCCAGCTGCAAAAGTGCTGGCTGAAGGCAAAGTAGACGTGGAGGGGGCTCTGGCATAGGGAAGCCGTTGATGTTACCCACAGCGGAGACCTGCCACAGAGAAGAGAACTAAAGCCATTACCCAGAGTTTCCTGCCTTATTGTATCATCTCAGTGTTTTAACTTCCTTTTCAATCTCTTTCCACCAAGTTTACACATGCATTAGTGTTGTCGGACTTTGTCACTGCTTTGTGGTTTGCAAAATACCAGAACAAGCTTGCTAGAGAATGAAAACCAAAGGAATGGGTGTCAGTCGGGGGTCTTGGGGCTGGAGCTTGGATAGAGTGGAGAGATTTTAATGGCTTGCTCTGGGAAGTAGAGTGTTTTCGGCGGTACGAAGTCAGACTGTTTTTATGTGAGGCAGAAGACTTTTGCATCATATATGTTGTTTTGCTTTTGGTTTTGAAATGCAGGTCTGGGAATTGGCGAGGTGAGAAGTGGTAGACAAGTGTCTCTTGTTTTGACTACTTTTGACTCTTTGAGGCTTTTGGTTCATTTGTTTTATTTTGTTTTTGTAAGAGCCTTATTTTTGTAAAGAATGTCTGCCCTGGGTATCTGGTGGGACATCAAGTATGTCTCAGAAAGCGGAATAGTCAGGTGCTCTTAGAAGTCATGGCGGGGGGAGAGTGGGCAGATAATGGAGGGTTAGCTAAGAAGACACTTGGCACCGGGCTTTTGAATCTTGGGAGGACAGTTGGGGATTTCAGAGCTTTGAGGTGACAGTCGAGGAGACCAGATGACACCTGTGTCCTTGGTACGTGTCTAGTACCAGTGATGGGGCCTAACCCAAGCTCATGCCGTGCTTGGAGCTCACCTGTCTTTTTTAGGCCCAGTCTCCCTTGGTTCAGCCCTCTTGCCGAGTCTGGTTATCTGGTCTTCGTATGCATTTTGGGAGTTGCCCCAAAGCCTTCCAAATAAATTCCTTTCTACTTGAGCTAGCAAAGTTCTTTTGCTGTGGCTTGTGGCCATACATTCCAACAAATAACCTTTCTTTCTACACTCATCCTTCCACCGTTCCCGCCTCGATTTCCAAACTTGATTCTCTTGTCTGAGCCTGGAAATCTTTCCCTTCCTGCCTTTTCAGGAATTTTCTCACTTTGGATGTCCTCCTTCCCATACCTTTCTGGCAGCAAAGATACACTAACCAACACCTCCCCACCAGCCCCTTCCTCTGACTTCTGCTGCAGGGCGCTCTTTTGTCTCACCCTTGGCCCCTTTGGCTTCATTTCTCTGTCTTGGTTACTTCCTCCTCCCTGTTTACACCCCTGCCAGGGCCTCTTCTTCCTCGTTCATAAGCTTTCTTATTCATTAATCTCTGTAACACCTAAGACACCTGCTGCAAGTGTGAGGATTTTGGCTTAACTGCCGCTGTGCCCCAAGGATCGGTCCAGGCCTTGCTGCTCTTGTCTCTCTTCAAACACTATGTAGAAGTACCCATGCAGTCTCCCCAGGATGCCTCTTCATCCCAGGACCCAATCTCTCTCCTGTGTGTTTCGACATAGGCACCTTCCTTTCTACAAACATTGCTTGTTTCATTGTTACCCCCATTCCTCCCGACTGAAACCTTAGAAAATCCTCTGATCCTTTGCTCTCTAATACCCACCAAGTTCCATCCTCAACCTGTCCTAATTCTGCTCCTTCCTTTCCATCCCTCTAGTACTTCCTGCATTCAGATGATCTTCACCTGATATCAGGGTCATTTCAGAGATAGTTTTCTTTCTTCTAATGACCTTTGCTCTCATCTTTCTCATACACATCCAGTAAAGATTAGTGATCAAAAATATAATGAGCATAATATGAATATTTAAAATTTGGTCCTCCTTCGGCTTGAGGTAAACATTGTCCTTTTTCAAGTTATCATCATGTTGTTTTCAGCATGAATTACTTTAGTGAGATGCTGATCACTGAGCATCCAATGTGAATTGATTGTCTGTCTGATACGACTGACAAGGTGTAGTGGAGGGATTTTTTGGAAGATAAGGAGGTCAACATTTTGTACTATAGAGGACTTTGTCTTAGAGTCAATGACTAAGGTATTCTCTTTATAATTATAAAGCAATTAGATTTTAGAACTGGGTAGAACCTTTAAAAATTATTTAGATCAACTCCTTCAACCGAAACGTAGAGAGGTGAAGTCATTGGTCGGAGACAGAGCTCAAGTCTAATTCCCCACCACTCAAATCCTAAATCTCACATTTCCTTTTCTTTTTTTTTTTTCAAATTGTGGTAAAAAACACATGACATGAAATCTACCCTTTTAATTCTTTTTAAGTTTGGTAGTTTTGTATTATTAACTAAATTCACAAAGTTGAGCAGGAGATTGCTAGAAATTTTAATCTTGCAAATCTGAAACTCTATACCCAGGCAATAACCACCCATTCCTTTCACTCCTCAGCCCGTGGCAGCCACGGGTCCACTTTCTGTTTGTAGGAGTTGGACTGCTTTATTTTTTATTTTATTTTTCACCAACTTTAGAGATCTCATATAAGAGGGATCAGACAATATCTGGTGTGTGTGTGTGTGTGTGTGTGTGTGTGTGTGTGTGTGTATGACTGGCTTATTTTACATAGGATACTATCCTAAGGTTCATCCATATTGTAGCGTGTGACCGAATTTCCTTCTCTTTTAAGAATAATGTTACGTTTTCTTCACTCATTCATACCATATTCTCTGAGCCCATCCATCCATCCGTTGGTGGACATTTGGATGGCTTTCTCTCGTGGGCTACTAAGAATAGTGCTCTATGAAACTAGAAGTGCAGGTACCCCCTTCAGATCCTGATTTCAGTTTTGGGCAACACATATTCAGAAGTGGGATTACCGGATCATATGGTATCTCTCTTTTTAATTTTTGGAGGAGCCTCCACTCTGTTTTCCACAGCAGCTATGCTGTTTCACATTCCCACCCAACAGCGCTCCAATTTCTTCACATCCCTCCACAGCGCTGCCCGATACAGCGAAGTCTTTTGTGACAAGAAGGGTCAGCTGAGGCGGCAACCTTCGTAGTTGTCTTCTTTTAAGAAATTGCCACAGCTTTCTATCAACCACCACCCTGATCAATCAGCAAATACTGAAGCAAGACCCTTCCATCAGCTAAAAGATTACAACGTGCTAAAAGCTCAGACGACGGTTAGCATTTATTAGCAAGAAGATATTTTTTAATTCAACATGGTTTAATTTTTATTTTTTTAGAGATAATGCTATTGTACACTTACTAGATGACAGTGTAGTGTAATAAACATAACTTTTGTGTGCACTGGGAAACCAGAAAAAAAATGACTTCCAGAAAAATATTAATTATTGAATTGTTTGCTTTATGGTGGCATTTGCATTATTGTGGTGGCCTGGAACTAAATCTGCACGATCTCTGAGATCTGCCTGTACTAAATAAACGGATATGAATTAATGCAGTAACACACACACACACACACACTTTAGATTGTATAGACCCAAGTGTGCTGGTCCTTCTCCAAGTTATTGCCGTGCACTCCCCTGGCCTGCGCTCCCTCGCCCTCTGGTGGCTGTCATGTGTACCTGCAGCAAATCTTTGTCTTCCTTGAGGACAGCCCCCCACTTGCACCCCCCTTCTCCCTCCAGGCAGCCCCAGGGCTGGGAAGAGCTTCCCCTGTTGTTAGCATCTGGGAGTCTCCCCCTGCTTTTTCCTCACTTTCTGGGCAACTCTCCTTTTGTGTGTATATGAGTTAGGTATATTATACAAATTGTGTGAGCATGGTTTCTTTCTTTCTTTCTTTAAAATTTTTTTACAATTTTGCAGCTTTCTTTACTGTTATATTATCCTCTGTTCCTGACATACCGACTCAGGGTGCCTAGGAATCGGCATGGTGGGCTGTGTGTGTGTGTGTTTGCTTT
The DNA here is from genome assembly GCF_964656455.1 of Halichoerus grypus. Classification (NCBI taxonomy): domain Eukaryota; kingdom Metazoa; phylum Chordata; class Mammalia; order Carnivora; family Phocidae; genus Halichoerus; species Halichoerus grypus. Next base: position 12,953,467 of record NC_135719.1, on the reverse strand, counting down.
CCATCAAGGGAAAACCTTCATTTGCACTGCATAAAATTTAGAAACGTCTAAAGAGCAAACAATATCTTAAACAAAAGAAAAACGTTTAAAAAAGTTAACAAGAGGAGAAAAAAATTGTAAACCTTAAACTACGATAAGTTAATTTATGAATTTAAAGCTAGTCTAATCAAAATATTATGAAGTTGGAATAGGGGATTTTTTTTCCAATTTTTTTAAATCAAAATTTATTCAGATATATATTAAATTACTTGTACAGACTTCTAATACATGCTCGTGAGTATCAAAATGGCATACAAAAATGCTCATGCCATAGAAAAATGTTATTTTAAATGTTTGTATCCATGCCAAATTTCAATAGTTGTTAAAGTAATTGTGGATCTTTAATTTAAATCAAAATACAATACTTAATATTATCTAATTCTAGAGGGTCTGATGATGTGAAAACAATATATTTGTAAGAATTATAGGAAATGACACTTTACTGGAGAAATACTATCTGAAAACTATAATGCTAAATCTACTTAAATAAAAGCAATTGTAATATCAATTAAATAGCAGTATCTAAACCAAAAAGAGATAAGTGAAAACTACTTCAAAGACAGAAAACACATGCAGATGTTATGCCGTGGTTGTGGGCGTTCAGGACCGGGTTGCGGTGAGCTCAGTCAAACCTGCGGGTGTCCCTGGATGCGTGAGCCCTCGCGGCCTGGCTCTTCTCCTTCCTGGGGGTGCTGAGGATCCAGGGGGTCCCCTGACACTTCTGGGCCTCCGTGGGCTGCCTGTGGGGGAGCAGGAGCAAAACGGCCACTTGGGAAAGGCGGGAAGTTGAACTCCGCTTTGGCCAACATTTGCCTGATGTGATCATTTTCTTTCCTTAGCTCCTTGACTTTTCGCTCTGTGAGCACAGCTGCAATCCAGCTCTCCTGGACTTTATTCGCATAGAAGTGGATGTCCTTTAGACAGTGCGAGGTGTTCTCCTCCAGTTCTCTGCGGGTGTCTTCGGCCATCATCTTGTATAAGTTGCGAATCTGAGTTGCGGACTCGATGTTTCCACACGTGTAGGAAAGACTCTTCTCAATGTCTGAGCACTGCGCTTCCTTCTCCAATGATTTTCTCTCAAGTTCCCTGGTGTATTCTTGATATAATTGAGGCAGAAGTTGAAGCTTCCGTTTCAACTGCTGAATCTCACTTTGAAGCTGTGAATTTTCCGTCTGCAAAGAGGCTTCCTTGGCTCGAAGATCTGTTATTTGTCCCATAAGCTCATCATTGATTCGCTTTTCTTCCCACAGTTGTCTGGCTAGTTCCTCATTTTTCTCTTCAGCACTTTGAAGGGATACATTGGAATCAGCATCGTCAGTGACACCCTTCAGATCACCCTCTGACCGATGGATGGGCTGATTGTCATTTTCTGCTTCCCTCTTTTGCTTGACTTCCCAGTTGACGTGACCCAAGAGATCTCCAAGGAGACAAGGCCAGGGGATGGCCTTCAGAAGGTTTTCACCCAGTGGTATTAACTGGCTGACTTTCTCTTTCAGAGCCCGCTGCATTCCTGCGTTCGACTGCTCTAGCCTTTCTTTCTCCTGCTCCGTTTCCTGGAGTCTCTGCTTCCATCTCGCCATTTCTTGGGCGAGCAGTTCTGGACTCTCTAGAACGTCAGTGTTTCCATTTAAATCGTCCATTATTTTCTTCCAAAGTTGTTTTCCATTCTTCTCTGACATTCTTAAGATGGGTCTATCACCAGTCACTTGGGAAAGTTTAGGAGGCTGGGTCTTCTGCGCCATTTTCAGAAAGTCAATGGTGTTCTGAAGTGCCAGCCTACAGCGGTTAGTACTTACTGCTGAGAAGCATAAGGTTTGTAATGTGGGAAGACTGGCCTCCACCCCGGGCAGCCCTAGGGCATCATCAGCTTGTGTCATTGGTCCCATATTCCCACTACCTTTTCCACAGACTTTAGCGTGGGCCAAACACCTTTTGCCTAGCACCTTCACACTTCTCCAAATGTGTCGTTTCTTCGCTGTCAAAACCAGTATTACAATATATGCCAGCATGTCCCAGGGAAACTCATGGAGAACTGAAACATGTCTCCAGCTTTCAGAAATCACCAGCAGGGCACCCCACAGGGGCTCTAGGACCAACTGGAAGGTGGATCTGATGGCAGGCAGCAGGCCCTCCATGGCTGTGTAGGGCTCCACAGCTCTGCCTCCAAGGGCCAGTGTTCTATGGGTCTCAACTGAGGCTCAGAACCCTGGGGGGGGGGTGCTCTGTCTCTAAGGTAAACATGTGCCTGGCAACCAGAGCAGATCAGTTGGGGTGGGGAAGGGGGAGGCCAGCCAGCTTCTAGAAGACAGTTTCCCCCTAACTTTGCCCTCAAATAGAAAGTGATCTCACTTCACTGAGTTCCCCCCCCAACCTTTATTGAGGTACAATTCACATATCATACAAATCATCCATTTTAAGTGTACAAGTCCACGAATTTTTAGCATATATAAAGAATTATATAACCATCACAATAAGCTTATTTTAGAACAGTTCCATTACTGTAAAAAAAAGACCTTGCCAAACCTGTCATTTCTATCCTCTTTGCCCCCTTAGGCTGTCAGTAGGAAATCTAAAAATTTCTGGGCTTGACAAGTACCCTTAGGGCAAACCTTTCTTCCCAGTTGATGTACCTATCCACGTAAGCAGTTTCTCTGTCATATTGGCTTAGCAATTCCTCCCTGTCTTGATCAGCTCTCTCATGTTTTAAAGACTTAAAAAAAGATTACTTTTTCAGGTTCTTTCATGTGTTTGCAAGTGGAGCGTGTCTCTGAGTGCTCAGGTGCACAGAAAGTCTCCCCTGGGTGCCTTATTTGCCCCACAGCTTGGATTTGAGATTTAGGATTCGTCTCCCAGATGAATAAGCATCACTGAGCAGGGCTGGGTCCTGGAACAGGCCTGGCGGTTTGCCATGAGCTTGTGGTACTCAGTTCTGCTGCTTTTGTATATGAAGCCACCTTCACTGGAAATGCCTTCCAGTTTGCTGACGGTATCAGATTTTTATGGCCCACGGAAGTCATGGAAATTTCTCCTCTGACTGGTATAATTGCTGAAGACGCTGGCTGGCCATTCCCCAGAGAAAGAGGTCTGATGATTGAGGTGTCCTGTTTTAGAAATGGAATGTTGGGTTTGCATCTTCTGATAGGCTGACTCTTCCAAACTTGGGAATATTTACTCTATTTCCCAAAATAAACACCATCCATACCGGTTCCCCAAAAAACTAAAATAGAGAAGCATAGGTTCAAAGATCTTTCTGTTCAAAAGACCTCTTAAGACGTATACACAAGACACTATAGAATTGAACTCATAGAGGTCCTCTTCTTATCTTATTGCCCTGGATAATACAGTCATAACATCTAGACTTAGTGTCTTCATTGGTTAGTTTTATATATACGGTTCTTCTTGAAGGTGAGCAAGTGGGGTTTGTCTGTCTTTCTCACTGCTGGTCCCCCACAGAGCCTAGCACAGAGCCTGTACAACTGTACTAAGGTTCACGATTCAAAAAGGAACCATGTGAATAATGAATCCAAGAATTCAGACCACAGATTTGGAACAAAGCGTGTGAGTTTCAGAGAAGTAGACATTTTAGAAGAAAACTGTGCTTTTAACCCTAGATGCATTGTGAAACCATGTTTCTGTCCAAGGTCTTAGAGAAAAAGAAAGCCCTGAGTGTATTCCACTGCAAATGAGCAGGAAACAGCGTGAGTATTTAATGTGCTCAAAGTGACCACCTCTGTTTGAGAGCTAGCCAGGGATTCTTGAGAGCAGCCGATTTTCCTCATGAAAACTATGGGATTGGGGCACCTGGGTGGCTCAGATGGTTAAGCGTCTGTCTTCGGCTCGGGTCGTGATCCCAGAGTCCTGGGATCGAGCCCCGCATCGGGCTCCCTGCTCGGCGGAGAGCCTGCTTCTCCTTCTCCCTCTGCCTGCTTCTTCCCCTGCTTGTACACTCTCTCTCTCTGTCAAAAATAAATAAAATCTTTAAAAAAAAAAAGAAAGAAAACTATGGGATTATGGGCAAAATAACAAAATGGGGGTCATCAGAATCCTGAGAACGACCGGATGGTAGGACAGATCTGCGTTCACATCTCTGCTGTGTCCTGTGGACTCATCCTATTTTTTCCAGCCTTTCTTTCCGCCTCTGTGGGATGGATGTCTTAGATTTATTGTAAGATGATGGGGCACTTCAGCATCATGCCTGGCATATGGGACAAGTTCCATGTATGTTGGGTTTTGTTCATTTCTGTTCCAGGATTTGAAAAAATAGCCATGAGAATACTTCTCTGGTTTTTTTAAGGATTGAAAAAAAAAAAAAAAACACATAAAATAGGTAAGCTATTTTACCATAAGTTGATGTTGATCGTAAGACCAAACTAGATTGGAAAAAAATAATCTTCAACTAAAAGGGGCTTGTTGTTTGTCTGCAAGCACAGCCATATGCAAGAAATAGGGGCCAGAATCAAATTAGAAGAAAAAGGTGGGAGGGATTCATTCACACACAGTCTCTATAACTTATTTAAAGTAAACCACTAAGACAGTGCTTCTCAAACTTGACTTTGTATCATGGGAGGCCTTGTTAAAACACAGATTGTTGTCAACTCCCTCCATCCCCCCAGCCCTGCCATTTCTGATTCTACACTATAGGGTGGGTCCTAGGAATTTTCATTTCAAATAAGAGGATAGTAATATTCTAATGCTGGTCCTGGGACCACACTTTGAGAACCATTGCCATGGAGGTGATTCTCAACCTTGGTTGTACCTTGAGATCACCTGGGGAGCTTTATAAAATACCCATGCCTGGGCTCAACCCAAACATCAGTTGAGAAGTTCTGATTTCACTGGTTCTGGGTGGAGTCTGGATGTCAGGAGTTTTAAAAGCTTTTAATGTGCAAAAGTTAAAAATAATTTCCCTGTCCGTTCTGGTATATTTTAGAAAAGAATCATTCAATTATTCATTCATTCAATAAATATCAGTCGAGTATCTACTATAACCTGGGCTCTGTTCGAGGTGCTAGGGATATGGATAGAAATCGGACGGACAGAGGAAGACTGCCACATTGATAACTCATGAGGTGACTGGCATACCAATGAACATATTTACAGAGAGCTGTTAAGAGCTGTAAGTGGGGGCACCTGGGTGGCTCAGTTGGTTAAGCAACTGCCTGCGGCTCCCATCATGATCCCGGGGCCTTGGGATCAAGCCCCATGTTGGGGCTTCTCCCTCTGCCTGTGTTCTTTCTCTCTCTGTCAAATAAATAAATAAAATCTTAAAAAAAAAAAAAAGCTATAGGTGGAGGGCAATGAGTTTTAAGTGGGCAAAGACTTCATTAAGGAACTCTGAACTTAGTTTTGAAGAATGAGCCTTTTTTATGGGCAGAGACTGAGGGGAAGAAGATTTTGGCGAGAGGTCTGGGACTGGGAGTGGACAAAGGATGTGTTCACAGGTGTTCTCAGGGAGCTGGAGCCTGGTTAGGTGGTATGCAAGGAGGTGGGAGAAGTTGTCTAGAATCAGCGGAAGTGTTTCAAGATTCTGGAGGGGAGTGATACAACTGGGTTTGATCACTAGCTACATCGAGAGATAGAAGACCTACCTGAGAAATGTTCTTTAGATAGAATAATCTCTATCATTTTTTAAAGATTTTATTTATTTATTTGACAGAGAGAGACACAGCGAGGGAGGGAGCACAAGGAGGGGGAGAGGGAGAGGGAGAAGCAGGCTTCCCGCCGAGCAGGGAGCCCGATGCGGGGCTCGATCCCAGGACCCTGGGATCATGACCTGAGCAGAAGGCAGATGCTTAACGACTGAGTCACCCAGGCACCCCAAAACAAGCAGTTTAAAGTTTGGTGTTGAGACCTAGAAAACCCAAACTAAAGGTAAGCCAAGGTTTGTCATCACAAGAAGGGGAGGACTACACAGGCAGGAAACAGAACTCAAATGAATTTCAAAGGAGAGAAAGTCACCACTTAACCCAGGCAGATTTTTGACCCAGAGCCTTGCTGTGTAAATGGAATTCTATTTCCCAGGGACCTCTGAAGCCAGGACTGCTGAGAACGTTCACTTGCTTTTGCAATTGGAACATTAGAAGTTTACATCAAGATGGCAGGGACTCTTGTACCTTTCTGTAAATTCCTAAGACCCAGGGGATTCATAGGACAGCTAGAGCATATATGAAAACCCACTGAGCCTTTCCTTTTTCCTTCAGCTTAATACTTGTGAGCCCAAACAATCCAGATTTCAAAAAATATTCAAAATTGCTATTTCCTTTAGAACATATTCAGGACATAGGCTGAGGTCTTAGGAAATTCAGAAATGAGTAAGCTGACACTCGACATGTAAAAGATGTATCTTTAGTGTAAAGCTTTTATTGTTGTTTGGGAGGAATGGGAAGATGTGATAGAAATAAAATGGAATTGGACTCTGAGTAGTCAAAGTCACTAACAATTTGGGGGCCAAGGGAGGGGGGTAAGATCACGGTGCAGTCCTTACAAATAATTTAATATTTGCCCTGGCCATTGGGGCATAACCCATTGCTTTTTAAAAGGACCACAGGGTTCCTTATCTCTCTGTCTTTGTACTTTGGTGGATCCCCATAAACAAATGTGTATTTATCTTGCAAGCCTCAGCACAAACTCAACCCCAAGCCCCTCCTGACTTCTGACTGCTCACTACTGGGTTGAGCACACGTTTTCCCCGGTGCTTACACTCCTTCCCTGTTCGTCTCCCACCACATGTGCAAGGACAATGGCTATGTCCACTCTCCCTTGGCTGACAGGGTTTAGTACCTGAAACACATGTTCAGTAGTGGTCTGTCCCATTAACGCATGACCCGGTGGCCTTCAATCAGAGAGGACTGGCTTCAGTCTAGGCCTCAGCACTTACAAGTGTGTGACAGCGAATTTTCTCCAACTTATTAAACCTCTGTTTCCTCTCACACAGGAAGAGAACACAGGATCCTTTGTGAGGACAAAATGGAATGACTTGTGCAAAGCACTCAGGCCAATTCATCAAAGTAGAGAGAAAATACAACAAACTTTGATGGATCTATCAACTAGCTTGGTTGAATTTAGATTATTTTCAAGATCTGTTTTAAAAATCTGTGGTTCCCAAACTGTGTGCCACAGGGAACTCGTAGCAATGCCATCGTATGTTTTTAGTTTTCAAGGGACACATGGGGACATTGGACACCTCACAACCACTACTATCAAAATTTTTGGACTCTAAATACTTAATAAAGGGAACCTTTAGATGTTTCTTTCAGCTTGGGTAGCATCACAAAAGAATGGAGATAATAAAGGTGCTATGAACCAAGAAAATTGGGAATCTCTGCTTTAGAAATTTTTTTTTTTAAATAAAACATTACAATTGTAGCTATAGCCTCTGTGGGTTTGTACCTCTCTCTTCCCATTTAAAGGAACTACAAATCTGAAATTTGAAAATTGACACTTTCTTTTTCTAAAAAGATTTTATTTATCCATTTGAGAGAGAGAGAGAGTGCGAGCACACACAAGCGGGGGGAGAGGCAGAGGGAGAGAGAGAAGCAGACTCGCCGCTGAGCAGGGAGCCCAACACAGGGCTCCATTGATCCCAGGATCCTGAGATCATTATTTGAACTGAAGGCAGAAGCTTAACTGACTGAGCCACCCAGGTGCCTCTGATAACTTACACTTTTATTAATATTTTTAGGTTTTCATTGCACATTTTCTTCCATGTGCATAAATCATATTATTTTTGTATGTTTGGCGCTTGACATAAATAGTGTCAGGTACATTATCTTTCCTGAACTTGCTTTTTTTCTACCATGCACTGATACACATTCTCTTAATTGGTATTAGTTTATAATAAATATGAATATCTGGTAGGGTGAGTCTCTTTACCTTGTTCTAATTCAGAATTATGTGGGGTTTTTTTGTTTGTTTGTTTTCAGGGGTTTTTTTTGCCTTATGTTTCCCATATAGATTGTAGAATGAGCATTTTGAGTTCTACCTAAAACCGATTGGATTTTGATTAGAATTGCATGAAATTTATATACTAATTTGAAAATAATTGGCATCTTTATGAAAGCATGTCTTCCAATCCAAGAGCTTGCTTAATTTCTTTACTCTGCATCATTCAATAAAATCTGTTTTCCCTCCATAGAAGCTAGCTCATCCTTTTTTAGAGCTGTTTCTACCTTTTCCTACTGCACTGGACTCATCTTTGATTGTTCCTGACTTGCAAAATAATGGCTCTACATTTCACTATTAAACATAAAGTAGTTTGTAGTGTTGAATGAGATAATATTTATAAGTTAAGGTTTAGCTTTCTATGCTTTGTGTGTGCATATGTGTATATGCAAATCTTAGATGGATACTGGATTTTAATAAATTCTTGTTTTATGTCCATTTGGGTACTTTAGAAAATTCTTATCCTTTAAATTAGTTTGTGTGATGAATTGCATTTACAGTTTTTTCTCGTCTTAAATCATCCAGGAAGTCTCATGATAAATCAACCTTGATCATAATGGTTTTAAAAATAATCAAGTGGTAACTTCTGTTTGCTAGTATTTATTCAGGATTTTTGAGTTTACTTTCATGAGAGAGATTGCATAATACATTTTGTGCTGTTCTTTTTCAGTCTGGTGTCAAAGTCATTATTAACTTCAGAAAGGGAGTTAAGGAGGCTCACTTCATTTCTTCTACTTTCTGAAATATTATGTATAAATGCGGATAATGTATTTCTTCATTTTTGCAAAAATTAGCTCCTAAAACATCTGACCCAGAGTCAATTCAGGAAATAGACTGTCATTTACTGATTTTAAAAAATATTGTAATGGTTAAACATCAATTCTGGTTTCTGGTTCTTCTTGAAATACAATTTTTGTTAAGTTACTTGTGCAATTAGAAAATTAGATAAATATAATCAGAATTAAATAATTTCTAGAAAATGATCCATATATCTCAGTTTTTAATTAGTTGGTGTAAATTCATTCATGATTTTCTCTTACCATTATCTACACTGTATCTCCAATCGTGACCCTTTTAGTTCCTAATATTTATTAAAGCCTTTTCTTTCTTTTCTTGCTCAACCACATCAGAATTTTCCATTTTATTAATTAAAGCAAAGGAAGCATTTTCCTTTTTTTTTTTTGAGTGATTTTCTTTGTGTTCTATTTTATTAACTTGTGCTTATGTATTTTTTCTTCCTTCTGACCCCTTCGGGTACCGTATCCTTATTAAGAATTTTCTTGGAGGTGGACACTTAGCTCATTTAACCTTCTTTCCCAACATAAAGATTTAAGGCTCTAGCTTTAGGGACATTCCCACAACTTTTCCCAGGATCCTGAGATCATGACCCGAGCCAAAACCAAGAGTCAGAGGGTTAACCAACTGAACCACCCAGGAGCCCCCCCGCCCCACCCACAAATTTTGATATGAGGTATTCTTACTATTGTCCAATTCTCAAGAATTGCTTAATTTCCATGATGGATTCTTTGGCCCATGAGTTATTTAGATGTGTTTCATGTTCCCATGTGAATGGGTTCTTCTGGTTATTATGCTCCCATTCTCTGACTTAATTGTTATCAGACTTCTGGGTCTGTGTAATATTAAACCTAAATTAACTGCTACAATGTGCTTTCTGGCCTAATACATGTGCTTAAAAGAAATGCTGCCTCTTCACATCTTATGTTATTTTTTCTCAAATGGTTTGTGCATTCTCTTCTTATTGGTTTTAAGATCTCCTTATACAGTTTAGATATTAACACTCTGTGCTATCCCGGTTGCAAACATATTTTTCAAAATATATAATTTTCTATTGACTTTACTGAAGTCATCTTTTACCATGCTATTTATAGAGTGAAATTTGCTTATCTTTTTTTTAATGCTTTATAGGATTCCACATTGCCTAAGGACCCCACCACTTTAAATGCATATAGACTCCTATCTGTTCTTGTAGGATTTTTATACATTTCTTTCAGAGAAAGATCCAGGGCTGAGGAATAAATTCATGTAATTTTATTTATTAAAAGACCTTTTATGAAAAATGCAAACATAAACACAAAATTTGGTACAAAAGTGAGTATTTGTCCAAAGTGTGAAAAGAAATCACAACAGAAAAAAAATTTAATATGTTGACAAATATCTCAACTATCCCCCTAATCCAGAAACATGGCATAATATTTTTTATGAAATGACCGCTTAATACATGTCTGTAGTAGTGTTTTTATTTTCCTACATTTTTTGGCTTCATATTCTTTGATCACCTCACTATATAATTGCAATTGTATATTTTCCATAGAGAAAATAACAAGAAAAGTTAGCCTTTCCTTTAGTAGACTTGATCAAAAATTGTTTTGTTCTTGATAATTGGGATGTATCACACATATGAATTCAGACACCAACACATTCATTATAAAACCTTTCAAATAGGAAATCTGAAAAACAACACTTCACTCAATTCCCAAAAAGAAAAAATCCATGATGCCTTTGTATTGGTATAACACTGCATTCTCGACTTGATTCTTGAGAGGGGAGAACTTCCATTTTGACTAAATACCACCGAGAATTCCATCTTCTATCATCAATTGTATATATTCGATCATTGGAAGGCTTTCCACACATTGATTTCTGGCCCTGTACTCTCCAAACCTTGTTCTCCCCCACTACACCTGTTCTCCAGGTGCCGGGCGCAGTAGGACATGGTCATAATGTGGCGTGAGCTGAGGTTCTGTGTCTTGGTGAGAGAATGCTGAGTGGGGCGCTGTGATGGGTCAGAGAATGCGGAGTGGGTCAGTGCTAGCGCCCTGGACGCTGATCCTACACTGCAACACTTATCCATAACTTAACGCAGAATGATCGCCAACCACAGGCATCTACCCCACCAGGCAAAAACTAAATGCATCCCTTATTCAATCTCCCCTCTGCCAGATCTCATAGACTCTGTATTTTTTCCAGTGCCATCTGATGACAGAGATGTAGGAAGGGAAGAATGGAAAGTGGGATAACTGACTCATCCCAGTGTGCCCGGGACTTGGCCGATTTTAGCACTGAAAGTCCCATGTCCCGGGATCTCTCAGTCCTGGGCCCACAAGGAAAGCCTATTGTTCTAGGGGAGAAGAGACAGCGGTCTTAGCTGTTGGTGCTTAAAATAATTTTGTTTTGGGGCACCTGGGTGGCTCAGTCCTTTGGTCATCTGCCTTCGCTCAAGTCATGATCCCAGGGTCCTGGGATCAAGCCCCACCTCCGGCTCTCTGCTCAGTGGGGAGTCTGCTTCTCCCTCTCCTTCTGCCTGCTACTCTTTCTCTGTCTCTGTCAGATAAGTAAGTGAAATCTTAAAAATAAATAAATTAAATAAATTAACTTTGTTTTGCAAATTTTTGAGAACTTTGAGCCCACGGACACGGGGCTCGGCACTTCCTGGGGCATCAGAAGCGACCCATGCCAGTGAGAGGCTTTAGTTCAAGTCAGGGGCTAGAGATGAAGTTCTGGTAGCTTTCCAGTAAATTTGCTGAGTAGATCATTTAAGTCCTGAATCTGTCTTTAATTTAAGTCTTTATCTGAAATTCATTGTCTACTTGCGTTCTTGACGTTTTCCCTAGTCTTCCTCCCTCTGGCCATAGTGCTCCTCGAGTGCTTTGTTATGTTTCTATGCCAACGTTCTGTGGCTCAGGTACCACTTTTGGAGTCCCCATTTGTCAAAGAGGGGATGACGCAGTCTCCCGCTGGGGCTAGGAGAGTAGAAGCGGAGCGGTGTCCACCTCCCGCTAGGGCTCCCGGAGTGAGCTATGCCTCTGCTCCTGGAAGTCCCAGCCTTGGAAGCACAGAGCTACTGCCCCACTCAGCACGGCCGGGCATCTCCATATCTGGGAGCATTGAACATCTCCATATCTGGGAGCACCAGGCATCTCCATATCTGGGAGCACCAGACATCTCCGTATCTGGGAGCACCAGGCATCTCCATATCGGGGAGTACTGGGTATCTCCATATCAGGGAGCACCGGGCATCTCCGTATCTGGAAGCATTGATCATCTCCATATCTGGGAGCACCGGGCATCTCCATATCGGGGAGTACTGGGCATCTCCATATCGGGGAGCACCGGGCATCTCCGTATCTGGGAGCACTAAGCATCTCCGTATCTGGGAGCATCGAGCATCTCCATATGTGGGAGTGCCAGGCATCTCCATATCGGGGACCACCGGGCATCTCTGTATCTGGGAGCATTGAGCATCTCCATATCTGGGAGCACCAGGCATCTCCATATCTGGTAGCACCAGGCATCTCCATATCAGGAAGCACCGGGCATCTCCACATCTGGGAGCACCGGGCATCTCCGTATCTTGGAGCATCAGGCATCTCCGTATCCGGGATCATCGGGCATCTCCATATCAGGGAGCACCGGGCATCTCCGTATCTGGGAGCATCGGGCATCTCCGTATCAGGGAGCACTGGGCATCTCCATATCTGGGAGCACCGGGCATCTCCGTATCTGGGAGCATCGGGCATCTCCATATCAGGGAGCACCGGGCATCTCCGTATCTGGGAGCACTGGGCATCTCCGTATCTGGGAGCATCAGGCATCTCCATATCCAGGAGCACAGCCCCTCCGGTCCCCCACCCATGCTGCGCAAGCGGCCCCAGATCTCAGCACATCTTATTCCAAAGATCTGCCACTCTGCTCATCTTTACTACAGAAATCTCTGAGGCTCCTTTCCAGGATCTTACAGAGTCCGTGAAAAAAGAAGGCTCAGAGCAATTTGGTTTGGGTCTGATTTTCTGCTGTAAGTCCGGTAAAAAGCCTCAGCTGTGCCTAACTGTGGCCTTTTGCCCTGGGCGCGTGTGTGTATGTGTGTCCACAGACTTCTACACGTACGTGTGTACATATACAGTTGGCCCTTGAGTAACACAGGATTTAGGGGTGCTGACACCTGCACAAAAATCCCCGTACAGGGGCGCCTTGGGGGGAAGGGTAGAGTTGGTCGAGCAATGGACTCTTGGTTTGGCTCAGATCATGAGCTCATGGTCCTGGGATTGAGCCCCACGATGGGATCCACGGTCAGCGCAGAGTCTGCTTGGGATTTTTCCATCTCCCTCTGCCCCTCCCCCACCTCACACTATGTCTCTCTCTCTCTTTCAAATAAATAAATACATTTTAAAGAAAATCCGTGAATAACGTTTGACTCCCCAGAAACTTAACTGCAAATACCCTACTGTTGATCAGAAGACTTACCAATAGTATAAACAGTCGATTCAAGCATATTGTATATATGCAGTATATAATATTGCAGATATTATATACTGTATTCTTACAATGAAATTAGCTAAAGAGAATGTTATTTCAAACTTATAAGGAAGGGAAAATATATCTGTAGTATATTTACAGTCCTATACTTATCGAAAAAGATCCACATGGAAGTGGACCCTCACAATTCAAACCTGTGTTGTTCAAGGGTTAACTGTATATAAAATATTATGATACTATACAAACATATATAAAATACATGTGTACCCATCATTGGATCAAGAAATGACATGATGCTGGACAACAGAAATCATTACCTAAATATATTTACATTATTTATGTATATTACCCTGCCTTCTTCAACAAAGAATTTGCATAGCTTGCCTTAATTTTAGCTCAGATTTAAGAAGATTCATCTATTCTTTTTTTAAAGGATTTTATTTATTTATTTGACAGAGAGAGAAAGAGGGAGATAGAGCACAAGCAGGGGGAGCGGCAGGCAGAGGGAGAGGGAGAAGGAGGCTCCCCGCTGAGCAAGGAGCCCGATGCGGGGCTCGATCCGAGGACCCTGGGATCATGTCCTGAGCTGAAGGCAGACGCTTAACCGACTGAGCACCCACATGTCCTGAAGATTCATCTATTGTAATGCAAACAAAAGGATATTTCTCAAACAAAAAGAAACAGTCATCTCCTGCCCTTGCCTCTAACTCATTTCTGTTTGTTAAATGCCGGTGGGATAACTGTGGATGCACGAAGTGCTGTTGTCATTTCTGACATCTGAAACGTACAGGGTGTGGGTCCCCTCAGAAGAGCCTTCCGTGTTTTGGTTCAAGCATAGGAGACTATAAGCCTTACTGCAGACGCAGAGGCTGGAGATGTCTTTCACACTTGGCCGTTCTCAAGAGAGGCTGAAAATGTAAACTCAAAAGCCAACATACTCACTTGCAATGGACATTATACCTGGGGATGTGACCATTAAAGGCCACTTGCCACATCCCAAGGGAGAAGTCTGCTCAGAAAACCTCGTTGTGAGTCAGAATGTTCCAGGAAAGAGGGACCTGGATGGCTCAGTCGTTTAAGCATCCGACTCTTGATTTCAGCTCATATCAGGATCTCAGGGTCGTGAGATCGAGCCCAGCCTCGGGCTCCATGCTCAGTGTGGAGTTTGCTTGGGATTCTCTCTCTCCCTCTGCCTCTCCCCCTCCTGCTCGCTGGCATGCATGCTCTTTAAACGACTGAATGAATGAATGAATGCAACCTTAGAAAAAAAAAAAGAATGTTCCAGGAGAGGAAAGAACATCAAATGATTGCTGGGGTATGTCAAACAGGAATGGAACAGGGGAAAGCATATGAACATTAGGTCATCCACATCCAGGTTCTAATTTTGGCTCCAATCCTCAGAGGTTGTGTGGCCTCCTGCAGGGACCTCTCCTTCTCTCTGGGCCTCTATTTCTTCTTCTCCGTAGTAGGGATGACACTTGGGATTGTGCTGAAGAATATCTGCTCTAGCTTGCTCCAGTATTAACTCACTTCACCCTCAGGACCGACCTGCAAGGTTGGAACCATGAGCCTGGTTTCACCCACGAGCGGAAAGAGGCACAGAAGGCGGCATATCCAACGTCCTGATCCCGGTGAGAGGCAGCCCTGGAGTTCCATGTCAGGTCTCTGACCGCTAAGTCTCCTTCCAGCCCCTCCATGGCACTGTGGGCCTCTCCCCTGAAGCACGTGGTAGTAGGAGGTCATCTATGCAATCTCACTCTGCACATGTCCGCATTTTCGGCAGTGTGAGCATGTGACTTGCCCCCGTCATAAACACCTCCAGCCACACTGCCCTGACCTGCCTCCCTTCCCTCTTCTGATGACATGGCAGCCTGGCCAGGGTAGTATATTGCATACATTTCCTGCTGTTCCTACGATTTCATTATCATAGCAGGTGGGACAATAGATTTACACAAGACCACAGAGAGCTATCAGATGTCCCCTCGAAAGCTCACCGAGTGCTTAATTAAAGTTTTTATAACTTTTTATACAGGTGAAGGAAACTTTTGGAGAGATGTAATTAAATCGCTAACAAAAATACATGAAAGTAGGTGAAAAGAGATTCTAACGTTCAATACATAATTGTCACCATCTGTCCCCACTCACCAAACCATCCTTGTTTATTATGGAACTTAAGGAAGACTCGAAACATGGGCCATTTTGGTCACCTAAATAGGCTATTCCTAGAAAATATACGTTTTCATCTTTTTTAAGTATAAAAATTAGGATTTTGTGCCTTATTGGCAACACATGCGGCTTGTCATTGTCAAATCTGGGCTCGGATGTGAGCTTCCCTGTGTAGAGTCTGTCTCTAACCTGGGACCAGTGACTTCCCTTCTTTGGGGTCTAGTTTCTCATTTTTAAATGGGCCCAATGGTTTTCTCTCTATAAGCTGTTCTGGGGCATAAACAAATGAGCAGATGTTAACAGACTTAATATATGAGTAATATAAACACTCTCTCTGCAAAAATGCCTACTGGGAAGGTGAGTATGGATGCAGGTGTGGTTTCTACTTGGGGTAGGGAATGTGGTGAGGCGGGGCGCTCTCCAGGAAAAAACAAAACAAAACCCACAAGTGGATGTCACATCAACCTGGATTCAAACTTTATCACATACCTGCAAGATTCTTAATCCATCAGGGACCCCAAGGTATCAACTGAGCTTACAACCTATGTAGGAGAGCTGTGAAGATAAAATTGAACAATGGCTAGGAATAGGGACAGAGGGACAGCGGGAGGGGGACCCAGGCAGGAGGAGTATTTCAAGATTCCCATCTAGGGGTTCGTGGGTGGTTCAGTCAGTTAAGTGTTTGGCTCTTGGTTTCAGCTCATGACCCTGGAATCAAGCCCCATGTCAGGCTCTCAGCTCAGCAGGGAGTCTACTTGAGGTTCTCTCCCTCTGCCTCTCTCCCTGCTTGTTCTCTCTTGCACTCTGTCTCTCTGTCTCTCTAAAACAAACAAATCAACCTTTAAAAAAAATCTCCATTTCTCCCCCTTCAGCTCCTCCTCCCAACGCAGCCCCCAGAAATGCAATGGTTTTACCAAGAAGAGAGAGCACAGGGCGGGCACCATGAAAAGCTTTGATTTCTTCCCCTTTTCTTGCTGCTTTCCTCTCCTTGGGACTTGTGCTAAGAACTTGGACTTTACAATTTCATATCATTTAAGAGAGAAGGGATATTAGGGGGCTGAAGGGGCAGCCACTTGGCAAACATGAAAGCCTGCTCCAAGACATCTTTATAAGCTCTATGCCCATTGGGGTGCTCTTCAGAGCTGCCTCCCTGCAGAGCTAACTGAGGCTTCAAGACCCAGCTGCTTACGCCCTGCCCTTCAACACGGGGCTTTCTTTTATCCTGTGATTGCTAGGGAGAGCTACAAACGGAATCCAGCGGGCAGCGATAGATAGCATTACCTGTTTTCCTTGTCATTTTTCGGTTTCATTTAGGTTCGACTGCCTTAAGCACTGGAAAAGCTTTACTTAGAAGGCTGGGCTCTGCACTTCCAGGTTCATCAAAATAAAGCAGAAGCCGAGCTGCCTAGTTTTAAGGGCACAAAGGAAAACACAGTTTGGTGATGGGAGGTTTTGAATTACAGTGGGCAAAGATAGTGGCTTCTGCTTAAGACTTAATTAATGAGTGCTTTAATAGGCTAGGTGGGAGCCATTCAAGGACTTTATATAGAGTATCACTTAACTCTGACAAAACCATAGAAGATACATAGGATGAAGATACACAGCATGAAGAAATTGAGACTCAGATAATTAACTTGCCAAAAATCAAGTAACTAGTAAATAATGGAGATCCAGAATATAAGAAAGAAGGGGTATTAGAGATTCAAGGTGACAGTAGATCTTTCACGTTCCAAAAGTCATGCTTTGTCCATCAGGCCGCACCTCTGATGTACGCAAAATAAATATTGCCATATTTCTCCAAGTATAAGATGATATCAATTGTAAGATGCTCCTTTGTGTATCACAGTGGGGAAAACAGTCTGTGGATTAAACTGACGATTAAATCCAAGACATGCTTGGACTTCAGAGATGTAAAAACAGAGAAGAAAAAAGTACCTTTTAATATTCATGAAGAATGATCCTTTAAAAGTCAGCCAGTCTGAAATGTAAGGAACAGAATAGTTACTTGCTGGCCCAGCTTGAGGGCAGCCTGATGGCAGCCCAGGCGTATTCTGGTGACATCTTGCTTTCTCCAAAGCTCAGCATAAAATTCCGGCGGTGATTCAGGACTTTACCTGCAGGTGGCAGTGCAGGCCACCGGATATGGCCTTTGGCCTCCTGGGGCGGCGTTTCAGGGGAGGAGCAGAAGGGGGCAGGTGAGAAACATGCTTCCACAGCTTCCATTTTTATTCACCCTTCTGTGCTCTTCCAAACCTCGGAGTCTTTTCCGTTCCCTTTTTCTCCTGTCTGGTCTCTTCTTTCTCCGCATTAACTCTTTTTCTACCCATATTTCCAAAGTCCAAAAGAGGTAGGCTTGCAATGAAAACGAATGCATCCTTCCTTCCCCCCCGCAAAATCATCAGAAATGTGGGAGTTAGCTAACGAGAAGGAAGCTGGTGTCTTAGTTTCCTGTTATTCTGTGATGTTTGGGTGTCTTGATTGTATATGTCTGGAGCATATCCTAGATATAACCTCAAGATAGAGATTATTCCAGGGGCGCCTGGGTGACTCGGTGGGTTAAGCATCCGACTCTTGGTTTCGGCTCAGATCATTATCTCAGTCTGGGATCGAGCCCTGCATCTGAGCTTGTCCCTCTCCCTCCTCCTTCCCCACGTGCTCTCTCTCTCAATCTAAAATAAATAAATAAATAAATAAATAAATAAAATCTTTAAAAAATGATAGAGATTATTCTATCTAAAGAACATTTCTCAGGTAGGTCTTCTATCTCTCGATGTAGCTAGTGATCAAACCCAGTTGTATCACTCTCCTCCCAGAATCTTGAAACACTTCCCTGATTCTAGACAACTTCTCCCACCTCCTTGCATACCACCTAACCAGGCTCCAGCTCCCTGAGAACCTGTGAACACATCCTGTGTCCACTCCCAGTCCCAGACCTCTCGCCAAAATCTTCTTCCCCTCAGTCACTGCCCATAAAAAAGGCTCATTCTTCAAAACTAAGTTCAGAGTTCCTTAATGAAGTCTTTGCTCACTTAAACCTCATTGCCCTCCACCTATAGCTTTTTTTTTTTTTAAGTTTTTATTTATTTATTTGACAGAGAGAGAAAGAACACAGGCAGAGGGAGAAGCCCCAACATGGGGCTTGATCCCAAGACCCCGGGATCATGATGGGAGCCGCAGGCAGTTGCTTAACCAACTGAGCCACCCAGGTGCCCCCACTTACAGCTCTTAACAGCTCTGTAAATATGTTCATTGGTATGCCAGTCACCTCATGAGTTATCAATGTGGCAGTCTTCCTCTGTCCGTCCGATTTATATCCATATCCCTAGCACCTCGCACAGAGCCCAGGTTATAGTAGATACTCGACTGATATTTATTGAATGAATGAATAATTGAATGATTCTTTTCTAAAATATACCAGAACGGACAGGGAAATTATTTTTAACTTTTGCACATTAAAAGCTTTTAAAACTCCTGACATCCAGACTCCACCCAGAACCAGTGAAATCAGAACTTCTCAACTGATGTTTGGGTTGAGCCCAGGCAAGGGTATTTTGTAAAGCTCCCCAGGTGATCTCAAGGTACAACCAAGGTTGAGAATCACCTCCATGGCAATGGTTCTCAAAGTGTGGTCCCAGGACCAGCATTAGAATATTACTATCATCTTATTTGAAATGAAAATTCCTAGGACCCACCCTATACTGTAGAGTCAGAAATGGCAGGGCTAGGGGGATGGAGGGAGTTGACAACAATCTGTGTTTTAACAAGGCCTCCCATGATACAAAGTCAAGTTTGAGAAGCACTGTCTTAGAGGTTTACTTTAAATAAGTTATAGAGACTGTGTGTGAATGAATCTCTCCCACCTTTTTCTTCTAATTTGATTCTGGCCCCTATTTCTTGCATATGGCTGTGCTTGCAGACAAACAACAAGCCCTTTTTAGTTGAAGATTTTTTTTTTCCAATCTAGTTTTGTCTTACGATCAACATCAACTTATGGTAAAATAGCTTACCTATTTTATGTGGTTTTTTTTTTTTTTTTTCAATCCTTAAAAAAACCAGAGAAGTATTCTCATGGCCATTTTTTCAAATCCTGGAACAGAAATGAACAAAACCCAACATACATGGAACTTGTCCCATATGCCAGGCATGGTGCTGAAGTGCCCCATCATCTTACAATAAATCTAAGACATCCATCCCACAGAGGCAGAAAGAAAGGCTGGAAAAAATAGGATGAGTCCACAGGGACAGAGCAGAGATGTGAACGCAGATCTGTCCTACCATCCGGTCGTTCTCAGGATTCTGATGACACCCATTTTTTTATTTTGCCCATAATCCCATAGTTTTCTTTCTTTTTTTTTTTTTAAAGATTTTATTTATTTTTGACAGAGAGAGAGAGTGTACAAGCAGGGGAAGAAGCAGGCAGAGGGAGAGGGAGAAGCAGGCTCTCCGCCGAGCAGGGAGCCCGATGCGGGGCTCGATCCCAGGACTCTGGGATCACGACCCGAGCCGAAGACAGACGCTTAACCATCTGAGCCACCCAGGTGCCCCAATCCCATAGTTTTCATGAGGAAAATCGGCTGCTCTCAAGAATCCCTGGCTAGCTCTCGAACAGAGGTGGTCACTTTGAGCACATTAAGTACTCACGCTGTTTCCTGCTCATTTGCAGTGGAATACACTCAGGGCTTTCTTTTTCTCTAAGACCTTGGAAAGAAACATGGTTTCACAATGCATCTAGGGTTAAAAGGACAGTTTTCTTCTAAAATGTCTACTTCTCTGAAACTCATACGCTTTGTTCCAAATCTGTGGTCTGAATTCTTGGATTCATTATTCACATGGTTCCTTTTTGAATCGTGAACCTTAGTACAGTTGTAGAGGCTCTGTGCTAGGCTCTGTGGGGGACCAGCAGTGAGAAAGACAGACAAACCCCACTTGCTCACCTTCAAGAAGAACCGTATATATAAAACTAACCAATGAAGACACTAAGTCTAGATGTTATGACTGTATTATCCAGGGCAATAAGATAAGAAGAGGACCTCTATGAGTTCAATTCTATAGTGTCTTGTGTGTACGTCTTAAGAGGTCTTTTGAACAGAAAGATCTTTGAACCTATGCTTCTCTATTTTAGTTTTTTGGGGAACCGGTATGGATGGTGTTTATTTTGGGAAATAGAGTAAATATTCCCAAGTTTGGAAGAGTCAGCCTATCAGAAGATGCAAACCCAACATTCCATTTCTAAAACAGGACACCTCAATCATCAGACCTCTTTCTCTGGGGAATGGCCAGCCAGCGTCTTCAGCAATTATACCAGTCAGAGGAGAAATTTCCGTGACTTCCGTGGGCCATAAAAATCTGATACCGTCAGCAAACTGGAAGGCATTTCCAGTGAAGGTGGCTTCATATACAAAAGCAGCAGAACTGAGTACCACAAGCTCATGGCAAACTGCCAGTCCTGTTCCAGGACCCAGCCCTGCTCAGTGATGCTTATTCATCTGGGAGACTAATCCTAAATCTCAAATCCAAGCTGTGGGGCAAATAAGGCACCCAGGGGAGACTTTCTGTGCACCTGAGCACTCAGAGACACGCTCCACTTGCAAACACGTGAAAGAACCTGAAAAAGTAATCTTTTTTTAAGTCTTTAAAACATGAGAGAGCTTATCAAGACAGGGAGGAATTGCTAAGCCAATATGACAGAGAAACTGCTTACGTGGATAGGTACATCAACTGGGAAGAAAGGTTTGCCCTAAGGGTACTTGTCAAGCCCAGAAATTTTTAGATTTCCTACTGACAGCCTAAGGGGGCAAAGAGGATAGAAATGACAGGTTTGGCAAGGTCTTTTTTTTACAGTAATGGAACTGTTCTAAAATAAGCTTATTGTGATGGTTATATAATTCTTTATATATGCTAAAAATTCGTGGACTTGTACACTTAAAATGGATGATTTGTATGATATGTGAATTGTATCTCAATAAAGGTTGGGGGGGGAACTCAGTGAAGTGAGATCACTTTCTATTTGAGGGCAAAGTTAGGGGGAAACTGTCTTCTAGAAGCTGGCTGGCCTCCCCCTTCCCCACCCCAACTGATCTGCTCTGTTGCCAGGCACATGTTTACCTTAGAGACAGAGCACCCCCCCCCCCGGGTTCTGAGCCTCAGTTGAGACCCATAGAACACTGGCCCTTGGAGGCAGAGCTGTGGAGCCCTACACAGCCATGGAGGGCCTGCTGCCTGCCATCAGATCCACTTTCCAGTTGGTCCTAGAGCCCTTGTGGGGTGCCCTGCTGGTGATTTCTGAAAGCTGGAGACATGTTTCAGTTCTCCATGAGTTTCCCTGGGACATGCTGGCATATAATGTAATACTGGTTTTGACAGCGAAGAAACGACACATTTGGAGAAGTGTGAAGGTGCTAGGCAAAAGGTGTTTGGCCCACGCTAAAGTCTGTGGAAAAGGTAGTGGGAATATGGGACCAATGACACAAGCTGATGATGCCCCAGGGCTGCCTGGGGTGGAGGCCAGTCTTCCCACATTACAAACCTTATGCTTCTCAGCAGTAAGTACTAACCGCTGTAGGCTGGCACTTCAGAACACCATTGACTTTCTGAAAATGGCGCAGAAGACCCAGCCTCCTAAACTTTCCCAAGTGACTGGTGATAGACCCATCTTAAGAATGTCAGAGAAGAATGGAAAACAACTTTGGAAGAAAATAATGGACGATTTGAATGGAAACACTGACGTTCTAGAGAGTCCAGAACTGTTCGCCCAAGAAATCGCGAGATGGAAGCAGAGACTCCAGGAAACGGAGCAGGAGAAAGAAAGGCTAGAGCAGTCGAACGCAGGAATGCAGCGGGCTCTGAAAGAGAAAGTCAGCCAGTTAATACCACTGGGTGAAAACCTTCTGAAGGCCATCCCCTGGCCTTGTCTCCTTGGAGATCTCTTGGGTCACGTCAACTGGGAAGTCAAGCAAAAGAGGGAAGCAGAAAATGACAATCAGCCCATCCATCGGTCAGAGGGTGATCTGAAGGGTGTCACTGACGATGCTGATTCCAATGTGTCCCTTCAAAGTGCTGAAGAGAAAAATGAGGAACTAGCCAGACAACTGTGGGAAGAAAAGCGAATCAATGAAGAGCTTATGGGACAAATCACAGATCTTCGAGCCAAGGAAGCCTCTTTGCAGACGGAAAATTCACAGCTTCAAAGTGAGATTCAGCAGTTGAAACGGAAGCTTCAACTTCTGCCTCAATTATATCAAGAATACACCAGGGAACTTGAGAGAAAATCATTGGAGAAGGAAGCGCAGTGCTCAGACATTGAGAAGAGTCTTTCCTACACGTGTGGAAACATCGAGTCCGCAACTCAGATTCGCAACTTATACAAGAAGATGGCCGAAGACACCCGCAGAGAACTGGAGGAGAACACCTCGCACTGTCTAAAGGACATCCTCTTCTATGCGAATAAAGTCCAGGAGAGCTGGATGGCAGCTGTGCTTACCGAGCGAAAAGTCAAGGAGCTAAGGAAAGAAAATGATCACATCAGGCAAATGTTGGCCAAAGCGGAGTTCAACTTCCCGCCTTTCCCAAGTGGCCGTTTTGCTCCTGCTCCCCCACAGGCAGCCCACGGAGGCCCAGAAGTGTCAGGGGACCCCCTGGATCCTCAGCACCCCCAGGAAGGAGAAGAGCCAGGCCGCGAGGGCTCACGCATCCAGGGACACCCGCAGGTTTGACTGAGCTCACCGCAACCCGGTCCTGAACGCCCACAACCACGGCATAACATCTGCATGTGTTTTCTGTCTTTGAAGTAGTTTTCACTTATCTCTTTTTGGTTTAGATACTGCTATTTAATTGATATTACAATTGCTTTTATTTAAGTAGATTTAGCATTATAGTTTTCAGATAGTATTTCTCCAGTAAAGTGTCATTTCCTGTAATTCTTACAAATATATTGTTTTCACATCATCAGACCCTCTAGAATTAGATAATATTAAGTATTGTATTTTGATTTAAATTAAAGATCCACAATTACTTTAACAACTATTGAAATTTGGCATGGATACAAACATTTAAAATAACATTTTTCTATGGCATGAGCATTTTTGTAGGCCATTTTGAAACTCACGAGCATGTATTAGAAGTCTGTACAAGTAATTTAATATATATCTGAATAAATTTTGATTTAAAAAAATTGGAAAAAAAATCCACTATTCCAACTTCATAATATTTTGATTAGACTAGCTTTAAATTCATAAATTAACTTATCGTAGTTTAAGGTTTACAATTTTTTTCTCCTCTTGTTAACTTTTTTAAACGTTTTTCTTTTGTTTAAGATATTGTTTGCTCTTTAGACGTTTCTAAATTTTATGCAGTGAAAATGAAGGTTTTCCCTTGATGGCAAGCAAACACACACACACACAGCCCACCATGCCGATTCCAAGGCACCCTGAGTCGGTATGTCAGGAACCGAGGATAATATAACAGGAAAGAAAGCTGCAAAATTGTAAAAAAATTTTAAAGAAAGAAAGAAAGAAACCATGCTCACACAATTTGTATAATATACCTAACTCATATACACACAAAAGGAGAGTTGCCCAGAAAGTGAGGAAAAAGCAGGGGGAGACTCCCAGATGCTAACAACAGGGGAAGCTCTTCCCAGCCCTGGGACTGCCTGGAGGGAGAAGGGGGGTGCAAGTGGGGGGCTGTCCTCAAGGAAGACAAAGATTTGCTGCAGGTACACATGACAGCCACCAGAGGGCATGGGAGCGCAGGCCAGGGGAGTGCAGGGCAATAACTTGGAGAAGGACCAGCACACTTGGGTCTATACAATCTAAAGTGTGTGTGTGTGTGTTACTGCATTAATTCATATCCGTTTATTTAGTACAGGCAGATCTCAGAGATCGTGCAGATTTAGTTCCAGGCCACCACAATAATGCAAATGCCACCATAAAGCAAATAATTCAATAATTAATATTTTTCTGGAAGTCATTTTTTTTCTGGTTTCCCAGTGCACACAAAAGTTATGTTTATTACACTACACTGTCATCTAGTAAGTGCACAATAGCATTATCTCTAAAAAAATAAAAATTAAACCATGTTGAATTAAAAAATATTTTCTTGCTAATAAATGCTAACCATCGTCTGAGCTTTTAGCACGTTGTAATCTTTTAGCTGATGGAAGGGTCTTGCTTCAGTATTTGCTGACTGATCAGGGTGGTGGTTGATAGAAAGCTGTGGCAATTTCTTCAAAGAAGACAACTACGAAGGTTGCCGCCTCAGCTGACCCTTCTTGTCACAAAAGACTTCGCTGTATCGGGCAGCGCTGTGGAGGGATGTGAAGAAATTGGAGCGCTGTTGGGTGGGAATGTGAAACACCATAGCTGCTGTGGAAAACAGAGTGGAGGCTCCTCCAAAAATTAAAAAGAGAGATACCATATGATCCGGTAATCCCACTTCTGAATATGTATCGCCCAAAACTGAAATCAGGATCTGAAAGGGGTACCTGCACTTCTAGTTTCATAGAGCACTATTCTTAGTAGCCCACGAGAGAAAGCCATCCAAATGTCCACCAACGGATGGATGGATGGGCTCAGAGAATATGGTATGAATGAGTAAAGAAAACGTAACATTATTCTGAAAAGAGAAGGAAATTCGGTCACACGCTACAATATGGATGAACCTTAAGGATAGTATCCTATGTAAAATAAGCCAGTCTTACACACACACACACACACACACGCACACACACACACACACCAGATATTGTCTGATACCTCTTATATGAGATCTCTAAAGTTGGTGAAAAATAAAATAAAAAATAAAGCAGTCCAACTCCTACAAACAGAAAGTGGACCCGTGGCTGCCACGGGCTGAGGAGTGAAAGGAATGGGTGGTTATTGCCTGGGTATAGAGTTTCAGATTTGCAAGATTAAAATTTCTAGCAATCTCCTGCTCAACTTTGTGAATTTAGATAATAATACAAAACTACCAAACTTAAAAAGAATTAAAAGGGTAGATTTCATGTCATGTGTTTTTTACCACAATTTGAAAAAAAAAAAAGGAAATGTGAGATTTGGGATTTGAGTGGTGGGGAATTAGACTTGAGCTCTGTCTCCGACCAATGACTTCACCTCTCTACGTTTCGGTTGAAGGAGTTGATCTAAATAATTTTTAAAGGTTCTACCCAGTTCTAAAATCTAATTGCTTTATAATTATAAAGAGAATATCTTAGCCATTGACTCTAAGACAAAGACCTCTATAGTACAAAATGTTGACCTCCTTATCTTCCAAAAAATCCCTCCACTACACCTTGTCAGTCGTATCAGAGAATCATTTCACATTGGATGCTCAGTGATCAGCATCTCACTAAAGTAATTCATGCTGAAAACAACATGATGATAACTTGAAAAAGGACGTTTACCTCAAGCCGAAGGAGGACCAAATTTTAAATATTCATATTATGCTCATTATATTTTTGATCACTAATCTTTACTGGATGTGTATGAGAAAGATGAGAGCAAAGGTCATTAGAAGAAAGAAAACTATCTCTGAAATGACCCTGATATCAGGTGAAGATCATCTGAATGCAGGAAGTACTAGAGGGATGGAAAAGAAGGAGCAGAATTACGACAGGTTGAGGATGGAACTTGGTGGGTATTAGACAGCAAAGGATCAGAGGATTTGCTAAGGTTTCAGTCTGGAGGGATGGGGGTAACAATGAAACAAGCAATGTTTGTAGAAAGGAAGGTGCCTATGTCGAAACACACAGGAGAGAGATTGGGTCCTGGGATGAAGAGGCATCCTGGGGAGACTGCATGGGTACTTCTACATAGTGTTTGAAGAGAGACAAGAGCAGCAAGGCCTGGACCGATCCTTGGGGCACAGCGGCAGTTAAGCCAAAATCCTCACACTTGCAGCAGGTGTCTTCGGTGTTACAGAGTGTGATGAATAAGAAAGCTTATGAACGAGGAAGAAGAGGCCCTGGCAGGGGTGTAAACAGGGAGGAGGAAGTAACCAAGACAGAGAAATGAAGCCAAAGGGGCCAAGGGTGAGACAAAAGAGCGCCCTGCAGCAGAAGTCAGAGGAAGGGGCTGGTGGGGAGGTGTTGGTTAGTGTATCTTTGCTGCCAGAAACGTATGGGAAGGAGGACATCCAAAGTGAGAAAATTCCTGAAAAGGCAGGAAGGGAAAGATTTCCAGGCTCAGACAAGAGAATCAAGTTTGGAAATAGAGGCGGGAACGGTGGAAGGATGCGTGTAGAAAGAAAGGTTATTTGTTGGAATGTATGGCCACAAGCCACAGCAAAAGAACTTTGCAAGCTCAAGTAGAAAGGAATTTATTTGGAAGGCTTTGGGGCAACTCCCAAAATGCATGCGAAGACCAGATAACCAGACTCGGCAAGAGGGCTGAACCAAGGGAGACTGGGCCTAAAAAAGACAGGTGAGCTCCAAGCACAGCATGAGCTTGGGTTAGGCCCCATCACTGGTACTAGACACATACCAAGAACACAGGTGTCATCTGGTCTCCTCTACGGTCACCTCAAAGCTCTGAAATCCCCAACTGTCCTCCCAAGATTCAAAAGCCCGGTGCCAAGTGTCTTCTTAGCTAACCCTCCATTATCTACCCACTCTCCCCCCGCCATGACTTCTAAGAGCACCTGACTATTCCGCTTTCTGAGACATACTTGATGTCCCACCAGATACCCAGGGCAGACATTCTTTACAAAAATAAGGCTCTTACAAAAACAAAATAAAACAAACGAACCAAAGCCTCAAAGAGTCAAAAGTAGTCAAAACAAGAGACACTTGTCTACCACTTCCCACCTCGCCAATTCCCAGACCTGCATTTCAAAACCAAAAGCAAAACAACGTATATGATGCAAAAGTCTTCTGCCTCACATAAAAACAGTCTGACTTCGTACCGCCGAAAACACTCTACTTCCCAGAGCAAGCCATTAAAATCTGTCCACTCTATCCAAGGTCCAGCCCCAAGACCCCCGACTGACACCCTTTCCTTTGGTTTTCATTCTCTAGCAAGCTTGTTCTGGTATTTTGCAAACCACAAAGCAGTGACAAAGTCAGACAACACTAATGCATGTGTAAACTTGGTGGAAAGAGATTGAAAAGGAAGTTAAAACACTGAGATGATACAATAAGGCACGAAACTCTAGGTAATGGCTTTAGTTCTCTTCTCTGTGGAAGGTCTCCGCTGTGGGTCACATCAACGGCTTCCCTACGCCAGAGCCCCCTCCACGTCTACTTTGCCTTCAGCCAGCACTTTTGCAGCTGGGGACACTTAATCCTCGGGGTGAGCCTGTGACCCTCAATGTCACACATGAAGATGTCGGCTCTGGGTCATCCTGCGTGTATAGGATTACAACAGCCTTTCAGAACTGCCTTTCACTAACTTTTTCTTTCTTTTTAAAACATCCTTTGGTTTTATATTGGGCAAGAGCAAAAATAAAATTACTTGATAGTAAATCGCCCCTACTGTACAATTACAAAATGCTGCTCTTTACCACATTGTAAGATTTCAATACGCAGCCAGCCTATTTCTGATTTCTTCATGGGGACTAATGTGATATAATAACAAAGATGGCTGTATCCTCACCAGGTAATTCAAATCCCCACTTAAATCCTCCACAAGTGGCCCCAACTTTTCTCTTGTCAAAATAAAGACTAAGACGCAAGATGGTTTAGGAACAAATGAAAACTCCATCGCCTTCAACCGAACTCTAGCTCTATCTGTGTAAATAGTAAGCAGTATTTCCCTCTGATTAAACCATCTTTCATTTAAAGAACTATTTCACACTTGAAATTCTTAGGCCATATGCAACTGTTATGGGATAAACTGCGTTCCTCCAAAATTTATGTTGATGTCCTAACCCCAGGTAACTCAGAATGTGAATGTATTTGAAGATAGAGCCTTTTAAAGAGTGATTAAGCTAAAAGGAGACAATTAGGGTGAGCCTAATCCAATCTGACTGATGTCCCAATACGAAAAGGAAATTTGGACACACAAAGGGACACCAGGGACATATACACAGAGAAAGAAGGCAGCCATTTGTAAGCCAAGGAGCAAAGCCCCAGAAGAAACCAAAGCTACCTCTACCTTGATCTTGGATTTCCAGGCTCCAGACTGTAGGAAAATACGTTTCTGTTGTTTAGCCCCCAGTCTGTGGTACTTTGTTATGGCAGTCCTAGCAAACTCATACAGCAACCTGTACAAAGAGACCAACTGAATTATTAGTAAAGAAAACAATGTATGAATTGCCATCTACTTTCATTGGTGTTTTAAATATTTTTCCCATGTCATGAGTGGATGGATTTTGTAATTCCCAGTAGGAAAACATACCTGAAAAGCCTAATGGCAAATCAGTTGTAAAATGTTTTTGCTGTGTCGGGGCAGGCAGTAAGGACTGTCTTCGAAGTCCCCCGACTTACTTTATTAGAAGGCCAGATACATGCTGGCTGCTTGCATGACTGTGTCCCTCGTTAAGTGATCTGTGTTGTTTTTCTTTCAGCAAAGGCTTTATTTGTTTAAAAGACATGAGTCTTGACTTCCAAATTCAAGTGACCATTTGCAGATAAGATTCATAAGTGTCCTAGGTCCACTGCCCCCACCTCAGACTCTCAGACAGGGAGTGTTGTACAGGTGACTTATGAATGAAGCAATCCCAAAGGCAAATTAAGTCAGAAGATCAGGAAAATAAAAAGGAGGAAGCCAAATAAGGACATGTCTTCAAGCAAAGTTTTACAGATAATCACTTCAGGTTTATCCCACGATGAGGATCACTGGATCATGAGAGTGTAATTTGCACCTCAGCCCTGTCCTGACCCAAGGCAACAGCCATGGAACTTTCCAACTCCCAAATCCATCAGTCACTGGCTTAGGGGAGAGGAAATTGCCAGACTCTACCAGGCCAATCCTTTGGGGGGAAAAAAAAGAGCTTCAGAGGCTGTCTATTGGGACCAAAAGTGCCTCAAAGTCCTGGGGCCCCAAAAGTAAAATAAAAGGGACTTGAGGAGGTCTGGTGGGAATACCAGCATTATACATCACAGTAAACACTGAATCATTCTTTTTCTTCAGCTCATCTGGAAGACTATGGGTCGTATTCTGTAAAGTCACCTAGACTTTTGGGGTCTGCATTGCTTTAAGAACTTCAGCATCACTCAGATTTTTATTAGGTCCAGATATTCCTATCATTTCTACCATGCCCCGCCTCCTATTCCAGGCATTCCTTCCTCAGGGAAACCAGCTGAAATGAGCTACCTGAGCTATAGAGTCTCTGTGTTCCCTCTTCCTCTGCCCCGCGCCCCACCTTCTTCTCAAACCTTCTTCACCCGGCCCATCCTCTTTCTGAGGGTCTCTCTCTCTCTCTCTCTCATCACATCCTTCACTCCTACTCTCTGATGTTCTACATTTTTCTGGACTCTTGGTTGGATTTCTTTCAGCACTGTGCTGGCATCCTTATTGTAATCTGGTTGACAAACAAGAACAGTATCATGGGCTGACTTTCCGCAGGGTCTTAGAAGACTGCGTGCTTTCTCCCGCCACCCCGGGCTGGGTTGAATTAGGACTTACATTCAGGTCTCTGTCATGGCCTCCAGTGGGAGCATACACGTTTTGCAGTCTGAAAAGTCCCTTGATTTCTTGGCCTTTATATTGACTAATTGAGAATTTGGCTTAATAGGATACAGCAAAAGTAGGCATAAGAGAAATGTGAGTCATATGCTGATACAATTTAATTGTGCCTGTGGAGCCTGCTCAGGCCTAATCTTTACATAGTGCTTGGATAGGGTGACGCTTTGCTGAATGGAATAGATACACAGGTCATAATGAGTAACTCAGGGCCTAGGGTCACCTGGTTTTCCATAACCAGAAGTTCAGTTTTTATCAAGGCCCAATATCAACCCCAAAGCTCTTTCTGTAGAAGAGAAGAAATTCCTGCTAAAAAGTAACTTGACTAAATCCTCAGTGGTCTGAGATTCTCCTCTTGGGGTTTGTCATTGTCTCCTCCAGTATCTTGATATACTTCCAAAACTTTAAGTGCCATTTATTGGATCTGCTTAGACTGCAATCTGGACCGTCTAGGGAAAATTGTTCTGGATCCCATTCCAATTGGGACACTGTATTAATTTTCTAGGGCTGTTCTGTTGTAACAAATTACCACAAACTCAGTGGCTTCAAACAGCAGGAATTGATTCTCGCACTGTTCTGGAGGTCAAAAGTTAAGCATCAAAGAGTTGGCAAGGTTGGTTTCTGCTAGAGGCTCTGACGAGAATCTGCTCCATGCTCCTCTCCTAGATGTTGGTGCCTGTGGCAATCTTTGGCGTTCTTGGCTTCTAGATGAATCACTCCAATCTCTGCCTCTGTCTTCCCATTGGCCTCCCCTCTGGGTCTGTTTGTATCTTTCCCTTTTCTTATAAAGATATTTATCATTGGATTTAGGGTACATGTGTTTATAAGGGTGATCTAAATCTAGGATGGTTTCCTCTAAGATCCTTGACTTAATTATGTCTGCAAAGACTCCTTTTCCAAATAAGATAACATTTACGGGTCTTGGGATTTAGGACGTGGACATATATTTCAACCCACCATAGAATTATTTCTGATTACTCAGTTATTAGCTTTAAATATCCATCCAAATCTAACATATATTCTTACTAGTACACAATACAAGGTGGAGGAAACAAAGGAAACCTGTCTTTTACTTTGGAAAAAAATACCCCAACATCTCTAAGACTATGAGGTAGTAGGGTTTTCACAGAATTTATGTCCCTTTCCATGACATACATAAGTTTTACTAAGGCCAAAGAATTTTCTTGTATTCATATTCTAGCAGCTCATGTCACCAGTATATTTGGCCCATGTAATATGTTATGAATGAGTGAGACAGTCATGCCTCTGTAGACTAAATTGTGGCATGGAGCCGAACAGTTGAAATAATTCTGAGGTAAGATGGTTATGACATGCTGTTAGATATCTACCTACGTAAAATAAACTATCCCAGTGGATCAACAGGAGCACTTTTATTGCTTTGCTCCTCGAAAGAGATCACCTCCAAATAATAAATGCAATTGGAGTTGCCACCTGCTAAGCTTTAACAATTCATTTTCATTCTCCAAGACCAATCCAAGATCAGCTGACCTGGCCAAACCTGAGAGTTAAGTAAAAACAAAATAGAAATCACCATCCTCACATCTCGAGCCTTACTTAATGCCCATCACCCAGTGTGATGAGCACTGCGTCTTACACACAACCGATAAATTATTGAACACTATGTCTGAAACTAATGATGTACTATATATGTTGGCTAATTGAATTTAAATAAAAATTAAAAAAAAACATCATCCTCATATTTTCCCAGGAAAAAATTTTTTGGGGGTAGCATTAAATTTAGACATTTCTCCATAGAAATTGTAGTATCTTTGCTTTATTAGTTTGATAGCTAGAGGGAGCTCCATAGGCTTCAACTTGGCTCTTCTTACCTTAATAGCTCTTGTATCAAAATCTGGAAAGCCAGTTCTTCTAGGATAGAGGGTATACATAGCAACTACATGCTCACCAACCAGATAATTGATTTTGTATCAGATAAAAGGGTTTGTGATCTACTAAAAGTATGAGAAGCATTTGTGAATCAAAACTCCATTTGTTTCTTGACCCTTGTAAGACTCTATTATGACCAGTGCAAAGCAATGGTACACTGAGATCCCAAGAACTGATGTTACATATAGCCAGTGTCCAGTGACCCTCGGAAGATTTGAGTAGCTCATTCTCTTTAGGGGGAAAAACAAAAAAACCTGCTACATAGCTGAAGGGAAGTTAAATAAAAGATTTAATCTGTGTATTTCTGACTTTTTTTTTTCAAAACCTCAAAGGTACTCAGTTTGAGAATCAGGCAGTGAGGTATGACATTTTGATCCAAATTCTATTCTCTCCAGACCAGGAGCTAATTTTCAATTATAAGAACCACGAGAAAGGGGATTTCCACTTTGGAGAAGATGGACTATTCCCAATATTTTTCAATATGGACTCTTCTCAGTATTTTTCTCTGTTCCTCTTACTAAGTACAACTAAAAATCCTGGATGTCTTCTCTATTTAAAGGAGAAACAGAAAAATCCACAAATACAGTTGGAGACTTCAACACCCCTGTCAACACTTGATGAAACAACTCAACAGAAAATCAGCAAGTATAGAGAATACAAGATACCCTCAACCAATAGGATCTAAATGACATTTATACAATATTCCACCCAGCAACTGCAGAAGACACATTATTTAATTGCCTGTGAGACACATATCAAGATAGACCATGTTCTGGGCCATAAAACAAACCTCAACAAGTTTAGAAGAACTGCAGTGATACAGAGTGTGTTGTCTGACCACAGCAGCATGAAACTAGACATCACTCATGGAAAGAAAACAGGAAAATCTTCAAACACTGAGAAACTAAAAACACACTTCTAAATAATACATGGATCAAAGAGGATGTCTCAAGGGGGAAAAAAAAAAATTAACCTGCATGAAATTATGTAAACCCCTCATTCCTTCTTTTCAGCTCTCTGGGGTATGAGGGCAGCTGTCTCATTCTATCTTTCTGGAAGATTCCATGCCTAGTGAGCCTTCTAATGATAGAGACACCATGGCCCCAATACTGACTCTCAGTGGGCAGTTTTTTCCATATTACCACATGCAATAATTACATCAGTTATTTAAATATTTAAATGTGGCTTTCAGAATCCTGTTTCTTAAGAGAAAAGAAATTTTATTACCTTCAGCCACACCTCAGCCAGATAGACAACCCCAGAGAGCCACTGCTGTTCTATCCCCTTAGATTATACTGCCTTCAAGACACTCCTGGATCCCACACTGTAGATCACTGGGTGTAAGGACACTTGGTTTCATACAGTGGAGCCCAACTCTGCCTATGGAGACTTGGTAACTTCCAGAACTGATGGGAAGCTGGGTAACCAGGCTTTGAAACTCAGCTGGGATGAGGAGAGACCAGACAACAGTGAGTATAAGCATCTTCTTCCACAGAACTATCCTTTTAGGACATCTCCACCAGCGACACTATCACTAGACCTCAACATCATCATTGCAGGACTCCTGATGCTTCCATAGCGCCCCCCCACCCCCGAATAATGTTCCAACTCTCTCTACAGGACACGACCACTCATTTAGGAATAAACGTCCCAGACAAGAACATCCATCTGGCCCCCATGCCACCAAGTCAGGATTCACAACTGCATTTACTTGCTTTCACCCTAATAATTATGCTGTCTTGTTTCCCAAGGATGGCCTTTAAGATCTCGGTAAATTAGAATTGTGGAGGTAAATGATGGGTGGATAGAGGAGATGAAATTGATGGGCTAAAGAAGGTGGATTAAAAATAATCTATTATTAAATTCTTTATTTGCCTCTACCCATTGATTGGCAGAAGGGATGGAATGCCCAGGCCAAATTTTATGGTGAAATTTACTGTATTACCTTACTGAAAAGACCAGGAGTAGATCTGACTTTAATTGATAATTAATCCAGAGTTCAACGGTCCAGACCTTGGTTTTTGTCTGCTTCTCAGAATCCATCCCCTCACCTACGCCTCAGACTCAGTCTTCTACTCCACATGGTGACAAGAAACCTGCTGCTTCCCTGGGGTCCTGGTCCTCTCAGCTTTAAGCCAAGTAATAATAAGAAGAAGGGTCTCAAGGGTCTCTTTCATTTGAGTTCAGCAAACCCTCAGTGTTTCTCACTATGTTAGCCCCGAACACATTCCCTAAACCCTAACCTGTCACCACAGTCAATATGATGTTCTGCATTGATTGGCCAGGCTGGTCCAATTCCTAACTTTTGGAGGGGTCTAGAGCAAGATTATAAGTAGAGGCCCCTATAATATATGTCAAATTATTTTAAAATTATAAATCAAATGACATGTTAAATAAAATATATTCTACCCTCTTAACAATATACTTTAACAATAACCTGGGAGGAAGGTCTGCATTTAGAATTCTTAGACTCCTTAGAGGCCTGCTCTGGAATATGGGCATCATGGAAAAGGGTAGCCCAAAGCCTGATGAATTCTCTTTCCTTTCTTGCCTCTGGTCTACGGCCTGATGAATTATCTTTCTTTTCTTGGCTCTAGCCTGTAGCCATATGTACACATGTGGTCACTCTGGCATGCACATCCATACTTGGTCCACAATGCCACAAACAGCTAGCTATTAACCACCCCGGTGAGCACATACCAGCTGCCTTGTCTGCTCTCAGGAGAGGGAAGAGGCCACCATGTGACTTGGAAGCAGGTAGAGATGTTTAGGCAGGTCATTCTGGGATCCTGGTTACTTAGATCTAGAACATGGACAAAAATGGGAAGTGGGGGGTCCTGTTGGGCATATCAACTGGGCTCAGTGTATTCTCCACAGTACAGAAGAATATGATGCAGGAAGGCTGAAGCAGGACCCAAGATAAGGTCCTACTTGCACAGATCTGGGGGCAGTGCTGAGCAGAGGGTCAGCTTCTTGTCCTTCCTTATACCCAGGAGTGAAATCAACACCATAGGAAGCACAGGGCCATTGAATGAAGATCTAGGAGTGGTCCTGCAGAAAGAAATTAGAGATCGCCCTCAGACTTTGGATAAATGGATATCGGGTGGCCAGGAAATAGCAAACGCCAACTGCACGCGTGACTTTAAATATGCTTTAAAATTGGACAGGTGTTTTTGGCTCCCACTTTGTTGCTCTTCTGGGTCCACTGTGGGTCAGTTTGGTTTCCTTCCAATTTAAATTTCACTGCTTGCCTCCATTAGCCCCGTGCCTTTCTC
Organism: Halichoerus grypus; assembly: GCF_964656455.1. NCBI lineage: Eukaryota > Metazoa > Chordata > Mammalia > Carnivora > Phocidae > Halichoerus > Halichoerus grypus. Next base: position 12,918,246 of record NC_135719.1, on the reverse strand, counting down.
TGCTGCGCTAGTGATCCCGGGCTCTGACCCAGGCAGAGATTCCACTGGACTCTCATGGAACATCACCCCAGCCACAGCCCATTGCCTCTCATCCAGACGATCGTAACTGCCTCCTTGTGGGTCCGGTTCTCTGAATCCTGTTTTTTCCCTCACCCTTACACCCGACACTCTACCCCTCACTGCTGCTGCCTTCTATCAACAGACATTTTCCGTTCTGTAGTCAGAGCAAGAATCTTTTAAAAATAATTTTTAAAAACCTAAATGTTGCACCTGCTATGAAGACCCCTAGCCCTCAGGACAATGCTGCCCCTCAGTGTGGTTGGCAAAGCCTGCATGGTCTGGTCCAGGTTAACCCCTCCTCAAACACCTCTCTCCGCTCTGCCCCACGGGCCCTCCCTCCCCAGTTGTGGGGGATTTCTTTCACTTCTTTGGATCTCTCTCTCTCTCTGTCTGTCTCTCTCCCTCCTTGTCTTGACTCTCTTATCTCCATAGTTTCACAAAGTATTTTCCCTCTCCTAAATCCATTTACATCTCCTTCCTTTTACTTTATTTTTTTTAAATTTTTTTATTGTTATGTTAATCCCCATACATTACCTCATTAGTTTTAGATATAGTGTTCCATGATTCATTGTTTGTGCATAACACCCAGTGCTCCATGCAGAACGTGCCCTCCTCAATACCCATCACCCGGCTAACCCATCCTCCCACCCCCCTCTCCTCTAGAACCCTCAGTTTGATTTTCAGAGTCCATCGTCTCTCATGGTTCTTCTCCCACTCCGATTTCCCCCCCTTCATTCTTCCCCTCCTGCTACATTCTTCTTCTTCTTTTTTTCTTTCTTAACATATATTGCATTATTTGTTTCAGAGGTACAGATCTGAGATTCAACAGTCTTGCACAATTCACAGCACTTACCAGAACACATACCCTCCCCAGTGTCCATCTCCCAGTCACCCCATCCCTCCCATCCCACCCCCCACTCCAGCAAGCCTCAGTTTGTTTCCTGAGATTAAGAATTCCTCATATCAGTGAGGTCATATGATACATGTCTTTCTCTGTTTGACTTATTTCGCTCAGCATAATACCCTCCAGTTCCATCCACATCGTTGCAAATGGCAAGATCTCATTCCTTTTGATGGCTGCATAATATTCCATTGTATATATATACCACCTCTTCTTTATCCATTCATCTGTTGATGGACATCTTGGCTCTTTCCACAGTTTGGCTATTGTGGACATTGCTGCTATAAACATCGGGGTGCACGTACCCTTTCGGGTCCCTACTTTTGTATCTTTGGCGTAAATACCCAGGGGTGCAATTGCTGGATCATATGGTAGCTCTATTTTCAACTTTTTGAGGAACCTCCATACTGTTTTCCAGAGTGGCTGCACCAGCTTGCATTCCCACCAACAGTGTAGGAGGGTTCCTCTTTCTCCGCATCCCCGCCAACATCTGTCATTTCCTGACTTGTTAATTTTAGCCATTCTGACTGGTGTGAGGTGGTATCTCATTGAGGTTTTGATTTGGATTTCCCTGATGCCGAGTGATGTTAAGCACCTTTTCATGTGTCTGTTGGCCATTTGGATGTCTTCTTTGGAAAAATGTCTGTTCATATCTTCTGCCCATTTCTTGATTGGATTCTTTGTTCTTTTGGTGTTGAGTTTGATGAGTTCTTTATAGATTTTGGATACGAGCCCTTTATCTGATATGTCATTTGCAAATATTTTCTCCCATTCTGTCAGTTGTCTTTTGGTTTTGTTGACTGTTTCCTTTGCTTTGCAAAAGCTTTTTATCTTGATGAAGTCCCAATAGTTCATTTTTGCCCTTGCTTCCCTTGCCTTTGGCAATGTTTCTAGGAAGAAGTTGCTGCGGCTGAGGTCGAAGAGGTTGCTCCCTGTGTTCTCCTTTAGGATTTTGATGAACTCCTGTCTCACATTGAGGTCTTTCAACCATTTGGAGTCTATTTTTGTGTGTGGTGTAAGGAAATGGTCCAGTTTCACTCTTCTGCATGTGGCTGTCCAATTTTCCCAACACCATTTGTTGAAGAGACTGTCTTTTTTCCATTGGACATTCTTTCCTGCTTTGTCAAAGATGAGTTGACCATAGAGTTGAGGGTCCATTTCTGGGCTCTCTATTGTGTTCCATTGATCTATGTGTCTGTTTTTGTGCCAGTACCATACTGTCTTGATGATGACAGCTTTGTAGTAGAGCTGGAAGTCCGGAATTGTGATGCCGCCAGCTTTGCTTTTCTTTTTCAACATTCCTCTGGCTATGCGGGGTCTTTTCTGGTTCCATACAAATTTTAGGATTATTTGTTCCATTTCTGTGAAAAAAGTGGATGGTATTTTGATGGGGATTGCATTGAATGTGTAGATTGCTTTAGGTAGGATTGACATCTTCACAATATTTGTTCTTCCAATCCATGAGCATGGAACGTTTTTCCATTTCTTTGTGTCTTCCTCAATTTCTTTCATGAGTATTTTATAGTTTTCTGAGTACAGATCCTTTGTCTCTTTGGTTAGATTTATTCCTAGGTATCTTATGGTTTTGGGTGCAATTGTAAATGGGATCGACTCCTTAATTTCTCTTTCTTCTGACTTGTTGTTGGTGTATAGGAATGCCACTGACTTCTGTGCATTGATTTTATATCCTGCCACTTGACTGAATTCCTGTATGAGTTCTAGCAGTTTTGGGGTGGAGTCTTTGGGATTTTCCACATAAAGTATCATATCATCTGCAAAGAGTGAGAGTTTGACTTCTTCTTTGCCAATTTGGATGCCTTTGATTTCTTTTTGTTGTCTGATTGCTGTGGCTAGGACTTCCAATACTATGTTGAATAGCAGTGGTGATAGTGGACATCCCTGCCGCGTTCCTGACCTTAGGGGGAAAGCTCTCAGTTTTTCCCCATTGAGAATGATATTTGCTGTAGGTTTTTCATAGATGGCTTTTATGATATTGAGGTATGTACCCTCTATCCCTATACTCTGAAGAGTTTTGATCAAGAAAGGGTGCTGTACTTTGTCAAATGCTTTTTCTGCATCTATTGAGAGGATCATATGATTCTTGTTGTTTCTTTTGTTAATGTATTGTATCACGTTGATTGATTTGCGGATGTTGAACCAACCTTGCAACCCAGGGATAAATCCCACTTGGTCGTGGTGAATAATCCTTTTAATGTACTGTTGGATCCTATTGGCTAGTATTTTGGTGAGAATTTTTGCATCCATGTTCATCAGGGATATTGGTCTGTAATTCTCCTTTTTGATGGGGTCTTTGTCTGGTTTGGGGATCAAGGTAATGCTGGCCTCATAAAATGAGTTTGGAAGTTTTCCTTCCATTTCTATTTTTTGGTACAGTTTCAGAAGGATAGGTATTAATTCTTCTTGAAATGTTTGGTAGAATTCCCCTGGGAAGCCATCTGGCCCTGGGCTTTTGTGTTTTGGGAGATTTTTGATGACTGCTTCTATTTCCTTAGTGGTTATAGGTCTGTTCAGGTTTTCTATTTCTTCCTGGTTCAGTTTTGGTAGTTGATACATCTCTAGGAATGCATCCATTACTTCCAGGTTATCTAATTTGCTGGCATAGAGTTGCTCATAATATGTTCTTATAATTGTTTGTATTTCTTTGGTGTTGGTTGTGATTTCTCCTCTTTCATTCATGATTTTGTTGATTTGGGTCATTTCTCTTTTCTTTTTGATAAGTCTGGCCAGGGGCTTATCAGTCTTGTTAACTCTTTCAAAGAACCAGCTCCTAGTTTCGTTGATCTGTTCTACTGTTCTTTTGGTTTCTATTTCATTGATTTCTGCTCTGATCTTTATTATTTCTCTTCTCCTGCTGGGTTTAGGCTTTATTTGCTGTTCTTTCTCCAGCTCCTTTAGTTGTAGGGTTTGGTTGTGTACTTGAGACCTTTCTTGTTTCTTGAGAAAGGCTTGTATTGCTATATACTTTCCTCTTAGGACTGCCTTTGCTGTATCCCAAAGATTTTGAATAGTTGTGTTTTCATTTTCATTGGTTTCCATGAATTTTTTTAATTCTTCTTTAATTTCCTGGTTGACCCATTCATTCTTCAGTAGGATGCTCTTTAGCCTCCATGTATTTGAGTTCTTTCTGACTTTCCTCTTGTGATTGAGTTCTAGTTTCAAAGCATTGTGGTCTGAAAATAGGCAGGGGATGATCCCAATCTTCTGGTACCGGTTGAGACCTGATTTATGACCTAGGATGTGATCTATTCTGGAGAATGTTCCATGGGCACTAGAGAAGAATGTGTATTCCGTTGCTTTGGGATGGAATGTTCTGAATATGTCTGTGAAGTCCATTTGGTCCAGTGTGTCATTTAAAGTCTTTATTTCCTTGTTGAGCTTTTGCTTAGACGATCTGTCCATTTCAGTGAGGGGGGTGTTAAGGTCCCCCACTATTATTGTATTGTTGCCGATGTGTTTCTTTGCTTTTGTTATTAATTGCCTTATATAATTGGCTGCTCCCATGTTAGGGGCATAGATATTTACAATTGTAGATCTTCTTGTTGGATAGACCCTTTAAGTATGATATAGTGTCCTTCCTCATCTCTTATTACAGTCTTTGGTTTAAAATCTAATTTGTCTGATATAAGGATTGCCACCCCAGCTTTCTTTTGCTGTCCATTAGCATGGTAAATGGTTTTCCACCCCCTCACTTTCAATCTGGGGGTGTCTTTGGGTCTAAAATGAGTCTCTTGCAGACAGCATATCGATGGGTCTTGTTTTTTAATCCAATCTGATAGCCTGTGTCTTTTGATTGGGGCATTTAGCCCATTTACATTCAGGGTAACTATTGAAAGATAGGAATTTAGTGCCATTGTATTGCCTGTAAAGTGACTGTTACTGTATATTGTTTGTGTTCCTTTCTGGTCTATGTTGCTTTTAGGCTCTCTCTTTGCTTAGAGGACCCCTTTCAATATTTCTTGTAGGGCTGGTTTTTTATTTGCAAATTCCTTTAGTTTTTGTTTGTCCTGGAAGCTTTTTATCTCTCCTTCAATTTTCAATGACAGTCTAGCTGGATATAGTATTCTTCGCTGCATATTTTTCTCATTTAGTGCTCTGAATATGTCCTGCCAGTCCTTTCTGGCCTGCCAGGTCTCTGTGGATAAGTCTGTTGCCAATCTAATGTTTCTACCATTGTAGGTTACATATCTCTTCTCCCGAGCTGCTTTCAGGATTTTCTCTTTGTCTCTGAGACTCGTAAGTTTTAGTATTAGATGTCAGGGTGTTGACCTATTTTTAGTGATTTTGAGAGGGGTTCTCTGTGCTCCCTGGATTTTGATGCCTGTTTCCTTCCCCAAATTAGGGAAGTTCTCTGCTATAATTTGCTCTATTATACCTTCTGCCCCTCTCTCTCTTTCTTCTTCTTCTGGGATCCCAATTATTCTAATGTTGTTTCGTCTTATGGTATCGTTTATCTCTCGAATTCTGCCCTCGTGATCCAGTAGTTGTTTCTCTCTCTTTTTCTCAGCTTCTTTATTTTCCATCATTTGGTCTTCTATCTCACTGATTCTTTCTTCTGCCTCATTTATCCTAGCAGTTAGTGCCCCCATATTTGATTGCACCTCATTAATAGCCTTTTTGATTTCTACTTGGTTCGATTTTAGTTCTTTTACTTCTCCAGAAAGGGTTTGTCTAATAACTTCCATGCTTTTTTCAAGCCCAGCTAGTATCTTTAAAGTGATGGTTCTGAACTCTAGATCTGACATCGTACTAATGTCCGTATTGAGTAGGTCCCTGGCAGTCGGTACTACCTCTTGTTCTTTTTGTTGAGGTGATTTTTTCCGTCTTGTCATTTTGTGCAGAGGAGAATAGATTAATGAGAGAACAAAATGCTAGCAGGGTAACAACCTCCCCAGAAAATATACTCTAAACAACTCAGAAAAGACCTGAAGTAGTGGGAAAAGAAAGGGAAAGAGAGAAAAAAGAAAAAGAAAGAAAAAAAGAAAAAAGAAAAAGATAAAGATAAAAACAAACAAAAGCAGAACAAAACAAAACAAAACAAAAACAGAATGTGATCAAATATGATCAGGCTGGTTTATAGATCAGTGCCACACACTAGATTTTGGGTGTATTTTGGTCTGTTAAAAGAAAGTGCCTCCCCAAATTTTAAAGAAAGAAAAACTTATATATGTACAATAATAAGGGTTGATATGATGAAGGGATGGAATATGACTGTAAGATGGAAATTATAAAAAATTTTAAAAAAGGATTTGATAAGTTGTTTGAAAAAAGAAAGAAGAGGATTAAAAAAAAAAAAAGAAAGAAAGAAAAAAGGGAGAGAATGTGATCAGCCAGGGGAGTAGAAAAAAACCATACACTAGAGATTTAGAGTATAATTTGATCTGTTAGAAGAAACTATCTCAAGATTTTAAAGAGAGAACAACTTATATATATATGCCAAAAATACGGGTAACTACTATGAAGGGATAGAATATGACTTTAAAAATGAAAAATAAAAATGTTTTTTTTTTTTTAAAAAGGGATTGATAAGATGTTGGTTGAAAAAGGGAAAAAGAAAAATTCAAAAAAAAAAAGAAAAAAAGAAAAAAGAAAAAAAGACAGTTAAAAAAAATAATTAACTTTGAAAGACTGAAGAATCATGGTAAAAAAGCCATGAATTCTACGTGCAGTATTCCCCTAGCGCTGGAGTTCTGCCGTTCTCATTGATCGGTAAACTTGGTCTTGGCTGGCTGTTCTCGCTGATCTTCTGGGGGGGGGCCTGTTGCCGTGGTTCCCAAATGTCTTTGCCGGAGGCAAAATTGCCCCGCCCTTGCCGGTCCGGGCTAAGTAACCTGCTGGGGTTTGCTCTCCGGAGCTTTTGTTCCCTGCAAGCTTTCCGTACAGCTTTGGAGGCGGAGAGTGAAAATGGCGGCCTCCCAGTCTCCGCCCCGGAGGAGCCGAGAACTCGGGGTCCCGCTTCTCAGCGAGCCCCCAGAGAAAAGCAGTCAGTTACTGCCGTCTCCCCGATCTCCGGCCACACTCCACACTCACCCGGCCTGTGACCGCGCCTTTCTATCTGGCACCCGACCCGGCGTGGAGTCTCCAAACCCAGCAGATCCCCTCGGTGCGCTCCCGCACCTCTCCTCCCGGGGGAAGAAGGTGAGTCTCCCCGGATCTGCCGCTTGTTGGGTCCCTGCTGGAGGAGCAGTGGCCCGACTGTGCTGCAGATCACGGTTTATAGCAACCCTGAGCTGAGAGCCCGCGCCTGGGCTCTGTCTCTGCAGCCGGCTTCCCTGCTCCGATACCTGGGAGCTCTGCCGCACTCAGGCACCCCCGGTCTTTCTGTGACTCCGAGGGTCCTGAGACCACACTGTCCCTCAAGGGTTCCACCCCCCACTTCACCACCAGAGTGACGTCCCTCAGCGGAGCAGACTTCTAAAAGTTCCGATTTTGTGCTCCGTGGCTCTATCACTTGCCAGAAGCGGCCGATGGAGGCCCCTCCCCCACCGTCTATCCTCCCGAATAACGCCTCGGATTCACTTCTCCGCACGTCCTACCTTCCAGAAAGTGGTCGCTTTTCTGTTCAGAGAGTTGTTGCTATTCTTTTCTTCGATCTCCTGTTGAGTTGTAGGTGTTCAGAATGGTTTGATCCCTATCCAGCTGAATTCCTGAGAGGAGACGAAATGCAGGTCTCCTACTTCTCCGCCATCTTGCTCCGCCCATCTCCTTCCTTTTACTTTAATTAAATAAATACTCATCATCCTTTAGCTTTTAACATAAAAGTAATAACTTCTGGGATACCATCCCTGACTCACCAATACAGGGTGTGTTCCCCAAATACAGAACCCCACAGAGGATGCAGCCTCATGGCAAGTCAGACCATATGTATAAAGACACATTCCTAAATTAGGCAAATTCATGAGGAATGTCACCTTCAGTTCTCAACAGAACTCTATGGGGTGCTTGGTTTTATTACTGCGTGAAAGATGGGGACTCTGAAGCCTAAGGACTTAGGGACTTCTCCAAGGCCAAGGCTACATAGGTAGCAATGGGAGGTGCCAATTTTCTCTCCAAATACCATGAACATCAACCTATTATTTGCATCCCTGGTGTGTCCCAGCCTTCCCGACAGTAGAGAGATCATGGTTTCCGTAATTCCTAACACATCATCCTTAAAAGCCCAGGCTGGAGCTGGCTGAAGCTGCCAAGAAAACAGCCAATTAGTGCTCTGTTTGGGGTTCCTTTTCCTCTGTATTACTGCACTCCTTGAAGACTCCTTCCTTTGTTTATCCACTGAAGTTCAGCAGACCCCCTGGGGCTTGCTCTAACATGGAATCATCATAATTAGTCCAAAACGACAATTCTATTATACTTTCACTTTTATCTCCGGAGATGCCCAGACACCTTGCCAACACTCAGTCTGTACTTTTGTCTGAAGATGGGACCAACTGTGGGAGGAACTGGGAAGTCCCCTTATGGAAGCAAATGTTGTAAAAGAAAATTGGTATCTGGTTCCTGTCCCTTCTGCATGTGTAATATTTGGGGGTTAACAGAATGCACTTGTAATTTATAACTCTATGCTGACAGATATAAGCTCGGCAAAGGCAATTTTAGGGTGGGGAGAGGGATGACTGTTATATCTGGAGTGCTCTATGTCTCAGAATTTGACTGTAAGTCAACTTATTCATGGCAATCAACTTGGAATGAACGGTTTCATGGGATGTAGGACTTCCGGTGATAAAGCTGGGACAGTGCAGAGCAAAATAAGATGCGCTGGTTGCTTTACCTAACACAGATACCAGCTACGTACCAAGGTTTGGCAAATGACCTGCCACCTATTTTTGTAAATGAAGTTTTATTGGGATACAGCCATGCCCATCTACTTATGAATGGTCTATGGGTGATGTCCCACTATGCTAGCAGAGCCCAATAGGTGTTTAGAGGGAGACCATATGGGCCACAGCGCTGAGCATACTTACTACCTAGCACTGCACAGAAAAAGTTTGTCACATCCTGATCTATATTTCACTTAGAAAAGATCTTGAAGACGATGTATGCAATGATGTCTAAAGATTTTGGGGCACCTGGGTGGCTCAGTCAGTTAAGGGTCCTACTCTTGATTTCGGCTCAGGTCATGATCTTAGGGTGGTGAGATCAAGCCCCGGGTCAGACTCCACGGTCAGTGGGGAGTCTGCTTCTCTCCTTCTCCCTCTCTCTCTGCCACTTCCCCCACTTGTGTGTTCTCTCTCTCTCAGATAAATCAATCACTCAATCAATCACTCAATCAATCTTAAAAAAAAAAAGATGTCTAAAGTATTCATCAGAGATAACCAAACCCACATTCTTTCACTTTATGATCAACCACCATAAAATGGCTTTATATAGTGAAGTTCTGATACAGACATCCAATTACTCCTTAATAAGAGGGAATGCTAACCTTTCACCAGAAAGACCAAGAGAACAGTTGCTATTTTATCTAAAATGTTCTTTTTTGTCTAGGTTCTCTTTGTCCTGGGATTTAGCTTCCTGCTGTTCAGGTTAGTTTGTAGATCTATAAATCTCTCAATGCTCAAAGTTGGGGTTTTTTTCCTTAATTTTATTAAGTTTTTAAATTTTAATTCCAGTAAAATCATCATACAGTGTTTATTAGTTTCAGGTGTACAGTACAATGCTTCAAATATTCTATACATTACTCAGAGCTCAACATGATAAGTGCACTCCTTAATCCCCATCACCTGTATCTCCCAACCCCCACCCACCTCCCCTCTGGTAACCATCAGTTTGTTCTCTATAGTTAAGAGGCTGTTTCTTGGTTTGTCTCTCTCTCTCTCTCTTTTTTCTTTGTTCATTTTTTTCCTTAAATTCCACGTATGAGTGAAATCATATGGTATTTGTCTTTATTTCGCATAGCATAATACCCTTCAGCTTCATCCGTGTCATTGCAAATGGCAAGATTTCATTTTTTTAAAGATTTTATTTATTTATTTGTCAGTGAGAGAGAGCACAAGCGGGGGTGTGGCAGGCAGAGGGAGAAGCAGGCTCCCCACTGAGCAAGGAGCCCAATGGGGGACTCGATCCCAGGACCCAGGGATCATGACCTGAGCCCAAGGCAGATGCTTAATCGACTGAGCCACCCAGGCATCCCAAGATTTCAATCTTTTTATGGCTGAATAATTTTCCATTGTATATGTATACCACATCTGCTTTATCCATTCATCTCTTGATAGGCAATTGGGCTATTGTAGATAATGCTGCAATAAACACAGGGGTGCATCTATCCTTTCGAATTAGTGTTTTTGTATTTTTGGGGTAAATACCCAGTAGTGTCATCACTGGATCATAGGATAGTTAGAGTTTTAAATTTTTGAGTAAATTTTATACTGCTTTTTACAGTGGCTACACCAGTTTTCATTCCCATCAACAGAGCACGAGAGTTCCTTTTTCTCTACATCCTTGTCAACATTTGTTGTTTCTTGTGTTTTTAATTTCTCAATGCTCAAAATTTTAGGATTTTTTTTTTTAATTTTTTTATTGTTATGTTAATCCCCGTACATTACATCATTAGTTTTAGATATAGTGTTCCATGATTCATTGTTTGTGCATAACACCCAGTGCTCCATGCAGAACTTGCCCTCCTCAATACCCATCACCAGGCTGACCCATCCTCCCAACCCCCTCCCCTCTAGAACCCTCAGTTTATTTTTCAGAGTCCATCGTCTCTCATGGTTCTTCTCCCCCTCCGATTTCCCCCCCTTCATTCTTCCCCTCCTGCTACATTCTTCTTCTTTTTTTCTTTCTTAACATATATTGCATTATTTGTTTCAGAGGTACAGATCTGAGATTCAACAGTCCTGCACAATTCACAGCGCTTACCAGAACACATACCCTCCCCAGTGTCCATCACCCAGTCACCCCATCCCTCCCACCCCACCCCCCACTCCAGCAACCCTCAGTTTGTTTCCTGAGATTAAGAATTCCTCATATCAGTGAGGTCATATGATACATGTCTTTCTCTGTTTGACTTATTTCGCTCAGCATAATACCCTCCAGTTCCATCCACGTCGTTGCAAATGGCAAGATCTCATTCCTTTTGATGGCTGCATAATATTCCATTGTATATATATACCACCTCTTCTTTATCCATTCATCTGTTGATGGACATCTTGGCTCTTTCCACAGTTTGGCTATTGTGGACATTGCTGCTATAAACATCGGGGTGCACGTAGCCTTTCGGGTCCCTACTTTTGTATCTTTGGGGTAAATACCCAGTAGTGCAATTGCTGGATCATATGGTAGCTCTATTTTCAACTTTTTGAGGAACCTCCATACTGTTTTCCAGAGTGGCTGCACCAGCTTGCATTCCCACCAACAGTGTAGGAGGGTTCCCCTTTCTCCGCATCCCCGCCAACATCTGTCATTTCCTGACTTGTTAATTTTAGCCATTCTGACTGGTGTGAGGTGGTATCTCATTGAGGTTTTGATTTGGATTTCCCTGATGCCGAGCGATATTGAACACTTTTTCATGTGTCTGTTGGCCATTTGGATGTCTTCTTTGGAGAAATGTCTGTTCATGTCTTCTGCCCATTTCTTGATTGGATTCTTTGTTCTTTTGGTGTTGAGTTTGATGAGTTCTTTATAGATTTTGGATACGAGCCCTTTATCTGATATGTCATTTGCAAATATCTTCTCCCATTCTGTCAGTTGTCTTTTGGTTTTGTTGACTGTTTCCTTTGCTTTGCAAAAGCTTTTTATCTTGATGAAGTCCCAATAGTTCATTTTTGCCCTTGCTTCCCTTGCCTTTGGCGATGTTTCTAGGAAGAAGTTGCTGCGGCTGAGGTCGAAGAGGTTGCTGCCTGTGTTCTCCTTTAGGATTTTGATGGACTCCTGTCTCACATTGAGGTCTTTCAACCATTTGGAGTCTATTTTTGTGTGTGGTGTAAGGAAATGGTCCAGTTTCATTCTTCTGCATGTGGCTGTCCAATTTTCCCAACACCATTTGTTGAAGAGACTGTCTTTTTTCCATTGGACATTCTTTCCTGCTTTGTCGAAGATTAGTTGACCATAGAGTTGAGGGTCCATTTCTGGGCTCTCTATTCTGTTCCATTGATCTATGTGTCTGTTTTTGTGCCAGTACCATACTGTCTTGATGATGACAGCTTTGTAGTAGAGCTGGAAGTCTGGAATTGTGATGCCGCCAGCTTTGCTTTTCTTTTTCAACATTCCTCTGGCTATGCGGGGTCTTTTCTGGTTCCATACAAATTTTAGGATTATTTGTTCCATTTCTTTGAAGAAAGTGGATGGTATTTTGATGGGGATTGCATTGAATGTGTAGATTGCTCTAGGTAGGATTGACATCTTCACAATATTTGTTCTTCCAATCCATGAGCATGGAACGTTTTTCCATTTCTTTGTGTCTTCCTCAATTTCTTTCATGAGTATTTTATAGTTTTCTGAGTACAGATCCTTTGTCTCTTTGGTTAGATTTATTCCTAGGTATCTTATGGTTTTGGGTGCAATTGTAAATGGGATCGACTCCTTAATTTCTCTTTCTTCTGACTTGTTGTTGGTGTATAGGAATGCCACTGACTTCTGTGCATTGATTTTATATCCTGCCACTTGACTGAATTCCTGTATGAGTTCTAGCAGTTTTGGGGTGGAGTCTTTGGGATTTTCCACATAAAGTATCATATCATCTGCAAAGAGTGAGAGTTTGACTTCTTCTTTGCCAATTTGGATGCCTTTGATTTCTTTTTGTTGTCTGATTGCTGTGGCTAGGACTTCCAATACTATGTTGAATAGCAGTGGTGATAGTGGACATCCCTGCCGCGTTCCTGACCTTAGGGGGAAAGCTCTCAGTTTTTCCCCATTGAGAATGATATTCGCTGTAGGTTTTTCATAGATGGCTTTTATGATATTGAGGTATGTACCCTCTGTCCCTATACTCTGAAGAGTTTTGATCAAGAAAGAATGCTGTACTTTGTCAAATGCTTTTTCTGCATCTATTGAGAGGATCATGTGATTCTTGTTTTTTCTTTTGTTAATGTATTGTATCACGTTGATTGATTTGCGGATGTTGAACCAACCTTGCAGCCCAGGGATAAATCCGACTTGGTCGTGGTGAATAATCCTTTTAATGTACTGTTGGATCCTATTGGCTAGTATTTTGGTGAGAATTTCTGCATCCATGTTCATCAGGGATATTGGTCTGTAATTCTCCTTTTTGATGGGGTCTTTGTCTGGTTTTGGGATCAAGGTAATGCTGGCCTCATAAAATGAGTTTGGAAGTTTTCCTTCCATTTCTATTTTTTGGAACAGTTTCAGAAGGATAGGTATTAATTCTTCTTGAAATGTTTGGTAGAATTCCCCTGGGAAGCCATCTGGCCCTGGGCTTTTGTGTTTTGGGAGATTTGTGATGACTGCTTCAATTTCCTTAGTGGTTATAGGTCTGTTCAGGTGTTCTATTTCTTCCTGGTTCAGTTTTGGTAGTTGATACATCTCTAGGAATGCATCCATTACTTCCAGGTTATCTAATTTGTTGGCATAGAGTTGCTCATAATATGTTCTTATAATTGTTTGTATTTCTTTGGTGTTGGTTGTGATTTCTCCTCTTTCATTCATGATTTTGTTGATTTGGGTCATTTCTCTTTTCTTTTTGATAAGTCTGGCCAGGGGCTTATCAATCTTGTTAATTCTTTCAAAGAACCAGCTCCTAGTTTCGTTGATCTGTTCTACTGTTCTTTTGGTTTCTATTTCATTGATTTCTGCTTTGATCTTTATTATTTCTCTTCTCCTGCTGGGTTTAGGCTTTATTTGCTGTTCTTTCTCCAGCTCCTTTAGGTGTAGGGTTAGGTTGTGTATTTGAGACCTTTCTTGTTTCTTGAGAAAGGCTTGTATTGCTATATACTTTCCTCTTAGGACTGCCTTTGCTGTATCCCAAAGATTTTGAATAGTTGTGTTTTCATTTTCATTGGTTTCCATGAATTTTTTTAATTATTCTTTAATTTCCTGGTTGACCCGTTCATTCTTCAGTAGGATGCTCTTTAGCCTCCATGTATTTGAGTTCTTTCCGACTTTCCTCTTGTGATTGAGTTCTAGTTTCAAAGCATTGTGGTCTGAAAATAGGCAGGGGATGATCCCAATCTTCTGGTACCGGTTGAGACCTGATTTATGACCTAGGATGTGATCTATTCTGGAGAATGTTCCATGGGCACTAGAGAAGAATGTGTATTCCGTTGCTTTGGGATGGAATGTTCTGAATATGTCTGTGAAGTCCATTTGGTCCAGTGTGTCATTTAAAGTCTTTATTTCCTTGTTGATCTTTTGCTTAGACGATCTGTCCATTTCAGTGAGGGGGGTGTTAAGGTCCCCCACTATTATTGTATTGTTGTCGATGTGTTTCTTTGCTTTTGTTATTAATTGCCTTATATAATTGGCTGCTCCCATGTTAGGGGCATAGATATTTACAATTGTTAGATCTTCTTGTTGGATAGACCCTTTAAGTAGGATATAGTGTCCTTCCTCATCTCTTATTACAGTCTTTGGTTTAAAATCTAATTTGTCTGATATAAGGATTGCCACCCCAGCTTTCTTTTGGTATCCATTAGCATGGTAAATGGTTTTCCACCCCCTCACTTTCAATCTGGGGGTGTCTTTGGGTCTAAAATGAGTCTCTTGCAGACAGCATATCGATGGGTCTTGTTTTTTAATCCAGTCTGATAGCCTGTGTCTTTTGATTGGGGCATTTAGCCCATTTACATTCAGGGTAACTATTGAAAGATAGGAGTTCAGTGCCATTGTATTGCCTGTAAAGTGACTGTTACTGTATATTGTTTGTGTTCCTTTCTGGTCTATGTTGCTTTTAGGCTCTCTCTTTGCTTAGAGGACCCCTTTCAATATTTGTTGTAGGGCTGGTTTCGTGTTTGCAAATTCCTTTAGTTTTTGTTTGTCCTGGAAGCTTTTTATCTCTCCTTCAATTTTCAATGACAGCCTAGCTGGATATAGTATTCTTGGCTGCATATTTTTCTCATTTAGTGCTCTGAATATGTCCTGCCAGTCCTTTCTGGCCTGCCAGGTCTCTGTGGATAAGTTTGTTGCCAATCTAATGTTTCTACCATTGTAGGTTACATATCTCTTCTCCCGAGCTGCTTTCAGGATTTTCTCTTTGTCTCTGAGACTCGTAAGTTTCACTATTAGATGTCGGGGTGTTGACCTATTTTTATTGATTTTGAGAGGGGTTCTCTGTGCTTCCTGGATTTTGATGCCTGTTTCCTTCCCCAAATTAGGGAAGTTCTCTGCTATAATTTGCTCCATTATACCTTCTGCACCTCTCTCTCTTTCTTCTTCTTCTGGGATCCCAATTATTCTAATGTTGTTTCGTCTTATGGTATCGTTTATCTCTCGAATTCTGCCCTCGTGATCCAGTAGTTGTTTATCTCTCTTTTTCTCAGCTTCTTTATTTTCCATCATTTGGTCTTCTATCTCACTGATTCTTTCTTCTGCCTCATTTATCCTAGCAGTTAGCGCCCCCATATTTGATTGCACCTCATTAATAGCCTTTTTGATTTCTACTTGGTTCGATTTTAGTTCTTTTACTTCTCCAGAAAGGGTTTCTCTAATAACTTCCATGTTTTTTTCAAGCCCAGCTAGTATCTTTAAAGTGATGATTCTGAACTCTAGATCTGACATCGTACTAATGTCCGTATTGAGTAAGTCCCTGGCAGTCGGTACTACCTCTTGTTCTTTTTGTTGAGGTGATTTTTTCCGTCTTGTCATTTTGTGCAGAGGAGAATAGATTAATGAGAGAACAAAATGCTAACAGGGTAACAACGTCCCAAGAAAATATACTCTAAACAAATCAGAAAAGACCTGAAGCAGTGGGAAAAGAAAGGGAAAGAGAGAAAAAAGAAAAGGAAAGAAAAAAAGAAAAAAGAAAAAGATAAAGATAAAAACAAACAAAAGCAGAACAAAACAAAACAAAACAAAAACAGAATGTGATCAAATATGATCAGGCTGGATTATAGATCAGTGCCACACACTAGATTTTGGGTGTATTTTGGTCTGTTAAAAGAAAGTCCCTCCCAAAATTTTAAAGAAAGAAAAACTTATATATGTACAAAAATAAGGGTTGATATGATGAAGGGATGGAATATGACTGTAAAGATGGAAATTATAAAAAATTTTTAAAAAAGGATTTGATAAGTTGTTTGAAAAAAGAAAGAAGAGGATTAAAAAAAAAAAAAGAAAGAAAAAAGGGAGAGAATGTGATCAGGCAGGGGAGTAGAAAAAAACCATACACTAGAGATTTAGAGTATATTTTGATCTGTTAGAAGAAACTATCTCAAGATTTTAAAGAGAGAACAACTTATATATATATGCCAAAAATACGGGTAACTACTATGAAGGGATAGAATATGACTTTAAAAATGAAAAATAAAAATGTTTTTTTTAAAAAAGGGATTGATAAGATGTTGGTTGAAAAAGGGAAAAAGAAAAATTCAAAAAAAAAGAAAAAAGGAAAAAAGAAAAAAAGACAGTTAAAAAAATAATTAACTTTGAAAGACTAAAGAATCATGGTAAAAAAGCCATGAATTCTATGTGCAGTATTCCCCTAGCGCTGGAGTTCTGCCGTTCTCATTGATCGGTAAACTTGGTCTTGGCTGGCTGTTCTCGCTGATCTTCTGGGGGAGGGGCCTGTTGCCGTGGTTCCCAAATGTCTTTGCCGGAGGCAAAAGTGCCCCGCCCTTGCCGGTCCGGGCTAAGTAATCTGCTCGGGTTTGCTCTCCGGAGCTTTTGTTCCCTGCAAGCTCTCCGTACAGCTTTGGAGGCGGAGAGTGAAAATGGTGGCCTCCCAGTCTCCGCCCCGGCGGAGCCGAGAACTCGGGGTCCCGCTCCTCAGCGAGCCCCCAGAGAAAAGCCGTCAGTCACTCCCGTCTCCCCGGTCTCCGGCCGCACTCCGCGCTCACCCGGCCTGTGACCGCGCCTTTCTATCTGGCACCCAACCCCGGGTGGAGTCTCCAAACCCAGCAGATCCCCGCGGTGCACTCCCGCACCTCTCCTCCCGGGGGAAGAAGGTGAGTCTCCCCGGATCTGCCGCTTGTTGGGTCCCTGCTGGAGGAGCTGTGGCCCGACTGTGCCGCGGATCACGGTTTATAGCAACCCCGAGCTGAGAGCCCGCGCCTGGGCTCCGTCTCTGCAGCCGGCTTCCCTGCTCCGATCCCTGGGAACCCTGCCGCACTCAGGCACCCCCGGTCTTTCTGTGACCCCGAGGGTCCTGAGACCACACTGTCCCGCAAGGGTTCCACCCCCCACTTCGCCACCAGAGTGACGTCCCTCAGCGGAGCAGACTTCTAAAAGTTCCGATTTTGTGCTCCGTGGCTCTATCACTTGCCAGAAGCGGCCGTCGGAGGCCCCTCCCCCACCGTCTATCCTCCCGAATGTCGCCTCGGATTCACTTCTCCGCTCGTCCTACCTTCCAAAAAGTGGTCGCTTTTCTGTTCAGAGAGTTGTTGCTCTTCTTTTCTTTGATCTCCTGTTGAGTTTGTAGGTGTTCAGAATGGTTTGATCCCTATACAGCTGAATTCCTGAGAGGAGACGAAATCCAGGTCTCCTACTCCTCCGCCATCTTGCTCCGCCCCCCAAGAATCGGATTTTTTTTTTAAGTAGTCTCCACGCCCAGCCTGGAGCTCAATGTGCGGCTCCAACTCATGAGATCAAGACCTGAGCTGAGATCAAATCAGATGCTTAAACAACTGAGCAACCCAGGTGCCCCAAAGTTCTAAATATCAAGTTTTTTTTTTTTTTTAAAGATTTTATTTTTTTATTTGAGAGAGAGAGAATGAGAGAGAGCACATGAGAGGGGGGAGGGTGAGAGGGAGAAGCAGATTCCCCGCCGAGCAGGGAGCCTGATGCGGGACTCGATCCAGGGACTCCAGGATCATGACCTGAGCCGAAGGCAGTCGCCCAACCAACTGAGCCACCCAGGCGCCCTAAATATCAAGTTTTTAATGTATAAATTTCTATAGATGATTGTCTCCCAAAGCTATTCCTGCTATGATGTTGACTGCTTGCTTTGTATATAAAAATGGACTCTAGAGGGCACCTGGGTGGCTCAGTTGGTTAAGCGACTGCCTTCAGCTCAGGTCATGATCCTGGAGTCCTGGGATGGAGTCCCACATCGGGCTCCCAGCTCAGCGGCGAGCCTGCTTCTCCCTCTGACCTTCTCCCCTCTCATGGTGTTTCTCTCTCTCTCGCTCTCTAATACATAAATAAATAAAACCTTTAAAAAAAAAATGGACTCTAGAATTGGACTCTGGTTCAAAGTATAGCTTAGCCACTCACTGGTGAGTGGTCTTGAGTAGGTTCAACTCCTTGGGACCTCAATTTTCTCTTCTGCTTAGTACAAATACTATTATGGTATGTTCAAAGAATTAATGTAGCCAGAGTACTAAGCACCAAAGTATACACTCTAAGCATTCAATACATTTAACCTACTGTTTATTAATATCACCATTATTAACAACTCCTTAAATCATTACTTGGTCTATTATTCTGAAGTTATAAACTTTAACTTCCTTCTTGGTGCCTGTATTAGTCAAGGTTCTCCAGAGAAACAAAACCAATAGGAGATAGATAGATAGATAGAAAGATAGATAGATAGATAGATAGATAGATAGATAGATAGATAGATAATGATTTATTGTAAGGAATTGGCTCATGGAATAGTTCAAAGGCCTGAGTGTTGGTGGTATAGATTCTGGGTCAGGTGTGAAGGTCTGAGAACCAGGAGCACTGAGGGCAGGAAGATATCTCAGCTTCAACTGTCAGACAGAGAGAGATTCGGACATTTAAGAGTTTGGGTTGAATGATGCCTACCCACACTGCACAGGGCCATTTGCTTTAGTCAGTTCACCTTTTCAAATGTTAATCTCTTCTGGAAACATCTTCACAGGCACACCCAGAAATAATGTTGAATCAAACATCAAACACACCCAGAAATAATGTTTAATCCTATGGCCCGTCAAGGTCACTCATAAACTTAACCATCACAGCGTCCAAACTAGAACACATCCCCTTCTGGACAAACAACTGAACACAGTGGTAATACCTTCTCGCACAGATCTTCCCGAGTAGCACTTGCTCAGAGACATTTGTGTTGAACGTCTCGGGACCCACTCTGCGGGCTGCACGTACACATGGGCCCCTTGAGGCATCCCATTTCCTTCATCTCTACAGCTCAGTGAGAAGCAGAACCGTCCCTTCTCCTGACCTCAACTGAGCACGTCCATGTCACACAGTTAGGGAGCAGTGATCTAGATCCCAAGGCCTGTCCTTTTCCTCCAAGTCCAGCGCTTTTTTTTATTGTCTCCTGTGTCTTTTGAGATAATCCCTAGCGCCACCGTTAAACAAAAAGCAGTGGGCAGTCTTAAACATTGAAATGTTGCTCAAAACCTCCTTAGTAGGGACAAAATAATCTATTCCTGAAGGAAGAAAGTTGAAATTCAATGTATTCAGGTTGAACTTGCTGCATCCTAGAACATTAAGCCTGGATGGTTCAGGCGATTAAGCATCCGACTCTTGATTTTCAGGTCATGATCTCAGGGTCATGAGATTGAGCCCCTGCATGGGGAGTCTTCCCTCAGCGTGGAGTCGGCTTGTCCCTCTACCTGTGCCCCTCCCCCCACTTGTGTCCTGGCTCTCTCTCTCTCTCTCAAAAAAATAAATAAATAAAATCCTAAAAAAAAAAAAAAGAACATTAAGTCTCTGGCATTGTTCTCTCAGACCTTCTGAAACCTCAGAGAGATTAGAGGACATTTTGAGATTAAGCATACGGGTCAGAGAATGAGGATAGGAAGGCCTCTTGAAACTCCACTACAGATATTGACTTTAAGCATAATAGTCCTTTAAGGAGAATGTTTAACTGACAACATAGACTTTTTTTTTTTCTTTCTTCAGATACCTCTTGTGAAACCTATTTTGACCCAGAATGTTTATTTGGTGATGATGATCAGTGAATTTTTACATTGAAGGGGACTTCAGGGGTGACGCTGAACAATGCATTTTGTGGCCAGCGACAACTGAGGCTCAGGAAAGCTGAGTGACATGCCCAACGTCACACCCCAAGGAAGGAGAAGCACCACTGATAGGACCTAGATCTCTTGATTCTTAGTTAAGGGTCTCTTCAGCTGTGAGCCTTTCCCTGTAGATCCCTTGTTACATTTTTCTACCAGCTACAAATGTCCTCCCAAGTGTAGCTTTCTCGGAGAGCCATGAGCCTGGAGCGTTAAGGATATGCCATGTGGAAGTCAGCCAAATCTTAAACCTTTCTCTCTGGCCTGCCTGGTCTTAGCCTTGTTTGTGACCTGGGTTCTAGCTTCCATTCAGACTCCCTATTTTTCCTCCTCTCCTCTGTGCATTTTTTTTTTTTTTTTGGATTTTAGTAGGATTGATAAAGTTTGCTTTTGTCTGCACTCAGGATATTACTTAATAAAATACAAGGTCACTTGCGTGAATGAGAGTCAACATATGGTAGCGATTACATGGTAAAGGAACAAAAGCCCAGCGAGGGAACACAAAAGCACATTTTCTGCTGCCAACTAGCAGCACTCACTGAGGGAAGCAAATAGTCTGCCTGTAATTCTGTCAACAAGCCTGAGGCACAGACTCTTGAAAATCCCAGAAGTGAATCTGTGAGTGAGGGGAAAAGCCCTAATGAAAGAAAATAGAGAAATGAGCTCTGTGCTGAGCAGAGTCACTCCCTGTGGCATTGTGATTGGGGCGCAGGCATCCATCCACATACACTTGGGCTGAAGTCCCTGTCTCCCACCCTTGTGAACTTTACGTTGTTGGCCACATGGCACAACCTCTTTGAGACATAGTTTATTTTCAACAACAACAAAGAGGGGAATACTAATAATACCTACTTTGCTGAGTTATTGTACAGGTTGCAAATAGTGTCTGATACTAGGCATGAGAACTCAAGACTGTTAGCTATGATTATTATTATTATTATTATTACTAGCATCTTCCATCATTATCATCTTAGTCTAAGGCATCATGATTGATCCTACCTGGCAAAGATCAGTAGTTCATAAGAACTTCCCGACAAGTTATACATACAAACTATTTATATTTAACATATGTGTGTTTGTGGATACAGTTACACAATCTTTTATCCAAAATCACAGGTCATACACACTTTAGAGAAAAAAAAAAGAAATCAGAACTTTGGAAATATTAGATAAGTTATACGGGGCACATAGCGTATGCTATGTAACAATCCCAGTGAATTCCTGAGTAGTGCCCTACAATCAGTCACATTCACTTCATTGTCAGGGGTTCCCAAGACCATCCCCAGACCTGGTGATTTGCTAGAAGGACTCGCAGAAGTCAGTATATAGTCATGCTCATAGCTATGAGTTATTATAACAAAAGGACACAAAGCAGAATCAGCAAAGATAAAAAGCTCAAGGGACAAAGTCCAGAGGAAACCAGGCATAAGCTTCCAGAGCCTTCTCCCAAGGGGATCACACAGGATGCACTTGATCTCTCCAGCTACATATGTGACAACACATGTGACATGGCATCTACCACGGAAGCTCATTGGACATTCAGCGCCCAGGGTTTTTATTGGGGACTCGACACATAAACACCCTTCACCTTGCACAGACCAAAATTCAAGACTCCCATAAGGAGAAATAGGTTTTCAACATAAGCCACATTGTTTCTATGAACAGCTGAGCATAGTAAGCCGCTCTTATGAGTCAGGGATGGTGGCAACCCTCCCAAAGTGCAAGTTTCCAGATGCCAGTCAGGAGCCAATCATGCAGAGGCCTTTTTAAGGGGGAGCAGTCTCAGGCCTGCTGCGCTCACTCTTCCCACGCAGCTTTCTGTAGCAAAATCTGTGAATAATTACACGAAGAGTCATGAAGACTCCAAGCAGCCTCATGCCACTTTGGGTCAGGCTTTGCCACCACATCAATTCATATTAGGTCACGTATTGCTGTAAAACATGTCATGAAAGCCTCTGGTTTTCAGAACTTCTTGGGTTTTGGAATTGCCATGAAGAGAGTAAAGCTGTTTTGTTCTCTCTCTCTCTTTCTGCCTTTTCTTTCTTCCTTCCGTTTTTCCTTTATTCCCTTCTCTTCTCCCTTTCTCTCTCTCTCTCTCTTTCTTTCTTCTTAACTTTGCCTTTGCTCAATCTAATTATTAAGGAAAATGTATACAGTTGCACAAAAGTCAGGAGGTGAGAAATGCAAGCGTTTCATACCATTACAGGCTTTATACCCTACATGGTGGTATGATGTCCCTTGAAGGGAGATTGTGATAAATGTAGGGCAAACCCTAAAGCAATGACTAAAATAACCAAACAAGTGGTTCAGCTAATGAGCCAAAAAGGAGATAAAATGGAATCCCAAAATTATATTTAATTAATTCCAAACAAGATAGAACAACAGAAAAAGGGAACAAAAAACAAATGAGACAAATAGGGAACAAACAACAAGAAAACAGAGTTAAACCTAATGATATCATTGATTACATTAAAAGTAAAGAGCCCAAACATTCCAATTAAGAAGCAAAATGTCAGATTGGATAAAAAAGCAATACCGATATTCTTGTTGCCTAGCAGAAATGATCTCTATAACAATGCAAATAGATTAAAAATAAGGATGAAAAAATATGCTATGTTAACACTAAAAAACAAAACAAAACAAAAAAACAGAAAAACCAAGCAGAGTGGGTATATCAGTATCCCACAAAGTAAATTTCCAAGAATATTAGAAGAGATAAATAAGGTAATTTTATGGTGGTAAAAATGTCCTTTAAGAAGACAAAACAACCAAAAATGTTCATGACCTAAGAGAGTTTTAAAATTCACAAAGCTAAAATCCACTGAAAGTGCAAAAACAAACAAATTCACAAAGAGAATCAGAGATTTGTATCCCCCTCCCTCAATAATTGATAGAGTGAGCAGACATAAAATTCAGGCAGGATATAGAAAAATTGAACAAAATTATCAACAAACCTGACTTATGTTACATATATAGAACAATCCACTCCAAAACATCAGACTACACGTTCTTCTCAACCACACATGGAACATTTTTATAAAGTTATAATTTGGACCAGAAAACAAATCTCAATAAATTTTGAAAGATTCAATTCATGCAAAATATGTTCTAGGATAAAGTTAGAATTTAATTACAATTCAAAACCAGAAAGTTTGCTTGAAAACTTATGAAGTACAGAAACTAAGTAACATATATTTAGGCAATCCATTTATCAAAGAAGCAATCAAAAAGGAGAATTAGGAAATATGTTGAATGGAAAAAGAAAATAAAAACACAGCATGTTAAAATTGGTTGAATACTGTAAAATAACACCAGGGTGATACTTGTACCACGAAACAATTCTATTAAACAGAACACATGTCTTACGTTAATGGCCTATGTTTCTACCTTAAGAATCTAGAAAATAAAAGGAAAGGCACATTTGATCCAAAGAAGAAGAAAGCAAATAGAAATGGAAATCAATGAAACAGAAAACCAAAAAAAAATATTACTAGAGATAATAAATGAAACTAAAATTATTTGAGAAGACTGATAATATGTAATATTGACAAACTAGCCAGGCTTGATGTGAAGGAAAGAAAAGAAGACCCAAATTGCTAATGGGACAGATTACATTAAAGCTGATTCTATAGCTATTAGTGAACCTCAAGGGAATTTTGTGGACTTTTTTCTTTTTCTTTTTTTTAGATTTGATTTATTTGAAAGAGAGAGAAAGAGAGAGAGTGGGGGGAGGGGCAGAGGGCGAGAGAAAATCCCAAGCAAACTCCGCACTGAGCACGGAGCCTGACGTGGGGCTCAATCTCGTGACCCTGATATCATGACCCGAGCCAAAATCAACATCAATCTCTTAACAGACTGACCAATTGAGGCACCCCCAAGGTAATTTTCTAAATAACTTCATGTCAATAGATTTAACAATGTAAACTTTGAATTAGGCAAAAAAAAATTGTTTTAGATCCAACTTCAAAGCATAGTTATAATCAAATATTTTTTTAAAATATACTTCAACACTTTTTAAATGTCTGCTCTTCAAACAACACTGTTGGGTGGATAAAAATATAATCCATAGACTAGGAGAATATTTGCAAAGTTTAGCTCCGATAAAGGATTGGAATCTAGGATAGGTAAAGAATACTCAAAACTCAACAAGAAACAGCACAATTTTAAAAATGAGCAGAAAGTCTGATCAAATATTTTACCATAGCAGATATATTGATGGCAAATTAGTACATACAAACATGCTAGATTTTGACAAGTCATTTAAAAATGCCAATTAAAACCACAAGGAGATATCACTACATACCTTTTAGAATGGCTAAAATTAAAAACCATACAAAGTACTGGCAAGTGGGTGGAGAAATTGGAACCCTCCTATACTGCTATTGGAAATGTAAAATGGTACATCCACTTTGGAAAATCATTGGAAGTGACTTTAAAAATTAAACATCCATGTACCATATGATCCATTCTACTCCTAGCTATTTACTCAAGAGAAAAGAAAGCCTATGTTCTTTCAAATACTTGTATACAAATATTCACAGCAGCCTTATTTATAATTGCTATAAATTGGAAAGAATCCAATTGTTCATCACCAAGTGAATATATAAACACGTTATGGTATATCCACACAATGGAAACAACTCAGCAATATAACTGAATGAGCTGTTGGTATACACTACAACATAGCGTATGAATTGAGAACTAATTATCCTGAGTGAAAGAGGCCAGATAAACATAGAATATCTTCTGTAGACTTCATTTATATAAACTCTAGAAAATGTCAGTTAATCTACAGTCATAGAAAGCAAGGAAGGGATTGCCAAGGGGCACATGGAAACTTTGGAAGATGGATATGTTCACTGTCTTGATTGTGGTGATGGTTTCGTGGATGTATAAATAATTCAAAACTTTAATAACGGTATACGTTAACACGTACATTTTATTATAGGTCAACAATTAAATAAGAACATTGTACAAATATGTCAAAAATTATTAAATTGCATAATTTAATATGTAAATGTTATTAAAGGTCACCTATACCTCGATATTTAACCCCAGATGAGAGATTGTTCCATATCCACCCAACAAAGCTTAAAAACAACCCTCAAGAGAATCAAACTATTTCCAAGCAAACTTAATCCTCATTCCAGAAAAAAAAAAAAAAAAAAGCCCCCAGATACTTAAAGGAATATTCATTTAAAAAATTCAGCACTAAGCAACATAAAATTCACACTGCATGGCATTTAATCGAGATTGACAAGGCAGGCAGGGAAACAGGAAAAAAGACCCATGGCAAGTAGAAAAAATTCATAAATAGAAAAAAACCCGGAAGCAAAACAAATGATAAGAATTAGTAGACAAGAAAGATAAACAGTATTATCAATATACTCTCTACTTTTAACAAAGTGGAAGAGAGAATGAGCAGATAGGAAAAATAAAAGATATACAAAGAACCAAAATCAAAATTTTCAAAATGAAAAATAAAATGTCTGTTGAAAAACACATTGGATAGGATTAAGAGCAGGTAAGATATTGCAGGGAAAAATTAATTAACCTAGCCATATAGAATGAAACACACAGAAAATGGAAGCCTAAAGATGGAGAAAAAATGAGCAGAGCATTTGTGAGCTCTGGGACAACATTAAGTGGCCTCACATATATATGTGTGTGTATTATTATATACGTGTATTATATATGAGTATATTAAGTGTATATACATACAGTTTTCAAAATGAAAAAAATGGGGTCATAAAATATTTGAAGAAAGGATGTTTGAAATTTTTTTTTATCATAACCAAATTCAATGAAAACCATAAACTCACAGGTTCAAGAATCCTAAACAGATTATTCATCACACACTTATTGTGTGTGGTAATTAGGCATGGTAAGAGGTCTCTAAGTTTATAATCCTGGCCTCCTGGTGTTCATGTTCTTGTGTCATACCCTCTCCCTGCATATGTGATGAATTTATTGGTTTGCATCTAATAAAAGAGAATATGGCAGAAGTGATCAGATGTCATTGCCAAGATGAAGTCACAAAAAGATGGTGGCTCCATCTTGGTCTCTTTCTTTCTCTCTTTGATCACCAGTGGCCATGACATGGGGACCCATAGGCCACCTATGGAATAGCCCATATGGTGAGGAATGATGGTCTGCCAACAACTGTTTGAGTGAGTTTTGAAGCAGATTCTCCAGCCCCATTTGAGCCTTGAGATGACTGCTACGTCATGAGAGATGTTAAGCCAGAAACATCCATCCTAGCCACACCAGGATTCCTGCCCCATAGAATCTCTGAGATCGTAAATGCTTGTTGCTTTGAGCCATTCAGTTTTTAAGTACTTTGTCACCTATCAATAGGTAATTAACATGTTGAGTATGCATGAATCTAAAATCAAAAATCTTACATTCTAGAGTCTATCCTTGAATGGAGAAGGTTTTCCAGAAACATTTGCAAAACAAATGAATGTATGAAAGATAAGACAGGTACCCCAAATAACTGTTACCATAAAGATGAAAGCAATTGTTCTTCATTAAAGCTTTATAAGATTGGCAAGGATATTGCTATGAGAGTTCTTGGGAGGAGGCATTGTTTCTGGTTGAGAAAAGAGGGGCTTCTTTCAGGAGGAGACAGTATTTTGGGCCTTGAAGGGATAGAATTTGACTACATTTTGCTGACAATGAATCTAGGCACTTGGAGTGAAAGAATTAGTCAGAAGACTGATGGGAAACTAAAGGGCACGTATAGGAAACCGTGAGCAGAATGTAGCATGAGAAAACAAGAGAAAAGATAATGATGGAATAAATACTACTCTTCTAGGCAGATCACCATAACTTCTGTTTTGGACTCATGTTATAGAGATACTGCATATTAACACAAAACATTAGTTCTTACAAATAACTCTTTTTTCATTATAATTTCCTTAGTCACATTGAGCATGTGGTATCTACCTGCGTTAAATTTAAAGGCATGAGATAATTAGCTTTCTTATTCTCAGAGAATAATAGTCAGATAGAGCGCAATGGTAGACTCTTCATTAGGCAGAGTACTTCTGTATTTCAAAAAGCTGCAATGACAGGTACACCTCGAGAGAGGTGTGATCACAAAGAAGAAAAATCCATTTTCTCATCTGACTTACATTACACCTACACGTAGTATGAACTTTGATTATATTGCGCCCCTTTGACTTATTGTCTATATTATTTATCTTCACACTTTGATTTTCTTTCCCTGATGGTTTCTAGTAGTTTTTCCTTGCCAGTTTAAATTCTAGCTTGCTTCTCCATACTGTTCATTGATCACTCGCTTTCTCATTTTTAATTTCCGCCCTTTAGAGTCCAATAACACTTTTCATGGTGCTGCTAATTCCGTCCTTTTTTCCGCTGCCATGTTTCATCATTAAGTGACCGTGGAAGTTTCCAGCTTGTTGGGGACACAAGCCTCCTTGAGCACACCTTGCTCAAATGTGCACTTCAGAGCTGTACAAAACATGAGCAGGAAACAGCACAATGACCCTACATGAATTTTAAAGATTTTATTTATTTATTTTACTTGAGAGAGAGAGCGTGCACACAAGTGGGGGGGAGGCGCAGAGGGCGAGGGAGAGAGAGAATCTCAAGCAGACTGCGTTGAGCAGGGACCCCGACTTGGGCTCGATCTCCCAATCCTGAGATCATGACCTGAGCCAAAACCAAGAGTCAGATGCTTAACCCACCCAGCCACCCAGGCCCCGCATTTTAAATGCTGGTCCTCTGAGCCTACTCCTTCTGACTCAATTTGCAATTCTCTTTAATTTAACAAAATTGACATTTATGCCATATACTAAAATACAGTTTCTTCAGGTGAAATAACATGATGTTAGGCTTTGCTTGGTTCTTAAGAGAAGTGATTCGTTTTTATTGCTGGGGAAGAAAGAGCCTGTATGAAATGAGACATTATGGACACAAAACTTAACCAAGGCCCAGAATGTTTTCATCTACTGTGTGGGCATATAGCTTGGATTCCTGCCTTAGTTTTACGGAATTCCTGAACATATTTTACCCCTGAATGTGTGTGGTAAAGCATACTCAGTTCGATATCTAAGGCTGGGATTTTCAAATGAGAGTTACTAAAGCGAAATTCCATTTTGCAAATTCATCAAGTCGGGTCCAGTTTCACCAAAATCCATCAAGAATAAGGAGATAGGTCACAAACTCATTTGGAGGGTGGGTGCAAAGGTCATTATAAAAGTTCAAAACTACAACCAAATTTGTCTGACATTGAGAGAATCAGCTGTGAAACTCTCTTTCCTTTATGATCTAAAATACATTTTGCATTTCACTGAATTGGTTTTTATCCTTCCCATTCTTCATTTTAAAATAAGCCTAATAGGAAGTTCAAACTACCAAGCCAACTTATTTTTTTAAAGAATAAGCCCTTAACAGAATGTATAAAATTTTAAACATAGAAAAAAAAAAGAGCACATTTATACTGGAAATTAAGGAATTCATTTAGTATTAATGTGAAATTTATTATTTTTCTTTAAAAAGATTTTATTTATTTATTTCCACAGAGATAAGGGCACAAGCAGGGGGAGTGGCAGGCAGAGGGAGAAGCAGACTCCCCACTGAGCAAGGAGCCCAATGTGGAACTTGATCTCAGGTCCCCAGGGTCATGACCTGAGCCAAAGGCAGACGCTCAACCGACTGAGCCACCCAGGCATCCCAGATTTCTTACTATTTTTTTCTCTATTTTGGGCCCAGAGTCTCTCAGGAAGATACAACAATAGTCATTATAAATATGAACCTAAAAAATCAGTAATGCAGGTCATCGTTTACCAAGTCAGCTTGAAAATATTATTATGCACTTAATAAAGCCCCATGTATTTCCTGACTACTTTTCAATCCATTAAGTAGTGATTCTGTATTTTCTTTGTAGGTCATCATTCCAGCCAGTAATTGGAGGCTCGATGAGTGAAAACTTATTCAAATTATATGTCCCAGCACTCACAAATATAGGCTGGAGACGTCAAGTCCAAAACTGGTTAATGTCCTCGACTAAGTGTTATTTCTTTCCATGTATCTATATTTTAATTTTCTGATTACTCGAGTAAACAATCACGGAAATATTGCTAGACGGGTCTGGCTTCATTTTCTGAATTGATCTCCTGCTGGTTGAGTGTGTGTTCCTTGCAGTGGTGTGCGCTAAGACTCAATCCTGAGGATCTCCTCTCTCAGCAGTTGGGGTTGCACGGAGTCATTGTGTTTGCTAATTCCCTTGTATATTTTCTACCTGGAATCCTGCACCTGACTCTGTACTTTACTTGCTGGACCCTGCAGGTGCTCCTACTACTTCTGACATGCTATTGTGCTCATTTGTTTCCATGTTTTCCCCCTTCAACAAACTGTGAAGCCCCTGGGGGGCAGGAGCCTCATATCTTATTTATGTATAGCCATAGTGTATACTTTAGGGCTTGACACATTGTTGGCCAGGGGGTAGGAATAGCCACCTGACTTCTAGCCACCTGCCTTATCCGGCCAGCACAGAGTTAATAAATGAATTCCTTTAGGTGGGCAGTTTGTGGGAGTCTCTGTTTCTTTGTTTGTGGCCAGTCACACATTTATTTTACCAGCCTGGCCCCTATAGGCATGCTAGTCTGTGGCCCTCATCGTAGCTACTCAATATATGTTGTAGTTATGTGGGTGAATGTGTCAATGAATGCCCGTCTAATTGCACAGAAAATTATTATTCCAATATTCCAGTCCTGAAAATTCTTTCAGTGTCATCTCAGATTTACAACAGTAAAGGTAGAAAAATATAACTTTGTTATACAATGTACAAAAAAGCACTGCAGAGGTAGACCTCTCTGAGCATTCTAGTAGTCAAATTAGGAAAACCAGTTCACTTGTGCTCTCTACAGAATTCAGGGGATGCCAACAAACCAATCATGTGGAAAAGCCTAGGTTTGCATACCCGTCATGACCGACAACTTCTACCTTGGATCATCTTAAAACAAGCCCCAGGATTTTAAGAACAATAACCCTGGCCAACATTCCAAGTGCAATTTCAACAACACATTTCTCAAGACTGATTCCAAGATGCTCCAAACTAGGGCCAATGGCAGCACGCAAGAGAACAATCCAACAAAGTGATTCCGTGTGGGGCCACGGCAGTGCTGTACCGTATGGAATGCTCTCTTGGTCTGGTTTAATCTGGGGGGAAAGCTTAAGCAACAAGCTCATTGGATGGAATTCACATCAGCAGACATCAAAATACCGATGATGACGAAGTATTCTTGAGAAAGGTAAAGCTTCACCTAAAAAAGTAAATTTGGGTCTGCTTTAATTAACTGATAAATGGGGGACTGAGGCTCTAAGATTTACCCTACCATTTCTCCAACAATTTTAACTTTTTAAAAGCAACTCTTACCAGATGTTCATTTTGTCCATAAAAATTCTCACCCTTGAAAACTATAATATTTATGAAAATGTAACTTTGAGCAACTTACTACCTGGGAACATATCCAGCTAATTAGCTTGTGTTAAATACATGTGTGGGTATTTGAAATAATGTTACATAGGCTTATTATTAATAAGACAGTTAAATGTTGGTTTTGGTTTCCAAAGAAAGATTTTATAATAGGTCTTCCTTCTGAGCTATTAGAATGTAGACTCCTTTTCTGTTGGGGCCACTCCCTTGTTCAAGGAACTGAAACCCCACCAACCACTGTCTTTTTTTTCTTTGTTTTTTTTTCTTTTCTTACCACCTGCAGGAAAACATGTAGTTAGTTAAGTGGCAGGGCTAGGAGTAGGTCACTAAGTGTGGTCTCTCTACACAAGCCACTATAAAAAGGGGATATGTTTTCTGTAAACTATCATGACAATTATATGATAGGAAGAAACCGAACTGAGCAAATTAATAACAAAGATGATTTGCACGAACAGTAAAAGGAATGCCATTTTCTCAAGGCCATGCAGCAAAGTGCATATGCTTCCTTATGGCACACACTAAACATCTGCCACTTGGATGGTGGATTAAATTTTACCTTAACCATGATGTGGATTTCACCTCCTGGAAGGTCTAGATCTATATATTTACATCTCAATTGTTTTCCCACTTCAGTTTTTTTTTTTGGCCCAGAAATTAAAAGAAGCACCAATGAAGGAAAATGTGAGGGATGCTCATTGTCAAGTTTTTATGCCACCGTTAGCAGATCTCACAAACTTTTCCTTGGGCATTCAAGGGGTTCGTACCCCCAGGATGAGCTTTGAGTCCTCCAAACAGAGCTGGACTGGACTGACCACGTGACCAGCTCTGGAGGGAGGGCACAAGGAGTCCTGTTGTGATTCCCTAGGAGCAGAGAAGAGTTGGAGCTTTTGATCCTCTGCATTTACAGACAGCGAAAACTCCTTTAACTCCATGGGCCGAGATCCCAGGTGACTGTAGCCACTGAACTTGTCCTATTTAAATTACTCTTGCTCGTTCAGACAGACACAGCGACATTGCTAACATACCTCCACCGCAGTGCTTCTGAAATACGCCATTCAACATGGAAAAGAACCGGTGAAATTATTACATCGCCCTGCAACCCAGCATATGCTGTCCAGCATCTAAGAGCGATTGTATCTGGTAGGACTCTAATCTAAATGTGGGCAGTGAGAAATCCCCACCTCGAAGATCATATTCACAACGGAGTTGTTTCTTCAGAGGCTACACATTTTGATGTTCATGTGGATTAAGAAGGCAAGACCGAGAAGAGCGGAGATTTTCAAGTATGTTTTCCTACTGGGAATTACAAAATCCATCCCCTCATGACATGGGAAAAGTATTTAAAACACCGATGAAAGTAGATGGCAATTCATACATTGTTTTCTTTACTAATAATCCAGTTGGTCTCTTTGAACGGGTTGCTGTATGAGTTTGCTAGGACTGCCATAACAAAGTACCACAGATTGGGGGCTAAACAACAGAAATGTATTTTCCTACAGTTCTGGAGCCTGGAAATCCAAGATCAAGGTAGAGGTAGCTTTGGTTTCTTCTGGGGCTTTGCTCCTTGGCTTACAAATGGCTGCCTTCTTTCTCTGTGTATATGTCCCTGGTGTCCCTTTGTGGTCCAAATTTCCTTTTCGTATTGGGACATCAGTCAGATTGGATTAGGCTCACCCTAATTGTCTCCTTTTAGCTTAATCACTCTTTAAAAGGCCCTATCTTCAAATACATTCACATTCTGAGTTACCTGGGGTTAGGACATCAACATCAATTTTGGAGGAACGCAGTTTATCCCATAACAGTTGCATATGGCCTAAGAATTTCAAGTGTGAAATAGTTCTTTAAATGAAAGATGGTTTAATCGGAGGGAAATACTGCTTACTATTTACACAGATAGAGCTAGAGTTCGGTTGAAGGCGATGGAGTTTTCATTTGTTCTTAAACCATCTTG
This sequence comes from Halichoerus grypus, assembly GCF_964656455.1. Lineage (NCBI taxonomy): Eukaryota > Metazoa > Chordata > Mammalia > Carnivora > Phocidae > Halichoerus > Halichoerus grypus. The sequence continues at coordinate 12,885,805 of NC_135719.1, read as the reverse complement.
CGTCTTAGTCTTTATTTGGACAAGAGAAAAGTTGGGGCCACTTGTGGAGGATTTAAGTGGGGATTTGAATTACCTGGTGGGGATACAGCCATCTTTATTATTATATCACATTAGTCCCCATGAAGAAATCAGAAATAGGCTGGCTGCGTATTGAAATCTTACAATGTGGTAAAGAGCAGCATTTTGTAATTGTACGGTAGGGGCGATTTACTATCAAGTAATCTTATTTTTGCTCTTGCCCAATATAAAACCAAAGGATGTTTTAAAAAGAAAGAAAAAGTTAGTGAAAGGCAGTTCTGAAAGGCTGTTGTAACCCTATACACGCAGGATGACCCAGAGCCGACATCTCCATGTGTGACATTGAGGGTCACAGGCTCACCACTTGGATACAGCCATCTTTATTATTATATCACATTAGTCCCCATGAAGAAATCAGAAATAGGCTGGCTGCGTATTGAAATCTTACAATGTGGTAAAGAGCAGCATTTTGTAATTGTACCGTAGGGGCGATTTACTATCAAGTAATCTTATTTTTGCTCTTGCCCAATATAAAACCAAAGGATGTTTTAAAAAGAAAGAAAAAGTTAGTGAAAGGCAGTTCTGAAAGGCTGTTGTAACCCTATACACGCAGGATGACCCAGAGCCGACATCTCCATGTGTGACATTGAGGGTCACAGGCTCACCCCAAGGATTAAGTGTCCCCAGCTGCAAAAGTGCTGGCTGAAGGCAAAGTAGACGTGGAGGGGGCTCTGGCGTAGGGAAGCCGTTGATGTTACCCACAGCGGAGACCTGCCACAGAGAAGAGAACTAAAGCCATTACCCAGAGTTTCCTGCCTTATTGTATCATGTCAGTGTTTTAACATCCTTTTAAATCTCTTTCCACCAAGTTTACACATGCATTAGTGTTGTCTGACTTTGTCACTGCTTTGTGGTTTGCAAAATACCAGAACAAGCTTGCTAGAGAATGCAAACCAAAGGAAAGGGTGTCAGTCGGGGGTCTTGGGGCTGGAGCTTGGATAGAGTGGAGAGATTTTAATGGCTTGGTCTGGGAAGTAGAGTGTTTTCGGCAGTACGAAGGCAGACTGTTTTTATGTGAGGCAGAAGACTTTTGCATCATACATGTTGTTTTGCTTTTGGATTTGAAATGCAGGTCTGGGAATTGGCGAGGTGGGAAGTGGTAGACAAGTGTCTCTTGTTTTGGCTGCTTTTGACTCTTTGAGGCTTTTGGTTCGTTTGTTTTATTTTGTTTTTGTAAGAGCCTTATTTTTGGAAAGAATGTCTTCCCTGGGTATCTGGTGGGACATCAAGTATGTCTCAGAAAGCGGAATAGTCAGGTACTCTTAGAAGTCATGGCGGGGGGAGAGTGGGCAGATAATGGAGGGTTAGCTAAGAAGACACTTGGCACCGGACTTTTGAATCTTGGGAGGACAGTTGGGGATTTCAGAGCTTTGAGGTGACAGTAGAGGAGACCAGGTGACACCTGTGTCCTTGGTACGTGTCTAGTACAAGTGATGGGGCCTAACCCAAGCTCATGCTGTGCTTGGAGCTCACCTGTCTTTTTTACGCCCAGTCTCCCTTGGTTCAGCCCTGCCGAGTCTGGTTATCTGGCCTTCGTATGCAGTTTGGGAGTTGCCCCAAAGCCTTCCAAATGAATTCCTTTCTACTTGAGCTAGCAAAGTTCTTTTGCTGTGGCTTGTGGCCATACATTCCAGCAAATAACCTTTCTTTCTACACTCATCCTTCCATCGTTCCCGCCCCGATTTCCAAACTTGATTCTCTCATCTGAGCCTGGAAATCTTTCCCTTCCTGCCTTTTCAGGAATTTTCTCACTTTGGATGTCCTCCTTCCCATACCTTTCTGGCAGCAAAGATACACTAACCAACACCTCCCCACCAGCCCCTTCCTCTGACTTCTGCTGCAGGGCGCTCTTTTGACTCACCCTTGGCCCCTTTGGCTTCATTTCTCTGTCTTGGTTACTTCCTCCTCCTTGTTTACACCCCTGCCAGGGCCTCTTCTTCCTCGTTCATAAGCTTTCTTATTCATTAATCTCTGTAACACCGAAGACACCTGCTGCAAGTGTGAGGATTTTGGCTTAACTGCCGCTGTGCCCCAAGGATCGGTCCAGGCCTTGCTGCTCTTGTCTCTCTTCAAACACTATGTAAAAGTACCCATGCAGTCTCCCCAGGATGCCTCTTCATCCCAGGACCCAATCTCTCTCCTGTGTGTTTCGACATAGGTACCTTCCTTTCTACAAACATTGCTTGTTTCATTGTTACCCCCATCCCTCCAGACTGAAACCTTAGAAAATCCTCTGATCCTTTCCTGTCTAATACCCACCAAGTTCCATCCTCAACCTGTCGTAATTCTGCTCCTTCCTTTCCATCCCTCTAGTACTTCCTGCATTCAGATGATCTTCACCTGATATCAGGGTCATTTCAGAGATAATTTTCTTTCTTCTAATGACCTTTGCTCTCATCTTTCTCATACACATCCAGTAAAGATTAGTGATCAAAAATATAATGAGCATAATATGAATATTTAAAATTTGGTCCTCCTTCGGCTTGAGGTAAACATTGTCCTTTTTCAAGTTCTTATCATGTTGTTTTCAGCATGAATTACTTTAGTGAGATGCTGACCACTGAGCATCCAATGTGAATTGATTGTCTGTCTGATACGATTGACAAGGTGTAGTAGAGGGATTTTTTGGAAGATAAGGAGGTCAACATTTTGTACTATAAAGGACTTTGTCTTAGAGTCAATGACTAAGATATTCTCTTTATAATTATAAAGCAATTAGATTTTAGAACTGGGTAGAACCTTTAAAAATTATTTAGATCAACTCCTTCAACCAAAATGTAGAGAGGTGAAGTCATTGGTTGGAGACAGAGCTCAAGTCTAATTCCCCACCACTCAAATCCCAAAACTCACATTTCCTTTTCTTTTTTTTTTTTCAAATTGTGGTAAAAAACACATGACATGAAATCTACCCTTTTAATTCTTTTTAAGTTTGGTAGTTTTGTATTATTAACTAAATTCACATAGTTGAGCAAGAGATTGCTAGAAATTTTAATCTTGCAAATCTGAAACTCTACACCCAGGCAATAACCACCCATTCCTTTCACTCCTCAGCCCGTGGAGGCCACGGGTCCACTTTCTGTTTGTAGGAGTTGGACTGCTTTATTTTTTATTTTATTTTTCACCAACTTTAGAGATCTCATATAAGAGGCATCAGACAATATCTGGTGTGTGTGTGTGTGTGTGTGTGTGTATGACTGGCTTATTTTACATAGGATACTATCCTTAAGGTTCATCCATATTGTAGCGTGTGACCGAATTTCCTTCTCTTTTAAGAATAATGTTACATTTTCTTTACTCATTCATACCATATTCTCTGAGCCCATCCATCCATCCATTGGTGGATATTTGGATGGCTTTCTCTCGTGGGCTACTAAGAATAGTGCTCTATGAAACTCGAAGTGCAGGTACCCCTTTCAGATCCTGATTTCAGTTTTGGGCGATACATATTCAGAAGTGGGATTACCGGATCATATGGTATCTCTCTTTTTAATTTTTGGAGGAGCCTCCACACTGTTTTCCACAGCAGCTATGCTGTTTCACATTCCCACCCAACAGCGCCTCAATTTCTTCACATCCCTCCACAGCGCTGCCCGATACAGCGAAGTCTTTTGTGACAAGAAGGGTCAGCTGAGGCGGCAACCTTCGTAGTTGTCTTCTTTGAGGAAATTGCCACAGCTTTCTATCAACCACCACCCTGATCAGTCAGCAAATACTGAAGCAAGACCCTCCCATCAGCTGAAAGATTACAACGTGCTAAAAGCTCAGACGACGGTTAGCATTTATTAGCAAGAAAATATTTTTTAATTCAACATGGTTTAATTTTTATTTTTTTAGAGATAATGCTATTGTACACTTACTAGATGACAGTGTAGTGTAACAAACATAACTTTTGTGTGCACTGGGAAACCAGAAAAAAAATGACTTCCAGAAAAATATTAATTATTGAATTATTTGCTTTATGGTGGCATTTGCATTATTGTGGTGGCCTGGAACTAAATCTGCACGATCTCTGAGATCTGCCTGTACTAAATAAACGGATATGAATTAATGCAGTAACACACACACACACACTTTAGATTGTATAGACCCAAGTGCGCTGGTCCTTCTTCAAGTTATTGCCGTGCACTCCCCTGGCCTGCGCTCCCCCGCCCTCTGGTGGCTGTCATGTGTACCTGCAGCAAATCTTTGTCTTCCTTGAGGACAGCCCCCCACTTGCACCCCCCTTCTTGCTCCAGGCAGTCCCAGAGCTGGGAAGAGCTTCCCTGGTTGTTAGCATCTGGGAGTCTCCCCCTGCTTTTTCCTCACTTTCTGGGCAACTCTCCTTTTGTGTGTATATGAGTTAGGTATATTATACAAATTGTGGGAGCATGGTTTCTTTCTTTCTTTCTTTAAAATTTTTTTTAAATTTTGCAGCTTTCTTTACTGTTATATTATCCTCTGTTCCTGACATACCGACTCAGCGTGCCTTGTAATCGGCATGGTGGGGTGTGTGTGTGTGTGTTTGCTTGCCATCAAGGGAAAACCTTCGTTTTCACTGCATAAAATTTAGAAACGTCTAAAGAGCAAACAATATCTGAAAAGAAAAACATTTAAAAAAGTTAACAGGGGAGAAAAAAATTGTAAACCTTAAACTACGATAAGTTAATTTATGAATTTAAAGCTAGTCTAATCAAAATATTATGAAGTTGGAATAGGGGATTTTTTTTCCAATTTTTTTAAATCAAAATTTATTCAGATATATATTAAATTACTCGTACAGACTTCTAATACATGCTCGTGAGTATCAAAATGGCATAGAAAAATGCTCATGCCATAGAAAAATGTTATTTTAAATGTTTGTATCCATGCCAAATTTCAATAGTTGTTAAAGTAATTGTGGATCTTTAATTTAAATCAAAATACAATACTTAATATTATCTAATTCTAGAGGGTCTGGTGATGTGAAAACAATATATTGGTAAGAATTATAGGAAATGACACTTTACTGGAGAAATAGTATCTGAAAACTATAATGCTAAATCTACTTGAATAAAAGCAATTGTAATATCAATTAAATAGCAGTATCTAAACCAAAAAGAGATAAGTGAAAACTACTTTAAAGACAGAAAACACATGCAGGTGTTATGCTGTGGTTGTGGGCGTTCAGGACCGGGTTGCGGTGAGCTCAGTCAAACATGCGGGTGTCCCTGGATGCGTGGGCCCTCGCGGCCTGGCTCTTCTCCTTCCTGGGGGTGCTGATGATCCAGGGGGCCCCCTGACACGTCTGGGCCTCCGTGGGCTGCCTGTGGGGGAGCAGGAGCAAAACGGCCACTTGGGAAAGGCGGGAAGTTGAACTCCGCTTTGGCCAACATTTGCCTGATGTGATCATTTTCTTTCCTTAGCTCCTTGACTTTTCGCTCGGTAAGCACAGCTTCCATCCAGCTCTCCTGGACTTTATTCGCATAGAAGAGGATGTCCTTTAGACAGTGCGAGGTGTTCTCCTCCAGTTCTCTGCGGGTGTCTTCGGCCATCTTCTTGTATAAGTTGCGAATCTGAGTTGCGGACTCGATGTTTCCACACGTGTAGGAAAGACTCTTCTCGATGTCTGAGCACTGCGCTTCCTTCTCCAATGATTTTCTCTCAAGTTCCCTGGTGTATTCTTGATACAATTGAGGCAGAATTTGAAGCTTCCGTTTCAACTGCTGAATCTCACTTTGAAGCTGTGAATTTTCCGTCTGCAAAGAGGCTTCCTTGGCTCGAAGATCTGTGATTTGTCCCATAAGCTCTTCATTGATTCGCTTTTCTTCCCACAGTTGTCTGGCTAGTTCCTCATTTTTCTCTTCAGCACTTTGAAGGGACACATTGGAATCAGCATCGTCAGTGACACCCTTCAGATCACCCTCTGACCGATGGATGGGCTGATTGTCATTTTCTGCTTCCCTCTTTTGCTTGACTTCCCAGTTGACGTGACCCAAGAGATCTCCAAGGAAACAAGGCCAGGGGATGGCCTTCAGAAGGTTTTCACCCAGTGGTATTAACTGGCTGACTTTATCTTTCAGAGCCCGCTGCAGTCCTGCGTTCGACTGCTCTAGCCTTTCTTTCTCCTGCTCCGTTTCCTGGAGTCTCTGCTTCCATCTCGCGATTTCTTGGGCTAGCAGTTCTGGACTCTCTAGAATGTCAGTGTTTCCATTCAAATCCTCCATTATTTTCTTCCAAAGTTGTTTTCCATTCTTCTCTGACATTCTTAAGATGGGTCTATCACCAGTCACTTGGGAAAGTTTAGGAGGCTGGGTCTTCTGCGCCATTTTCAGAAAGTCAATGGTGTTCTGAAGTGCCAGCCTACAGCGGTTAGTACTTACTGCTGAGAAGCATAAGGTTTGTAATGTGGGAAGACTGGCCTCCACCCCGGGCAGCCCTAGGGCATCATCAGCTTGTGTCATTGGTCCCATATTCCCACTACCTTTTCCACAGACTTTAGCGTGGGCCAAACACCTTTTGCCGAGCACCTTCACACTTCTCCAAATGTGTCGTTTCTTCGCTGTCAAAACCAGTATTACAATATATGCCAGGATCTCCCAGGGAAACTCATGGAGAACTGAAATATGTCTCCAGTTTTCAGAAATCACCAGCAGGGCACCCCACAGGGGCTCTAGGACCAACTGGAGAGTGGATCTGATGGCAGGCAGTAGGCCCTCCATGGCTGTGTAGGGCTCCACAGCTCTGCCTCCAAGGGCCAGTGTTCTATGGGTCTCAACTGAAGGCTCAGAACCCTGGGGGGGGGGTGCTCTGTCTCTAAGGTAAACATGTGCCTGGCAACCAGAGCAGATCAGTTGGGGTGGGGAAGGGGGAGGCCAGCCAGCTTCTAGAAGACAGTTTCCCCCTAACTTTGCCCTCAAATAGAAAGTGATCTCACTTCACTGAGTTCCCCCCACAACCTTTATTGAGATACAATTCACATACCATACAATTCATCCATATTAAGTGTACAAGTCCACGAATTTTTAGCATATATAAAGAATTATATAACCATCACAATAAGCTTATTTTAGAACAGTCCCATTACTGTAAAAAAAAGACCTTGCCAAACCTGTCATTTCTATCCCCTTTGCCCCCTTAGGCTGTCAGTAGGAAATCTAAAAATTTCTGGGCTTGACAAGTACCCTTAGGGCAAACCTTTCTTCCCAGTTGATGGACCTATCCACGTAAGCAGTTTCTCTGTCATATTGGCTTAGCAATTCCTCCCTGTCTTGGTCAGCTCTCTCATGTTTTAAAGACTTAAAAAAAGATTACTTTTTCAGGTTCTTTCACGTGTTTGCAAGTGGAGCGTGTCTCTGAGTGCTCAGGTGCACAGAAAGTCTCCCCTGGGTGCCTTATTTGCCCCACAGCTTGGATTTGAGATTTAGGATTCATCTCCCAGATGAATAGGCATCACTGAGCAGGGCTGGGTCCTGGAACAGGCCTGGCGGTTTGCCATGAGCTTGTGGTACTCAGTTCTGCTGCTTTTGTATGTGAAGCCACCTTCACTGGAAATGCCTTCCAGTTTGCTGATGGTATCAGATTTTTATGGCCCACAGAAGTCACGGAAATTTCTCCTCTGACTGGTATAATTGCTGAATACGCTGGGTGGCCATTCCCCAGAGAAAGAGGTCTGATGATTGAGGTGTCCTGTTTTAGAAATGGAATGTTGGGTTTGCATCTTCTGATAGGCTGACTCTTCCAAACTTGGGAATATTTACTCTATTTCCCAAAATAAACACCATCCATACCGGTTCCCCAAAAAACTATAATAGAGAAGCATAGGTTCAAAGATCTTTCTGTTCAAAAGACCTCTTAAGACGTACACACAAGACACTATAGAATTGAACTCATAGAGGTCCTCTTCTTATCTTATTGCCCTGGATAAGACAGTCATAACATCTAGACCTAGTGTCTTCATTGGTTAGTTTTATGTATACGGTTCTTCTTGAAGGTGAGCAAGTGGGGTTTGTCTGTCTTTTTCACTGCTGGTCCCCCACAGAGCCTAGCACAGAGCCCGTACAACTTTACTAAGGTTCACGATTCAAAAAGGAACCATGTGAATAATGAATCCAAGAATTCAGACCACAGATTTGGAACAAAGCGTATGAGTTTCAGAGAAGTAGACATTTTAGAAGAAAACTGTGCTTTTAACCCTAGATGCATTGTGAAACCATGTTTCTTTCCAAGGTCTTAGAGAAAAAGAAAGCCTTGAGTGTATTCCACTGCAAATGAGCAGGAAACAGCGTGAGTACTTCATGTGCTCAAAGTGACCACCTCTGTTCGAGAGCTAGCCAGGGATTCTTGAGAGCAGCCGATTTTCCTCATGAAAACTATGGGATTATGGGCAAAATAACAAAATGGGGGTCATGAGAATCCTGAGAACGACCGGATGGTAGCACAGATCTGGGTTCACATCTCTGCTGTGTCCCTGTGGACTCATCCTATTTTTTCCAGCCTTTCTTTCCTCCTCTGTGGGAGGGATGTCTTAGATTTATTGTAAGATGATGGGGCACTTCAGCACCATGCCTGGCATATGGGACAAGTTCCATGTATGTTGGGTTTTGTTCATTTCTCTTCCATGATTTGAAAAAATAGCCACGAGAATACTTCTCTGGTTTTTTTAAGGATTGGAAAAAAAAAAAAAAAGCAAACCACATAAAATAGGTAAGCTATTTTACCATAAGTTGATGTTGATCGTAAGACCAACTAGATTGGAAAAAAAAAATCTTCAACTAAAAGGGGCTTGTTGTTTTTCTGCAAGCACAGCCATATGCAAGAAATAGGGGCCAGAATCAAATTAGAAGAAAAAGGTGGGAGGGATTCCTTCACACACAGTCTCTATAACTTATTTAAAGTAAACCTCTAAGACAGTGCTTCTCAAACTTGACTTTGTATCATGGGAGGCCTTGTTAAAACACAGATTCTTGTCAACTCCCTCCATCCCCCCAGCCCTGCCATTTCTGATTCTACAGTATAGGGTGGGTCCTAGGAATTTTCATTTCAAATAAGATGATAGTAATATTCTAATGCTGGTCCTGGGACCACACTTTGAGAACCATTGCCATGGAGGTGATTCTCCACCTTGGTTGTACCTTGAGATCACCTGGGGAGCTTTACAAAGTACCAATGCCTGGGCTCAACCCAAACATGAGTTGAGAAGTTCTCATTTCACTGGTTCTGGGTGGAGTCTGGATGTCAGGAGTTTTAAAAGCTTTTAATGTGCAAAAGTTAAAAATAATTTCCCCGTCCGTTCTGGTATATTTTAGAAAAGAATCATTCAATTATTCATTCATTCAATAAATACCAGTCGAGTATCTACTATAACCTGAGCTCTGTGGGAGGTGCTAGGGATATGGATATAAATCGGACGGACAGAGGAAGACTGCCACATTGATAACTCATGAGGTGACTGGCATACCAATGAACATATTTACAGAGAGCTGTTAAGAGCTGTAAGTGGGGGCACCTGGGTGGCTCAGTTGGTTAAGCAACTGCCTTCGGCTCCCATCATGATCCGGGGTCCTGGGATCAAGCCCCATGTTGGGGCTTCTCCCTCTGCCTGTGTTCTTTCTCTCTCTGTCAAATAAATAAATAAAATCTTAAAAAAAAAAAGCTATAGGTGGAGAGCAATGAGGTTTAAGTGAGCAAAGACTTCATTAAGGAACTCTGAACTTAGTTTTGAAGAATGAGCCTTTTTTATGGGCAGAGACTGAGGGGAAGAAGATTTTGGGGAGAGTTCTGGGACTGGGAGTGGACACAGGATGTGTTCACAGGTGTTCTCAGGGAGCTGGAGCCTGGTTAGGTGGTATGCAAGGAGGTGGGAGAAGTTGTCTAGACTCAGGGGAAGTGTTTCAAGATTCTGGGAGGAGAGTGATACAACTGGGTTTGATCACTGGCTACATCGAGAGAAGGGAGACCTACCTGAGAAATGTTCTTTAGATAGAAAAATCTCTATCATTTTTTAAAGATTTTATTTATTTATTTATTTATTTATTTTAGATTGAGAGAGAGAGCACGTGGGGAGGAGGAGGGAGAGGGACAAGCTCAGATGCAGGGCTCGATCCCAGACTGAGATCATGATCTGAGCTGAAACCAAGAGTCGGATGCTGAACCCACCGAGCCACCCAGGCGCCCCTGGAATAATCTCTATCTTGAGGTTATATCTAGGATATGCTCCAGACATATACAATCAAGACACCCAAACATCACAGAATAACAGGAAACTAAGACACCAGCTTCCTTCTCGTTAGCTAACTCCCACATTTCTGATCTGATTTTGCCGGGGGAAAAGAAGGATACATTCATTTTCATTGCAAGCCTACCTCTTTGGACTTTGGAAATATGGGTAGAAAAAGAGTTAATGCGGAGAAAGAAGAGACCAGACAGGAGAAAAAGGGAACGGAAAAGACTCCGAGGTTTGGAACAGCACAGAAGGGTGAATAAAAATGGAAGCTGTGGAAACATGTTTCTCACCTGCCCCCTTCTGCTCCTCCTCTGAAACCCCGCCCTAGGAGGCCAAAGGCCATATCCGGTGGCCTGCACTGCCACCTGCAGGTGAGGTCCTGAATCACCGCCGGAATTTTATGCTGAGCTTTGGAGAAAGCAACATGTCACCAGAATACACCTGGGCTGCCATCAGGTTGCCCTCAAGCTGGGCTAGCAGGTAACTATTCTGTTCCTTACATTTCAGACTGGCTGACTTTTAAAGGATCATTCTTCATGAATATTAAAAGGTACTTTTTTCTTCTCTGTTTTTACATCTCTGAAGTCCAAGCATGTCTTGCAATTAATCGTCAGTTTAATCCACAGACTGTTTTCCCCACTGTGATACACAAAGGAGCATCTTACAATTGATATCATCTCATACTTGGAGAAATATGGCAATATTTATTTTGCGTACATCAGAGGCGCGGCCTGATGGACAAGGCATGACTTTTGGAACGTGAAAGATCTACTGTCACCTTGAATCTCTAATACCCCTTCTTTCTTATATTCTGGATCTCCATTATTTACTAGTTACTTGATTTTTGGCAAGTTAATTATCTGAGTCTCAATTTCTTCATGCTGTGTATCTTCATCCTATGTATCTTCTATGGTTTTGTCAGAGTTAAGTGATACTCTATATAAAGTCCTTGAATGGCTCCCACCTAGCCTATTAAAGCACTCATTAATTAAGTCTTAAGCAGAAGCCACTATCTTTGCCCACTGTAATTCAAAACCTCCCATCACCAAACTGTGTTTTCCTTTGTGCCCTTAAAACTAGGCAGCTCGGCTTCTGCTTTATTTTGATAAACCTGGAAGTGCAGAGCCCAGCCTTCTAAGTAAAGCTTTTCCAGTGCTTAAGGCAGTCGAACCTAAATGAAACCGAAAAATGACAAGGAAAACAGGTAATGCTATCTATCGCTGCCCGCTGGATTCCGTTTGTAGCTCTCCCTAGCAATCACAGGATAAAAGAAAGCCCCGTGTTGAAGGGCAGGGCGTAAGCAGCTGGGTCTTGAAGCCTCAGTTAGCTCTGCAGGGAGGCAGCTCTGAGGAGCACCCCGATGGGCATAGAGCTTATAAAGATGTCTTGGAGCAGGCTTTCATGTTTGCCAAGCGGCTGCCCCTTCAGCCCCCTAATATCCCTTCTTTCTTAAATGATATGAAATTGTACAGTCCAAGTTCTTAGCACAAGTCCCAAGGAGAGGGAAGCAGCAAGAAAAGGGGAAGCAATCAAAGCTTTTCATGGTGCCCGCCCTGTGCTCTCTCTTCTTGGTAAAACCATTGCATTTCTGGGGGCTGCGTTGGGAGGAGGAGCTGAAGGGGGAGAAATGGAGATTTTTTTTAAAGGTTGATTTGTTTGTTTTAGAGAGACAGAGAGAGAGAGTGCAAGAGAGAACAAGCAGGGAGAGAGGCAGAGGGAGAGAACCTCAAGTAGACTCCCTGCTGAGCTCAGAGCCTGACATGGGGCTTGATTCCAGGGTCATGAGCTGAAACCAAGAGCCAAACACTTAACTGACTGAACCACCCAGGAACCCCTAGATGGGAATCTTGAAATACTCCTCCTGCCTGGGTCCCCCTCCCGCTGTCCCTCTGTCCCTATTCCTAGCCATTGTTCAATTTTTTCTTCACAGCTCTCCTACATAGGTTGTAAGCTCAGTTGATACCTTGGGGTCCCTGATGGATTAAGAATCTTGCAGGTATGTGATAAAGTTTGAATCCAGGTTGATGTGACATCCACTTGTGGGTTTTGTTTTGTTTTTTCCTGGAGAGCGCCCCGCCTCACCACATTACCTACCCCAAGTAGAAACCACCCCCAGGACCATGAGCTCATGATCTGAGCCAAACCAAGAGCCCATTGCTCGACCAACTCTACCCTTCCCCCCAAGGCGCCCCTGTACGGGGATTTTTGTGCAGGTGTCAGCACCCCTAAATCCTGTGTTATTCAAGGGCCAACTGTATATGTACACATACGTATAGAAGTCTGTGGACACACATACACACACGCGCCCAGGGCAAAAGGCCACAGTTAGGCACAGCTGAGGCTTTTTACCGGACTTACAGCAGAAAATCAGACCCAAACCAAATTGCTCTGAGCCTTCTTTTTTCACGGACTCTGTAAGATCCTGGAAAGGAGCCTCAGAGATTTCTGTAGTAAAGATGAGCAGAGTGGCAGATCTTTGGAATAAGATGTGCTGAGATCTGGGGCCGCTTGCGCAGCATGGGTGGGGGACCGGAGGGGCTGTGCTCCTGGATATGGAGATGCCTGATGCTCCCGGATACGGAGATGCCCGGTGCTCCCAGATACGGAGATGCTCAATGCTCCCAGATACGGAGATGCTCAATGCTCCCAGATACGGAGATGCCCGGTGCTCCCAGATATGGACATGCCTGGTGCTCCCTGATAGGGAGATGCCTGATGCTCCCGGATATGGAGATGCCTGATGCTCCCAGATACGGAGATGCCCGGTGCTCCCAGATATGGAGATGCCCGGTGCTCCCTGATATGGAGATGCCTGGTGCTCCCAGATATGGAGATGCTCGATGCTCCCAGATACAGAGATGTCCCGTGCTCTCCGATATGGAGATGCCCAGTGCTCCCAGATATGGAGATGCTCGGTGTTCCCAGATACGGAGATGCTCGGTGCTCCCAGATACGGAGATGCCCGATGCTCCCAGGTACGGAGATGCCTGGTGCTCCCCGATATGGAGATGCCTGATGCTCCCCAAATGGAGATGCCTGGTGCTCCCAGATATGGAGATGCCTGGTGCTCCCAGATATGGAGATGCTCAATGCTCCCAGACACGGAGATGCTTGGTGCTCCCAGATACGGAGATGCTCGGTGCTCCCAGATACGGAGATGCCCGGTGCTCCCCGGTATGGAGATGCCTGATGCTCCCAGATATGGAAATGCTCGATGCTCCCAGATACTGAGATGCTTAGTGCTCCCAGATATGGAGATGCCCGGTGCTCCCAGATATGGAGATGCCCGGTGCTCCCAGATAAGGAGATGCCCGGTGCTCCCAGATATGGAGATGCTCAATGCTTCCAGATATGGAGATGCCTGGTGCTCACAGATATGGAGATGCTCGATGCTCCCAGATACTGAGATGCTTAGTGCTCCCAGATACGGGGAGATGCCCGGTGCTCCCCGATATGGAGATGCTCGGTCATCCCCAATATGGAGATGCCCGGTGCTCCCAGATATGGAGATGTTCGGTGCTCCCAGATACGGAGATGTCTGCTGCTCCCAGATATGGAGATGCCTGGTGCTCCCAGATACGGAGATGTTCGATGCTCCCAGATACGGAGATGCCCGGTGCTCCTTGATATGGAGGTGCACGGGGCTCCCCGATATGGAGATGCCCGGCCGTGCTGAGTGGGGCAGTGGCTCTGTGCTTCAAAGCCTGGGACTTCCAGGAGCAGAGGTATAGCTCACTCCGGGAGCCCCAGCGGGAGGTGGACACCGCTCCGCTTCTACTCTCCTAGCGCCAGCGGGAGACTGCGTCATCCCCTCTTTGACAAATGGGGACTCCAAAAGTGGTACCTGAGTCACAGAACGTTGGCATAGAAACATAACAAAGCACTCAAGGAGCACTATGGCCAGAGGAAGGAAGACTAGGGAAAACGTCAAGAACGCAAGTAGACAATGAATTTCAGATAAAGACTTAAATTAAAGATAGATTCAGGACTTAAATGATCTACTCAGCAAATTTACTGGAAAGCTACCAGAACTTCATCTCTAGCCCCTGACTTGAACTAAAGCCTCTCACTGGCCTGGGTCGCTTCTGATGCCCCAGGAAGTGCAGAGCCCTGTGTCCATGGGCTCAAAGTTCTCAAAAATTTGCAAAACAAAGTTACTTTATTTAACTTATTTATTTTTAAGATTTCATTTACTTATCTGACAGAGACAGAGAAAGAGTAGCAGGCAGAAGGAGAGGGAGAAGCAGACTCCCCACTGAGCAGAGAGCCGGAGGTGGGGCTCGATCCCAGGACCCTGGGATCATGACCTGAGCGAAGGCAGACGCCCAAAGGACTGAGCCACCCAGGTGCCCCAAAACAAAATTATTTTAAGCACCAGCAGCTAAGACCGCTGTCTCTTCTCCCCTAGAGCAATAGGTTTTCCTTGTGGGCCCAGGACTGAGAGATCCCGGGACATGGGACTTTCAGTGCTAAAATCGGCCAACTCCAGGGCAAACTGGGATGAGTCAGTTATCCCACTTTCCATTCTTCCCTTCCTACATCTCTGTCATCAGATGGCACTGGAAAAAATACAGAGCCTATGGGATCTGGCAGAGGGGAGATTGAATAAGGGATGCATTTAGTTTTGGCCTGGTGGGGTAGATGCCTGTGGTTGGCGATCATTTTGCGTTAAGTTATGGATAAGTGTTGCAGTGTAGATCAGCGTCCAGGGTGCTAGCACTGACCCACTCAGCATTCTCTGACCCATCACAGCGCCCCACTCAGCATTCTCTCACCAAGACACAGAACCTCAGCTCACGCCACATTATGACCATGTCCTACTGCGCCCGGCACCTGGAGAACAGGTGTAGTGGGGGAGAACAAGGTTTGGAGAGTACAGGGCCAGAAATCAATGTGTGGAAAGCCTTCCAATGATCAAATATATACAATTGATGATAGAAGATGGAATTCTCATTGGTATTTAGTCAAAATGGAAGTTCTCCCCTCTCAAGAATCAACTCCAGAATGCAGTGTTATACCAACACAAAGGCATCATGTATTTTTTCTTTTTGGGAATTGAGTGAAGTGTTGTTTTTCAGATTTCCTATTTGAAAGGTTTTATAATGAATGTGTTGGTGTCTGAATTCATATGTGTGATACATCCCAATTATCAAGAACAAAACAATTTTTGATCAAGTCTACTAAAGGAAAGGCTAACTTTTCTTGCTATTTTCTCTATGGAAAATATACAATTGCAATTATATAGTGAGGTGATCAAAGAATATGAAGCCAAAAAATGTAGGAAAATAAAAACACTACTACAGACATGTATTAAGCGGTCATTTCATAAAAAATATTATGCCATCTTTCTGGATTAGGGGGATAGTTGAGATATTTGTCAACATATTAAATTTTTTTTCTGTTGTGATTTCTTTTCACACTTTGGACAAATACTCACTTTTGTATCAAATTTTGTGTTTATGTTTGCATTTTTCATAAAAGGTCTTTTAATAAATAAAATTACATGAATTTATTCCTCAGCCCTGGATCTTTCTCTGAAAGAAATGTATAAAAATCCTACAAGAACAGATAGGAGTCTATATGCATTTAAAGTGGTGGGGTCCTCAGGCAATGTGGAATCCTACAAAGCATTAAAAAAAAGATAAGCAAATTTCACTCTATAAATAGCATGGTAAAAGATGACTTCAGTAAAGTCAATAGAAAATTATAAATTTTGAAAAATATGTTTGCAACCCAGATAGCACAGAGTGTTATCATCTAAACTGTATAAGGAGATCTTAAAACCAACAAGACGAGAATGCACAAACCATTTGAGAAAAAATAACCTAAGATGTGAAGAGGCAGCATTTCTTTTAAGCACATGTATTAGGCCAGAAAGCACATTGTAGCAGTTAATTTAGCTTTAATATTATACAGACCCAGAAGTCTGATAACAATTAAGTCAGAGAATGGGAGCATAATAACCAGAAGAACCCATTCACATGGGAACATGAAACACATCTAAATAACTCATGGGCCAAAGAATCCATCATGGAAATTAAGCAATTCTTGAGAATTGGACAATAGGAAGAATACCTCATATCAAAATTTGTGGGCGGGGCGGGGGGGCTCCTGGGTGGTTCAGTTGGTTAACCCTCTGACTCTTGGTTTTGGCTCGGGTCATGATCTCAGGACCCTGGGAAAAGTTGTGGGAATGTCCCTAAAGCTAGAGCCTTAAATCTTTATATTGGGAAAGAAGGTTAAATGAACTAAGTGTCCATCTCCAAGAAAATTCTTAATAAGGATACGGTACCCGAAGAAGTCAGAAGGAAGAAAAAATACAGAAGCACAAGTTAATAAAATAGAACACAAAGAAAATCACTCAAAAAAAAGGAAAATGCTTCCTTTGCTTTAATTAATAAAATGGAAAATTCTGATGTGGTTGAGCAAGAAAAGAAAGAAAAGGCATTAATAAATATTAGGAACTAAAAGGGTCACGATTAGAGATACAGTGTAGATAATGGTAAGAGAAAATCATGAATGAATTTACACCAACTAATTAAAAACGGAGATATATGGATCATTTTCTAGAAATTATTTAGTTCTGATTATATTTATCTAATTTTCTAATTGCACAAGTAACTTAACAGAAATTGTATTTCAAGAAGAACCAGAAACCAGAATTGATGTTTAACCATTACAATATTTTTTTAGAATCAGTAAATGACAGTCTATTTCCTGAATTGACTCGGGTCAGATGTCTTAGGAGCTAATTTTTGCAAAAATGAAGAAATACATTATCCGCATTTATACATAATATTTCAGAAAGTAGAAGAAATGAAGTGAGCCTCCTTAACTCCCTTTCTGAAGTTAATAATGACTTTGACACCAGACTGAAAAAGAACAGCACAAAATGTATTATGCAATCTCTCTCATGAAAGTAAACTCAAAAATCCTGAATAAATAGTAGCAAACAGAAGTTACCACCTGATTATTTTTAAAACCATTATGATCAAGGTTGATTTATCATGAGACTTCCTGGATGATTTAAGACGAGAAAAAACTATAAATGCAATTCATCACACAAACTAATTTAAAGGATAAGAACTTTCTAAAGTACCCAAATGGACATAAAACAAGAATTTATTAAAATCCAATATCCATCTAAGATTTGCATAGACACATATGCACACACAAAGCATAGAAAGCTAAACCTTAACTTATAAATATTATCTAATTCAACACTACAAACTACTTTATGTTTAATAGTGAAATGGAGAGCCATTATTTTGCAAGTCAGGAACAAGGCAAAGATGAGTCCAGTGCAGTAGGAAAAGGTAGAAACAGCTCTAAAAAATGATGAGCTAGTTTCTATGGAGGAAAAACAGATTTTATTGAATGATGCAGAGTAAAGGATTAAGCAAGCTCTTGGATTGGAAGACAAGTTTTCATAAAGATGCCAATTATTTTCAAATTAGTATATAAATTTCATGCAATTCTAATCAAAATCCAATCGGTTTTTGGTAGAACTCAAAATGTTCATTCTACAATGTATATGGGAAGCATAAGGCAAAAAAGAACCCCTGAAAACAAACAAACAAAAAAACCCCACATAATTGTGAATTAGAACAAGGTAGAGAGACTCACCCTACCAGATATTCATATTTATTATAAAGTAATACCAATTAAGAGAGTGTGTATCAGTGCATGGTAGAAAAAAAGCAAGTTCAGGAAAGATAATGTACCTGACACTATTTATGTCAAGCGCCAAACATACAAAAATAATATGATTTATGCACATGGAAGAAAATGTGCAATGAAAACATAAAAATATTAATAAAAGTGTCAGTTATCAGAGGCACCTGGGTGGCTCAGTCAGTTAAGCTTCTGCCTTCAGTTCAAATAATGATCTCAGGATCCTGGGATCAATGGAGCCCTGTGTTGGGCTCCCTGCTCAGCGGCGAGTCTGCTTCTCTCTCTCCCTCTGCCTCTCCCCCCGCTTGTGTGTGCTCACACTCTCTCTCTCTCTCAAATGGATAAATAAAATCTTTTTAAAAAAAGAAAGTGTCAATTTTCAAATTTCAGATTTGTAGTTCCTTTAAATGGGAAGAGAGAGGTACAAATCCACAGAGGCTATAGCTACAATTGTAATGTTTTATTTAAAAAAAAAAAATTCTAAAGCAGAGATTCCCAATTTTCTTGGTTCATAGCACCTTTATTATCTCCATTCTTTTGTGATGCTACCCAAGTTGAAAGAAATGTCTAAAGGTTCCCTTTATTAAGTATTTAGAGTCCAAAAATTTTGATAGTAATGGTTGTGAGGTGTCCAATGTCCCCATGTGTCCCTTGAAAACTAAAAACATACGATGGCATTCCTATGAGTTCCCTGTGGCACACAGTTTGGGAACCACAGATTTTTAAAACAGATCTTGAAAATAATCTAAATTCAACCAAGCTAGTTGATAGATCCAAGAAAGTTTGTTGTATTTTCTCTCTACTTTGATGAATTGGGCTGAGTGCTTTGCACAAGTCATTCCATTTTGTCCTCACAAAGGATCCTGTGTTCTCTTTGTGTGAGAGGAAACAGAGGTTTAATAAGTTGGAGAAAATTCGCTGTCACACACTTGTAAGTGCTGAGGCCTAGACTGAAGCCAGTCCTCTCTGATTGAAGGCAACCGGGTCATGCGTTAATGGGACAGACCACTACTGAACATGTGTTTCAGGTACTAAACCCTGTCAGCCAAGGGAGAGTGGACATAGCCATTGTCCTTGCACATGTGGTGGGAGACAAACAGGGAAGGAGTGTAAGCACCGGGGAAAACGTGTGTTCAACCCAGGAGTGAGCAGTCAGAAGTCAGGAGGGGGTTGGGGTTGAGTTTGTGCTGAGGCTTGCAAGATAAATACACATTTGTTTATGGGGATCCACCAAAGTACAAAGACAGAGAGATAAGGAACCCTGTGGTCCTCTTAAAAAGCAATGGGTTATGCCCCAATGGCCAGGGCAAATATTAAATTATTTGTAAGGACTGCACCGTGCTCTTACCCCCCTCCCTTGGCCCCCAAAGTGTTAGTGACTTTGACTACTCAGAGTCCAATTCCATTTTATTTCTATCATATCTTCCCATTCCTCCCAAACCAACCATAAGAGCTTTACACTAAAGATACATCTTTTACATGTCGAGTGACAGCTTACTCATTTCTGTATTTCCTAAGACCTCAGCCTATGTCCTGAATATGTTCTAAAGGAAATAGTAATTTTGAATATGTTTTTAAAATCTGGATTGTTTGGGCTCACAAGTATTAAGCCGAAGGAAAAAGGAAAGGCTCAGTGGGTTTTCATATATGCTCTAGCTGTCCTATGAATCCCCTGGGTCTTAGGAATTTACAGAAAGCTACAAGAGTCCCTGCCATCTTGATGTAAACTTCTAATGTTCCAATTGCAAAAGCAAGTGAATGTTCTCAGCAGTCCTGGCTTCAGAGGTCCCTGGGAAATAGAATTCCATTTACACAGCAAGGCTCTGGGTCAAAAATCTGCCTGGGTTAAGTGGTGACTTTCTCTCCTTTGAAATTCATTTGAGTTCTGTTTCCTGCCTGTGTAGTCCTCCCCTTCTTGTGATGACAAACCTTGGCTTACCTTTAGTCTGGGTTTTCTAGGTCTCAACACCAAACTTTAAACTGCTTGTTTTGGGGTGCCTGGGTGACTCAGTCGTTAAGCGTCTGCCTTCGGCTCAGGTCATGATCCCAGGGTCCTGGGATCGAGCCCCGCATCGGACTCCCTGCTCGGCGGGAAGCCTGCTTCTCCCTCTCCCTCTCCCCCTCCTGGTGTTCCCTCTCTTGCTGTGTCTCTCTCTGTCAAATAAATAAAATCTTTAAAAAAAAATAAAATAAACTGCTTGTTTCTCCTTTTGCTCATACTGGTTCCATCCCACCCAGCAATCATCTATTTCCCTTGTGAGTTCAGAAGGTCTCTGAAAGACGAGGCATGTGTGGGTCACACCACCGCATTGGGGATGCCCGTGTTCATACATCCACGTGGATCATAGAAAAACAGGCTCATGGCACTATGTTCTTTAGGATCACTAAGCGCAGCCTACACACAGCAGACCGATACGGGTGAACAGCCAAGCCTTATGGGATCTGAAACAAAAACAAAAAACAAAAAAACAAAACAAAAAAAATCTTCTGGGATCTGGATGAAGGAGACAAAAATTTACTTGTGAGATAAAAATTATCAAAATCTTTGATTTTTGTATTTCGGGGGGGGTTGCCATCAGCCCGGAAACTGCTTTTTCCATGACTTGGTGCAGCACAGAGTGGCACAGAAAGAGATCCAGGAGAACAAAAGCAAAAGGATGCTTTTCCAGAGTGACAAGTACCTGCATCACACATCCTGCAAGTTTTACTCTAGAAGACAGAAGCTCCTGCAGGAGGGGCAGTTCAGCGCAGACAGCGAGAGCTGTGGAAATGGAGTACAGCGATCTCTGTACCAATATATACAACTTCTGTTGCATTTGTAGAGACCCCTCTCTTTCTGCCACAGTTTAGTGTCAACGGTCCCGATTAAGTGCAGGAGCACTCCAAAGACGGTGGCACGGGACGTGGAATATGTGGGGTCCAAGTTAGGAATCATCAGAGCAAAACAGTGAAAGAAGGAGAGCGACAGATTCCAAGCTGAGATACCCTCCTTCCCACAGAGGTGTGGTGGCAACTTCTCAGTGAAGGAGGTACATGGCTCTGGGACCCTACCGTCCGGTCCATAGAATTGGTGCCTGGATGCTGCTGCTGTAAATTAATAGTTTGTTCAACCGTTCTGTCCTTACCACATCCTGATTTACTCTTTTAAAAAAAAAAAAGATTTATTTATTTGAGAGAGAGCATGCGCACAAACAGGGGGGCGGGGCAGAGGGAGAAGGAGAAGCAGGCTCCCAACTGAGCAGGGAGCCCCACGCGGGGGGCTCGATCCCAGGACCCTGGGATCATGACCTGAGCCGAAGGCAGATGCTTAACCGTCTGAGCCACCCAGGCACCCCTTAAATATGTGTTCATTTTTTTTTTAAAGATTTTATTTTGAAGTGATCTCTACACCCAGCGTGGGGCTCGAACTCACAACCCTGAGATCAAGAGTTGCACGCTCTACCGAAGTAATTTAATAAGCATGTAATTGGAACTTCAGCAGAAATTAAGAATAGAGTCAACATCACACTCTAAAAATATAGACCAGGCAGCAGGCGATATCGTTGTGAGAACAAAATGGAAAAAAAAAAAAAAAAAAGATTCAGTAGTGGCGCGGCCAGGATGAATTGCACAAGATTTATCACTAATGGAATTGTGGGAATGCCTGCCCAATATTGCCAGGCCTCCTAATTGTCCAAGAGCTGCCAGTAACCCAGATTTTGACTTGAATTCAGTAGATTTTTGACATGTCGACGTGAGTGTAATGAGGCCAACATTTTTTTGGCCAAATTAACATATATGTGTACAGGTGAATCCAAAGACCCCTAGTTTGTGGGACCTGCTGTGTGTGGAGCCGACTTATCATTATATTCTAGATGCTGGTGCCTGAGCCAGCAAAGGCTGCTTACCGAGTCTATTGGTGAGAAATACTTTACCGTTTCTGCAAGTCTGTTTTTCCATCTGTTTTCCGTCTTTTGTCAATAGGACACCCTTGTGAGTCTCAAGCATTTTGGGGAATTGGCCACTATGGTCGTCGTGGGTTACATCGAGAATGCCAAATATCTTAATTTAAAATATGTTATACAGCAATATAGTATACTTACATGGAATACTGAAGTTGCCTGAGCTCAGGAATGCCAAAAGTGTTCCTTTCTATTGCAAACTCTAATTGGTGTTCATATGGTCTGCCTGACATGCAGTGAAGAGAACAGATCTCAGTTGGGAAGAACACAATGATTGTTTGCATCACAGCATTGCTAGATGGAAATCCTCTTCCAGATATGGGCCATATCTGTCTTGATCCTCACCTGAACATTTTCCAATGAGATCCTAAGTGCCCTGCAAGCTGAAAACACAAACATGAAATCTCACGTTAAAAGCTGATTATCTGTATAGTGATGGGTGAGAGAATTAAGCTCTCCATTCGTAAATATTTGAATGCATGCTGCATGTCTGGCACTTACATAGGCAATGGGGATTCAGAAGTGAATAAAACAAGCAAAAATCCCTTCCCTCATGTAGTTTAATTATAAGGCTAAGGGGTGAGGGGAGACTCAAGAAAGAAACAGCTAAAATAGAGACACCATAGAGTGTATTACAAAATGTTAAGTGCAATGGGAAAAGGGGGGATTTAGGGACTCTCTGTGTGTATGGGGGGTAGATCACAATTAACCAGGATCAAAAATTAGCAGTCGGAATATTTAAAACATTCCATTTAGAAATGGAACGGGCATGCATACGCCCTGACCCCCCCATCCTCCAATGGTATTACATGGCATTTCCACCACTTAATGCACTTGCACAACCTTCCAGTATCTGGAGTCACTCGAGGTATCCCTCTCCATCCCCAACATAAATTAACATGTACAATATCTGGTCATTGTTTAGAAGGTCCAACGAGGCCCATGCATTCTAACTAATTAATTAAAATTAGTTCTAAAAAACTCGGAGATTAAATTCTGACTTCGTAGATGCCCAGTTATGCACCTGAGGGGTTGTAGTCTTTCTAGACTAGCACAATCAGGGAGAGTGTCCCAGGGCTAGCCTGACCACTCAGTGGACCACACATGGCTTTATGCTGAGGCGTGACGGAGACACAGGTAATGAAACCCAGAAAGAAAACTCAAATCCCTGAGTGGAGAAGAATTTGAGACAATTTCTCAAATAAAAGGGCATACAACAAGGGAAGCTGTTCTCTCCAAACAGAACAGATAGAATGAAAAACGAGGGAAGGTGTCCCCCGCACTGACTCATGTTTAGCACCTGTTTACAGAATTCATTTAATTTGAATAAAATGTGATCAACACGTTATGGTTACTTTCTTAGGGCAGCCTTTGGCCTCACTCAAATAGTCCAAGTACAGAATAGTACAGAGAGTCTCCAAGAAATCTTCGGCACCTAAAAATAGCCTTCTAAATCAAGGTCATGCGGTGCCTGGGTGGCTAAGTCGGTTAAGCATCTGCTTTCAACTCATGTCATGATCTCAGGGTCCTGGCATCGAGCCCCACATTGGGGCTCCCTACTAAGTGAGGAGTCTGCTTCTCCCTCTCCCTCTACCTCTGCTCCTCACCCCTGCTCATGCTCTCCCTTTCAAATAAATAAAATCTTAAAAAAAATCAAGGTCATAGTGAGGATTCTAAGAATGAAGAAAATTATCTTTTCAAAAGCAAAGTGTGAATCCCAAAAGGTGAATGTGATTTTTGTACCTGGAATGAGGCAGAACGTTTCTTATAATGGGCTTCTCTGTGATTCAGTGTTTTGGGTTCATGATTAACTTAGTAAAATATGTATAAATTAAAAGGTCCAGAATAATTCTATGCACCTTGGATGGCAATGATCAGAATTTAGTTGAAAACCGTTTTCATCTCCAATTTCTGGCTCGTAGTCAAGCGGTATATACTTATTAGTAAGTCTGTCCCTTTAATCAGTTACATGCCTCACAGTCTCATTTGATCTCTATGATGATCTTTCAATATAAATGAACTCATGAGCTTCTGAAAGGAAAATGATTCTCCTGACCCAAATGACAATCCCATAGAATTGTTATTTATTTATCAAAAAAATTGCTGGGATCACAGGCCAGGTCAGCTGATCCCCGTTTTAGAACTGTGTGGACAGAAGTTTCTTTTTTTTTTTTTTGCCTGATGCCATTGTCCCAAAAGCAAAGCTGCAGACAGTGGTACATACATGATAAATCTCCAACAAAATAAGAAAATTCACATAAAGCAAACTATTCATTTTAAAAAACTGTTTTTCATCCTGAGATTTTTATCCTGAAATTGAAGAAACAGTAGCTGGTAGAGATTTTTTTTTTTTTTTATGTGAGTGCACGTCTGTACTTGACACATTTGAGTTTGCGTCTCATTTTCATCTTCTAACTTTTAAAAGATATATTTTACTGATAAAAATGCAAAATCTGGGGACAACTGACCTAGAACACTTATATCCTTCTCTATTCTCCTCTCAGGACACAAGATTGGACTTCAACTATGAATGATCTAAATCTTTAGAAAGTTCAAAAATTGGCTGGATGAAAGATCAAATAACACATCAAAAAGCTGAGATGTATCAATGTGTCAGGGTTCAAAAATAATGACTTACAGTCAGTGATAGGAATGCTTTTCCACTGTGTCTATTTTGAGGGCAAGCCTGAAATTCACAACTTAGCAGACAAAGTAAAAGATCTGTGGGGAAATGTGACGAATTTGTCATTGCTCAAATCTAGTGCTCAGCCTTGGGCTGAATTTAGTATTAATCTTGATAGAGGCATGTTTGCAGTGGACAGAGAATAAGAGAAATGCATGTAGGATTTATTGAGGATGCAGTAAAAAATCCATTTTTTTAGGGCTATTTTTCTTCCACAATAAATGATTAGGGGAGGAAAAAAAGAAAAGCTTAAAATTGGTGTCAAGCTCTTTATTCCAACCATTTGGGATTAGCTGGAAGAGAAATATGTCTGCTTATAATGAATCACTTTTGATGAAGTTGAAAAGAGGGAGGGGAGAGAAGTATCCAGCAAGCAGAGGTTTGGGAGGATTTCCTGAAGTCCCTACACTGCAGTTCACCAATAGTAATGGACTATCAATGAATTTTTACCAACTGAATTTAATACATAAGCTGAGTATAGTCCTTAAATTCTATGAGGAAATATATGTTACGAAATGAGAATATACCACTCCTCCCTTTCCAGAGAAAGACATTTTTCTCATCTGTTAACAAAACCTATGATACTGCAAAATGGTGATCTTTGTCAAATTTGGGGGTTTACACTAAATTGTAATTGGGGAATTAGACTAGGAAGCGATTTTGCCCTGTTCCACATTAAAGACAAGCTACATGACACAGGGTTTTTTTTTAAAGACAGAGGCTTCAGTGCAGTTGTTCAAAATTGTCTGTCATTCTACCAAGCACTGGATTGAATCAAGAGGTGTAATTTGGAGCACCTGGGTGGCTCAATCAGTTAAGCCACCAGCTCGGTGGTGATCCCAGGACCCTGGGATCTAGTCCCGCATCAGGCTCCTTGTTCAGTGGAGAGCCTGCTTCTCCCTGTCCTTACTTCTTCCTCTGCCTGCCACTCTCCCTGCTGGTGCTCTGTCTCTCTTTGACAAATAAATAAATAAAATATTTAAAAATAAATAATTAAATAAATAGGTGTTATCTGGGGGGAAAAGGCATCTACCATGATATATTTTCCTTTTTCAAACTCATTTCTAATTGTTCTCAGGATGCTCCCCATCTTGTTCTTAGTTGGAGTGATTAGTGCTTATCTTCTTACTTTGCACATTTTAATAACCGCTTGCCTCAGAAAAAGCATGCACTCAGTCTCAGTGAACTTCTAACAAGGAAGTTTCAAGACAAGAGGAAATTAAGACTGGGAAATATGCATTCATGGTTTTAGGCAGTCCTAGGTGTTATGGATATGTTGTTGATAATATATCCTTCCTACGTGCAATGTTCCAGTTTATGTTGTTCCAATAACACCAATAAACCACATAGATGACATTGTAGATGATTTGAGATCCTGCTTGACTTTTTGTTTTAAGGGAAATAGAAAGAGACGAACTATTATATGCTTGACCTTCTTGAACCCAATGTCCATAGTGGAAAAGGTTTGAAATGGACTATGTCCATAAGGACCTTCTCCCCACTCCCTGCACAGTTTCCTAGATATAGTGCTTTTCACTTGCATACATGTTTCTGGTCTACCCTTTATTTTTAAAAATCTCCCTACACAGTATCTATAACAGACCCTTCTGCATCCTATAAGCATCAACCTTTAAATTGATAGGGGGTATATATTTTTCCCACCATTCCCCAATAGTTTCATCTTCATCCCCTTCCATGTTGTTCTTAACATTGTTTCCAGAATTATCAGAACACCTCCCTTTGGGGGAAGCTGCTATATATTTCATCATCACTCTCTAAACTGTTTGGAAAATAGATACTAGCTGAAGTCTGTATTAGTAAGTCCATCACTGTTAAGAACTCAGTCCATGACAAATTAATTTACTCCTGAGGGAAGACTAACCTGAATGGTATTTGATTACAAAGATCAACGAGTTGGCATGAAACGGGATGGATCATTGAGCAAAACAGTTTATTAGTTCTCCTTAGTACAACTGATGTTTTTAGGAGCTGTGGTTTATAGTCTGTGGCATTGTTTGGTGGACTCCTTCCTAAGCCATCAACTATCCAAATCAAAACACTATCAGCACCTTGTAGAATGTAATTATATGTTACAGACATTCTCTAAGAGAGATAGTGTCCAGCAGTTCTAGAACATTCCCCCCCATTTTTGTTGATTGAGGACCTCTTATTATTTAATGTCAAATATTTCACGTCAACTATTGACTATTAGGAGAAAGTTTATCGGATTGTAGATAATGTTTTTTTCCTAGCTTTGAGGCTGAAAAATATTTCATATAATTCATATAGTCAGAGGAAAGTTGTCAAAGCAATAGATTTTATGATTACCCACCCCCCCAACTCCCACATACACATACAAACACGCATGCATGCGCTTTTAAAAAATCTCTCAGACTCCAAGAATGTAGCGCTGGAAAGGGACCTTACTGAATTCTTTCCTAATTCGGTAGTAAATATAGCTGAAATTATCTGAGTTCACCAATTTGTTTCAAAGAGTTAAAAGAACATAGGAGCTCTACTTAAGGAGCCTTACTGTAGGAAAGTGGGGGAGAGGCTGGAGATATTAACACTGTAGGAGGGATACTGTGAATAGGGTTACTTGGAGTCGCTGTGGTGAGTCAGACAGCTTCTTTGGTCACCTTCCAAATATTCTCTATTACAGGTAGCAATTTGGGGTTAATTCAGGATGATCAAATCAATCACAGTCGGGCTCAAAATTTCATCGGAAGCTTTTCCTCTGTTCTCCTGCTGACTCTTGATTGGAGTCACAGTGGCAGGGCAGGGAAAAGAGAAACACTTTGTGCTTGTTGCCAGCATGTCCCACAAGCAGGCTAGCTCCTTGCTGCCACTCTGGAAGTTTCATGGGAAGATATTCTTGGGATACATTCTGAGCCAAGAGATCTGAATGAGATCTATCAGGTGTCGAGGGTGAGCCTTCTAGGATCCATGTTACTGCCTGTATGTTATGCCCCACCTGCCACTTCAGTTGCTGTCCACATTCCCAGGGGTCCTCCTAGTGTCCCAGAGACTTCTGTTTTCCTACTCCATCTGGGACGCAGTGTGTCTGTCTGTCTCACCGTTAACGCATGTAAGTTCCCAGAGGATCTTCTTTATTTCTCTCTTGCCCTGAGCTGCCAGGCGCTGAGAGCAAATTTCGGTGTACAGCTTACTCTCCCTACATCCCTCTTCCATCCTATCCTTTGTCCCCCTTCACCACGTGCCCACCCCCGACCCCAAACTCTCTTTACATAAAGAAGGAATGAAAGCCAGGTAATGACAACCCAGTTCTACCATAACGTGGACCTTCAAATCTGTGTCTCATCCTTGAATTCTTGACCTGTTACCACAGAAGCCGAGACTCTCCATGTGCTGGTCACTGCACAAGAAAACAGGGGCCTAATTTCTGCACAGAAGAGAAGAGCACACATTCTGGGCACTCCGGGTTTAAACAGATATAAGATAGTGGTTGAGAGGATGTCATGTGGATCTCAAATAACTCTGTTCAATCTTAGTTCTGCATTCTATCAGTGGGAATTTACCCAATTTTCCAGTGCCTCAGTTTCCCCACCTGTAAAATAAGAAGGATAATGCTTCCTACTTCCTAGGAGGGCTTTGAGGATTAAGTCCATTCTTATACACAAGGCTTTTCACCAAGAGCAACTAATGCATAATAAGTGTTTGGTAATTATTAACAATTGCGATTATCAGTTCCCTTAATAGCTCACATATTATTCCGTCATACATCTTTAGCCTTTTGGCACATAATACCAAATCTTTAGCAATTCACTTTGGATCAAAAGGTCAAATGCCAGGGGGCGGAGCAAGATGGCGGAGGAGTAGGAGACCTGGATTTCGTCTCCTCTCAGGAATTCAGCTGGATAGGGATCAAACCATTCTGAACACCTACAAACTCAACAGGAGATCGAATTAAAGAATAGCAACAACTCTCTGAACAGAAAAGCGACCACTTTCTGGAAGGTAGGACGTGCGGAGAAGTGAATCCAAGGTGTTATTCGGGAGGATAGACGGTGGGGGAGGGGCCTCCGTCGGCCGCTTCTGGCAAGTGATAGAGCCACGGAGCACAAAATCGGAACTTTTAGAAGTCTGCTCCGCTGAGGGACGTCACTCCGGTGGCGAGGCGGGGGGTGGAACCCTCGCGGGACAGTGTGGTCTCAGGACCCTCGGGGTCACAGAAAGACCGGGGGTGCCTGAGTGCGGCAGAGCTCCCAGGTATCGGAGCAGGGAAGCCGGCTGCAGAGACGGAGCCGAGACGCAGGCTCTCAGCTCGGGGTTGCTATAAACCGAGATCCGCGGCACAGTCGGGCCACTGCTCCTCCAGCAGGGACCCAACAAGCGGCAGATCCGGGGAGACTCACCTTCTTCCCCCGGGAGGAGAGGTGCGGGAGCGCACCGCGGGGATCTGCTGGGTTTGGAGACTCCACCCGGGGTCGGGTGCCAGATAGAAAGGCGCGGTCACAGGCCGGGTGAGCACGGAGTGTGGCCAGAGATCGGGGAGACGGGAGTGACTGACGGCTTTTCTCTGGGGGCTCGCTGAGGAGCGGGACCCCGAGTTCTTGGCTCCGCCGGGGCGGAGACTGGGAGGCCACCATTTTCACTCTCCGCCTCCAAAGCTGTACGGAAAGCTTGCAGGGAACAAAAGCTCCGGAGAGCAAACCCCAGCAGATTACTTAGCCCGGACCGGCAAGGGCGGGGCAATTTTGCCTCCGGCAAAGACATTTGGGAACCACGGCAACAGGCCCCTCCCCCAGAAGATCAGCGAGAACAGCCAGCCAAGACCAAGTTTACCGATCAATGAGAACGGCAGAACTCCAGCGCTAGGGGAATACTGCACATAGAATTCATGGCTTTTTTACCATGATTCTTTAGTCTTTCAAAGTTAATTATTATTATTTTTTTTAACTGTCTTTTTTTCTTTTTTCCTTTTTTCTTTTTTTTTTGAATTTTTCTTTTTCCCTTTTTCAACCAACATCTTATTAATCCCTTTTTTAAAAAAAAACATTTTTATTTTTCATTTTTAAAGTCATATTCTATCCCTTCATAGTAGTTACCCGTATTTTTGGCATATATATATAAGTTGTTCTCTCTTTAAAATCTTGAGATAGTTTCTTCTAACAGATCAAAATATACTCTAAATCTCTAGTGTATGGTTTTTTTCTACTCCCCTGCCTGATCACATTCTCTCCCTTTTTTTTTTTTTAATCCTCTTCTTTCTTTTTTCAAACAACTTATCAAATCCTTTTATAAAATTTTTATAATTTCCATCTTTACAGTCATATTCCATCCCTTCATCATATCAACCCTTATTTTTGTACATATATAAGTTTTTCTTTCTTTAAAATTTTGGGAGGGACTTTCTTTATCAGACCAAAATACACCCAAAATCTAGTGTGTGGCACTGATCTATAAACCAGCCTGATCATATTTGATCACATTCTGTTTTTGTTTTGTTTTGTTTTGTTCTACTTTTGTTTGTTTTTATCTTTATCTTTATCATTTTCTTTTTTCTTTTTTTCTTTCTTTTTCTTTTTTCTCTCTTTCCCTTTCTTTTCCCACTGCTTCAGGTCTTTTCTGATTTGTTTAGAGTATATTTTCTGGGGACGTTGTTACCCTGCTAGCATTTTGTTCTCTCATTAATCTATTCTCCTCTGCACAAAATGACAAGACGGAAAAAATCACCTCAACAAAAAGAACAAGAGGTAGTACCGACTGCCAGGGACCTACTCAATATGGACATTAGTACGATGTCAGATCTAGAGTTCAGAATCATCACTTTAAAGATACTAGCTGGGCTTGAAAAAAGTATGGAAGTTATTAGAGAAACCCTTTCTGGAGAAGTAAAAGAACTAAAATCTAACCAAGTAGAAATCAAAAAGGCTATTAATGAGGTGCAATCAAATATGGGGGTGCTAACTGCTAGGATAAATGAGGCAGAAGAAAGAATCAGTGAGATAGAAGACCAAATGATGGAAAATAAAGAAGCTGAGAAAAAGAGAGATAAACAACTACTGGATCACGAGGGTAGAATTCGAGAGATAAACGATACCATAAGATGAAACAACATTAGAATAATTGGGATCCCAGAAGAAGAAGAAAGAGAGAGAGGGGCAGAAGGTATAATGGAGCAAATTATAGCAGAGAACTTCCCTAATTTGGGGAAGGAAACACGAATCAAAATCCAGGAAGCACAGAGAACCCCTCTCAAAATCAATAAAAATAGGTCAACACCCCTACATCTAATAGTAAAACTTATGAGTCTCAGAGACAAAGAGAAAATCCTGAAAGCAGCTCGGGAGAAGAGATATGTAACCTACAATGGTAGAAACATTAGATTGGCAACAGACTTATCTACAGAGACCTGGCAGGCCAGAAAGGACTGGCAGGACATATTCAGAGCACTAAACGAGAAAAATATGCAGCCAAGAATACCATATCCAGCTAGGCTGTCATTGAAAATTGAAGGAGAGATAAAAAGCTTCCAGGACAAACAAAAACTAAAGGAATTTGCAAACACGAAACCAGCCCTACAAGAAATCTTGAAAGGGGTCCTCTAAGCAAAGAGAGAGCCTAAAAGCAACATAGACCAGAAAGGAACACAGACAATATACAGTAACAGTCACTTTACAGGCAATACAATGGCACTAAATTCCTATCTTTCAATAGTTACCCTGAATGTAAATGGGCTAAATGCCCCAATCAAAAGACACAGGCTATCAGATTGGATTAAAAAACAAGACCCATCGATATGCTGTCTGCACGAGACTCATTTTAGACCCAAAGACACCCCCAGATTGAAAGTGAGGGGGTGGAAAACCATTTACCATGCTAATGGACACCAAAAGAAAGCTGGGGTGGCAATCCTTATATCAGACAAATTAGATTTTAAACCAAAGATTGTAATAAGAGATGAGGAAGACACTATATCCTACTTAAAGGGTCTATCCAACAAGAAGATCTAACAATTGTAAATATCTATGCCCCTAACATGGGAGCAGCCAATTATATAAGGCAATTAATAACAAAAGCAAAGAAACACATTGACAACAATACAATAATAGTGGGGGACTTTAACACCTCCCTCACTGAAATGGACAGATCGTCTAAGCAAAAGATCAACAAGGAAATAAAGACTTTAAATGACACACTGGACCAAATGGACTTCACAGACATATTCAGAACATTCCATCCCAAAGCAACGGAATACACATTCTTCTCTAGTGCCCATCGAACATTCTCCAGAATAGATCACATCCTAGGTCATAAATCAGGTCTCAACCGGTACCAGAAAATTGGGATCATCCCCTGCATATTTTCAGACCACAATGCTTTGAAACTAGAACTCAATCACAAGAGGAAAGTCGGAAAGAACTCAAATACATGGACGCTAAAGAGCATCCTACTGAAGAATGAATGGGTCAACCAGGAAATTAAAGAAGAATTAAAAAAATTCATGGAAACCAATGAAAATGAAAACACAACTATTCAAAATCTTTGGGATACAGCAAAGGCAGTCCTAAGAGGAAAGTATATAGCAATACAAGCCTTTCTCGAGAAACAAGAAAGGTCTCAAGTACACAACCTAACCCTACACCTAAAGGAGCTGGAGAAAGAACAGCAAATAAAGCCTAAACCCAGCAGGAGAAGAGAAATCATAAAGATCAGAGCAGAAATCAATGAAATAGAAACCAAAAGAACAGTAGAACAGAACAGATCAACGAAACTAGGAGCTGGTTCTTTGAAAGAATTAACAAGATTGATAAGCCCCTGTCCAGACTTATCAAAAAGAAAAGAGAAATGACCCAAATCAACAAAATCATGAATGAAAGAGGAGAAATCACAACCAACACCAAAGAAATACAAACAATTATAAGAACATATTATGAGCAACTCTATGCCAGCAAATTAGATAACCTGGAAGTAATGGATGCATTCCTAGAGACGTATCAACTACCAAAACTGAACCAGGAAGAAATAGAACACCTGAACAGACCTATAACCACTAAGGAAATTGAAGCAGTCATCAAAAATCTCCCAAAACACAAAAGCCCAGGGCCAGATGGCTTCCCAGGGGAATTCTACCAAACATTTCAAGAAGAATTAATACCTATCCTTCTGAAACTGTTCCAAAAAATAGAAATGGAAGGAAAACTTCCAAACTCATTTTATGAGGCCAGCATTACCTTGATCCCAAAACCAGACAAAGACCCCATCCAAAAGGAGAATTACAGACCAATATCCCTGATGAACATGGATGTAAAAATTCTCACCAAAATACTAGCCAATAGGATCCAACAGTACATTAAAGGATTATTCACCACGACCAAGTCGGATTTATTCCTGGGCTGCAAGGTTGGTTCAACATCCACAAATCAATCAACGTGATACAATACATTAACAAAAGAAAGAACAAGAATCATATGATCCTCTCAATAGATGCAGAAAAAGCATTTGACAAAGTACAGCATCCTTTCTTGATCAAAACTCTTCAGAGTATAGGGATCGAGGGTACATACCTCAATATCATAAAAGCCATCTATGAAAAACCTACAGCGAATATCATTCTCAATGGGGAAAAACTGAGAGCTTTCCCCCTAAGGTCAGGAACGCGGCAGGGATGTCCACTATCACCACTGCTATTCAACATAGTATTGGAAGTCCTAGCCACAGCAATCAGACAACAAAAAGAAATCAAAGGCATCCAAATTGGCAAAGAAGAAGTCAAACTCTCACTCTTTGCAGATGATATGATACTTTATCTGGAAAATCCCAAAGACTCCACCCCAAAACTGCTAGAACTCATACAGGAATTCAGTCAAGTGGCAGGATATAAAATCAATGCACAGAAGTCAGTGGCATTCCTATACACCAACAACAAGTCAGAAGAAAGAGAAATTAAGGAGTCGATCCCATTTACAATTGCACCCAAAACCATAAGATACCTAGGAATAAATCTAACCAAAGAGGCAAAGGATCTGTACTCAGAAAACTATAAAATACTCATGAAAGAAATTGAGGAAGACACAAAGAAATGGAAAAACGTTCCATGCTCATGGATTGGAAGAACAAATATTGTGAAGATGTCAATCCTACCTAGAGCAATCTACACATTCAATGCAATCCCCATCAAAATACCATCCACTTTCTTCAAAGAAATGGAACAAATAATCCTAAAATTTGTATGGAACCAGAAAAGACCCCGCATAGCCAGAGGAATGTTGAAAAAGAAAATCAAAGCTGGCGGCATCACAATTCCGGATTTCCAGCTCTATTACAAAGCTGTCATCATCAAGACAGTATGGTACTGGCACAAAAACAGACACATAGATCAATGGAACAGAATAGAGAGCCCAGAAATGGACCCTCAACTCTATGGTCAACTAATCTTTGACAAAGCAGGAAAGAATGTCCAATGGAAAAAAGACAGTCTCTTCAACAAATGGTGTTGGGAAAATTGGACAGCCACATGCAGAAGAATGAAACTGGACCATTTCCTTACACCACACACAAAAATAGACTCCAAATGGTTGAAAGACCTCAATGTGAGACAGGAGTCCATCAGAATCCTAAAGGAGAACACAGGCAGCAACCTCTTCAACCTCAGCCGCAGCAACTTCTTCCTAGAAACATCGCCAAAGGCAAGGGAAGCAAGGGCAAAAATGAACTATTGGGACTTCATCAAGATAAAAAGCTTTTGCAAAGCAAAGGAAACAGTCAACAAAACCAAAAGACAACCGACAGAATGGGAGAAGATATTTGCAAATGACATATCAGATAAAGGGCTAGTATCCAAAATCTATAAAGAACTCATCAAACTCAACACCAAAAGAACAAAGAATCCAATCAAGAAATGGGCAGAAGACATGAACAGACATTTTTCCAAAGAAGACATCCAAACGGCCAACAGACACATGAAAAAGTGTTCAATATCACTCGGCATCAGGGAAATCCAAATCAAAACCTCAATGAGATACCACCTCACACCAGTCAGAATGGCTAAAATT
The DNA here is from genome assembly GCF_964656455.1 of Halichoerus grypus. Lineage (NCBI taxonomy): Eukaryota > Metazoa > Chordata > Mammalia > Carnivora > Phocidae > Halichoerus > Halichoerus grypus. Next base: position 12,851,230 of record NC_135719.1, on the reverse strand, counting down.
AACAAGTCAGGAAAGGACAGATGTTGGCGGGGATGCGGAGAAAGGGGAACCCTCCTACACTGTTGGTGGGAATGCAAGCTGGTGCAGCCACTCTGGAAAACAGTATGGAGGTTCCTCAAAAAGTTGAAAATAGAGCTACCATATGATCCAGCAATTGCACTCCTGGGTATTTACCCCAAAGATACAAAAGTAGGGACCCGAAAGGGTACGTGCACCCCGATGTTTATAGCAGCAATGTCCACAATAGCCAAACTGTGGAAAGAGCCAAGATGTCCATCAACAGATGAATGGATAAAGAAGTCGTATATATATACAATGGAATATTATGCAGCCATCAAAAGGAATGAGATCTTGCCATTTGCAACGACATGGATGGAATTGGAGGGTATTATGCTGAGCGAAATAAGTCAAACAGAGAAAGACATGTATCATATGACCTCACTGATATGAGGAATTCTTAATCTCAGGAAACAAACTGAGGGTTGCTGGAGTGGGGGGTGGGGTGGGAGGGATGGGGTGACTGGGAGATGGACACTGGGGAGGGTATGTGTTCTGGTAAGCACTGTGAATTGTGCAAGACTGTTGAATCTCAGATCTGTACCTCTGAAACAAATAATGCAATATATGTTAAGAAAGAAAAAAAGAAGAAGAAGAATGTAGCAGGAGGGGAAGAATGAAGGGGGGGAAATCGGAGGGGGAGAAGAACCATGAGAGACGATGGACTCTGAAAAACAAACTGAGGGTTCTAGAGGGGAGGGGGGTGGGAGGATGGGTTAGCCTGGTGATGGGTATTGAGGAGGGCACGTTCTGCATGGAGCACTGGGTGTTATGCACAAACAATGAATCATGGAACACTATATCTAAAACTAATGATGTAATGTATGGGGATTAACATAACAATAAAAAAATTAAAAAAAAAAAGTATAAAAAAAAAAAAAGGTCAAATGCCATTTAGCAATTTCCAGCATGGACTTAGGTCCCTACTGACATTTATAAATAGCACAAAGAAATGTAGTATGGGTTAGGTGTGTAAGTTGTGTGGTATCTTCCCTCAAGGCTGGCAGGGTAGGGCTGATAGCCTGACCTCTAGGGCATGAACATCATTCCCCGCTCACACCTGGTCTTTTACACAAAACCGTCGACTGACTAGGCAATCTAGAAATTCCAAAAGTTCAGTGGCAGATATGTTCTTTTGTGACTATTATTCATCTGAACGACGATTTGAAACTTGCAAAACATTGTGAGGGTGGGAAAAGAACTAGGAAGAGCTAGGCAAGTAAGGGCATGTTAGTACAATTTCATGGAAGTGCAATTTAGTGATTCAACTAAATTTATACTTACATCCACACACTGAATATTCACTCTTGGAAAGTTTATATTTTTTGCTAACCTTTTATTTGGAACCAAGGAATAAATTTCAATTATTCATTCAATTTATTTCATAAAGAGATACATGGCATGCATTATCAGCCTTTGTATTATGAAAATGCATATGGAGGACCTTAGCATTAAAATGAATATTACAAATACCAGAAATAAAAGCCAGATTCTGTCAAGCTAGGATGTCTACTAGGCCTAGCAGGAGATCTTGGCACAGGCATCAAGATTGTTTTGTTAGTAAATGTGATAATTTGCACTTGGAAGATCTTCAAGCTAAGGATCTACCCCTTCAACTCTAACTGCCTTTCATGACTTAAAGAACTTATATTCATGATGCTAAATTTACACTTTAAAGCTGAAAAGTCAGCACTTAAAAATTAACTTATTCCTATAAACAAATAGAAATAAAATTTTAAAAAAATATATAAAAGTGATCATGGCATACATGCATTTCTTGAAATAAACTTTTATTTGCCCACTTTTCCTTTTCTTCTCTTTTTCTCTTTCTTCTGTGTCAACCCTATTCCCCTTCCCACCTTCCCTTATCCAGAAGCCCATGTTAACATAATATATGCATTTCAGTGGTTTTCTTCAATGGAATATATAGATATGTGTAGATATGTGTACACACAATTACATAGTTAAAAATTATATTCACGTGTCTGCATCTTTCTTTTCTCATTTAATATCTCAGAATAAGTCTCTGAAGTCAAGTGGCCTCGCTACTCTTTTTAATGACTGCACACTAGTTCATGGTGTGGATACACCATAATTTATTCAGCCAGAACCCTACTGAAAGCGTTTTACAATTTTTAAATGAAAAAATTTGCCTTTACTCTGTTTGAAACATTTGTGCCCCAATGGACAATGCTATTGTAAACATCTTAGTGCCTGTCCATGACAAGAACACATAAAGAGATTAAGTGTTATTTTCATTTTACAAATGAGGAAACTATAATTAAGGAAAGGTAAATAAAAGTTTTACAAATGAGGAAATTTTATTTGTTATTATTTTTAAAAGATTTTATTTCTTTCTTTATTTGTTTCTTATTTAAGAGAGAGGGACAGAGAAAGAGAGAGAGAGCATGAGTGGGGGGAGGAGCAGAGGGAGAAAGACAAGCACACTCCATGCTGAGCACAGAGCCCAACATGGGGCTCGATCTCAGGACCATGAGATCATGCCTGGGCTGAAACCAAGAGTTGGATGCTTAATGGACTGAGGCCACCCAGGTGCCCCTTATTTTATTTTTTGCAGTAAGCTCTATCCTCAATGTGGGACTTGAACTCAGGACCCTGAGATCAAGAGTCACACGTTCGACCAACTAAGCCAAACAAGCACCCCACAAATGAGGAAATTTTAGCTAAAAAAGTGCAAATGGCCACATCATCAGTCCGGTTTGACTCTAATCTCAGGTTTCACTGTGCCACATGACACTCTTTTGTCCTTGTTCTGATTTCCTAAAAATTATAGGCTATTAAATGAAAACATGGGTGACTCGAATTCAACTAAATAGATCAAGTACCTGGCAGTGGAGGTTAAATATAGTTTAGAAATTTAAGAGGAAAAGATGGATTGCACATTAATTTTTATAAATGGATCTCTTAAGGTACCATGGTTTATTACAGATGTAAGTCTTTTGGAGGCAATATGGCAAACTAGAATTTCAGAGAAACAGTTTCCAATATAAGACACTTCAAATTACCAGGTAAAACATAATGAGCATTGCAGAGTTCTGGTTCTGGGACAGGTGGATTAGACTGAATAAAACTAAACCTCCCACTGACAACTACGTATGAGATGACTCTTGGAACTCATTGAAGAATAACTAACAGAGATGAGACTTGGATGACTGTGATCCTTTAGAAGAGAGAAGCACACAGAAGGTTCCACATTTATCCTGGCTTTTCCCATGAAGACATTTTCCTATTTTCTGTAGAGGAAATAGAGGCCAAGCAGAAAGTGGTTCACTTATTGGAGTAAAGATACAGTTGGCAGAATGCCACACTGCCACATTGGTTGGGATTTGAGGGACAAAATCCCAGAGAATAGGGAAATACAGAGAAGTCCCCCAAATCTCTAATTCCCATCGAAATCCTTGGTTAATGCCTATGCTAAATGTGTCAGGGCAAGAGTCCAAAAGTCCAGCCAACTACAACATCTGGGAAGCCAAATAGTACAGCAGAAATTTTAGCAGCTGCTTGTTGCTGGGGAGACTATGGTTGGATTTCAATTCCTAACAAGTTGGAGGAGCTTTAGAATATAGCCTAGACTTTCAGTTGAGATTCCCAAAGGACCAGGAAGTAGGAATAAAAGCACACACTTGGAATAAAGACCACACATTAGAAGATTAACCATGGCTTAGTAATAATCTCAAAAATGAAATACACGCAACCCCAAAACTCTAAAATTAAACAGCAACTAGATTATGGCGATCCACTGTCCCTATATGGTCCCTGGAAGAAAATCTCTCTCTTGCTGTGGAGGAAAATGACATCATCAAGAGCCTCTGTATTGTGTCATCTACAGTGTCATGTATCCATTAAAAATTACTAGGACAATTAAAACAGGACTAAATGACCAAAAGACATACAAAATCATATTTTTTATAAAGAACATAAAACACAACCAAGGAGTTCCAGATCATTGATTTTTTTTTTTTAGAGATGTCGAGAGTATGTGAGCAGAGGGGGAGGGGCAGAGGGAGAGGATGGAAATCTTAAGCAGACCCCATGCTGAACACAGAGCCCAACGTGGGGCTGGATCTCAGAACCTTGAGATCATGACCTGAGCTGATCAAGGGTCAGACACTTAACTGACTGAGCCACCCAGGCACGCCCAGATAATTGATTTTAAATAACTTGTGATTAAAATGCTCTTTAAAATGAAGAAAAGATGGAAAATTTCATCAGAGAATAGGAATCTAAAGTAAATTTCTAAAACTGAAAAAAATGTTATATCTGACAGTAAAATTTAACTTATTGGTTTAATAGAAGATTAGACAAAGCAGAACAGATGATTAATAGATGGAAAAACAGATCAGTAAAAAATATCAAGATTGAGAGACCAAAAGAAAAAAAAAGGTGAAAAACAAGGGAAAAAAAAAGATATGGGACATACATCTAACACAGCACTATCCAGTAGAAATATAATGGAGGCATCAAATGTAAAAAAAGATTTTTCCAGAAATACAAAATCTGAAAAATTTCCCCACAAGAATACCTGCACTATAGGGAATGTTAAGGACATTCTTCAGGCAGAGGGGAAAAAATATCAAAGAAATATCAATCTATAAAAATAAAAAATCAGAAATGTTGTCTGAATGATATGGATTGAATATGTACCCCCTAAAATTCATTTATTGATATCAAATCCCAATGTGATGATATTTGGAGGTGGGACCTTTGGGTGGTGATTAAGTCATGAGGATGAAACCCTTATCAATGGGATTAGTGCCCTTATAAGAATAGGCCAGGAAATAGCTTGCTCTTTTTCTGCCATGTGAAGATAAAGGAGAATTCAGCTATCTGCAGCCCAGAAGAATGTTCTTACCAAAACTCAACCATGCTGGCACCCTGATCTCAGACTTCCAGCCTCCAGACTGAGAAATACATTTCTATTGTTTGTAAGTCACCCAGTCTATGGTAGTTGGTTCTATCAGCCTAAATTGACTAAGATATAAGTGTAAATACATAGGATTTAAAAAATATTTCATTTTCTATAAGGTAGTAGACTGCTTAAACAATGTAGTAGAGAAGTTGATAACATATGTAGATTTACAATGCATATAAACAAACCAAAAAGGCTAAGAGTGGGGAAATGGAAGTATATTGTTGTTAGTTTCTTACACTACACATGAATGCATATAACATCACTTGACATGAGACTGTGATTAAATAAAAATGTATGTGATAGGGGTCCTTGGCTGGCTCATCTGTAGAGCATGCAACTCTTGATCTCTGGGTCATAAGTGTGAGCCCCATGTTGGGGGTAGAGATTATTTAAAAAAATAAACTTATTAAAAATACTATAGATATACTATAAATCATAAAGCAACCACTAAAATAACAAAACAAAGGGTTATAGCTAATAAAGCCAAAAAAGGAGAGAAAATGGAATCATAAAAAATATTCATTTAATCCAAAAGAAAGCAGGAAAAGAGGAAAAAGGAAATGAATCATAGCCAAGACAATTAAAAAACAAATAGCAAGGTGGTAGATTTCTGCCCACCATATTAATAATTATATTACAGGTGAAATGTGTAAATACCTCAATTACAGATCAGAAATTGTCAGATTGGATAAATAAAGCAAGACCCAAATATGCTTCTTATCAGAAACTTACTTTAAAGTATGTATAGTAGTATAAAGACACAAATAGGTTAAAATGTTGGAAAAAGACATTTCACGCTAAGCTTAATCAAGATAATGCTATTGGGGCACCTGGGGGGTTCAGTCAGTTAGGTGTCTGCCTTCAGTTCAGGTCATGATCCCAATGTCCTGGGATTGAGCCCTGTGTCAGGTTCCCTGCTCAGCGGGGAGTCTGCTTCTCCCTCTCCCTCTACCCCTCCCCCCTGCTTGTGCTCCCTCTCTCTCTGTCTCTCAAATAAATAAATAAAATCTTTTTTTTTAAAGATAATGCTGAAGTGGTTATATTAATATAAGACAAACTAAACTTCAAAGCAAAAATATTACCAGAAATAAAAGTTTTTTTGTAATAATAAGGAAGCCAATTCATCAAGAAGGTAGAACAACCCAAAATACTTATGCACTTACTAATGAAGCTTTAAAATACATAAAGCAAAAACTGATAGAACTGCAAGGAGAAACAGACAATTCCATAATTAGTCTCTCTCTAATTGACTGGACAAGTACGCAGAAAATCAGTAAGGCTATAGATGACTTGAATAATATTATCAACCATTCTGATCTAATTGACCTAATTTATAAAATATTGCAACCCAAAAACAGCCGAATTCACATTGTTTTCAACTGCATATGCACCATTTACCAAGATATACCATACTCTGTGCCATAAAATAAGTCTCAATATATTTGAAATGGTTCAAGATGTGCAAAGTATGTTTTTTGATCACAATAGAATTGAATTAGCTTACAGGAAAAAAAACTAAAAGAACCCCAAATATTTGGAAATGAAATGGCACACTTCTTTATAAACCACAGAACAAAGAAAAATTAAAGGGATTTTAGAAAGTCTTTTCAACTGAATGAAAATAAAAACATACATTCTGGTTTCAGTTCTGACATGTAAAGAGCTTGGAAGATGTCACTCTCATCTTTACAACAGAAAAAACTGAACAAACCCAAAATCAATAACTTTTCTTGGGCTCCTCAGAGAACAGAGATCAAAGGACAAGCTGCCATTCCAAAACTGGGGAGAAAAGCCAATGCAGGGAGTCACAGCTGAGGTATACATACCTGGAGCAGACCTGCTAGAGTCATAAACTGGTAGGAACACATCATGGTAATTTTGATGAATTGCTGGAAGCTGAGTGTGGACCGGTGTGAGAGGGAAAACTCCTGGCTGCTTCAGTCTTGGAGAAACCCTAAAGTTTACCTCTAGGAACTCCATCAGATTCTCACAGTCACAAAGTCCCTTTTGTGACTTTGGAAGGGGAAGGGGAAGATTCTTTATTGTGACATATTCTCCAAGAGGGCTCTGTAACATAGCACTGCCTTCCAAGGAGCAGAAAAACTATATCCATCTTGCCTTATCTCAGATGGAGAAAATAATTTTTCCCATTTCAACTCCCACTTGCCTTTCTGTTTTGCCAAAGCCATGTGGAAGGGGAAGGGGGAATTATACCTCTGAAGAAACACTTGTGAACATCCATAGCCCAGATAAACAGGTCCACTAACAGGCTGAAAATAACCCATAAGATTATAAAATGCTTTCCCTCACCCATACCTTGCTACCACACTCACAGAGCTTCAGTATAACAATGCAGTACTTTTGAGCTAGCAGCCAGATGCAGAGGTCTCTGAGAAGGAGCCCCTAGGGAAGGATGCAAAGAAGGGAGAGAGGGAGAAAGAAAAAAAGGAAGAACTTTAATAATAAAACCAGATAGATATTACAAGAAAGGGAAAATACAGACTGATAACTCTCATGAGCACGGATGCAAAATTCTAAACTAATCATTAGCAAATCAAATCCAACAATGGGTAAAAATATTTATACACTACAAACAAGTAGGGTTTATTGCAGTTATGAAAGGCTGATTTCACAATAAAAAACCAATCAATGTAATCCATCATATCAACAGCCTAACGAAGAGAAATCATATGATCATGTCAACTGATGTAGAAAGAGTATTTGACAAAATCCAACAACCATTTTTGATAATAACTCTAAGCAAACTAGAAGTAGAGGGAAACTTTATCAACCTGATGAAGATTGTCTATGAAAACCCTGCAGCTAACATTATATTAAATGGTGAAAAAATGGATGCTTTCCCCCTGAGTTTGGAATCAATGCAAGGATGGTCTTTTCTCACCATTCCTATTATACATTGTAGTAGTGGTCTCAACTAGTGCAATAAGACAAAAAAACAAACAAACAAAAAAACAGGTGTGTAGATTGAAAAGGAAGAAATACAATCTTTATTCATAGATGACCTAATAGTTCATGTAGAAAATCCCAAGGAATCTACAAAATAACTCTTGGCAATAGTAAGCAAGTATGGCACATGAAACAAGGCTAATATACTAAAGTCAATTGCTTTCCTGTATGCCAGTAATGAACAATTGGAATTTAAAATTAAAAAAAATATTATTGAAAGCAGCATCAAAAAATGGGATACTTATATGAATCTAAACAGGATCTACATGTGGAAAACTACAAAGCTCTGATGAAAGAAATCAATATCTAATCAAATGGAGAGATATTTTATATTCATGAATTGGAAGACTCAATATTCCTTTATATATTTTGAGGCTCTGTAGAAAGATACATATATGTTTATAATCATTATATATTCTTGATGGAATAACCCTTTTGTCAATAATGTCCTTTGTTTCTGTTTTTTTTTTTAGATACTTTATTTTTTTTTATTTTTTTAGAGAGAGAGTGTGTGCATGTGCAAGTGGGGCGGGAGGGGAAGAAGGAGAAGGAGAGAGAGTCTTAAGCTGCTCAGCGAGGAACCCCACATGGGGCTAGATCTCATGACCCTGAGATTATAACCTGAGCCAAAATCAAGAGTGGGATGCTTAACTGACTGAACCACCCAGGAGCCCCATATCCTTTGTTTCTTGTAATAACTTTTTACAAAGTCTATTTTGTCTGATATTAACATAGCTACCCCAGCTCTCATTTACTCTTTGCATGGAATATACATATATATTTCAAAGATTTTATTTATTTATTTGAGAGAGAGAGAGAGTGCATGAGCAGGGCAGAGGGGTAGAGGGAGAGGGAGAAGCAGACTTCCCACTGAACAGGGACCCCAATGTGGGGCTGGATCCCAGGACCCTGAGATCATGATCTGAGCCTGAAGGCAGACACTTAACTGACTGAGCTACCCAGGTACCCTTGCATGGAATATATTTTAAAACAATTTCACTTTAAACTTATTTGCATCTCTTATAGACAACAGTTAGTTTATGTGTTTTTTCAAAATTCTTTCTGCCAATCTTTTAATTGGTGAGTTCCATATGTGTACATTTAAAGTAGTTACCGATAAGAAAGAACTTACTTCTCTCATTATACGAATTATATTATTTTATCTTTTTTCCCCTCATTTTCACTGTTACCACCTTTTGTGTTTGATTTTTTTCCTATTATATCTTTTTATACCTTTCTCATTTCCTATTCTGTATATATTTCAGTTATTTTCTTAGTGTTTACCCTGGGTATTACAATTAACATCTTAAATTTATAACAATCTAGTTTGAATGAATACCAACTTAAATGATATGCAAAAACTCTACACCTATACAACTCTGCCCCCCTTATATTGTTATTTTTTACAAATTACATTGCTATATATTGTGTGCCCATTAACATAGATTTATAATTGTTTCATGCATGTTCAGTTTGAATAATATAGGCATAAAAACGAGTAACAAGTCAAATATAATGCTAGGTGTTACATTTACCTATGTAGTTACATTTACCTGTGTTTTTTATTTTCTTATTTTTCCATATGGCTTCAAGTTACTGTCTAGGGTCCTTTCATTTTAGCTTAAAGAATTCCCTTTAGCATTTCTTGTAGGGCAGATCTATAAAAGTGATGAACTCCTTCAGCTTTAGTTTATCTGAAAATTTATTAATATCTTCCTCATTTGGGAAGAATGGTTTTGCTGTATATACAATTATTCACTGAAAGGTGTTTTTTCATTTTTTCTTCCATCACTTTAATATGTCATTGCACTGCCTTCTGACTTCCATGGTTTTTGATGAGAAATTGGCTGTTAATTGTATTGAAGATCCCTTGCACATGGTGAATTTTATCTATTTTACTTCTTTGAAGATTCTATCTGTCTTTGATTTCTGACAATTTGATTATAATGTGTCTCAGTGTGGATCTCTTTCAGTTTATCTTGCTTAGAGGTTATTGAGATTCCTGGATGTGTAGATTCATGTCATTCATCCTACTGGAGAAATTTGGGGCCATTATTTCTTCAAATATACTTTATATTTCTTTCTCTCCTCTTCTGGGACTCCCTTTAAGTGTATGTTGTAACACTTTATGGTGCCCCTTATCTCCTTAGGTCTGATCTAGTAAGTCCAATATCCAGCTTTTGTCAGGGACAGTTCTATGAATATTTTTCCTTGTAAATGGGTCACACTTTATTTCTTTGCATGCATAGTACCTTTTTGTTAAAGACTGAACATTTTGAGAGTCATAATACAGTAATTCTGGAAACCAAATCCTCCCCGCTCCCCCAGGTTTTATTGTTGCTGCTTCTTGTGAGTTGTAATTGCTTAGTGGCTTTTCTAAACTATTTTTTGAGACTGGATTATTTGCTATGTGTGGTCACTCAAGTCTCTTAATGGTGAACTAGTGATTTTTAGAGATTTTCTTAAAAACATGGAGCCACCACCACCCACCCCTGGGCCAAATAAATAAGGAAAAACATTACTATTTTGGTCTTTGCAGATTATCTTTGTATTAGGGCACTTCTTCACAATGCTAAGCTAGGCCATTTACAATTCTACCTCAGCCTTTACTTCCTGCTTGATGGAACCTGACAGTCAGCCAGAATTGAAAGCTTGGAGTCTTCTCATTCTTTTCTGAGCACGTGTCCAGCTCTGGACATATATGTAGCCTTCTAGATTTTTTTATTATGTTTGTGTTTCCAAACAAACCTACAAAATTCCTGAAAATTTAACAATTGGCTTATGTGACTTGCTGTTTCCTGGTATGAACTGGCTTAAGGACACCCCTGATTTAGTGTTCCCAGGAATAAAAATGTAAAGAAAGCAGAAGGGAAAGAAATCAAGCAGGGGCATCTTTCAGACAAAGTTCCAGCTTCAGCTTAACTTTGCAGGGATGCTCAGGAGTGGAAATTATGCCATGGGGTTTCTTACAGGTTGTGGAAAGGGAACTGGGCTTCCAAAGTCCCACATGAATCAGTTTTTAGCTAAGGACTGCTTTGGGGATATAAACTCCCAGGCACTTAGGGCTCTCTACTTATGGGACAAAGGGGATCCAGAAGTCTGAAGGTAGTCTTCTCAAGAGAATTGCAAGAATGGGTTCTTAGAAACAAAAGAGTAACAAAACCAGGGAGGGGGACCCATAAATAATAAAAGAGAATTACGGGGATCTGGGTGGAGTATGGACATGTCCATAGAGTCCATTCCTTACACTAGTCTGATCCACTTACATCACATTAATTTCACTCTATCCTATTATAGCTTTTTAAAGATGTTGGGAAGAGAAAAAGGAAAACATTAAAATAGGGGAGTTTGTAGGCTGAGCCATAGCTCCCACTGCTGTAGTTGATCAGAAAATCATAATTTACAGTCCTCTACTAACTCTTCTAGATTCTACTCACTATTACCACTTCTGCTGGTCTAGATGGTTTGTTTGTTGAGATGATCCCCTTATCCTTGAGGGGCTTTAGACCCTGGGTCTGTGCTTTTATCAGAGTGCAGTTAGGCTAATTGCTTTTTTGTAGTCAAACCTGGATATGGAGGCCCCAAGATCTCTTGGGCTCCAAATGCATTCCTCTCTTCCTATATCATGTAGAGCAATCCCATTTTTCATGATGATTAGGCTATTACCCCACCAGTAGAGTAATTTATTTCTTTGCCTAGTCTACTGGTGTGAGAAGCCCAATTTGACCATGCAGCAGTTATAGCTCTGTATTAATGGAATTCTTACTGTTAAATCATTCCTTCTCTGGGATACAAGCCTTCTAGATCTGTAGAACCTAAAATTGTTGGGGAGGAAAAATAATTACCATACAACAGTCATTAGTTTAAGTTGTTGGTGATGGATAGTATCATAAACTTGTTACACATTATCTGTCAATATTCAGGCTAACAGCTTCGGGATGATGTGTTATATAATATGACCAGTGGATCCTGTGGTTATATGTCCATTGTAGTTCTCTGTGCTATAAAGTGGGTCACTTGGTCTGGGACAATGTCATTGCATGATCCCATGGCGGTGGTTAAATAAATAGTCTGTGAGCCTCTGGACAGTGAGACATATGGACAAGAAAAGTGAACCCATACCCAATGTACAAGACAGTTCTAATCAAGAAAATTCTTATTTTCAGGATGTAGATAGACTGGTGTAATCATCTTGCCGCTAAGAAGATGGGTGGTCTCTTTAAGGGATGGAGTTACATTAAGGGCTAAATGTTTATTGCTGCGGCCACCAGGCCAAACATTCAATAGCTAGATCAGTCTTGGTAAGATGAAACCCATACCTCTGGGCTCATGCATAGTCTATCATTATGACTACTCAATTCATGGCCCCATTATGCATACATTAGAACAGCTGAGGATAGAGGCTGGTTTATAGCTATCGAATAAATCATCCTGTCAACCAAGCCATTTAGTGTCTCTCCTGCAAGTGGATGGTCTCTGGTGGACCTGAATCTGTGATACATAGATCCTCATGCTTTGTGCCTACTCTTGCAGCACCATACCTATGCATTTCTCGGGGTGGTAAGGATGATCTTGTCAATAAATGGTGCTGGGGCAACAGCATATCTCTAATAAATGATTGATTGTCTAAAACTAAAATAATAAAGTATCTTTCATTTTTAATATATGCAAAAGTAAAATGCCTGACAGCAATAGCACAAAGGATGAGAGGAAATGGAAATATCTTCATGTAAGTTCTTACATTATAAGAGATGTTTTATACTATTATTAGAAGATAGAGTATAAGATAAAGATGCACATTTTAAACTTTAATCACTAAACTATAAAACAAAGAGGAATTACTAATAAACCAATAATGAAGGTAAAAAGGAGACATGACAAATAGTAAATTAACTCAAAGGAATGCATGAAAAAAATAGAAAGGGAACAAAGAACAGCTGTAAGAAATATAAAACAGGTAACAAGATGGCAGATTGAACCCAAACACTTAATAATTGCATTAAATGGAGATGTCTTAAAATACCTCAAATAAAAGGTAGATATTGTCAGACTGAATTAATAAGCATGATTTAACTATGTACTCTTTAAAATAAATACGCTTTACAGGTAAAGATAGACATATGTTAGAATCAAGGAATGCAGTAAGACAGACAGCATGCAAACACTAATCAAAAGAAAGTTGCGCGTTCCTGCCATAAGGCCTTTACACTCATTGTGTCCCCTGCCTAGAAGTCTCATCATGAAAATCCCCATGGCCAACCATCTCACTCCTTTGAAATCTTCTCCCAAATATCATCTCAGTGAGGACAACTCTGGACACCCCTTTGTTAAAAAGTAGAAACCTAACCACCATCTCCCCCTCTCCACAGTTATATTCTCAATTCATTTACCCTACTCTATTGTTATTTTCTATAGGGCTGATCACCATCTAACATACTATTTGCTCATTTATTATGATGATTGTTTATTGTTTGTCTGTCCCCACAGGACATAAGCTCTGTAAGGCCAAAAGTCTTTGTTTTGTTCACTAATGTTATCCCCATGCCTACAATAGTGTCTGATGCACAGACAATCAACTAGTATTTGTTGAATCCATGCTGAATTAAAGTAAAATGAATGTGACTGAGGGTTCTAGAGGGAAGGGGGTTGGGGGGATGGGTTAGCCTGGTGATGGGTATTAAAGAGGGCACGTTCTGCATGGAGCACTGGGTGTTATGCACAAACAATGAATCATGGAACACTCCATCAAAAACTAATGATGTAATGTATGGTGATTAACATAACAATAAAAAATTTTTAAAAAAGAATAAAGTAAAATGAATGCGAATGGGATAAAAAAAAAAAGTTGAAGTGACTATATAAATTCAGATGAAAACTTCAGGAAGAGATAATGACCAGGAATAAAGAAAAACATTATATAATGATAAAGAAGCCAAGATATCAAGAGGACATAATAATCTTAAATGTGTAAGTACCTAATAGAGAGCCTCAAAATACATGAAATAAAGCCTTATACAACTGAAAGGAGAAACAGGCATTGTGTAAAACTATAGTTAGAGATTTTAGCTCCTTTCCCAGTAATGTATAGAATAAGGAGACAAAATCAATGAAGAGAAGGAAGACTTGATAACCTGACAGAACACTCCAGTATGAACTATAACCACAATGAGATACAACTACGCACCAACTAGAATGGCAAAATTAAAAATGAAACAAAGCAAAGCCTTGCCAAAAGTTGTTGGTGAGGATGTTGAGGCGGTTAAAACTCTTATTTACTGCTGCTGGGAATGCAAAATGGCACAATCCATCTGGAATTCACTTTGACATGTTATTCTTATAAAGTTAAATGTAGATATAACCAAGGACACAGGAGTCTCACACCTATTTTTTTACCCAAGAAAATAAAATGGGTGTCCACATAAAGACTTGTATATGGTTTTTCATAGCAGCCTTGTTCAAAATAACCCAAAGCTGGAATAGCAAAGATGTCCAACAGGAAGTGAAGAGATAAAAAATTGTGGTATATGGATTGGAGTGTCCTTTGACCATAAAATAACACAGAGTACTGATACATACATACAACAACATACATACAACATACATACAACACCATATAATAACATACAACAACATAGATGGACTTCAGAAATGTTATGCTGAGCTGGAGAAGTCAGACAAAAAAAGATGGCATACTCTGCATTTCCATTTACATGAAACCCTGGACTAGACCCAGCAATGTGACAGAAGTGGATCGATGTGCCACTGGGCATGGGGGTACCACAGGGGAATGTGGGCAAAGGGGAACGAGAAAATATTTTTGGTGTGATGAAATGTCCTGTATTTAGATAAAGTTGATGTTCACATGAGTATATGTATTTTCATAAATTGTTGAACTGCACACTTAAAATCGGTATATTTTATTGACTACAAATTAAACCTCAGTAAAAAGAAAAGCAAACATTCATCTGGAATAGAATATAAATCACACAAGAGGGCATTATGTAATCAAGAGTATAAACAATCACAACTACACGTAACAATAGGGATAAGTCCCATACACAAAATATTGAGAGATAAAAGCCAGACATTGAAGAGTGTGTGTTCAATGATTTCAATGATATAAAGTTCAAAACATTGAAACTGAATCTCTGCTGTTGGATGTTAGAATGGTGTTAACCTTTGAGCAGTGGGTGGTAATAGGAAGGGAGCCCAAGGAGGATCTGGGTTGTTGGCAATGTTCTATTTCTTTTTTTTTAAAGATTTATTTTAGAGTGGGGAGACAGGTAGAGGGAGAGGGCGAGAGAGAATCTCCAGCAGACTCCCTGCTGAGCACAGAGCCTGAAATGGGACTTGATCTCAAGACCCTGATCTCACGGCCCTGAGATCATGACTTGAGCCAAAGTCAAAGGTGCCCGGGTAATGTTCTATTTCTTAATTTACAGTGTCAAATGCTGGCATAAAGCAAAGTATGGTTAAAGTGTTATTGAGAAGGCAGAACAGCAGGAAAGCACAAGCATTGCTGATGGAAATGCAAATTGGTTTAGCCATTCCTGAAACCTTTGTTAGTTTCTAAAAAGTTACCATACACTTACCAGGTGACCCAGACAACCCACTTCTGGATATGCATCCCAGAAAAATGAAACTTATGTTAAATCAAAAACTATCCATGTATGTTAACTACCTGGAATTTAAATAAAAACCTAAAAATAAAACCTCTCCATGAATATTTGTAGCAGTATTAATCATTGTTGCCCATCCCTGGAAACAACCCCCATGTCTTTCAGAGGATGAAAGGATAAGCAATCTGTGTTACATCCACACAATGGACTACAACTCAGGACTCAACAAGAACAAACTCTCGATACATGTGACCATATAAATAAATCTTAAGGGAACTGTACTAAGTCAAGTTTTCTCAAAATCATGGCTCTTGACTTTTCTGGAGGCTGGATGATTTGCTATGGGCCTATCTGGTGTGTTGTAGGCTTTTCAACCACATTACCGGCAATCCCACCCCTATACATAGGAGGCAGTAACGTTTTCCCTTTCCAACTCATAACAATTAAAAATGTCTGCAGACATGGCTGAATGTCCTGATTGAGAATCATGTTCACCCTTTTGACTGAGTGAAAGAATGTAGTCTTAAAAGATTACATATTGTATGATTCCATTTATATGACATTCTGGAAAATGAAAAATATAAGAACAGAGACCTGATCAGTGGTTGCCAAGGGTTAAAGGTGGGGAGAGTCTGAACACAAAGAGGCAGAACAGGCGTATTCTTTGGGGTGTTGGAATTGTCCTGTATCCACTGAGAAATGCTGATCTGTGCCTCCATAAATAACAAATATATAATAATAAATATATTATTGCTAAATATAGTAGAGTACATAATTTTAAAAATTGAAGAAGTGAAATCAAACAAAACAAAAGCAAGTATGGTATAAATGGAAAAGAATATTTTGACTTGCCAATCACGGGGTGATCTTGGCAGAAGGGTTTTCAGTGAGGGTCAGAAGAGAGGCAAGGAGGAGTCATTTTTGTAGGATGCCCCATGAGTTCAAGTTAAGGAGAATGGAAGTCACAGGGCCCGCCCTGTTAGAAGTGCATGGTATGGTCTTTGACTCTTGCTCTATGGGGAGGCTGTAGAGGAAAAGCAGAGACATAAGCCAACATTCCTAATAAGGCTGAACACAGAATGCAGCAGGTAAATTCCCTTATGCTAAAGAGGGCCAGGCCCAGTGTGAAACCTGGGTAAACTCACTGGGGACATTCCCCATGGCAGAGGTATCCAGAAGAGTTCATCCTGTGCCCAGAGTGCACCGTGTGTCCTAGCCTCTTACAGGAGGCTGGTGTGCAGCCACACTGGGGGACTCTAAGATAGAGCTACTGGGCTGGGGGTTCCTGAGTTGCACTCTTCAGAGGTACACCCTTACACGGTCTCACCAGAGCCCACAACTCCTATTTTGGGGTTCTCTCCACTGAGTCACTTGGAGTATTTCGATGCCCTGCACTCTAAATTTTGCAGTGGCTAAAATTGTTCTTGGAGCTCCTCTGTTCTGCTATCTGGACAGTAGTCATGTCTGTTCCAGGGACCTTCTAAAGGATCCCACCAGAGAAATTGAGTTGCGATGACCTTTTCCAAGACCACAAAGTGTGGGCATATCTGATCTACTGGGAGCAGAGTATGGTCTCTGGATTATTTGATTTCATAGGTTCATCATGTTCTGTTCTCCATTTATTTTCTAGGAGACCACCTGGAGATGCATAGGGCAGATGATACGCAGATTGGAACATGGAACAAGGAGGTGAAAAACAGACTGTATCTTGCAGAGAATGGAGATGTCAAAGGTCAACTAGATCTTTGGTCAAAGGGCTGGAGGTCAAAAATTAGGTTGAGTTATGGAACAAGGCAAGTATGAGGAGCAATGGGAAATGAATATGTGGTATGGTCCTGGTTAGTTTTGCAGATAAAGTTCCAATTCCAAGAATTCCAAGTCATTACATAGCCCCAGATTTTTATCAGCTGGGGGAAGCAAATCATTTAGAGATTCGAGGACTGCACAGATGGACCCAGGCTGGAGTGTAAGATCTCACACTAAAGGCTCCTTTTTGGGACAGCACTGCACATATCTATGCAGGTTGGGAACTGCACAATTCTAGTGTATCCGTTCCCACCACATCTATATGAGTGACACCCCTGGAGTGCTGGGATCAGTTGTGCAATACTCCTGGGTTTCTGTAACTGGATTCAAGAACCTCAGAAGGTCTGTTAAGTTTTTTTAGTGATGGCAGGAAATATGAAGAGAGGGAAAAGAAAAGGAGGGTGGAGAGAGGGAAGAAGGAAGGAAGCCAGAGAGAGAGAAGAAGAAGGAGAGAAGGAGAAGAGAGGAGAACATTTGAGTAATAGTTACACTGTCCACATAGTTTATTGTAAAAACTGGGATACTGTTTTTAAATTTATTTTTTTTATTTTTTAAGTGCACTCCACAACTAATGTGAGGTTTGAACTCATGACCCCCGAGATCAAGAGTCTCATGCTCTACTAACTGAGCCTGCATGTACCCCCAGAGCGGGATGCTTTAGACAGGATAAGGGAAACTATTATAACCACACAAGAGCAACATTAACACTGGACAAATAGTAATCGTATGTTCACCCCCGGAAGAGGGCATACTTCCCTAGGCTTCATTTGGCCCAGAAGATACTCTTTTTGCTACTTGGAGCAGCAGAGAGCTATGGAATGTCGCCAAGAGAGGCTGCAGAGGGCGTCTGCGCAGTGGCAAGGTGGCCAGGCTACTCAAAGCCCGACGCCCAGAATGCTTTCTTACTTGTCCTGCCGAGACCCAACTACAGATGGAGTTCCTAGAATAAACAATCTTATTAGGAAGTATTGG
Source organism: Halichoerus grypus (assembly GCF_964656455.1). NCBI lineage: Eukaryota > Metazoa > Chordata > Mammalia > Carnivora > Phocidae > Halichoerus > Halichoerus grypus. Next base: position 12,832,876 of record NC_135719.1, on the reverse strand, counting down.
TGATATTTTGTCTTTTCTTCTCTTTCCTGATGTCTTAGTAATGAGGCTTTGTAACTGGCAAACGGGTTTGCTCTTAATGACTTGATCATTGAAATGCTCTTCTGACTGGACATACTTTCCCATATGCGATTATCAGGCTGTCTTTTTTTTTTTTAAGACTTACTTATTTATCTGGGAGTGAAAGAGAGAAAGAGCATGAGTGGGAAGGGCAGGGGGACAGAGAGAGGGAACCTCAAGCAGACTCTGCACTGAGCATGAGTCCCATGCGGGGCTTGATCTCACAACCCTGAGATCAGGACCATGGCCAAAACCAAGAGTCGGAGGCTTAACGGACCACGCCGCCCAGGTGTCCCAGGGCTGTCTTTACATACGTGTCAACCAAATGTTGTGATTCGATGTGACCCTTGCCTACACTACAGCATTATAAGAATTGTGTGCCAGCCAACTAGCATATCCCAGGGTCTGCCCTGTCTTATCATCTACTATGCTATCAGTCTCAGGCTGCATGAGATTTAAGGTGCCCACTTATCTGGGGGTGAGAGCCATTGAAATCATGTGTGAGATGGTGAGCAAACCAGGGTAGTGGCTCTCCAATGTGGGTGAGCATCCACATCACCCAGAGAGCTTGTTAAAACACAGACGGCTGAGCCCTGTCCCCAGAGTTTCTGATTCAATACATCTGAAAAGGCACAGAAGACTTTGCATTTCTTACAGGTTTCCACGTGGCACTGACTCACTGTTCCAGAGACCCCACTTTGAGAACCACTGTTGTACAATTACTGATTTGATAATGATGTAACTTACCAAAGTACCATCACTGCGATTTCTTTCCTCGTTTGAAAATGTTGGCAGTAGTCGTTAGTTTTAGAGAGAGCAAACTAACCGACAATTTCAACTTACTCTTCAGCATACTATAGTTTAGTTGCAACACGGGCGTTCTCCAAATTTGTGCAGTTTCTGCCAACGCTGCCTCCTGAGTGAAATAAATGGCTGAATAGGCAAGTTCAAGTGAAAGCAAATCTGTATTGAGAATGTACTCTAAGCCAGGCACTGTGATATAAGCCTAAAAAGAAGCAAGGGACAGTGTGCTCTTAGGAAAACTTGAACAGACTCCACCTTAGAGCTTCTTCTGAGACTCACCCTGGTAAAATCTCCACGTAATGAATGGGATTCAAACCAGCTATGGGAGGAAATCAAGAGATGACTAATTATCTCGGGGCCGAAGGGATTGGGAACAGTTGGCACTGTCTCAGTATGATATGGTGGTAAAGGGGATCAATGACAATAGAGAAAATGAAGCTCTAATTAATTGCATCATCCTATTTAGAGAAAGAATGTTTGGGCAGAAGAAAAATGGCCAGCACAGATATAAACGATCAGTGACACAGATTCCCTAACTCTGCCCATAGAAGGCTCTTCGCCTCTGACAGATAAAGCCCTATAGTGTCGGTGGATGCATTTGAGCAGCATAGGCCTTGCTAGTAAATTTTTTGTTCAATAAATGAATAATTCCCATCCCTCCCCTCAGTTCATGAACAATGCTCATCATACTGATATCTGAGCATGCCAGTATACTATTTATTGTAAATTAACTCACCATTCTGTGCACTTTTTAAAACTTGGGGATATTAGTTGATATGAGAAAGTCTCCCTAAGGAATATATATCCTAGAATACTTAGAAAATTGAGTTCTGGGGCGCCTGGGTGGTTCAGTCAGTTAAGCATCTGCCTTTGGCTCAGGTCATGATCCCAGGGTCCTGGGATGGAGCCCCGAGTTGGAGGGTGGTGTCCCTGCTCAGCAGGGAGTCTGCTTCTCCCTCTCCTTCTGCCCTTCCCCCTCCCCATGCTCTTTCTCTCAAATAAATAAATATAAAATCTTAAAAAAAAAAAAAAAAAAGAAGAAGAAAGAAAATTGAGTTCGCAGGCCTATGAGGCTAAGGACCAAATTCTAGGCTCTGCAGCTCTGGCTGAGTTTGAGGGAGTGGAAGGCAAGTTGGCAGCCAGCCTGCAGACTGATAATGTCCCAGCCCTGCTTTGTGCTTCTGTGAAAATGAAACCCTGTTCATAAATAGAAAGAAGACACAGACACAAATAGTGATATGCATCATAATGGATGTTTACAAGTAAGTGATACAGGGGCTCAACAGAGGAGAAGATTCAATTGGTTCTGAGTGTCTGCAAAGACTTGATGGAGAAGTTGCCATTTGAGATGCCCCTAAAATGATACAGCAGTTTCTACAGGCCAAGATGGAGTGGGTACATGTCCAGACAGAAGGAACAGTTGGGCTCTGATATTCCATTTGCAGAGAGAACGAGTGCTTGGTTGGGTACGATGGTTGTTCGGTCAATGATGTATTATGTTCTGGAGGAGTGGGGAAGCCTTCTGCTGGAGGGCTACCGGTTTTATCCTGAATGTTGTCCAGGGGCCTTTCTGAATACCTGTATCTTTCCTTGGTCACTCCTCAAAGCCATGTAGTCTGGGGAGAAGCAGAAAAGCAGAATCTACTGGTAACTAAGAAATACACAACTCAACTGACTCATGAAGGAACTTGCAGCCCCAGCCCTGGAAGTAGATAGACAGGAATGATTTTAACCAGTGGCGGAGTCAGATGTGAACTCCTTATTATATTTCCAACTACAGGATGGCAGTTGTGATGATAGATCTGGGGAGGTTTGTGTCAATTTAGGGAAAGAACCAAGTTGTTCACTGAATTCCTCTGGCCCAGTTCTTAAGAGATTTGGGAATTTCAGCTTGGATCTGCTTTGAGACCAAAATATGAGTCGAAAGATTGAGTGGAAGAACAACTCTCAGACTGGCTGAAATTCTCAAATCCTTTTATTTTTTAAAGATTTATTTACCCATTTGAGGAAAGAGAGGGGTAGAGGGAGAGAAAAAGAGAGAACCTCAAGCAGACTCCACACCCAGCACAGAACCCGACGTGGGGCTCAATCTCACGACCCTGAGATCATGACCTGAGCCGAAGCCAAGAGTTGGACGCTTAACTGACTGAGCCATCCAGGTGCCCTTGACACTCTCAGATTCTTAAAAGATCGTCTGAGTATTTCCTTTGGTTTCTTCATTCATCTTTAGAGGGAAATGGTGTAGACCAAGAATGGAGAATCTACCCTCTGAAGTCCGATCATGTGGGTTCAAACCTTGCTCTGCCACTTATTAGCTACGTCTACTTGGGCGATTTCCTTAACCTCTCCAAGCTTTGGTTCCCTCAGGTACAAAATGGGATCATAGTAACGCCTACCTCAAAAGTCCTCGAGTGAATGAGGGTGATCTGTGTCTGGCATAGAGTTGTTATTATTTCAAGGAAAGGGAAGACAGCCAGGGTGATATGACTGCCTGTGAGACTTTGAGTAATTAGAAGTAGAGATTCTACAAGAGCTGACGGGGAGCCAAGAGAGCATACCGTTCCAGACTCTTACCTTGCAGGTGGCAAAACAGACACAAAGGCCATAGAGATTCTTCATCGCTGGACAAAGACCAAGACTATAGGGCTGGGTAGGGTTCTTGTAATTGCTCAGGACCCATTTTTATTAACGGTCTCCCCTTCTCGAAAAATCCCTGGGTTTCTGAGCACTACAGTACAAATCATGATGGCACAGGTTGAAACCCTAAAAACTCATGACGCTTGGCTTTTTCCTTTTCAGCTTCTCTTCAGAGGCTACCTTCGGACTTTCGCCTCTCACCCCTCCTCCACCCCATGCAGAAAACCAATCATTCAAGCCATGGATGCTTTGATGGTGTGCCCTCTCTGTACACCACTCTCAGTTGGCCATACTCTTCACTCTTCACCTCTTCTCATTTTGCCTCCCTTGCCCTTCTGAGCTTTTCTGCTCTTTTCCATGAAGGACAGAAGTACACAGAGGGTCAAATGCAGGGGTGAAGGCTTAAAATCTAAATAGCAACCTTTGGACTTGGTAACATGAAAGTCTTCGATCAATACCCAATTCCCTGCATCTTATTCATTCTGCCACCAGTGGTGGCTTTTGCTAAACTCCTGGCATTCCCTCTGCTGTGTCATATTGGTGCTGCAATGTTGTCATGTGAATGGCTCAAACCATGTTTCTGGGCATCTGGGTGGCTCAGTTGGTTAAGCGTCTGCCTTCGGCTCAGGTCATGATCTCAGGGTCCTGGGATCGAATCCTGCATCGGGTTCCCTGCTCAGCTGGGAGTCTGCTTTTCCCTCTGCCCTCCCCACCCCCCTGCCCGTGCTCTCTCTCTCTCTTTCTTTCCCTCACAAAAATAAATAAATAAAAATCTTTAAATTAAAAAAAACCCCCCACCATATTCCTATCTGAACTTTGTATCATGTCACCTCCCCTTATGTTCTTCTCTGGGTAATGATACCTCCATCTACCCAGGTGCTCAGCCAGAGGAAAACGTAAGCCTGGGGATTATTTTAGTTTCTTCCCTCTGCCTTACGTTCCACATCCACTCATGCTCCTGTTTGTCCAGCTTGGGAATTTCTTCACTTCCTCCCCTCCTTCCAACCCCACTGCGAGGTCCTCATCCACAGGCTGCTGGTGTCTCATAAAAGGTGTTTTGCCCATCTCTTTCTCTGTAGTGGCTTCAGTAATCCACCTTTACCCTCTTCCCAAGTACTCTTCACAAACACAAGTTGGATCCCATCCCTCCCTGTGCAAATGCCCCTTGGCTCCCCATAGCTCACCTACGTGGATGAAATGTCTGTTCTTTGGCAGGGTCCACAGCCTTTTGATGTGAATTCTGTTCCCTTGGGAAGTTTTAATTCTTGTCCCCTTGCCAAAAATGTTATAGTTCAGGAATAAGGTAGTCCTATAGATTCTTAGAGATAATGTGCTCCTGCAAATCTCTGAACTTTTGTGCATTAATTTACTTTCCCCAGAATGGTATTTACCCTTCATTCCCACAGGCCTGCTGGCAAGTACCTGGGTCTTTATATACTTCCCTGCAAAACTCCTCTGTTCTCAATGGAGAAAAGTTACGGTTATCCCTCTTCTTTCTTTCTGCTATATTTCAGACATTCTTAAAAGAACTAAACTGCCTTACTTATTCTTAAAAAATATTTATTTATTTGAGAGAGAGAGCATGAGGGGGAGGGGCAGAGGGAGAAGATGAGAGATAATTCCAAGCAGACACCGTGATGAGCACGGAGCCCCACACGGGCTCAGTCTCATGACCCTGAGATTGTGACCTGACCCGAAATCAAGAGTCAGATGCTTAACCGACAGAGCCACCCTGGTGCCCCTAAATTGCTCTTCCTTACTTTAAATGCGTGCATGAAGTCCCTCATTTAACAGGGCAGGGAGGGCTCTTTCCTTTGAAATCAAACCTAGCTCAGTACACCACATCTCAATAAAATTTGAGTGGAAAAATGAATGCAATCTGGTGTCACTGGTGGGCCTGTCACCCAGTTAATGAATCACGGGCTCCCCAAGTCACTAGGGGAACTCAAAAATACAGATTCCAAGTATTTCTGAGTTAGAACCCAAGACACAGATTTCTAACAGGCTCCCGCGTTGACTCTAAAAGAGCCACAGAAGACATTTGGGAGTCACTAATCCCAACCATCTTACTTAGATGCATGAATGTTCTTCTCTGACTGGAAGATACCTGGTTCTCAGCTTCCAAAGGTAAAAATCTTCTGTTTCTAGCACCAAGATTCGATGACATCATAGACATGGAACTGGCAATGTTGCAACTATGCACAGACAATTAGCCACTGTAGCACTCACACATCCAGGATTTGATGGGTATTCCAAGAGTTCACGTTCTGGCCCTCTGAGCTTTGGTATGTGTCATGCGGTCTTGAGATGGCCCAGCAGATGGCAATATGACCTCAGAAAATGACTTTGGGGGGCATGATTCATGGGAGTGGCCACGAGGTGGCGGCATTGCACGGTGTTCTGATTTAACTGAAGGCTGGAAATCCTGCTTAGACTTTTCACAGTTGAAAAGCCTCATATCCCTAATTGATTTAGAAGCAAGCCGTACGTTCCTAGGATGCTAAAAGTGAACGTTTCAGTGGCTGCATCCACTGCGTGATTTGCGTTGTTTCAGATAAAACGGTATATCCTTAATCGGTTAATACCTGGAATATGGACAGAAACTCTTCATTGCTTTGTTTTCTTGCACAACGAAAACTGTCCATGGATAGAAGGGCACGATACGTCTTCATCAATCATGACTGACTTAAGGTGAAGGCTCAAAGCAGGTTTTGAAAAGTTTTGTGAGGTCTTGAAGGATTTGTACTGCACGGGGGTGTGGCAAAACCCATTCCCCAGGGGGTTGCCACATGCAGAGAGGTCTCAGGACCTCAGGGGTTGCCGAGCAGGCTGGCATCTCTCAGCCAGGGTCCAAGGCTCCCAGACACCAATGCGGGCTCAGCCCTCCCTGAACCTCCAGTTTTCACGATCTGTTTGATTTTTTATTTTTTTTTCAATGTGAAGTCTCTCAATTCTCCAATATTGGCAGTGAATTCAAATAATCTATAGTAGGACAAACAAAATACAACCATGAGCCAAGATCAACCTTTGCTTGCCAGCCGGCAGCTCCTGTGTTTCTGGAAGGGTTAAAAAGGTCAGGAGTGAGGCTCCAAGGTGTCAGAAAGGGATGATGGGGGCCAGGACCACCACAGCATTTCACTTTGGGTTTTCGCCCAGGAGAAGCATGTTTAAATAATCTTCAGAACATTTGTCACTAACAGAGAATGCAGATTTCCATGAAAGTATTATTTTCTTCAAAGAGAGTCCCCAGAAGAAGTAGTTACTATTTGAATTTTTAAATAGTGTTAGAACTGCTCCCTTAGGTTATTTTTGCTGACTTTATTGGCAGGGAAATCATGCTTCAACTTGTGCCATAGAAATATTTTCATAAATAATAATTGCCATAATATTTCTATGTGACATTTAATTTTTTTGTCTATATTGGACATTTATTTGTTATTATTACTGATTATGAAAGTCATACATGCCCTTTGGGAGCAGAAAGGGGGGGACCTCAAACACTATATGAACGCTTTATAAGCCATAAAAAATAGAAAAATCAATGTCTCCTCACTACGCTCCCCTCCCCCTACTTTATGGTAACAGCATTGTGTGTGTTTTTACAGACTTTTTCTATGCATAGCAAAATGTCAATAGGGGATAAATACGCAAATCTAAGTATTTATAGTTTGTGTTACCAAAAATGTATGATACTGGTTTGAAGTCCATTTTTTCACACAATAATATTATTTGAAGAATGGATTAATATATTGACTGGATTGTTCTTGGAAGTCGCCATCCATAATAGACAGAACAAACCTGTGTTCAAATTACAGTCCCACTGTTTATGGTAGTGACAGATGACATCCTAATCTTGTTTCTGTCTTTAATGGAAACATTTCTGGTTTTTCACAACTGAACATAAGGCTGGCTTTGGTTTAGTATATGTAATATTTTTAATACATTGGGGAAGTATTCCCTATTTCTGGTTTTTTAAAAAAAGGATTGATTTTATCTTAAATCATGAATGGACATCAGCTCTTATTAAAATGCCATTTTGATGTCTACTGAGATATTTACCTTTTTGACCTTATAATATGGTTAGTGATTTTAATAGATTTTCTTTTAATGATCTATCCTTGTACCTTGGTGCAAACTTTACTTACTGTAGCACATTTTTCTTATGATGTTCTACATAGTTCTCTTTTGTAGGATGTGGGATTGACCCGTGCTTTTCTTTTCCTTCAGTTTTTATGCAGGCTTCTTAAGATTTGGTTTTATTGTTATGCTGTTCTTACAACAATGATTTTGAATGTATTTTTCACTTTTCTCTGGAATATTTAAAATAGTGTCCACACAATCTTTTATTTGATAATGTGATAAGAATTTATATCATTGATCCTGGTGTTTTCTAGGATGAAGCTCTTTGACAACTTTATTGGGTTAGGTTCGTTTTAAAGCCAACCCCCTTTTCACTCCCATAATTCTACCATGTGGCCAGGATTGAGATCTCTATCTCTTCTTGGGTCAGTTTTAATAACGTATGTATGTATTCAAAACATATGTATCTGTTGATATGTGTGTGTTATGTCTATTTATGTATCTATGTTTAGTTTAGTTACTTTTTTCACATATTGTTGAATATATATATATATATATACATATACATATATTTTAGTTACTTTTTTAGTAAGTAAAGTTTAGTTACCTTTTTCGCATATTGCTGAATATATATATATACAAATATATTCTTTTCCGAATCAGATTTATCTAGGTTAATCTAGTTCTGGGCTTGATTTATCATTTTTAAGATTTTCTAATTTATTACTTTCTCATTGGCCTTATTAAATTTTTCTTCTTTCCTTATGTTAATTTTTGCCTTTTTCTTATTCAGCTGGAAATTTGCTTTTGGAGTTCATTTACTTTTTTCACTTTTGTATTTAGTACTGTACATGTGTAATATAAATTTGTCTCTGTACACAGCTTTAGCCAAATTCTACTCTTGCCATTTTTATTTTCTTAATATTTTGGAATCTGAGGCCCATTACACTTTTTAATAATCTAAGATAAAGACCAATTTTTAAAATTACTGGTTCAAAATACATTTGAATATATTGAATATGTATATTCAAGATATACTTTCTATACTACTTTATTGTGTTATTTATATATAGCCATTGCTTTTTGTTTGTTTATTTCTCCTTTTAATTATATCCTGCAGACTTTGCTTCAGTATTGTGGTATTTCATTATTTGGTACATAAAGATCTATGCTCAATATACCTGCATGATATATTATATACTTTAGCATTATAAAATATACTTTTAATGCTTAATGTTCCTCATCTGGAATTGAGATTGTTTATTTCTTTTAGTTTTATTTTTTTAAGCCTTTACCTGGAGGGTCTGCTTGTTGCTATGTTTTCAACATTTCTTATTCATTTCAATTAGCCTATGTCTCTTGTATAACTTAAATATTTTAGTTTTCATTGTAGATAAAATCTGAAAGATTTTAAAAAGTGTTCACTAATGTCTTATTTAGTAATGTAACAAATACCTTGGATCTAAATAAAAAAGAATATTGGGTAAGTATATATTCATTAATGACACAGGGAAATGAAGTTCAGTGTTAAATGGCTAATAAAAATGCCCCAAAGTACACCTGAGCACTAATTCTACTATGGAAATCATTGCTACCATTTTTATTTACCCCATTTCCACCCAGTCCCCAGAAAGAAAGAAATAGAGAAGAGCTTCCCTGCCTCTTTTTCTTGGGTCATTAGCTCTTGAATTAAAGCACAGCAAGGAACTCTCTGCTGACATAGGGCCTGTACCCAAGTTTCAAGGGGGAAAGGGAATATCTATTTCCATTCTTTATAGTTGGGAGGTCTTTCCTACCCATTAGGACTGATAAAGTGGAGAATTCTTTACACATACAAAGCAACTCAGATTCTAGAAAGCAGAAAATGAGACAAATGTGCATCACTATTCTTTTAATGGTTACCTTTATAATTTAAAAAGAACATACCTAAATCTCTATTTCTTGTTTTATTGCCTTGAAACTGTACTTACGGATAATCTGTTATGAAATATGAAGAAATTAACATATGGTCACTTCTTCCCATTTCTTTTTACCTCTTCTACCTCCCAATATTTAAGAAGTATATTGTTTTACATCATCAACACTTAAAATGTTGTCATTTTGCTTTATAATTTTAATTCACTTAAGTTATCCAATGAGTGGGAAAAGTACTTATTTTGTATTATACTATAATAAGTCAAGGATGCATATTATAACCCCTAGTTTTAACACCAAATAATAGGAAAGTAAGCCAGCAGAGAGGAGAATGACATAATCAAAAATAATCCAAAAAAAAAAAAAAAAAAAAAAGCAAGAGGGGAAGGAACAAGGGCCACAGAATAAGAGGAATTCATAGCCAAATTTTTAGGAGGATTATTACTTGTTGATAAGAAAAAGACAGAGGAACCAACAGAAGAATGTACAAGAAACTTGAATAGACACTTCTCAAGAGACAATATCCATACAACTGATAAGCATGTGTAAGAAAACTCAATCGTATAATGGACTAAAACCACAGAGGAAACGCCAGTCCAAATACACCAGAAGAGTTAAAGTTCAAAGACCATCAGTGCCACCTATTTGCAAAAATAGGGAGCAATGGGAACTCTTATTCCCTTTTGTTTGGGGTGGAAATGAGCACGTTCTAAAATTTAACATAGGCCTATCCTGTGACCCAACATTTACTATTATGTATAGTCTCTATAGGAATGCATTATTGGTGCACCAAACACATATCCCAGAAGTTTGTAGCATCAATATTCCTAATAGCCTCAAACTGGAATTCAAATATCCATCAACAGTAGAATAATGAAATATTGGTATATACCACGCATACTGCACATTAGTGAAAACAAACTAACTACATCCAAATGCAAAAACTTGGATGACTCTCACAAACATAATGTCCCATAAAAAAAAAAAAAAAAGCCAGGCACAAAACATATGTACTGTAGGATTCTTTAAGATGAAGTTCAAAAGCTGGCAAGACTAATCAGTGCTAGAAATCAAGGTAGTGGGTATGAGAGGACTAAAAGGGAGCATGAGAGAGGCTTGGTGGGGGGATTCATGTTCTGTATCTTGATCTGGGTTATAAGTACATGGATATTTTATTGATTATTGTGTATAGTGTCTCCCCAAAACTTAATGGCTTAAAACAATAATAATTTGTTGACTCAAAGTTTCTGTTAATCAGGAATTCAGAGCTGGCATGAGCGGGGGGGAGCCATGTCATTCTGCTTCATGACTTCTGGAATGCTGAAAAGTTGAGGTCTGAATCACCTGAAGGCTTGACAGGAGCAAGAGGATTCCCTCCCAAGGTGGTGCGCTCACAGGGTTGGCAGGTTGGTGCTGGTGAATTCTTCCCTCTACACAGGGCTGATTGAGTGCAGCTCTTGCAGATTTCTGCTGACTTCTTCCAGAAAGAAAGATCCAGAGGCCAAGGTAGAAGCTGCCATATCTTTTATGATATAGCCTTGGAAGTCATACAATATCTATCCCTTGCGAAGTATCCTATTGGTCACACAGACCAGGCACAATTCAATACAGAGGGGAGTGAGTACTCAAGGGTGTGAACGCCAGGAGGCATAAGGCATTGAGGCTGCCCATCGACATGGGAAGTGTTCACTTCTGCACCTTCCTGTAAGTATGCTGTGCTTCAATATAATGTTTACTCGAGGGCCACTTAGGTGGTGCAGTTGGTTAAGCATCTGACTCTTGGTTTCAGCTCAGGTCAGGATCTCAGCGTCTTGAGATCAAGCCCTGTGCCAGACTCCATGCTTAGCATGGAGTCTGCTTAAGATTCTTTCTCCCTGCCCCTCCCCCCAAATAAATCAATCTTAAAAAAAAAAAGATAAAATAAAATGATTCCTCGAAATAAGGTGGGTTTTTTTCCTGAAAAAAGTTTTTATCAACATGATTTAGAAAATAACAGCAATGAGATACTTTAAGAAGATAAGTCCCGGGTGCCTGGGTGGCTCAGTCGGTTAATCGTCTGCCTTCGGCTCGGGTCGTGATCCCAGGGTCCTGGGATCGAGCCCCGCATTGGGCTCCCTGCTCCGCGGGAAGCCTGCTTCTCCCTCTCCCACTCCCCCTGCTTGTGTTCCCCCCTCTCTGTGTCTCTCTCTGTCAAATAAATAAATCTTAAAAAAAAAAAAAAAAAAAGAAGTCCCTTTTTAAAGATGTTTTCATTATTATCATGACAGAATGAATTAGAAGAACTATGTAATATCCCAAGCCCTTCAACATGATAATACAGGGATCAAAATAGTACCTACCTCATAGACATCTTTTGAGCATTAAATAAATTATCTTCTTATTAGATAATAAAAGCAAGAAAAGTCAAATGTTTGGTCGACAAAGGAGGGAACATGTTATGGTACACAGAGCAGTTTTTAAACATTGGGATCACATGATGGTCTATTGTAATGTTTTCAAAAATTGTTAAATCCATTATTGTTTCTGAAAATATAAGCAAAATCAGCATGGTATTATCAAGATAACAAAACCTAAAGAGAGCAATGAAAGTTGAAAAAAAGGTGGAAATTTTGTTAAAATTTTATCTAGAATAAAGTTTTTAACCTGACAGTTCATCCTGTAACACCCAGCTGTGATTTCTGTGTGGTGCCCTCTGGTTTGTAAATTCCTTTCCCCTTTACCTCACTGTCCTCACGAGCATTCAGAGTCAGCCAAGTAAGGGTCGTTGTCATTTTACTAAGAAGGAAGTAGATGATCAGAGAAATGAAATAATTTGTCGACTGTCACATAGTTGGTAAGTTGCTGAGCCTAGACTCTGTTTAATATTTTTTAAATTGAAATACAGTCAACATACACTAGTCTATTAGTTTCAGGTGTACAATATAGGGATTCAACAATTCCATACATTACTCAGTGCTCATCATGATAAACATACTCTTAATCCTCTTTTTTTTTCACAATTTTAACATATTGCCTTCAATAGAACAAGGCCAGTTTAGACTTAAATTGTCATAAAAAGTTAAATTTATGTTCCAAATGCTATGTATAAGAAAGGCAGCAAAATGTGCATAGCATCTTAGAAAGACTTTAGGTAAAAATTCATAAGCACTTAACACTGGTAGTGCCGTTTGAAATAAACTGGGACAATTCAGTTCCCCAAATCTCTTAAAGTTCAACTTTACCCAGTAAATTTTTTGGGAAGAGAGGCTGAGTGGTCACCTTTAAAATGCTGGCTGTTGACAAATTATACTTGAGTTGACTTAATTGGGACTAAGACTATGATTCTCTACGCCTATCATTTCATGCTTGTAGACTAAGGTAAACTTGATAATTCTCGGTTATTTTAGACCATTAGAAAATATTGTGCTCTTAAATCATAGTGAGCAATCATCTCAGACGTGGCAGAAAATCTAGGCTGAGGAAGGTCTTTGTTAGATCTGACTCTTTAATTTCGTGTAAGACATCATCTTTACCCCTAAAATCATCTGTTTCGCATTCTCTACTTCTTGGTTTTTCTGATTTGCTTAAACCAAGCAGAGATTTCTGCATCCACAGAACGAAGCAAGTCCCAACTCTGTTTACATTCTTTTCTGCATATTTCTTCACCCAGCAGCGCCTCAGCTCTGAAGAGTGTTCAAGAGTAAACACAATTCTTTATACAGGCTTGAAGAAGAGGTCACCCAAGCAAATATCATGTGACTCCAAGCCTTTGAAAGCTAATATTTAGCAACCTCTTGTGTTCTTCACTTTCAAAATATTTGTCTCTGGAAATAATGTGAGAACAAGTTTGTCAAGGGGAAGTCAAAGTGGACAAAACCCAATACTCAAATGTTTCCCGTTCTCCGGGTCTGAGCTGCGGACAGATCAAAGCGAGTATCTACATCACCTGTGCTTATTTTGGAACAATAAAGCCTGTAACCTGAGATTCAAACTCTATACCTCAGTCACACTCGGGGGGAAGACAATGTAGGGCTTCAGGTTAGGGGATTTTTAAAATTATTTGGGATAAAAAAATTATGTGGCACCAAGACAAGGGCATTCATTGCCAAATTTAAAGCTACTTTCAATTTGGGGGTTTCAAATTCAGTATTTTTAAAGTTAAAAAAAAAAACCTCTTAGGTGATAATAAAAACAAATCCTTGCTATTGAATTTGTTTGTTGTTGTTGTTGTTGTTGTTGTTCTATTTTAGTAAATGAATTGTTGATGGTGGTTTGAGTTAAATGAAAGATACATTTACATCAAATTTCAAATAACTTTTAAAAAAAAGGATGATAGTAAAGTCAATAGAACACATTCTTTGAAGCAAATTTAAAAGATTTGTTAAAAAAATTATTAAAGCATTTTGGGGCACCTGGCTGGCTCAGTTGGTAGAGCATGTGACTCTTGATCTCAGCGTTGTGAGTTCGAGCCCGACATTGGATATAGAGTTCCTTAAAAATAAAATCTTAAAAAAATATTAAAGTCTTTGAGGAGTTGACAGGTTCCAGACTACAACCAGATACAGACAGGGTTAGGTGAACTCAAAACCATTTTTATCCTGACCGTGAGGAACCAAATGTTGGTCACATCTTTAAAAGAGAATTAAAATGATCGCTCCAAATTAAATATGCATTTCAAAATGAAAAATGAAACTCCCCTGAACATGTAGTTATTAATATTGCTACTAGAGATATAAGCTATAAAGTAGTACTTGGAACTTGATAATTCACAATAGTTCATGCATTCCACAGAGTTTTAATGGGCACCTACTATGCAGGGATTGGGTGCAGGGATTGGGTAGAATACTGAATAGGCAGACAAAGTTCCTTTTCTCATGGAGCTGGGAAGGAATAAATAAGCAGAAAACCATAACACAGAGAGTTAGGTGCTATGATGAGAGAAGGAAGTGTTCACAACAGGGCGCACAGTGAGGGAAATGGGATACCAGTGGGATAGTCAGACGATGGGTTGTTAGAAGGTAGCCAAGTGAAGGGGAAAGTGTTTCCATGCTTTATTTCCTTCTTCAGAGGGGCTGACACCACCTTCCATTAAGTTTTATGAATTAATGAAAAGATCTCCTCTTACAGAGAAGCTTGCCTCTGATACACCATGGCCCCACTTCAGGTCAAGATGCATGTTCAGGCCTCCGTGAGAGGAGATGGCACAATGAGAGAAGTAACCAGGTACCAAAATGCCTGGCATTCTCTGTATCCTCTGAGGCTTTATCCAGGGCTAGAAAATAGGCTGTATTTCAGGTACCTGTGTCCAAAGGGTTTGGAAAATTCACTCTCATTCAGGCTGATTGGTGATCTAATGCTGTGGACAGGGAAGTGGATTTGTCTTGGCTTCTGTGAAATTCAACAAGTGGTAAGGGCCTGTTGAGTGTGGTACACCCAACAACTGGGAGATGGGAAGGACCTCCTGCAGGGAGAAGGCAGAAATTTCTAGGTGCATATAGAGGAGGTTATCAAGAGCCATGTCGATGGCCACTGTAATAGATAACCTTCCTGGGATTCCAGTGGATTCCTCAGTCTAGACCAGGAAAAAGCCCACCAAAAAGGACTGTTTATGAAACCTAGTGAATATTTGAAGGGCTTCCAAGGGATGGCCTGGGGTGGAGAGAGAAAGGATTGGTCAATGAGACATTGCTCAAACTTTGTTCTCTTCTAGTTTTTCTTTGTTTCTGCTCATGTTTCACTTAAACAAAGTTTTATTTAGCCTTTAAAATTTTTGATAACCTCCCATTTAATTATCAAGGTATACATCTTAATCTGGTCCTCTACTAGTTATGAATTCTTGGGAAAGTTAGCCTCTCTGGATTTAGTGTTCTATGAGAATCTAGAATATAGCACTTACTTTATAGGGCTATTATGAGGATTATATGAGCAACAGCATGCAAAGTGATGAGCGAATGCCAGAAGGTCCACCATGGATGGTTGTATAGATTGGGTGCTGCACAAATCTGGGCAGGGGTCTATCTGATGGTGCCCTGCTGAGTTATAAAGCTTAAAATCTGTGTGACCATGTGTGTCAACTCTAGCAGACATGGAATAAGAGGGTGATAATGATAACCATTGTGTTGAGGCAAAAACCTTGTTATAAAAATAGAAGAAGGAGAATGGAAAGAGGGAAGGTTGCAGCAGTTTGGGGTGGGGGTGGGGAGCACAATCCAGCCACACCAATATTGAGCTCAGGCAGGGTGATAAAATCCAGCCCTCACTGGCTGGTGCATCTAAGACCAGCTCAAGAATAGGGTAGGACAGAGTTGTGCCAGTGGTCCTGAATATTGAGAGTCTCCAGTGCCTGCCCCTAGGGAACTTTCTGCTAATCTTCATGTGAGGAAAGTTCTGGAAGACACTGATTTCTGTGGAGTTCTCAAACTCTGATAGACAAGAGTTCTACGGAATTGGAAGCTGGGACAGAGGCACATTGGCTTTATGGAGGAAATCCAGACTTAGAAGGTGACCCTTGAGAGCCCAGTGTCAGCAGGTTAGCAAACCCACCTAGCTCAGAGGCATCAGGGAGCTGCTACCATCCGGAGCACTTTGTGGTTGACCCTGGCAAGATACCAAGACAACCTATCGCAGATGTATTAGGTCTTTGCCTGGTAACCCGGCTTCTTTTACAGGGATCAACTAGACTTTTCTCGCAAAGCTCACATTTCAACAAATTATTCCACTCCCCAGAACAAATTCCTATTGAGGGTGAAGAAAAAAAGATAAAAAGTAAGGAACTCAACAAAGATCAACTCGCAGACCATTTTATATGACTTTAGATTAGGGAGAATATGTTGCCAATTAATCTGAGGTGGTAGGAAAAGAAATGAGATATATACTATGATTATGGCTAGATTTTCCTTTTAATATCAGCTTCCACTCCACTGGTCTGTCACAAAAAGAAATGAGAAAAGAAACATCACTCTCACTCAGGTATGAATACTCTGCGTGTGTGTGTGTGTGTGTGTGTGTGTGCGTGTGTGTGTGTGTGTTGAAATGCCAGCCAGCTGTGATCAATGGAAATAAGCATGAGCTCCTGAGATTATAAGACCTTGAAAAGCAGAATCTTCTTGAAGCTGTTCTAAAAAAAAAAAGTAAGAAACAATTATCTGAATTATATTGCCTTGAAATGACCTTAGATTTGATCCAGTTTAACCCCTTTGTTTAAAAATATGAAAACACGTGGTCCAGAAAGGGGAAGCAGACTTCTGTGAAACTTGAGATGAGAGTTGTTGGGAGACATTTCTCCATGGCTCTGTCGAATTTCTGCGCATCTGTAAGAAGAAATCTCGACTATGTTCCTTTTGTATATGATGTCAATGATGTTTGTACAGCCACCAGCCTTGGAGGAAAGAGAAAGTATCTCCCTCTGGAGCAGGAGACAGACATCCTTACTCCCCATGATGAAAGATTCAGATTCCCTCAGCTCAGGGATCCCCTCCTGTAACGTAATTCTCCTCATCTGCACGCAGCCATCTGGCCCTTCTGCATTGCCCCCTGGAATTTGGGGGGCAAGAGAAATTCATGAATGTGCCAATGCTCTTGACGCATGTTGTGCTGTGAGTAATCAAGTCTTTTGTCTCTGACCCACAAGTATTATGTCTTCTGCCAGCATCAGGACAACTTGTTCTCTTGTAAGATAAAATCCTTGACACTTCACAGTTGATGAGAGCGAGGCCCTTAAAAGCAGGGATTCTGATTCATAAGCAGATGCTGTGATGTTCGCTATTTGATAAGTGGTTTGCAAAATAGTGCTTTTCGTGAAGAATGTTTTCTAAATGAGCGAAACACACACATACATAGACACACACACAAAGAGAAAGGGAGAGAGAAAGAGACAGAGCAAGTTTCAAGCTCAAATAGGCCATAGATTCCATGAGAAATTAAGATATTTTCTAGTTCATTCTAATGCTTAGGTCATGAACCAAGCTTGAAACTGATCCATGCCAAGTGCTTGGTAATATTTCCAGGATTTTCTCTTTTGAATGGGAAAGTAGGTTATCCTTAACTATATTTCTATGGAGTGCATCTACGGTTTATTTCTCCTTTCTGTCATTCCACCAAGATTTCATTCTTTTGTGTCTTCAGATTGAGTTCTTTTAAGGCCATTTTTTTTTTTTTTTTTTTTTTTT
Source organism: Halichoerus grypus (assembly GCF_964656455.1). NCBI lineage: Eukaryota > Metazoa > Chordata > Mammalia > Carnivora > Phocidae > Halichoerus > Halichoerus grypus. The sequence continues at coordinate 12,815,237 of NC_135719.1, read as the reverse complement.
GCTCGTGAAGACATGTCTGCCTCCATTCTCCCATCTTAGCAGTGTTTCATGGCTGACCCCAGCACTGTCTGCCACCATCACTGCCCTGAATGAGAAGGCTTCTGTTTTCTTATTCTTCTGAGCACCTCTGCCATAAATCCTGTGGACTTCACTTGCCTTTTATCCTCTCTGAGGAACTGCTTGGTATTCAGACGGGCAGGCCAGCTGCCTTTCTATTCCACTGCCTTCGTCTGTGCTCAAGTAGGGACACACACTTTTATCAACGTGACTCACAGCCTGTGCCCACCTGTCTCTCAGCCATGGGCAGCAGGTTACACTCAGGAGATCTGACTCGAGAGAACAAGAGAATCAGAGCCGCCAGGCTGAGAAAACCAAGGGCTCTTGAGGTGATTGCAGGAATTTTCTAGGAATAATGAGTGAGGATTGGATTGTGCACAGGCGACTGTCTTCCTTGGCATTCAAGAAACATCTTAGTCAGGGCACCCGTGCACTGGCCCAGACTAATAAACACTTCAGCCACGGTCTTGAGAACAGGCCGTAATTCAGGCTCTTGAACCCAGAAGCAAAATCAGGCAAATGGTCATTAGTTTTGGAATCTCTTCTCCCCTTTCAAATCCATTTTTTTTTTTTAAAGATTTTATTTATTTATTTGAGAGAGAGAGAATGAGAGAGAGCACATGAGAGGGGGGGAGGGTCAGAGGGAGAAGCAGACTCCCTGCCGAGCAGGGAGCCCGATGCGGGACTCGATCCAGGGACTTCAGGATCATGACCTGAGCCGAAGGCAGTCGCTTAACCAACTGAGCCACCCAGGCGCCCTCAAATCCATTTTTTTACAAGAGCACATTTTCATGTTTCTGTCTCCCCTGGCTCTCTCAGGAGCCAAGAATGTTTAATAATCATAAAGAAAGTTGAAGATGGCAGATGATGTTTGGTATGGCCTCAGGTGCCTCAGAATACATCTTTTGCTAAGCCAGGATGTTCCATGAAAAGAAAAGGGAGTTATATTTTGTACATGGTACTAATTCTATTCCGTCTACATGTGCCTTTTCTTCCGTAGAGGATTGTTTGTTCTTTTCTCAAGAAGAATATCACAGTTATATATTCTGTAAAACCTCCCTGCTGTCTCCTTTTTACAAAAGGGAAGCTCAGTAGATGCTGTTAGCCTGGAAAACAGTCCGGTGGACAATTTAGGGTCTCCTAAGGTAGCCCTAACTAAATGTATTAAGGAACATTTCACTTGCTTCCCCATGGTACCCGCCTTCTTTTGTATCTGACAGATGGGATGTTCTTGGGGAGGAAGCCCTGAGGGGTTGCACACAGTAGCCATACAGTTCTTCTGGAACTGCAAACTCTCCTTCTGAGACGATCCTCTGAGATTATCACCAGGTCTCAGTTGCTTTAGCCACTCTTAACTCGCCAGTAACCGACAACGCTCCATAGCGCCACATTCTAGAAGTGCATCTTTGCTGTTTCCAGTCGTAACACTGTTCCAGCAGGATTATCTCTGTGTATGTGTGTGGAGACTGACCCCAGCTCTTTCCTCTCCTCCTCATGCCTGCCCCCTCTGCAAGGAGGTGGATTAGAATTTTGATGGATGCTGTTGTAAAAGCTCCCACTATCTCACTTCTCTTTCACGCCCCCCCCCCAACACACACACATTATTGAATTCCAGGCATTTCTGAGGATGTAGCTGAGGTTATTCGGGACCCGTGGATAGATTTGGCTTGTGATTTACGGCTTCCCTCCCTCACACCTCCTGGTTAAAACCTCCCATGCATGATTTTATGGAAGCATCTGTTTAGAAAGGAATACAAACAGCTATGATTGAATTTATTCCTCTCTTTCCAGACAAGGGATGGTTTAAACTACGTCTCCTCTGATTTAAGGGAATACAACGTCATCTCTAGAAGTACCTTGAAAGAAAGTGGATTATGTGAGTTATCTACTTTATCAGATAGAGCTGGAGTACTAGCCTGTCCAAAACCATGCAGAAGGAATGTGCAATCTCCAAGAAATGTAATCCTTAAGGCGGAGGCTGCCATTTTGTGCATATAACCCAAGGGTTATATGTCTAAGGCACCAAGGACACTGGGACAGTATCAAACTAATTTTATAATGAAAAAATCCTTCCCTGGGTTAATCAATTGTCTTCTGCTGTCACTTAACCCCATTTAAATTTTTTTTTTATTATATTATGTTAATCACCATACATTACATCATTATTTTTTGATGTAGTGTTCCATGATTCATTGTTCGCATATAACACCCGGTGCTCCATTCAGTACGTGCCCTCTTTAATTTATTTATTTGACAAAGACAGAGAGCAGAAGCAGGGGGAGCGGCAGGCAGAGGAAGAGGGAGAAGCAGGCTCCCTGCTCTGCAGGGAGCCCAATGAGGGACTCGATCTCAGGACCCTAGGATCATGACCTGACCTGAAGGCAGACACTTAACTGACCGAGCCACCCAGGCACCCCAACTTAACCCCATTTTCTTCTGTTTTACACCTACTGGCAATAGAGAAAAACTGGTCTGTTCTTTCTTCTTAGAAGTCATTGAACTTGTGAAATAGAATCTTTTCTATCTCCTTGTGCAATTCCTTTTCTTCTTTTCACCAGCTTGGGTGAGCTCCACACCTGGTATTCAGCATCTGGGTGCACGCGTCAGGGATTGACAAGGCTTCTGGTATCCATGAGGGTACCTGGCCACTAAACAACGTTCTCCACTGAGACCATTAAGTTTGATTCCTAGTCAAGGGACATGGGATTTCAATAGGAACTGCTGGACCATTTCCAGAAAAAGGCTCTTCTGGTGAGTGATTCACAATAAATCTTCTCCAGGTTATAGATAAGGCATTCTAGTGAACTGTTCTCCCTCTGCTTCCAACCCTTGCATGTATGCCCAAGAGCACAAATCTATGATACAATTAAGTTGAGTAAGGGCATCTCCCCTCAAACACTGTCTGCAATTATAGCACTTTTTTGATTAGCTCGTTTTTCTTAATTCTCCCTTTTTCAAAATCTGTTCATGTATAATGATTAAAGGAGCTCTATTGAGGCTGATCTTCTGCCAAGCACATCCCCCGCCCCCAATTCCTAGGCCTTGTGTGATACTGAGCTACCTTTCTTATTATAGTTTACTCTGTAGGCTGTACTTCAATATCACCACTTATGCTATGTTGTTTGTCCCAGATCACGATATTTTGCTTAAATGACTCTGGTGGTAGAAAATTTACTAGCTCCTTATAATGTCTTTTCACTGTAATCTGAGAAATGCTCCCTTATGTTCAGCCACACTGAGGCCTCCCTAGACCTTTTACACACTGCTTCTAATCCTATCTTATTTGTGTTGTAGGCTGGTTGATTGGTTGATTAGTTGGTTGGTTGGGTGGTTGGTTGGTTTTGGAACCAATTGCACAACTTTGTGTTTATTATAGTTGAATTTCATCCATAAGATCCAGCTGTTCTTGCATCTAATAGGAGTATAATCAACCATCAAATAGGTGAGCATTTTTATTTCTCCTTACCCTGTGTTGTTTGCAAGTTTGTTCAACTTGAAGTCAACTTCTTTGTTTTGTTGTGGATAAAAATGCTGATCAGAGCAAGTCTGAGAATGGAGTTTAGGGCAGATCTGGTGTTCTTCAGCATTGCTGGGACTGGTGGGGACAAATGCTAATTACATACAGATGTCTACAATGAGAGTTGCAGAAATATGCTAATCAGGGTGAGGTGGAAGCACCTAGGACGTTGGGATTTCTGACCTCAGACTTTTGGAGGAAATTCTATTATTTCATAGAGGGTTGAAGTGAGGAATTATTCAAGATCGATAGCAATTAGACTCTACGAAGCATCTATTTGAAGGTTCCTAGAGCCACATTGACTTAACCCAAACCTAGCACTTCCCAGAGAATATTTACAGGATGCTGACACAAATTCCTTGAAAAACAACAACAAAAAAGTCAGCAAAAAAGTTTGGAAAATGCTGGATTAGGCAAAGTGAAGCCGATTTTTTTTAATTGCTAGACTTCTTAAAGTTTTTAATACACAAATTTGCCAAGTAAGGTTTTTTTTTTTAAGATTTTATTTATTTATTTGAGAGAGAGTGAGAGAGCATGAGCAGGGGATGGGGAGAGGGAGAAGCAGGTTCCTCGCTGAGCAGGGAGCCCCATGCAGGGCTTGATCCCAGGACCCCCGGACCATGACCTGAGTGGAAGACAGACACTTAACTGACTGAGCCACCCAGGTGCCCCGCCAAGTAAATTTCTTAACTGTGTTAATTAAGTAAAATTTCTTACATTTATTTGCTGAGAGGATCCACTTTTCTTTTTTTTGGAGTATGGTTTTTTTTGGAGCATGAAGGGTTATTGTTCACTTGGGAAATGCTAACTCATCAGGGTGACTGGGGCGAGGCAAAGAAGACATCAGCACTTGCACACCTGATAGTGAGTACCTCCCTAAACTGGGCCCCCTGGGCCCCCCACTGGTCTCATGCTCTCTGCATGCTTTTATGCTGTGGGCTGTGGTGCACGCTCACCAGGGAGAGGATCTGGGCTCAGGCAAAAAGCCACACCACCATGTTCTTGTGACAACAAGTAGGTAGCCAAACATTTCCTGAACAAAGGAATTCAAAATAAAAAGGAGAGGTGTTATCCTTAACTAGCAGCATCAGGAACAAACTACTATCAACAGCTGTTGCACACACACACACACGCATACACCAGGACACACACACACACACACACAATCACAGACAAACACAATCCAGATGCAGAAACACATACATAGACACGCACAGCATCTGGAATACCAAACTGCAGTTTGTTTTTTTTTAAATTTGAGAGAGAAAGAGCGAGTGAGAATGAGAGCACTAGTGGGGGGAAGGGCTGAGGGAGTGGGAGAAAGAGGCTCCCTGCTGAGCAGGGAGCCCAATGACAGGCTCGATCCCAGGACGCTGAGATCATGACCTGAGCTGAAGGCAGACACGTAACCAACGGAGCCAACCAGGCGCCCATCTGGAATACCAAACTGCACCCCGGTCTGGCGTGACATTGGTGACTCTTCCTAGCTAAACACTGCTTTACCTCAAGTCAGTTTGGCTCACCCCTCACAGGGGTCCTGAATCATGACAGGACTTGAGGAACTATTAGAACCCTGGTTTCCAGTTAGGAGACAGCTGCCTCCATCTATGGCACGTGCCCTTGGCTTCCACCTCCCCAACCATGGAAGGGGAATCTTCCACAAGGTATTGCTGTGGGACCAGGGCACCCTGTGTCTGGGAGAAGACCGCCCCTCTGCAGTTGTTTAGTCCTCATGCCTTTATATCCCCTATCCACTCTCTTTCCCTCCTCCACCTCCAGTGGAAATATCTCCTAGAGTTAACCTTCACGGCCTTAGCAAGGGGTAAAAATGACACTCCATGTCTACTCTACAAAGGTTGGGAAGTTCTCTGCTCACCAATCTTTCATCCCTCATTTCCTTTGATTGCCCCCCCTCCTCAAAACTCCTTTAGGTGAATTGACTTGTCTTTATAATTTCCAAGGATCCTATCACACATTTCCAAGTGGATGTTGTAAGTAGCAAGAGCGTCGAATGTGTGTGTCTACGTAATATATATTTTTTCCTGTTTGAAATGTAGAGATGATCAATGAGGAGATGTGCATTCTTGGAAAGTTGTAATTGGCTGTTTCTGTCCTATCCGAGTGTCACATTGTCAGGGCACCATGAAAGATTGCCCGATTCTCTATTTTAAGTACTGAATTGAAAGGAACTCTTTAAGGTGTCATGGGTAATTGAGAAAAAAACCTTGTGGATTTTCTGGGGATGGCTATTGGAGTATTCATTGCCATTCCTGATCCTATGGCATCACCAAATGGGGAGTATGCTCACTGTGAGTTCTCATATCCCACACTAACAGATTAAATAAAAACCTTGCATATAGTGAAACATACTCAATGGGATGCAATCATGAAGCCCAAAAGACTCAGCAGAAACAAACTCAAAAGATTCAGCAGAAATAAATTCAAGGAAGAAATCTTGGCTAGCCAAAGTGACTCTAGATGTGTTCCCAGAATAAAAATAATGGGAAACAAGAATTTTATTCAGTTAATTCTGTGGTAATAAAACAGCACTGGGATGAACATTTTGAGGCTTTGTTTTTGCTTTTTTAGGGTACCACAAATGAGCAATATCCAAGATGCTGGAGGGAAAGGGGATTGTGACCAAGACTGGGACTTTCTAAATAGACCTCATTAAACTGAGTTGAAAATGTCTCCCACAGATTCCTAGGGTGGGAATATGGGTTTGGGTGCAGTCCATACTGGATTCAGCCCAATGAACTTCTTACTTGTACTTACAAGAAGTGGATGGACTTGACATTTGCCACTAGGTAATAGTACTGGTTCTGGTTCATTCTGGCCAATATCTTTGTTGGATGTTTAATAGAAATGGCTGGATTATAAATATTACTCAGTTAATTCTTCAAGCATTTAAAGTTAACTCACAACAAAAGACCTACGCTATTAGAACAGAAGATGACTTCTCTGGGGATCTAAATATTAGAACCATTTATACAGAGGAAACTGGATGATGGTAGAATCCGACAGCCTAGTCTATGATGTCCAAATATCTTCATCTTCATGGTATCAACTGGGAGATTTAGGGTTACTTCATGTTGTGAACATTTCATAAATTTTGTGTTACAAACAAAGATATTGCAAAAGCAAACAGATGTCACTGGGAAAACTTTTCAAAAGAGATCACTTACTTTCTTGGTTTCTGTAGAGGAAACTGCCACATGAGCTTTTCATCAAGAAAGACTCTTTTTTAATTGAAGAGTGATCCATTGATCATATCTAAGACAATGTATTTATTTTCTAAATTCAGATATTCTGACTAAAAATTGTTAGTTTAATTAAAAAATTTTCTTTACAGATTTTATTTATCCATTTGAAAGAGAGAGAGAGAGAACACATGGTGGGGCAGAGGTAGAGGGAGAGGCAGACTCCCCACTGAGCAGGGAGCCCAGCATGGGACTTGATCCCAGGACCCCAAGATCCCCAAAGGCAGATGCCTAACTGAATGAGCCCCAACTGCTAGCTTTGTATTAATGTGTTTATATAACTAAATATTTAAGATTTATGTAATACGGTATCTTTTGATTTTCAGAAATATCAATTAATGGCAATGATAACAAGTCTTTAATACATTCTTTGGTTAATGTACATGATTTATTTATTTTCAATAAACATTTTTAAGATATACATTCTTTAAATCTCATATAGCTTCTACTATATTTTATGTGCCATATTCTAGACTATAATTTTCATGCCCCCTTTCCCTATTTGTTTTTTTTTTTACCCTGTTCTTTGTGGTTTGTATATCTAAACTCTAAGAATATTATTAATATACAAAAGGTTAGAGTCTAAGACTTATCTAAAGTTTTTCAGGTCCCACAGAAAACAGATGGCACATTCACATTGGGTACTTTTCAGAGAGCCTAATAAAGAGACTCCTTGTGAAGATACAAGGAGAGTGTAGGGAAATTTCTAAAGATAGACCACCATCCTAGAGCAGATACCTTTTGGAATCCATTACTCCTCTTGACCTGAAGTGACAAGTGGGGCATGCAGTCATGGAATGTGGGAGAGAGAAAGTGTGCTCATGGGATGAGCCGTATTGTCAAGAGCTGCAGCAAGCCCATGCAACTCAGAAAACCAAGTGAATAAAGGCTAGTCTTCATTCTCCTTGCCCCTTCTAGTCACCAACTAGTGTTCCCCATTGGCAAATTCAGTGGTGAGCCAAAGTTGATTCAGTCCATAGAGGTCAGCCTCCCAGGTATTATCACAGGTTGGTGTGGGGTGGAGAGTTCTCTAGAAGCATAAAAGCAAAGGTATCTAGAACATCAGGGACGTAATGTTTTTTCTGGGACTTTGAACTTTTTGCTTCTAAATACCTAAGTAAACATTGTTTGAGATTGTTTAAAGAGAAGACAGTTCACTCATTCCTCCTAATCAGTAGTGCTTATCTATTTATGTGCATTGGAATCCCATGATGAGCTTTATCAAACCTCCACTCCAGACCTATTCAATCAGAACCTCTGGTTTAGATCCTAGACGTATCGAGTTTGGGTCTCTTAGGGCACTTCCGATATATATCTTAATTAAGAATCATTGATTTGGACCTCCTAACATGTTATACTAGGATTAAATCTGTCCATAACAGAGATCTGTTTATGGATGCCGTATTTTGGATATCTCCTCTTCCTTCCCATTTCCTGCCTATCACTCCTCCCCATCACAAAAAAGAAAAATAATAATTGCTTTTACTGTATTGTGTTTTGATATTTGAGGGACATTGTAGGAATTAGCCCTATGAAAAAGTGTTGGATTTACTGTAAAGATATTTTTGAAGAAATTGCTCATAAAAGCTTCTTTAAAACCCGTGTAAGAAATGCCTTTCTATCTTGAGTCCAGGAATAATCAGATTTTTCTTGGGCTTCTAATTCATTTTTGTTACACAAATCCTGTGAATCATAGTAATGATTACACATGATTTCTTGTTATTTTGTTATTGATTAAAAATTCTTAGGGGCGCCTGGGTGGCTCAGTTGGTTGAGCAACTGCCTTCGGCTCAGGTCATGATCCTGGAGTCCCTGGATCGAGTCCCACATCGGGCTCCCTGCTCAGCAGGGAGTCTGCTTCTCCCTCTGATCCTCCCCCTCTCATGCTCTCTGTCTCCCATTCTCTCTCTCAGGTAAATAAATAAAATCTTTAAAAAAAAAAAAAAAAAATTCTTAGAATTCCAGAGTCCTGGGATCGAGCCCCGCATCAGGCTCCCTGCTCCGCGGGAAGCCTGCTTCTCCCTCTCCCACTCCCCCTGCTTGTGTTCCTTCTCTCACTGTCTCTCTCTCTGTCAAATAAATAAATAAAATCTTAAAAAAAAAAAAAGAGAATTCTTAGAATTCAATTGAGGCTCACTTTGGTTATACCAATCTACTATTTTCTTTTCTTTTTTTTTTTAAAAGATTTTATTTATTTATTTGACAGAGACAGCAAGAGAGGAAACACAAGCAAGGGGAGTGGGCCCAGGCACCCCAGCCAATCTACTATTTTCTGAACATCATCCCAACATTCTTTCCATTGAAATATAACCAAGTTTTATCTTTAGCAGGTATATTGTGTGTATATTTGAAATATGCCTTACATCTGATTAAACTTAATTAATTTAATTAAATCAATTAAAATATTGAAAGAAAGACTTTGAAAGAGGAGGCCTTTCTATTCTTTTTAAGGTTGGTTTGCATACACTAATCTTGAATTATCAAGAATGACTGAAGTGTTTTTCTTTGGGTTTCCCTGTTTACATTCTACTATGCTCTAAGAATAATAATTTTTTTTTAAAAGATTTTATTTATTTATTTGAGAGAAAGAGAATGAGAGAGAGAGAGAGAGAGAGCATGGGGGGGGGAGGGTCAGAGGGAGAAGCAGACTCCCTGCTGAGCAGGGAGCCCAATGGGGGACTCGATCCCGGGACTCCAGGATCATGACCTGAGCTGAAGGCAGTCGCTTAAACAACAGAGCCACCCAGGCGCCCCTAATAATAATATTCTTGATGTGTACACTTAGAATTTACAAAGCACCTTTCCATCTATTATTGCATTTGACCTCCATGACATTCTGAAATAGACAGGGTAGTTCATTATCTTAATAACACAAAAGAAATGTCATGTTAAAATGCATACAAAGAGTACTAGGAAATGTTAATTTTCTTATTTCCATGGTATAGACATGAAATTTCAATCCTTTCCACTCTACAAGCTTTCAATTAGACTTAATGACAAGGAGTAGAAAGCACTCTCTGTTTTCATGTTGTTTTATTTTTATTCTTGTCCCACACAATTTGGCTGTGTATTTTGACATAATGAATTATTAAAGAAGGAAAGACCAAGGCCCTCTTTGGTTGTGCATAGATTCATCACCAAAGCCTTTTCAAGGTAGGTAGAAACCATATTAATACATTCTGCACAATCTGCTATTGCCCAAGGCAAACCACTCTAAGAGATATTTGATGTGTCAAACTTTATGTGCTACATTTTGGACAAATGTTTCTGATTCAAAGGCCAAATCTCTTCTAAGTTGAAGTCACTCTAACTGCAATCCTAGAAATAAAATGTTGACCAGAAAAAGAATACACAAAATGTTTTATAATCTATGCAACTGAACTATTGATCCAAGAGCCTTGGGGCTAATGCATTGTGCATTAGTAGAATAGGTAATAAATCAGAAGGAGAGAGTTAGTTAATTTTCAGTGAGTTTATTTCTTGGCAGACAAGCTGCTGATAGTAATCTTTGCAGGTGACCTCCTTCATGCTTGCCTTCTGCCTCTCCGCATTAGACAAGTCCAAGTCAGCACATGGCCTTGGTCAAAGTGACTAAATGAGCTCTTGTTTATGGGTAATGATCCATTATACTTATGACATCCTTTGGCTGGTGCTGAATGCTCATTTGCAGGTGTCATGGAATTTTGATCACTGTTATCTCAATGGGGCTGATTAACTCACCTTGTAAGAAGAGGAAGCTAAGAAGAATCCAATTAGAAGCACAATAAGACATCAACTGTTCAGATTAAGATAGAAAAGTCAGGCTGAATTAGTAAAGATGTCAATTATAAATGTATTGAAAGAGAAATTTACTGTTATAGGAGAATGGAATCTATTTGTCCCTTTAACCAAAGAGCGATTCCACTAAATATGTTTTTAAAAATTGTTTAAAAATTACAATCAACACTATTGTTAGAATATACATGGATGCTCTCAAAATATTTGAAAATAGGTTGAACTCCTTTAAGAATTTGGATATATTTCCTTTGTCATGTTTTGCATTATTTATTTGCTTGCACATTTTTTTTTTAAAAAAAACAGATAGTCCAAAAGTGAACTGAACTTAGAGCCCAACTACTCAGAGTGGCCAGTGGCCAGTAGCATCCATCTCCTCTGGGAGCTTGTTAGAAATTGTGACTCTTGGGGCGCCTGAGTGGCTCAGTCGTTAAGCGTCTGCCTTCGGCTCAGGTCATGGTCCCAGAGTCCTGGGATCAAGCCCCGCATCGGGCTCCCTACTCAGTGGGAAGCCTGCTTCTCCCTCTCCCACTCCCTCTGCTTGTGTTCCCTCTCTCGCTGTGTCTCTCTCTGTCAAATAAATAAATAAAATCTTTAAAAAAAAAAAAAAAAGAAATTGTGACTCTTGAGCTTCACACTACATTACTGTATCATTCTTTTTTTCTTTCTCTCCTTTTGATTTTCTATTTTTCAGGTTGCATAATCTTTATTGACCTATCTTCAATTTCTCTCATTATTTCTCCTGTCATCTGCTGTCTATTTAAGACTCTCAGGAATGATAATCTGATGGGGATTATGATGGGCAAATGTTCTCAGACTTATCTCAAAGCTCTACTTGCATAACATTTTACCTGAGTTTAAGGAAACATCCACTGGCTGTATCGAACTTTAATATTCTAGAAATGTACATGAAGCAGATTTCCATATGCTCCCAGTCTTCTTTCAAGGATATGGCCTCTCCTATACCTCGTAGATAGAGTCTGGAAAGGAATACACTCCTAGTCCCTTACAGCATTAAGAAGCAAGGAGAAAGATGTTTCAGAGTGAATGAGTCATGTGATGCCTGCCATTGTTTGTACCCTAACTGTCTATAGTAAGACCACAGATCTTGGTTTCACTTAGGCACAAAGTGTGCCATATGCAAATTCTTTCCTTAATACAGTTATGCATGTCTGGTGAGCACAGATTGGCAATTTGTTTTGTTGAATCTTGAAAAAAAAAGGGCTCTTTTTACAGAAAACATGCAGAGTGTCTGAAACACTCCTTTCCACTCTTATTTATATGCAAATAAATAGCTAAAATTATACTTAAAAGATGAAAGTGAGAAGTGTTAATCATGGAGGCATGAAACTCAGGTTTGTTTTTGTTTTTGTTTTTTTAAAGATTTTATTTATTCATTTGACAGAGAGAGACACAGCGAGAGAGGGAACACAAGCAGGGGGAGAGGGAGAGGGAGAAGCAGGCTTCCCGCGGAGCAGGGAGCCGGATGCGGGGCTCGATCCCAGGACCCTGGGATCACGACCCGAGCCGAAGGCAGACGCTCAATGACTGAGCCACCCAGGTGCCCCGAAACTCAGGTTTTAACATGCAGGGAGTTAGGATATGCTGATTGTGGGAAGTCTGGTCCAGGAAGACTCAACAAGGCTATCAAGCAGATATAATGAAAGTGCAAACCCAATTGCAGTGAGCAATACAATTTGTTCAAGGTAGAATGCTCAGGATTTTTACTCCCCATAACTTTAGATCATGATGATTTCTCTTAACACCAGTACCACCCCCTACCATGTTGAATGTTCGTGGTTACTATGATGTCTCCTTTTGTCCTATCAGGATCGAAGAACATGTGATTTTCATCATTTTCATATTTTTAAGTAGGAAGCTTTTGAAGTGTATGCTTTCCCTCAATTGACAAAAGAGTGCCATGTGAGGATTGACTAAATTATTCATCTTTGGATCTCTAGTGCCTTGCAAAGGAGGAAAGAATGAGTAAACCAAATAAATGTAATAATCCAGGTTGTTATTATGTGCATGACCTTTATACTAAATATATGATGGGGATGACTTCAGTGGCTTTGCTCTCCACCTAATGCAAAATGGATTCAGCCAATGATGATTAAAAATAACACTAACACTTATAGAGTAGTTATCTCAGCTTTATTTATAATAATTGAAAAGTAAAAATGACCTACACTGGTGTCCCCAAACAGGAAGTTCTTAAGCTAAATTATATCACAACAATGTTATGGAGTGCATCCTTAAACAACAATGATATAGAAGATCATGTAATAATGTGAAAAGATGTTCAAAATATATGCTGTTGGGTCAAAAAGGGTTAGGATACATCATATCCCTATTTAGATGATTATAAACAGATAAGAGACAAGGAAAGAACATGGAACTAATAGGAGAAATGCCAAAATGCTCACTTACCTCTCTGGGTTGGGATTATGAAGGAATTATGGATTTGCTTTTCGGTTTATAATTACCTGTTGTCTGAAATCTCTAAGTAGACATGTTTCTTTTTAAAGAAAAGACTAAAGTTACGTTAAAAAAATCAGAGCCAGCCAAGCACATACCCATGAGAACATATGCTGGTTTTTTTATTCAAGGTATTTCTAATTCCTATGATGACCCAGCAAGGTAGACATTAGTGTCTTAACTTTACAGGTGAGGAAAAGGGCCCCTGAGGAGCTTCGTGATTGTCTCAGAACAGGTAGCTGGTGAGTGCTGGCGCTATCTCCTCCATGACACCCTGTTGGCAGTTTCTGTGTGCGTTTTCAATGGCTTTCCTCTTCCTTTTTCATTTACTGATGAGTTCATGATCTCCTTCCCTCTGAGTTTCTTATTTTTTTAAAAAGATTATTTATTTATTTGAGAGAGAGAGAGAGAGGGAGGGAGAGAGAGTGGAGGGGGAAAGGCAGAGGGAGAGGGAGAAGCAGACTCCCAGCTGAGTAGGGAGCCCGATGTGGGACTCCATCCCAGGATGCTGGGATCATGACATGAGCTGAAGGCAGAGGCTTAACAGACTGAGCCACCCAGCACCCCTCCCTCCCCCCCACCCCCCGCCCCGGCTTTCAAAGCAATTTTCTGTTTACTCTCTCGCCAGCTCCCTCACTCAGCAAATGTTCATTGAACACTTGATAATCTATGCATGCAAGAGATAGAGTTATGTGCAGATGATGTAGAGATAAATCTGACAGAAGTCCAATCCTCAGTGGGTTCACACTGCACTGCACAGCACAGATTAATCATTTTCCAGCTCTCCGTTGCCAAGTGCTCAGGGACAGACGGAGGCTTTGACAGCAAGGGAAGGGGCTCCACGAGTGTCATGAAGTAGGGATCAGATGACTTAGTTTATTAGAATCGTGCCTAAAACAGAAAGGAGCTTGTACTGGGGTCATCCGAGGCCAGACCAGGGACGACAGGGATCTATGTATGCACCTGAGAGGCCATGCTTTTGCCGCTGCGGCATGGTTGAATTCTTCGCTTTAATAGCATTGTGATATTATTGGGCGTTACTGCAGTTTTGGGGTGTGGTCCGCCCGCAGATTTTTGCCTTTTTTGGGGAGGAAGGGCCGTTTTCACCATGTTTAGTCTCACCAAATTAAAGAGAATTAAATGTGTGGACAGAAAGGATCCCGGAAGGGAATTTGTGAATTCTTACTCTTAGAAATAAATACTTTGTATTAGAAAGTTAGTTAAAAACAACAAAAAAGAGAATTCTTTTAATTTTAAACAACCATGATTATTTCTTGAAGCCTGAAACACATACTTAATCCTTTAAAATCTTATGAGATATAATAGTGTGTTTTAGATTTAATTAAAAGTGAGCAGTGATGTTCCTTTTTGATAATGTTACAGTTTATATTTCCCCACAATCATCGCCTCTTTCCAGTCTTTAATCTTCTGATCGGGCTTATTAAATGAATCCCGGGGCGCCTGGGTGGCTCAGTTGGTTAAGCGACTGCCTTCGGCTCAGGTCATGATCCTGGAGTCCCAGGATCAAGTCCCACATCGGGCTCCCTGCTCAGCAGGGAGTCTGCTTCTCCCTCTGACCCTCCCCCCTCTCATGTGCTCTCTCTCTCTCTCTCATTCTCTCTGTCTCAAATAAATAAATAAAATCTTTAAAAAAAAAAAATAAATAAAATAAATGAATCCCGGATATGTCCACTCTATTTTTCACAGTTCGAGCTGATTTCTTAGAAATGGTTGGCAAATGCTCCTGTCTTGTTTGTTTTTTCTGTGAAACCCAGCTTGAGAAAAATACAGATCTTGCTCTGAAAGTGGCTCATATGGCCTCAGCACTTGTACAATCACTCAATAATTTCTGCCCTCGTGTTGATTTTATTAAAAGTTTTTAATAAATATTATTAGATGTGTTTCCCGGTTGATGTGAAAAATAACACGTGAAGAATTGCTAATGTTCAATCAATACGTATTGATTAAGGCCTCAGACATGTCAAGCTTTCAACTTAAGAAGTCCATGTTGGCTGCAAAAGTTGAGGAAAATCCCATATATTTATTTTTTTTTATTTATTTTTTATTTTTTTTGCTTTTTATAAGAGTAAATGGTTTTTTTTTGCCTTTTTTTTAAATTTTTTTATTGTTATGTTAATCACCATACATTACATCATTAGTTTTATATATAGTGTTCCATGATTCATTGTTTGTGCATAACACCCAGTGCTCCATGCAGAACGTGCCCTCCTCAATACCCATCACCAGGCTAACCCATCCTCCCACCCCCCTCCCCTCTAGAACCCTCAGTTTGTTTTTCAGAGTCCATTGTCTCTCATGGTTCTTCTCCCCCTCTGATTTCCCCCCCTTCATTCTTCCCCTCCTGCTACATTCTTCTTCTTTTTTTCTTTCTTAACATATATTGCATTATTTGTTTCAGAGGTACAGATCTGAGATTCAACAGTCTTACACAATTCACAGCGCTTACCAGAACACATACCTTCCCCAGTGTCCATCACCCAGTCACCCCATCCCTCCCACCCCACCCCCCACTCCAGCAACCCTCAGTTTGTTTCCTGAGATTAAGAATTCCTCATATCAGTGAGGTCATATGATACATGTCTTTCTCTGTTTGACTTATTTCGCTCAGCATAATACCCTCCAGTTCCATCCACGTCGTTGCAAATGGCAAGATCTTATTCCTTTTGATGGCTGCATAATATTCCATTGTATATATATACCACCTCTTCTTTATCCATTCATCTGTTGATGGACATCTTGGCTCTTTCCACAGTTTGGCTATTGTGGACATTGCTGCTATAAACATCGGGGTGCACGTAGCCTTTCGGGTCCCTACTTTTGTATCTTTGGGGTAAATACCCAGTAGTGCAATTGCTGGATCATATGGTAGCTCTATTTTCAACTTTTTGAGGAACCTCCACACTGTTTTCCAGAGTGGCTGCACCAGCTTGCATTCCCACCAACAGTGTAGGAGGGTTCCCCTTTCTCCGCATCCCCGCCAACATCTGTCATTTCCTGACTTGTTAATTTTAGAGATTCTGACTGGTGTGAGGTGGTATCTCATTGAGGTTTTAAAATCCCATATATTTAGAGCTAAGAGTATTTTATAATTTTTTTCAGGATAACATATTCTAGGAAACTGGCAAAACCCCACACCAAGCAGCATTTGGTGCTTTAAAAAGCTCTAACATATTTTGCTTATTTTCATCATTTTTTTTATTTGTTTGTTTGTAGAAAAATTTAAAAGTGTGCCTTTTCTGGAAACTTGAGGGGAGTTTACCAGAGTTATCGTCCTAACCACAGAAAATGGCCATTTTCCTTCATGCGGTGTTTGTAGGCTATAGACAGTTCTCTGAATTGATATCCCTCAAACATGTTACGTTTGACAGAAGCCAAAAGAATGCACTTTGGAAGTAATATCAGAGGAACTGGGCGCTGACATCTGGGATGCCTGAGACTGCCTCTGTGACGGCCATGCTGAAGAGGGGCAAATGGTGGTACGGAGTGCGGGCGCCAGCCTCGCACCCGGTTCAGGCCTGCTTCTGCAACTATTGGCTGTGTGCTTTGGGACAAATCTCTTAGCTTCTCTAAGACCCAGATTTCCAGTCAGGAAAAAGGAGAGTACAACACCGTGTCGCTGGGAGTGTGAGGAAGGAGTAAGAGACATGCCGTATAGGATGCCTGTGGCCCGGAGCCAGGCACGTTGCCAGCAGCCTTAATCAGAGTCAGCAAATATTGTTTTATGAGGGGAAGTGTGCAGTCATTCTGCTGCTTCATCTTGTTTCGTCCTGAATCTGGCCCCTACTAGTTGTCTGGCTGGGAACCTGTTGCTTCACATTATTGATCTTCAGTTTCTTATTGGGAAGATGCAGTTACCTAAAGCCTGAGCTGCCTAGCTCTCTGTATCTATGTTTACCTGCAAGATTCTGCCAAATCTCAGTGAAAAGGGACTTTCTAGAAAGAAGTGCACTTATCAAGAGTCTGAGAGCTAAAGCAGATAGGCAAATGGGCTTCCCTCCCTGATCCTGCTGAAGCCCTCTAGCCACGAGGAGTGTGATGGCCTGACAGTTGACAGCTTGTGATTCTCAGGGTGGCCCCAGCCAGTGACCCGGCCCCTGACCGAGCTAGTCAGGGCTGCAGCTGAGGGGCAGACCCCTCTTGGGTGGCCCTCGGCCAATGAGTAAGCAAGCCACTGGGTGAAGGGTTGGCCATTTCTTCCCCACACGGAACACTCCTGGTGGGCTTTCTTTACTTGGGGATGCCCATCTGCCATGCTGTTATCTATGACCTCTCCCACCTCTCCATCCTGTGTCTGCCCCTTTTCCTTTCACTGCTGTTGTTCCCTAATAAACCTGTCTCACACCTAACCATCTTCAGGTCGGTGCCTGGAGAACCCCACCTGAGACAGGGACCAAGAGTGAAAACTCAAGAGGCTCCAAAACAATCATCAGGATTGAGCAGGTTGCTGAGAATCAGATCAGACAAAGAGGGTCAAGCTAGCCTGAAGGGGAGTGGCTCCGCACCGAGGACCAGTTAAGGCTATGTATGAGGGGTGCAGGGAGGGGGGAAGGGGGAGAAAAGCCTCAGAGGGATTCCCCAGTGTGGGTCCTTATAGGGAACATCAAATCTCCTAACAGTACAAGTGCTCTGCAGACTGCAAAGCGTCATCCAAATGTAGCCAATTTTTGGTCTGTGCAGCAATGCATTGTTTTGCACCCTAGAGCTTCAGGGCACCTTCCTAACAAAGTTTTGGGGAGGTTGGCACTGTTTGCAGTCTTCCCTCTATTGGCAAAGTAGATACATTTTTCAAAAGAAATCCTGGAACGTTTATTCTCCGCTTCACCAAACGTCATGGGCAAAAGATGCCTGAGGGGCAGGACCCCGGTTGGGCCCGCTCCCATTTCTCGAATCCTTTAGGGGGCGCTCTACCATCTGGTATGATTGCTCACATCCTGGTAATCAGCATTTGGGGTCAGAACTGGAATACCCGCGTGGGGTGCGGGGGCGCACCACCCCACACTTATCCCCTTCTCTGGACAAAGACCTTTTGTCCGTATAAGCCAAATGATCCATGCCTCGCCAGTCGTACAAACTTTACGACTAAGAGTTAATGCAACAGCAATAAAATCCAAAATATATGGAAGGAACACAAGGTCTTTGAGGCATGTGGAGTTCAGGGTTTTTCTCTGGGCTGCCCGCTCGAAGATTCTCACCTTAAGGAAAAACACGCTTACTTCGAATGTTTCAGTGACCTGAATTTATGCAACAGAAGATAGGAATACAGAATTGTTAGAATTTGCCCTCAGTGATTCCGCCCCCCGCCCGCCCCCCGTATTGGACCTTTATGAGGAAGCTTATTGAAAAATAGATACATCATTAATTTTAAATGAAGAACGGAACAGATTTATGGCCATCTCATTCGGCTGGAACTTCACCGGGCATTTGGTAAAAGGTGTAGGAGAGAAAAATGCACTGCTATTTATATTCATTGCTTTGGAGCTCTTAGGACGGAGGCATTCCGTTTTAGCTACATAACTATCTTGGTTCCACGACATCTGCAAGATATATATCTGCACTTTTCTTTTTCTTTTTAGTCAGGAGCCCCCTTTTGTGACCAGTTTTTATGGAACTTTTCCATTTAAATGTGTAGCAGGACAAATTAGCTATAAAGCTGTGCCACACCCTGATGTGTTTTCCCTTGTAAAACACTTTCCACTGAGGACCTAAAACATGCAGAAATGTTCAAGTCATTGGCAAAGCAAATCTGTCTTTCCAATCTTGGGACGTGTGAGAACTGGTGAAAAGGTTTTTAAAAAATGTTTGCTAGTTAAGAACACAAGAGTTGTGAACTTTGCTTCTCTTATCAGTTATTTGGTATGTTACCTTTAGAAGCCTGATTAGGTTTAAAGATGTTTATGATAGTGTAGGTTTCCCAGTTGAATTTACTTTTCATTAGATTTCATGTTCGTTACAGCTAAAGCTTTAGTCCTATTCTGAGGATCAAATTGAATTGTAGAATGCACCCTGGGTCTTTTAACTTCACTTAGTAAATAACTCTGAATTTTGACCTTTTCTCTTCAGTGTTAAATAAGGGTATACCTTCTGAGTAACAGAAGAAAGTTTAAAAAGAAGAAAAAAGAATGAATGCAATTTTTGCCAATTGGCCTAATCAGCTTGCTTCTTTGGCTACTGCTGTCAAAAGTTTCTTTTCTGATGCACTTTTAGAATTTTTGTCAATTTCAGTTGTACCTGTTTTATTTGCGAGTGACAAAGCACAGGGGAGGGTTTCTGTAAGGGGCGGAGCCTAGAATCTAGTTCTCTTACTGACACTGAGTTCTGTGAGCTAGGCTCGTCAATGAACCTCACGCACAGTCTCCTTATGTTTGGATGGAAGGCCTAAAACTGGATTGGCTGAAACGATGTCTCTTGCTCTAATATTTTGTAATTCTCTACTTTTCCCTGTGTTTGCTATTTCTTAATTTTGTACATTTACACACACAGATAAAAATTGTACATGAAACAGAAGCTGGAGGTGTCTGAAGTAAAGCAGAAAAGGAGTCTGAGATTATATTATGCTAACTCCTTGCCACGGGGGAGGTGGGTCACCTGTGTCCCTGGGGAGACCCAAGAGCTCCTAACACTCGCTGACCTTTGAAAATAACTTTCACAACATCAAATCCTGAGAGGTCTTGCGTGTTTCATAATCCCTTCAAAGGTAGTAGAAGCAGAATCTCTCTTTTATTACTTTGTGCCTTGAATCCGAGAGATTTGCAGAGTATGAATTTTTGACAGCAAAATTATTCTCTTTTCCTAATAGGCTTTTTACTTGACTTGGCTTTGTACTTGTAAGCAGAGATGCACTTGGATTAGTTGGGTCATTTGGAAAAGAACATCTGACAGATGTACACTCTATGATTCAGATATTGTTATTCCTGAAGGCATACACTTTTTTTCATCTTCAGCGAGTTTGACAGTTAAATCTAAACACATTTTCATTGATTGCGGTGTTTGTTATATTTCCAGATACCTTAAGAGCCCCAACGATGTCTGTTTCATGAAGAATGAGTGTCTTTTTTTCTTCAGCAGGTACACATAGGCCACTACTGCTCTCCCCCAGGGAGTTCCTATACGGTTGGATCGATGTTGTGTGCTCAATGGTTCTTCTCTTGCTCACTCTTGAAGACAATTGCTAGAAAAGGCAGCCCGTAGTTGGCTTAGCTCTTGCAAACTAAAAAAGAACTGGATGTTTCTAGTTTCCCAAGTAAAACATTCAGTTCTCCATGAAGATTAAAATTTGTTTTGCTTTTGATATCAAGAATATGTTCCTGTTCCTCTTCTACTTAGGGATTATATCGATCTAGTACCATTTATAATTTTCCAGTTGCATGGGGTCATGATATGATTTATAGAAGTGACATAAACATGTATTATGGAAATAGCACAAATACCAAAGACAGCCACCCACTGTGAACTCAGCCACTGCTGCCCTCCCAACATTCCTGAAGAAATGAAGCGAAGGAGTGCATATGGATTTGGAGGACAGTGTCTGGCAAGTAATACACACAACAAATGAAATGGTTATTTTGGCGTGGAGAAACATCTAGTTGACTACTCTGCCTGAATCATAGTAACCATTTTAAATAGTATCTTATAATCTGACTTAAAAGCGTTTGTAAGTGGAGGAGAAAAGTTGAACAAAATATATTGCTCTGGAAATTCCCCTCTTTATTCTGTGAATTATACACATTTATGACCAACTGCTGCAGGACATTGGC
Source organism: Halichoerus grypus (assembly GCF_964656455.1). Taxonomy (NCBI): domain Eukaryota; kingdom Metazoa; phylum Chordata; class Mammalia; order Carnivora; family Phocidae; genus Halichoerus; species Halichoerus grypus. Next base: position 12,794,376 of record NC_135719.1, on the reverse strand, counting down.
ACAGATCGGTGGAAATGCCTCCTTATTTTCCCTGTCCTTGGTGTTAAGAAAAGTTTTAAACTATTTCCTTTTTATTTTAAAGGCATCTGAAAGGCAAGTAGTGTAAATTAACTCATTAACACTTGTGCTTTGTAAATGCTTATTACCAATGGAATTATGGCTTACCACATGGACACTGAAGTGAGACAAACATAACATCTAAATCTAGTAGCAGGGGTCAGAGTCTCTTATGGATGGATGTCTCTGGGGGAACTTTTCCATACTAAATAGAAAGGGATCTCAGTTTAAGAATTAAAAAAAAAAAAAATCAGGGTACTTTCTTAGAGCTAACATGGATCAAATATCACCAGAATCAGTGGCTCTTTAGCTATTCCAAAATGCAAGTCACACACTTTCATCTTTAGAGAATTGGCAAATGTTTAGAAAAGCTGAGTTGAAATCTTTATGGATCAACTTTTTCAGATTTACAAAGTTTCAGCCAATTATAAAAACTCAAAGGATTATGCAATAACCCCTCCCCTGAAAACATTCCTAGAATATCGTCTGTCAAATGTCACTTGGTAATAGTGTGTTTAATGCAGGCAGAGGATTTAAGTGGCTGCCTTAGCCACTCATCAACTAAGGATTAAAGATGCTACAGGGCTGGGTCTCAGTGAGGCTGGGGTAGGACGGAGGCAGCTTTTATGAAGTGTACCAAGCAAATATGAAAATAAAGACATTTTTAAGTTATCCTAGTCCTGATAGAAACTAAGAACCTGGGGCCAGAGGTGGCTAATGCCCAGTGGTGTGCTGTTCAGTGCTAAACAGCTGGTTCTCGAAGGGGTTAGTAAGAAGACCCTGATTTACAGAGCTTGCCAGTTTCTGTAAATAATCCACCATGGTTGATTTCAAGCTAGCAGTATGAAATCACTGAAACACATAGGTGGCTAGAAATACTAAGAATCGGCTCTTGCAAACTGGAATAAGCACATTACAACACACCATTGGCTCTTTCAGTAATACTGGCCCACCTATGCCTTAATCCTTGTTGGCTTATCATAAAACAGAAACATTAGTGATTAATCGTTTCTTTTAAAACTTCGATTTTCTTTTTTAGCAGGGACATAGGAATAAATTTGAACTGCTTAGATCAGAAGTGGCGTGTTGTATAATGTGGGGAGTGTCATTCATACCATAGTCTAGAGTGCCCCCTGGAGTTGTGCAAGATAAGCTAGAGCTTTGCACAGCCATATTTGGTGGCCCCGTTACAGCTCCATCTGCTTAACTTCACTTCCTCCCACACTCAGCAACTCGTGATGCCTTACATCATATCTACTGCTCTGGGAGAAGCAGCTCTCCCGGTCCATTCTCCTGCTCGAATCTAAACTTGACCCGCCTCTGGGCTTGGGTATCCCCGGTTCTCCTCTCAGGCAGTGTGAGCAAGACTGGAGGGGAATTAGGAGAAAAGTCAAGGGAGCACTCTGACAGCTGAGTTCAGAAGCTGTGTGCAAAGATGTTTCGGGACACAGCCTGGGAGGGCGGGATGAGGAATCTGAGTGCCCACAGCCCTGTCACCGGTCCAGGAACACTGAGGCACAGTGTCCATTATCTGGGGGAGGAAAAAAAGAATAAATCAGCACTTCTACATGCAGCTAAATTACCCTTAAAAGACCTCACAACTCAGTTGGCCTCTCCAGCTGAGTCATGGCTTCCTGAGCAGCCAGGGGGCCTGATGAACACTATGTGGGTGGCTCTGCATGGGGCAGTAACCCAGTGCTAATCCCAACGCCATGGACGTGAGCTTTTGAAAAAGAACAACAAGCCTGGTTGATTGATGGTGTTATTTTGGCCTTTCTCGGGGAGAAACTCACTTTGGGAGCATAGGGAAACAGACTCTCCTCATGGTGCTCTGGGCTTGCAAACCCAGGGAGGATTCCCAAGGGCAGAATGGTGTGTGCCCAGTCGTCTAGGGCACAAGGAAGGGACGCACCCTCTGGCAGACTGGGACTCAGGGGTCCTGGCAACAAGTGGGGCCAGACTATGAGGAGGGCACAGATCTAAGATTTGTTCATGTCTGTGTGCACAGCACTGAGGGCCCTCCCCCTCTCTCCCACACACATACTTACACATGTTCATCACTCCTTCCAAGGATGAGAGGCCACAAGTAAATAAAAATGGAGGTGTTAGCACACATCATGGCTACCATGATCCTCCCTGCCAAAAACAACCAATAAAGCGGTCATTATAATTTTGCTGTGAAATGATAGATCCTTCAAACAGAATGCCAATCCATAAAGATCTGTAGAATATGTGCACAATATATATTATAAAGAAGCTATTGGTTGCAAGTAATAGAAGATCTAATTTGAGGCAGCTTAAGAGAAAAAGTGAAGGCACAGTGGGGGGCTCCATGGGGGAAAGAAGTTACTGGAAGGTCATTAGGCCATTTCAATAGTAACCAAGAGCAGAGAGGCTGCCAGGCCTATGGACTGGAGTCAGGGCTGGATCTCAGGAGGTAGGTTGGGGTTGGGGGGCTACGGGTTTTTGTGACTTTTCTCCACAGTGCCGGGCCATGCCTCTCTAGGTGCAGTGGAGGCCTCTGCACATAGATCCGCAGGACAGAAAAGAATGGCCAAGAGTTCCCGAATTTTCCCTGTTCCAGTCCAGGTACAAAAGAGGTCTTTCCATCTTCGTCTACAAAATTCCCAGGGGAGAAACAGAAGTGTCCCAGTGTGGTCAGGTGCCACCCTTGATTGGGCAATTGTAGGAAGGGCTCAGGGTCTAGGGAAGGATTCTGATTCACCCAGCTGAGGTCTCTACAGCCTGAAAAAGTGAGTTATATTCTGCCTCCTCCTGGAATCCCTCTTCATCCATGACAACACACAACTGGAGTAGAAAGGTCAGGGGTTTCGAGCCAGGCCAATCTGCATGTAGATCTCACTCTCTACTTACTAGTTGTTTAACTTTGGACAAATAACTTAAAGTCTCCAAAATTCAAATTTTTCATTATTGAAAAAAATTCATGTTTTCTGGAATAATGGTTCTCAGAGTGAGTCCCTCAGCATCAGCCACACTTAGAATTTTTTTTTTTTTTAAGATTTTATTTATATGTCAGAGAGAGAGAGAGAGTACAAGCAGGGGGAGCGACAGGCAGAGGGAGAGGGAGAAGCAGGCCTTCCACAGAGCAGGGAGCCTGATGCGGGGCTCGATCCCAGGACCCCGGGATCATGACCTGAGCCGAAGGCAGCCGCTCAACTGACTGAGCCACCCAGGCGCCCCCACACTTAGAATTTGTTAGAAATGCAGATACTCACTCTTCCCCAGATTGCATCAGAAATTCTGGGGGTGGGGCCCGGTGATCCCTGTTTGGACGAACCCACCCCCAGGAGCATGCTACCATTTGAGAACTTTGCTTTAGAGCACTGGAGGGATCCTCCAAGGGCCCTCAACAGTGGACCACGAAGTCCTGGCTGAGGGCCCATCAGGCCTGCTCCCCGGCCCCCAGCGACACCCTCCCCAAGGCAGTCTCTGCAAAGCACACTGAGGGGGAGAGTCTGAAGAACGTCTAGAGTCCGAAGTTCTTGGGATTCTCAGGAGTCTGCTATAGTTTTCCTGAGGAGAAGTGGGCTTTCTCCACCCCAAGTCAAGTGACGATTAAAAAGTAGAGGTATTTGAAAGACTAGGGAATGAGGTACCTCCTGGCCAGGTGCTTGGTTACCTGCAGAAGACTGTAGGCCCACCTGACGCTAACACGGGTCCAGGAAATTCTTGGGAAAACATCTCTTTCCTTCCACAGCGACTAGGCCCTGAAGAGGCAGGGGATGCTGAGGGAAATGACAGACCACATCTCTTCCGAGAAGGAGAGGCAAACCCCAGAGGCGGGGAGGGTAGGAGACAGCTACGTCACACAGGACAGGATGAGGCCTCACCTCCTGGGATGACGCCTTACTGAAAACTGCAGGTGAGAGGAAGCTCTGTGATCTGACCCATATGGCATCGCGGCTTTACCAAGAGTTACAGAAGAGCGGGATTGAAGGCAATCGCTGGAAGAGATAAATGAGAGTGTTTGAGATGCTGTTTGGAAAATACGTAAACATCATGGATGCTTCATAAGTAGCTGCCGCTTGCTGAGTGCCTGGAGGAGCCCGACTCGTAGTTGAGCAACTAAAAAAAAAAAAAAATGATGTCATTAATTTTTATGTGAGGAGGTTATTATAATTCCTCTGGTACAGAGAAGGAAACTGAGGCCCGGAGGAGGTTCGTTAAGTTGCCAAAAGCCACACGGTGAGTCGGCAGGGTCACGCTGAGCTGGGGCCCCCAGGCTTTCCTGTCTCACCCTGAAGCCACGTTGCAAGGGCTGCGTCTTCGTGGCGGCTATTTTAATAATACGCTAATCCCTAAATTGGGAATATTACTCATTTCCTCCTGGGATGGAATCCCTGAGCCTTCCAGATGGCCGTTCTGGGACAGAGAGACTATCTCTCCGTGCTTTAGGAGTCGGCGTGGATCCCCCCGCGGGGGGTCCTGGCCAGCCCCAGGCACAGAGCTACTGTTTCTAGAACCAAGAGGCTGCTTTGCTAAGCGGGGTTTACCTGACCCTGTTTGCTACTTAACATTCAAGGCAAAGACAAAGAGTCATTGTGAACTTTTTCAACTCGGGCAAAGCTCTAAGAAGCCTGGGGAAGACCTTTGTGAATTGCGAGGGGCCAGGAGTCCCTGGGCTCCCCTCACAGTGCCTGTGACAGTGGATCTCTGGGGGTGGGGAGCTCGGATTACCCCCGCCCCCCCGCCAGCCCTGCAGGTGAAGTTAGAGACGCTTCTTTCCTCTGTTGCTTCCTTGCACACATACCTGTTTATGAGCATGAATCACAGATTTCCAAATAACACATAGGACTGTTTTTTTTTGTTTGTTTGTTTGTTTTTTTTAACACCCACTGCATAGCCCAGCCCCTCCAGTCTCCCTTCCAGCTACCTGTCAGGTGGAATCTGAGCAGCCCAGCGGAGAGGCAGGGGTGGTGAGCCATCAGGTCAGTCTCCGGGAGCTTCGAAACTCCCAGCAATTTGTAGCGCAATTACCGGCCGAACTTGTTCTAGATCCTGGCCGGAGCCCTCCGGAAGGGTGTGGTGGGAGAGCCCAGCGATACGCCGTGGGTGAGAGCCTTGCAGTGGATTACTGGGCTGAGGCTCAGGTCCAGGAAAACTGAAGGGGCTGGAGAATGTACCAGAAAGGCTTACAACTCAAGACCGGGCTCGGGGTCACTCTTGCCCCCTTTTCACCTTCTAGAAATGCATGGCTAATGGAATTAACTCCATCAAGACTAGGAGATTCACAGGCTGACTGCCTTGCAAAATAGCCAGAGAGCTTCTTGTCCGGGGTAGAGGCGCACCAGTCACATTGACACAGAGACTCAGCCCTTGAGGAGTCGATGGCCCTCTTAAGCCCCTGCTCTCCCTGTCCAGAAAGCTGTGTCACCTCCTGGGACTGTGTCCTGACCGTAGAGGTACGCTGCCCGACCCGGAGGAGGGAGGAACGAAGTCTGGAGGCACAATAGAGCTCCGGGTCCTCCCCCATCTTAAAGTCACTAATACAATGTGAATGAGTGCTCACACTTCATCCTCGTAATTGCGTGTTGACTGTAGATAAAGTGCTGTCTTAGGTATTATTTCATTTAATATTTACATTTAATATTTATAGCTAACCTGGGTGTGGGTTTGTAAGCATCATTTGACAAAAGAGCAAAGGGAAAACATCCAAGCATTTGGACCAGCACAGTTATGAATGACATAAAAATCATCATTGAGGGCTTTATCCAATATGTTTATCAATAGCCCCTATACAATCTTTCAGGTCAGATTTTTTTTTTTTTTACTAAGTTTTTAACTTGAATTTTAGTACAGTTAAAATACAGTGTTCTCGGGGTGCCTGGGTGGCTCAGTCGTTAAGCGTCTGCCTTCGGCTCGGGTCATGATCCCAGGGTCCTGGGATCGAGCCCCACATCGGGCTCCCTGCTCCGCGGGAAGCCTGCTTCTCCCTCTCCCACTTCCCCTGCTTGTGTTCCCTCTCTCACTGTGTCTCTCTCTGTCAAATAAATAAAATATTTAAAAAAAAAAAATACAGTGTTCTCTGAGTTTCAAGTGTACAGACTAGTGATTCAACAATTCTCTACATTACTCAGTGTTCAAGGTAGTGTATTCTTCATCCCCTTCCTCTATTTCACCCATCCCCCCACCCACCTCCCTTCTCATAACCAGCAGTTTGCTCTTTATAGTTAAGAGTCTGTTTTTTGGTTTGTCTCTCTTTCCTTTGTTTTGTTTGTTTGTTTCCTTTGTTTCTTAAATCCCACATAAGAGTGAAATCAGGTGGTATTTGCATTTCTTTGACTGACTTATTTCACTTAGCATTATACTCTCTAGCTCCATCCATGTTGTTGCAAATGGCAAGATTTCATTCCTTTCTTTGGCTGAGTAATATTCCATTGTGTGTATATACCACATCTTCTTTATCCATTTATCAGTCGGTGGACACTTGGGCTGCTTCCGTATCTTGGCTATTGTAGATAATGCTGCTATAAACACAGGGGTGCACGTACCGCTTCGAATCACTATTTTTGTATCCTTTGGATAAATACTTAGTAGTGCAGTTGCTGGGTTGTGGGGTAGCTCTATTTTTTAACTTTTTGAGGAACCTCCACACTGTTTTCCACAGAGGCTGCACCAGTTTGCATTCCCACCAACAATGCACGAAGTTTCTTTTTTCTCCACATCCTCACCAACACCTGTTGTCACTTGTGTTTTTGATTTTAACCATTCTGACAGGTGTGAGGTGGTATCTCATTGTAGCTTTGATATGCATTTCCCTGATGATGAGTGATGTTGAGCATCTTTTCATATGCCTGTTGGCCATCTGGATGTCTTCTCCGGTCAGATCTTTTAAGAATTTACACTCAGAGAAAAAAACATGACAATAAAGCATTTTTCCTTGCAAGTCAGAGTCCATCAGTGGTCATGCAGTTCATCATGTTCCCCTTTCCCGCTAGGCTGCTAGGAAGACCAGAACCACAATCAGTGGGTGGTTATTGCAAATAATTAGCACCCGTGCTGAACATCTTTGCTTTCTCCTTTCTTTTAGTTGCCTTTCTCACCTTCTGTTTAACCCGTGTATATGTACAAAGACCATAGATTCTTTGGGAAACAGAAGTCAGCACGAATAAATATATGAATATAATAAAAAACCAACCAAACGAAAAAAAATGTAAGAGGCAGAGACTGGCCTCAAAGGCAAATCTCCCGATTGCAAAAGCAGCACATTTTCCACATCATCCCCCAGCCCATTCTGGCAGCTCTGGTGTCTTTCTGCCAGAGGATCCCCCAGGAATAGATGTGCTTTGGTTCCTGGGGTGCTGAGTGGTGGGCAGTGATGTGTCACTTGGACAGGAAGAACATGTGCTTAGGGGAGAGTCCTGACACCACAAGGGCTACGCCCCTGTGTAAATGAAACCTGTGTGCCTCGACCCCAAGCAAGAAGCTTTTGGATTATACTGCAAGCCAGTCAGCCTGTGCATCTCCTAGTTTTATTGGAATGAACAGCAATGTATTTCTAAAGGCTGAAAAAGGAATGAGAGTGACCGTGAGCACTTGTGCCGCTGTGGCCTCACCCCTAAGCCCTCACCCGCCTGGACAACAAGGAGTCAGTCCTTATCAGAGCAGAATGGTCTGGAAGTTGCTGGCCACATGCCACTGATTTTTTTTCCCCCCTCAGGAACAACCCAGCAGTCTTTCCTTGAGGGAGAAAATTTAATTACAAGGAATTTACCAACATATTTGGAAAGAAAGGTAGGGCAGTTATTTTTCAATTAGATAGAATCTGGTTTTAATCACCTCCCTGGCAGCATGTCCCCCTGGGAGGCGGGCGCTAGTGGGGATGAAGATTGGAGCAGAGAATCAGAAAAGGAGCTTTGGGTTTGGATATCCCTCCCAGTTGCGAAATCCGAAATTCGAGGCTTACATAGCTATTTGCAGATCTCTGAATCTTACTCCACAAATGTGCTGTTGCTTCAAGGCTGAAGGATCCAGGGGGCGTCAGCAAAGCCAATTACTCGGTCTCTAGCTGCCCTGAGCCCGAACAATGGGAATGCTCAAAAATCTTCTGCTGGAAAATCCCACACATCTCAGGCCCCCTCCTGGGAAAGAAGCCTGGGTGTCAGTGTGTATGTTCAAGAATGTGTTTGCAGGTGTGAGCAAGAATGTGAGTGAGCATGTGTTAGTGATTGTGTAGGAGTATGAAGGTGGGTGAGTTGCATGCATGTGTGTGTGCATGAGGGAATATTTGTGTGAGTGGGTGTTGGGGTGAGTCAACGTGTGCGTGCGTGAGTGTATGAGTGTGTGCATATGCATATTCCTGCCTGTGTGCCTAAGTGTGTGAGTGTGAGTTGCACGAGTGAGCACATGAGTGTGAATGTGTGTGGGTATGTATGCGTGAGTGTGTGTTGGAGCGAGTTTTTGAGTAGGTGTGTATGTGAGGGTGTGTGGCCTGTGCAAGCGTGTGCATGTGGGTTTGTTGGAGTCTCAGTGCATGAGTGGGAGGCATGGGGAGAGGAGAATGCATCTGGGATGGTAGCTTGCTTGACCTTGCCCTGAGCTGACAGAAATGAAAGCGTGGACTAAAGCAATTGGCCTCAAAGATAATCCCTCCCCATCTCCCTCATGCACCTAACAGTCCTTAAATAAATAAGGAAAGGAAGACAGACACAATTGCCTAGAAATAAGATAATTGTGTACTCTTCCCATTAGCTTCCCACATGGCTCGCCAGCTTGACAGGCACGTGGAATGGCCCACAGCCAGGTTCCCAGTAAGTTCTGGACCATCCGAGCTTGCTCTCGATTTCACAGGTGGGCTCTGGAGCTGAAATCATCTTAGGAGCAGCAAGCATGATGATGTCATCTTAGCTGTTAAAGGGTAGGGAAGAGCCTCGGTTCCCTCATGTTCTGAAGGCACAGGAGAATCAAGGGCAGAGCTGGGACCCGAGGTCTTGGTGTACACCAGAATGTGATTTAGCTTGGCTTCCTCAGAGCCACCTGCCTTCTTGTGTTTTGTCCTTTCTTCATGCTCATCTCTTCCTTACCATGCCTTCCTGTGTCATCTAACTCATGGCTGGATTATTTATGTGGTGGTGTGACTGGACTCCTTTCTTCCCTCCTATAAATCATTGCCCCCTTAGCCAACCTTACAATTGCCCTGAGTATGTTCCTCTGCTGTTCAGAGATATTCAGTGGGTTCCCACTACCTACAAAATAAAATCCAAGATACTTAGTTGGCATCCAAGATCAGTCTACTTTCTCTCAGTCTATTTTCTATCTTTACAATCTACACCTATCTTTACAGTCTATTTTCTATCTTATTTCCAATGTACATTTTTAAAAATTATTATGTTATGTTAATCCCCATACATTACATCATTAGTTTTTGATGTGGTGTTCCATGATTCATTGTTTGTGCATAACACCCAGTGCTCCATGCAGAACGTGCCCTCTTTAATACCCATCACCAGGCTAACCCATCCCCCCACCCCCTACCCTCTAGAACCCTCAGTTTGTTTCTCAGAGTCCACAGTCTCTCATGGTTCGTCTCCCCCTCCGATTCCCCCCCTTCAATGTACCTTTATCAAAATTGGTTTACTAATTGCATTAATAATGTACTTTACTCAGTCTTTCATTCAACAAATACATATTGACTACTTTCCATGTCCTAGTCAGTATGCTAGACACCATAATAACGTAAGAACTTCATAATAACATCATCACATGGACTTCATGAGAACCTACTGTGTGTCAGCTACACTTCTAAATTCCCGGCAGGAAATAATTGATGTATAAAGCTTCTGCACGCACAACTCCAGGAGGCGCCACATGCATGGATGCCAACATAATGATGCCTTTTGGATTTGGTAACACATCAACTCTATATGCATTCTTCACAACCACCTCAAAAGAGACGTGGTTATATTTAACCCATTTTATTGTTGAAGTAACAGTACCATTGTTGCACTTTTGCTCACGCATAGTAACATTAACTGTGAGTCCGTTGCAGGGTAAGTTTCAGTGCCAGCATTGAAACCTGATGGCTTGGGCTCTGCACCCATATGCCTGACCTTTATTATACTATCCTTCCAAATGTGCATCATCTCATTAAATACTCACCACAATGTAATGAGGCGGTTACTAGCATCATCATTTTATGGGTCAAAGAAAAAAAATGCAAGGTTCAGAAAAGTTAAATATTTGCCAGATAAATAGTTAATAAATTTCTCATCAGGATTTGAATCCAGGTTACATCAGCTTTTCTAAAGCCAAGTAAAAATTGTTCTAAATGTAATTAGTGTTCATTCTGGCACGAATGCTAAATTTGGATCCCAGAGGACAGGGATTGAGCCCTCGCCGCTGTCCAGCTTGGATGTCCCTTCTCTCTGGGACTTTGTCTCTTCATGGGCAGTATAAAGGGACTCGATCATATCAGTACTTCTGAATCTTGGGTACACGTTAGAAGAAACTGAAGAGTTTTTAAAAATACACCTGTCTGTGATTTTCACCTCAATATTTAATTGATGTGTGGATGGGCTCAGGCATTCATGTTTTTCTAGAGGGCCAGGGTTGAGACTACTGGATGTTCCATAATCACTACCTTGGGAGATTTGCTGCTGCTGCTTCTCTCACTTCAATGTCATCCTTTTCTGTTCAAGTTGATGTGTGGCCTTGCACTTGAAAGGCATGGTCCTTGGGAACTATTTTAGGCAGGATAGGTTAGGTTGTGCTGCAGTGATAGATGACCCTGAAATCTACCCTAGGTTGTATTTCTCACTCACTGTAGCTCAGCTGATGCTCCAGTTCATACTGCTTTCACTCCTAGGCCCAGGCTGACACGACAGCATCTATCTGGCAGAAGCCAACAGGTGGAAAGAAAAGATGACAAACCATGTGCTGGCCTTAAAACTTCTACTTCCAAGGGATGCTCATTGCTTCTACTTCTATCTCATTGCCTAAGCAGGTCACATGACCAAGCCCGAGGTCACTGGGGCAGGGAAGTATAATCTACCTTCAGAGAGGGCAAATGGTTGTTTTTTTTTTTTTTTAAGATTAATTTATCTGAGAGACAGAGCCAGTGGGGGAAGGGGCAGAGGGAGAGGAAAAGAGAGAATCCTCAAGCAGACTCCCCACTGAGCATGGACCCTGATGTGGGACTCGATCCCAGGACCCTAAGATCATGACCTAAGCTGAAATCAAGAGTCTAAAGCTCAGTGAACTGAGCCACCCAGATACCCCAGCAAATGGTATTTTTGTGTAATAATGAAGCTACTACAGGTTGTTCATCTTCAAGCCCAACTCATCACCCTCATGAGGACCTACTTGACCCTTCATTGACTTTGTTCACTCCTTAATTTGAATCTCTATAGCACTTGGTTGAACCTCTCTTTTATAAAATAGTAATCTGTGTACTGGTCTTGTGCCCTACACATCGTAATAAATTTTTTAATGCGGAAGCTGTATTTGCTCATCTTTAAGTACTTTATGCACTGAAAGTATACGTAGTGGCACGCAATAAGTCTAAACAAACACCTTTAAAATTAATTTGGCCACTTATTAGCCTGATGAGAAATCTTATTGATAAATCTGCACTGCCAAATTTATTTCTGTTCAGTGAATATTTATTGAATATTTACAATGGCAGAGTAGGAGTCTGGTGGAATCAAGAGGAGAAACTTTTGATTTTGGAATCAGTAGCCTTGGGATTTGATCCTGACTCAGTCACTTACAAGCTCTGCTCTGGAGAAAGTTACTTAACCACTCTGAGTCACATTTTCCTACCTGTAAAATAGATTTTATTTTATTTTATTTTATTTTATTTTATTTTTTTTAAAGATTTTATTTATTTTCTTGACAGAGAGAGACATAGCGAGAGCAGGAACACAAGCAGGGGGAGTGGGAGAGGGAGAAGCAGGCTTCCCGCAGAGCAGGGAGCCCGATGTGGGACTCGATCCCAGGACGCTGGGACCATGACCTGAGCCGAAGGCAGACGCTTAACGACTGAGCCACCCAGGCGCCCCTGTAAAATAGATTTTAACAATCTCATAAGATTGTTGTAATGATTAAAGTAGGTAATGTATTTACCTGCAATATTGCAGGTAATTCAAAGTGATAAACTATAATTTTAGTAGTCAATTTTTAGACACAAATGCTTAATTTTTTTCTCTTTTTACTAAAACAACATCTCCTTCTCCTTCTCTCAAAGCCATGGAAAGGGGAAAATTACATTTAATTTTAATCTCCTGGGTCTCAGGGTGGCCTAGCATTACCCCTTTCCGTAGGATCTCCAGGAAGATGCATGATCACGTACTTTTCTGTTTTTAATTTTTTTTTTTTCATATGCAACTGCTGGAGTTCCTGCAGAGAATTAGCTACCCTGCCCTTGTTCAAAGCAGGCCCTGACTCTTCTATTCCTTCTGTAGCTGCATTAGCCCATTGAAATTCTACATTGGAGCCAATGTGTTGATATGGAATGAGTGTGTTTTTGGAGACTAATTTTGGTTCAGATTCTGGCTCCGTTTCCTATCCCATGTAATATTTGCCAAATTAGCTAACTCCAAGCATACATTTTTCATTCATTAAAAGGTTATAAGGTATAGTACCTTGCAGAATTTGTAGATCGATGAAAATGTGATAGAATGCAGAGCCTGTACTGTAGTTTCTGCTATACATTTTGGTACTCTACTGAACATGAGTCACCGTCTTCCCATCATCATATTGGATCAATGGACAGGTTGCCATTCCCACAGCAAGAGTCTTTGGGGTGAAGGCGCTGGACAGTTATTTTCAGGGAAATAAACAAGGTAAATATATACGAGCATTGGGTTTACTGCTCATGTCTGTGTTCAATCTTCTGTGTTATCTCTGCTATACATTTCCACGAATGATGTCCCCAAACCTCTACTGGTGAGGATTTCTGAACCACAACCCAGGGATCTATACAGGGAAGATTTGTCCTCCAATAACTGTGATCCTAGAAAGGCACTCAGTATACTTTCCTTGCTGCTGTCTTGGTAATTTCCCATGCCCTGCCAATGGCAGAGGATCTGAGTGCCATTAGTCTCGACTCTGCTCTAATATACAATTGAGATAAATCATAAGCATGCAGTTCCCATTGCGTGACTGAAGTCACCTTGCCTGTGATAATTGCCAAAAAGCCTTTTTCAGTTGTTCCAAGTAGCAAGTTTAGTTTCAAGGCTTTATCCTCAGAAGTTATGTTTCATGTGGATTCCCTCTATACCTGATGTAAACCAAGTTAGATCCTACTTTTAGCCCAAAAGAAAAAAAAAAAACTTTTCTGAAGAAAAACTTGTGTTTTTGTTTTTTTTTTTTCAATTTATATCTTAGGTTTGCCATGGGAGTTTTGGTTTAAAATTGTCCTCATTGGAGATTCTTTTTTTTTTTTTTTTAAAGATTTTATTTATTTATTTGACAGAGAGAGACACAGCGAGAGAGGGAACACAAGCGGGGGGAGTAGGAGAGGGAGAAGCAGGCTTCCCGCTGAGCAGGGAGCCCGATGCAGGGCTCGATCCCAGGACTCTGGGATCATGACCTGAGCCGAAGGCAGACGCTTAACGACTGAGCCACCCAGGCGCCCTCTCATTGGAGATTCTTGATTGGCTGGAAGCCCCTGAATCTGCTTATAAGAAATGGCCAAAGAAAAATGACACTAGAATAATAGCCATAGAAGTACTGGTTAAAATATTTGAGCATTGGGACGCCTGGGTGGCTCAGTCAGTTAAGCGTCTGCCTTTGGCTCAGGTCATGATTCCAGGGTCCTGGGATCAAGTCCCGCATGGGGCTCCTTGCTCAGCAGGGAGTCTGCTTCTCTCTCTCCCCCTTCTTGTATGCATATCTCTCTCTCTCAGATAAATAAAATCTTGAAAAAAAAATTGAGCATCATGGTCATGGTTGTGTATTTGTCATCTTGTTACTGCTAATGATTCTCAGCTCCGGGCCACACACCAGAGGCACTGAAGGAACTTTTTATAAAATACAGATCTTCCTAGGCCACAGGCTATGGCTCTGAAGCAGGTATAGAAATTCAGGCATCTGGAACAGAACAGGTATCCACCCGTCGACTAAGAAAGGATCAACAGGCAGAAGATGATGATGAAGAGGATGAAGACTTAGATGTTACAGAAGAAGAAAATTAATTTTCTTAAGTAAACATCACCTTTCAGTTTTCATCTTAAATGACTTGGAATCCAGAATTACTACACTGTAAAACTTTATACTGGCTTCATACACGTTAAACCTCAAAATGAAATCCTACTGGAAATGAAAATTAGAGGAATTTGTGTTGACCAAAAATGAAGTTTTTTGTTTTTTTAAAATATTTTATTTATTTATTTCACAGAAAGAGAGAGCAAGAGCAGGAACACAAGCAGGGGGAGTGGGAGAGGGAGAAGCAGGCTTCCTGCTGAGCAGGGAGCCCGATGTGGGGCTCGATCCCAGGACCCTGGGACCATGACCTGAGCCGAAGGCAGACACTTAATGGCTGAGCCACCCAGGCGCCCCCCAAAATGAAGGTTTTAAAAAATATTACACACCAGTCATTTCAACATCCTATCCAACAGTATGTGATTTTTGTATAGGTTCCATTTAAAAAAATATGTATTTCAAAAGTATTTCATATTAATGCACTAAACATAGTTGTGGTTGCAGTATAAGTAGATGACAAAAAAACAAGAGATCTAACAATTTGACTTGTTTCTTTTGCTTTCATTGCCAAAAAAGGGTCTTTAGTCATTCTGATTAAATACAAATTCTATTCCATAAAGCCTTAATAAAAAAGATAAGGGTTTTTTTTCCTTTCCTTTTTTTCACTTTTACTACAACCTTAAGTTTCATTGTTTGATAATTTACTTTTCAACAAGAGTATTATTACTTCTGATTAAAGGTAATGGGACACTAGGGTATCAGTGTCTTAAATTTTAGATTAAAATTTAACATAAATTTTAGATTCAAAAAGAAAGCTACATTCAGCCTGATTCTGGTTTTAAAATGAAAATGATGTCATACTAAGGAATTATACACAAAACTACAACTTTTGGAAAGCTGTAATTTGGTGGAATGTTGCCTATGAAAACATCATGGAAAACCAAAAATCATTAAAAGTATAAAAATTTTACCAAAGCACCATCTAATTAATGAAAGAGGATATAGTTACTTTTATTCCTGAAAATAATCAATTTAATCAGAGCCTTTCAGTACGTCCATTTGTTTCTTTGGATGGGGATTGTACTTTTGATATTTCATGGATGCCAGTCAGGCATATAAAAATTATGAAATTTATAAAATCATTTGGGATAACCACAAAAAACAATTATTCATAACAGACAAATAAAGACTTTCTAGAAAGCTTAAAAAAAGAAATCTTTATTGGTGAATTGGTGATTCTAATACACAGAAGCATAGCAAATATTGAGAAACCTGGAAGGTGGTAACTACCAGTGCTGACTAGACTAATAAAAATCACTTTCCAAGGTCACTTAGTAAGTGGTAAAACCACAGACTGGAGTTCAAACCGTCCTGATCTCACAGCTTGAAAAGGTAACTTTCAACAAAAGCAGGTGCAAAGAGTGCAGAGGGGTCCTATGGGATGTGGAGGGGCCCTGCCTGTGTTGTTTTGATTCAGTGGGATGAAGAAAAGAGCCAGAAATCAACATTTTAGAAAGCCCTCCCCCAACCAGGTGATTCTGATGCGAGTGATCTGGGGACTGCATTTTGAGAAAGCTGTTCTACTCCCTTTAATTTAAAGAAGGAAAGCAATGCCCTTTCTCCTAAGTACTTGGCCTACTTCTCAGCTTATGTAGACAATTAGGCCATTTCCATGGACATGTCATAGATCCCCTTTTTTTTTCTTTCTCCTTGTCGATGAGGGTATTTTTTTTGTAGGCAGAAAACCAAATGATAGATCTGTTAATTCTGTTAAATCTAGGGTCTACCCCTTTTCATGAACTTCCGAGCTCTATACTAGATCCAATCTCCTTGCTCCTCCTTCCTCCATCTTTCATCTGATCTGCACATCTAGTCCAGCCCACTGGATCTAGCCAAGTAGACAGGACCAGCCACAGGACATGGTGAGCACACGAAGGAAAACCTCCACTTCTGCTTGTCTTAGGGTAAATGGAATTCTCTCCCAGCCAGTTTAACTCTCAAATCTGTTTCCTGGGAGAGAGGGCTTCTGTTCACAGTTCTCCTTCCCAGAACTGCTTCCTGTCACCTTCCTCGTCATCTTCTAGCTTACACACTGCTCCCCATTTGCTAAGATGTCTGCCCTGGCTGTCTTTCTGTACATATTACATTACATCTAAAGAGTGAAGACCTTCCCATGCATTGCTGACCAATCCTGGGCGTGTTGCCTCCTAGAACCCTCGTTGCCCAATATACCCAGAGTGGCTACTCCAGAAATCGTGGCGTTGAAGGAGGGCCTGCAGCATCTTCATCCCAGAAAAACTTGGCACATGCTAAAGTCACATTCTGGCAGGCTTTTGTTTTAAAATCAGGAAACTATGTACGTCTTGCAGGAAAATGACCTCTAACTACATCTGTCTTTCTTCTACCAATATTCCAACCAAGGTTGTGAATACACCGTACGTGTGTCCTTGCTACCTCTGGTCAGTCCTTATGGCTGAGTCTGTTGACTCTGGTCTCAAAATCTCTCTTAACGTGACATTTCATGACACACTACTGAGTAATCAGTGTTTGCACCCATGCTGTGCAACCCAGTTGCTCCCCCCACCCCCCGCAAGAGGAGATCCCTGAATTGAGCTTACATTTCTTCTTCTTTTTTTTTTTTTAACATATAATGTATTATTTGTTTCAGAGGTACAGGTCTGTGTGAGCTTACATTTCAATCAATCGCACATCTTGCTGTGAACTTCCCATCTCAGAGCCATGACTGTCGGCCTTCTTATTGGCTTTGTGTTTGTCATAGTTTGTCAGATCTGTGGTAATTTTGTCACTTACTATTAACTTCAAATCAGCCCAACTGGCTCAGCAGGTCCAAGTGAACTAGGGCTATATTTCCCCCTTTATTTTCTTCCAACCTTCCTCTAAGAATAGCAACACACACACACACATACACACACATGCACACAGGAAGCCCTGAAGCCTTCATCCCCATTTATTTTACTGCTGGGGTGTAATTTGAGGAGGTTCACTAAAAATGTCAGAAGTGAACAGATTGGAATGAGTGTTTCAATCCTCCAGGCATGAGACACACTCTCCATGAAAGTAATCTTGAAAATATTTGGACTTGACCACATTGTTTTAAACCCTCAAGCGAAAAGTGGTGGCTCTTATCCTTGTCTGCCGGATACAAAACAGACAGTCGGTGTGGAGAAAGTCCCCTTTTCTGTTTCCACCCCTCAGAGCAGAAGACCCTCATGGCAGAGGCATCTCTGCTTCCTGGTTGGGCCATTTCTAGGCATGGTGCTCCCGTGTCTTCAAACCATTCTTCTGACGGGTCTGGGCTGATTTGGAGGATCTCCTCCACCCGATGACTGAGGATCTCCTCCGCCATGCCAGGACATGAGTCCCCCCACCCTTGAGGAGAGAGCCTGAATGTTTTGTAAGATGAATATCCCAGCAAACTTCAGATGTGTCCTCTCCTGCTGCTTCCTCCTATTGCTCTTGAAATTTCAACTGGATGCAGGATTCCTTTACACTTCCTGTTCTGGGCCATTGTCTGGTGCTCATTACCCACCAGCTGTGGCCCAGCTGCTACATTCCACATCAGAGGTGGCGTCATGCACCTGGCGTGTGAGCTGATTTCTCTTCTGCCTCTTATCATGGTGCATTAAGCCTTCTGGGTCTTTGTTTTGAAAGCAGCTCTATAAATGTCAAATATTATGAACTGTCTAAATGAGAGGTGGGAAAAACCAAAGAGCTTGAAGAAACTGAATAATTGAATAAAATCTGAATTTTTTTTTTTGCCCCCCACCCCCTTCTTTCCTTTTCCAGCTGCCACTTTAATTTGGATTTCCAGGCTAGCATTCAAAGCATTGAAGTGATCATCCCCATAAATATCTGAGTTGACACAAATCTGGAAACACTAACCGTTTGAAAAGAAAACCAAGGTTATTATATTATTGCTCACATTAGCAATAATTTTGGCGTATAAGATAGAAATGTAAGCAAATGTGGCCATTATCCCTAAAAAGCTTTCAGACTAATGTAATTAAAAACAATATCCACCATATGCATGGTGTCAGTGTGACCAAGAATAGTTCTGTTTTCTCTGAGGTGGCAAATCACAGCCCGTCTTTATAGATATTGGAGCTGTTTTTACAGTAACCTATTAACTGTCTCCTTGCTTTTACTCTCCTGGCTCATCCTCTCATTTGCAAGGGATCTCCCTTAAATGCAAGTCATATCAGGTCTTTTTCTTGTTATTTTTGTTAAAATCTTTAGAGGAGATCAAGGAAAAGAGCAAAGGCAACCCATTCAAACATCAGGCAATTCTTTCTGAATTCATCCTTTCAAAAGCAAAAAATTTTTTGTTTTTAACAGGTATGTTAACTTATCTACCATTTCTTTGAATGGTCTAGACAGATAAAAACATTTGTCCCAAGAATAGAAGTCTTTCAGGAATATGTTGATAGAATGACTCATTCTTAAATAAGATTTTTGATTTTTGGAAGAAATCTGATCAGCGTGCATATCTTCCGCCATCTATTTCCATTCATTAATAGCCAATATGACAAACTTGGAAGAATTTATTTATTTTCCTGGTGTTTTGCCTTCCTTGGAACGTAAACATTCAACAACCAAACCAAAGGCAGTATTAACAAGGGAAAGCTTACAAAATGCAAGATGTCACATGAGCACTGGGTTACTTATGTTTTGTAAATTAATATTATAACCCATTGGGCCTTCTTCCTTTGATTGATCTCAGCTAAACTCCTGGGGAGATCTAGCTGTATTCCAAGGCTGTTGGATTAATAATAGCAGGGCTGGGCTTCTCCCAAAAGGAACACTTGCTGGTAAGCTCAAATGAATTTCTAAACATATTTTCAACATTGATTTCAATAAATGCTATACTCCAAGGTAGTGTACGTAGGTATGATTTATAGTTAAAAAGGCTTATACTGTGTAGTCTTACCATACTGCATATATTTCCTGTCGCTGATGGAACAAATTACCACAATTTTAGTGGCTTAAAAAGAATGAATTTATTATCTTACAGTTCTGGAGTTCAGAAGTGCACGATATGTCTCACTGGGCTAAAATTAAGGTGTCAGCAGGGCTTTGTTCCTTCTGGAGCCTCTAGGGGAGAATTCCTTTCCTTGCCTTATCCAACTTTAAGAAGCTGCCCACACTCCTTGACTCCTGGCCTCATTCCTTCATCTTTAAAGCCAGCAATGTTGGGCCCAGTTCTTTTCAACTGCTATCTCTCTGGGTCTTTCATCTGATTCCCTTTTAAGAGCACTCATGATGACATTTGTCCTCTCTGGATTATCCAGAATAATATGTCTATATTAGACTCATCGAATTAGCACTCTTAACTCCCTTTGCAAACTTAAATCCTCTTTGTTATGTATGAGAACATATTCATAGGCTCTAGGCATTGGGATTGAGGGTCCAATAGTCTGCTCACCGTACATATTGATAAACTTTTGAGGAGTTAAGTCAACTAGCTGGGGAAAAAAAAAAGTCAATACTTGAGTGAAATTCAGCAAAGACTGAGGTTTGGGACTTGAAGTAGATTGAAACAATAAATAAGAAATAAATGTTTTGAGTGTTCTGTGAAGTCTCAGCTCCCAGCATGGGAGTTGTGCTGTTGAACATTTCTGAACAAGCACCCACTCATTACCAGACACTGTTGAATCTGTGTGTATTAAAAAATAAGTAAGAAAGTCCCTGTCTGTCCTCAGGGACCCTGCGACTGGGAGGACAGGAAGGATGTCAACAACATATAAAGGGCAGGAGATGCTGACTGTTAGGGGCTACACCAAGGATGGCTTCATCCTGGAATGAATTTGGAGCATTTGGAAAGGCTCCTCGCTGGGATGGCATAGCCGGGGCTGAATTTTTATCAATGAATGAATGAGCAAATGAATGGAGAAGCGTTCATGTGGAGAGAGTTCTAAGAGCAAGATTAGGCATGGGGAGATTCAGGTTTTGTGGAGTCTGAAACATATGATCTTGGGGGCTCTCCTTAAGAAGAAAAAGAAGAAAATGTCATGAATGCAAAATTAGGCCAAAAAGTAAATATTAAGGGAGGAAGAGAAAATGTTCCCCCAAAATGGCAAATACCATAAGGGTCACAAAATCTGGAATTATGACATAACACGGTATTAATTAGCTGCCTAACTCACCTCTCTACTACCTTGTCTCTTCATTTGTGGCTACACATGCTTTAATCACTTATTCATGTGACAATAATCTTGCTCTATTACTTTAATAAAAATACTTGAAAAAAATTAATATTTTCCTCTACATGGGTGATCTATTATTATTATTATTATTACTGAGAATGAGGATGGAAAACCATGTTATTTCCCACACAGATGCATTTTCCATTTGTAGTACTACTACAGGATTGGATATTCTAAATAGAGGAATTTTGTTAAATTCTATTTTGTGTAACTCCCATAAAAAAGAGAAAAGATTCATGGCATGTGTTTATGATTGTGTACACTCTATTATTACATGTACTTCTGATAGTAGAGAACCTCCCAATTTTGATCGGGCATTCATAAGAAAAAAGTTTTATATGTGTTTGAATGAGAGAGTTTTCCACAGACTAACTTCTGGCTCCCTGTATTTCACATCTTGTGTCTCCTGCATGGGCCATATGCCATCAGGCCCCAGAGGATGGGCTATTTTCGTGACACACTGCACAGGGAAAACTTGGGGAGCTCTCGCTATGCTAAGACAGCTAGAGAGAACCTATTTATGCACAATATTGGCTACAAACTACATAAATGTTCCCCATTAATCCAAAACTACAAGTATTCCCAACTTAAATATTTCTTAGCAAGATCCCCCAACTCCCCATGGCTACTCCAATGCCACTCAACACAAGTAGAAATATAATGGAAAGGAAACCAGAATGGAAAGATATTATGTGTTACTGCATCACAAATCACTCCCAAAACTTAGTGACTTGAAACAAAAGTAATCATTTATTATGTCACAGTTTCTGTGTGTCAGGAATTTAGACAGGGCACAGCAGGGATAACTTACCTCTGCTCTATGATGTCAGGGCCTCTACTAAAATATTTAAGAGCTGGGGAGCTAGAATGATCTGAAAGCTTGACTGGGGCTGGAGGATCAATTCTGATGTTGGTAATTTGGTGCTAGCAAATTGGTTTCTCTACACACGAGTCTCTACATGGGGTGGCCTGAGTGTCTTCATGATGTGGTGGCTTGTTTTCTCCTGGGTGAGCAATCCAAGAGAGCAAGATCGAAGGGGCAATATCTTTTATGACTTGTGCTCAGAAGTCACACACGTTCACTTATGGTTGCAAAGGTAGACACTTATTCATATGACAAGAAGAACACAGTGGTATAAATACCACGAAATGAGAATCATCTACATTATGGACTGAGGGTCTGTGTCCCCCCAAATTTCTGTGTTGAAGCTCTAACCACCAATGTGATAGTATTTTGAGGTGGGGCCTTTGGAAGGTAATAAGGTTTAAATGAAGTCATGAGAGTAGGTTGCATGATGGCATTAGACTCTTTATAAGAAGAGGAAGAGAGACCAGAGCTCTTTCTTTCCCCTGTGTGAGAAGGTGGCTGTCTGTAAGCCAGGAAGAGGGCTCTCACCAGAAACCAAATCTAGATGGCAACTTGATCTTGGACCACTGGCTTCCAGAACCGTGAGAAACCAATGTCTATGTGTAAGCCACCCAGTCTATGGTATTTTGTTATAGCAACCCGAGCCAACCAAGACAGTTGGAAACCACCTTAGAGGCTTGCACCACAAGAGAAGTGAGTCTTAAAAAAACAAAATTAAATTTTCTCATGTTGGCATATTCAAACAATTATATGACCATGTGACTACATTAGTATGGTTTCTCCTAGAACCTTGGAAACAGGAAATAGAAACTTTAACCAAAAGGTTTGTTTCTTCTCTAAAAGTTGGACTCTGTTTTGCTATTTATATCAACTCCCACAAATATCCTCATCCCTTGAGCAGAGTTTCTGACATATGGCAAACCCTATTTTGATTTCTACCATAAGCCTGAGATGCAGGGAAGTTCAGGGTTAATATTAACCATTGGGGTTTCCCTACATTTCTCTACATCATTGAAGTCAATGTTAAAAGAATACCAGGAGCAACCCAAAAAGGGAAAAGAAGGCAGAGGATGGTGACCTAGAGCCTGAGATTGGGTTAGTGGAAGTCTAAAGGGCACTTCCATCCTGTGGTCTGTTTTGTGACTATGAACCTCAGCTCTTATTTTGAACATCATGACACATGCCCCTAAACTCTCCTGAGAATCTATTCTCCTGATCTTCCTTTTAGACAGACAGCTTCCCCTGCAAGTACATGCCACTTTTGGCAAGGGATTTGGCTTTCTGGCTACTGGACACTGCATTCCACAGACTCTCTTGCAGTTAGGTGTATGACTAAGTTCTTGCCAATGGAATATAAGCAGGAATGATCTATACAATTTGGTGGCATTTTCTCTAAGGATATTACTAGTTCCCCACTGCCTCTCTTTCTCCCTTCCCTGTGGTGAAGAGATGAAAAGAGCTGCCTTAGATTCTAACATGGAAGCCACATGGTGAGGCTAAAAGAGCTACCAACCCCGTTGCTCTACGTCACTCACCTCTGGACCCTTTTGAGAGAGTAAGAGGGAAAAATGAGCTTCTGTTTTATCTAGTCCATGAGAGTCTGGTGTCTGTTAGTTCTAGCTCCTTACTTTGACCCTTACAATAGTAAAATAGTGAGTTAAACAAAGACTCATTTCCCTTCAGACAAACATTTTTTTTTTCCCCCAACAATGAGTAAGTCATTGCCCGGAAACTTGATAGAAAATGACCTGAAACCCAGGTTGGAATAATCCAGCCATTTCTTCTGTGTTTCCATGCTCTGGCCTGCTCTTGGTGGTCCTTACTTCCAGACTCAGTCTCTTTTTCAGCAGCATCCTCTGAATGTGAAGAAACTATACACACGATTATTTCATCCCTATTGTCTCCTCTTTGCAAAGATGAGTGAGTGTTTTGATTGTGAAATTCTCACAGTGGGGATTTTGCTATTTTTTTTTTCCTGCTCACCTGCTCTTTTTTTTTTTCCCCCTGTATGTCTCATTTCAAACCTTGTAGTGGGAGGAGGAAACCTGTCAGCATGTGTGGGTGACAAGAGTGAGGTGAGAACTGAATGTATGGTCTGAGGTTACAGGAAATGGCTGTTTATGTAGCCCCATTGGTACTCAGGGGATTACAAAATGAAGCATTAAATTCAAATGTTCTGACTCACTATTCCCTTGAGCAAAGGACTTCAGAAAACACAGGTGTACGGCCTATTGAGCTGATGGTTTCCTTTACAGTTTACTTCTGAAGAAATAAACTTTGACATTCTACCCCAAGGGTTACAAAGTTTTACCTCCCAGAGAGACCCCTGGGGTGATGTGTATTTTATAAACCTCAGAAATGAACTTGTATTTAGGCGGGGTTCACCTTTGGTGATATCACTCACTCCTGGTTTCTCTCCTCCTTCATAGGATGGAGCATCCTGGCCTTTACCTCTCGCTCCTTTTTTTCTTCTGACTCCTGAATGCTGACTGCTCCCGAATCAACTTCAAGCCTCCTTCTCTTAACTATAAATTGGGTCTCATGGCTGTAAATAACATCTAGGTTCCAATGACTCCCAAATGTCCACCCCTGGAATTCCAGACTTTTTTTTAAAGATTTTATTTATTTATTTAAGACACAGAGAGAGAGAAAGAGAGAGAGAGACTGAGAGCAAGCATGAGCAGGGGGGAGGGGCAGAAGCAGGTTTCCCGCTGAGTAGGGAGCCCGTTTGATCCCAGGACTCCGGGATCATGACCTGAGCTGAAAGCAGCCGCTTAACTGACTGAGCCACCCAGGCACCACCTGGAATTCCAGACCTTTATATTCCAAGTGCTTACAAGGCAAGCCAGTTGTCCAATATGCATCTAGAATTTAATGTGGCAAAACAAAGAGAAAAGCAAAAACAAACAAAACCCTCCATCTTGCCTTTTTCCCAAACCTGCTCCTCATCCAATAAGGAACTATTAGTTCAGGTAATGCTGTAAAAACCCATAATGGCTCAAACACAATAGAAGTATATTTCTCACTCATTTAGAGTTAAAAACAGGTGTTCCTCATCAGCAGGGGCTCTTCTCCAGGCTGTGCTTCGGGAACCTGAGTTCCATATCATCTTGTTCTGCCATCTTGAACATGTTGTTTCTGAGATTAACCGTGCCTACCTACGTCGAGGAGGCAGAAGAGAAAATAGTGTGGAGGATTATGAATGGGGGATTTCTATGGACGGTCCCAAATGTGACATACACCACTTTTCTTTACAGTTTATGGTTAACTATCACACCAAACTGCAAGAGAGCCTGGAAATGAAGAGAAACGACTTTGCCTCTAACACATCTCACTTTTTGGCCAGAAAATACCCATTTCTTCCTTGTCCTCTCACACAAACAAAACACAGTCCGAAGTCCAGGATCTCCAGCTGTTGTGCAAAACTCTTGATCAAGGGATGCCTGGGTGGCTCAGTCGGTTAAGTGTCTGCCTTTGGCTCAGGTCATGATCCCAAGGTCCTGGGATCGAGTCCCGCATCAGGCTCCTTGCTCAGTGTGGAGCCTGCCTGTCCCTCTGCCTGCCATGCTCCCTGCTTGTGCTCTCTCCCTCTCTCTGACAAATAAATAAATAAAACCTTAAAAAATAAAAACACGCTCTTGATCAAGCCTAGAGGGGACCTGTCAACTCAACTTCTGGTCAGATGGCTGATTCAACCCTGGAAGGTCCATCATCTTTTAATTCTCTATATACATGTTGATCTCCACTTGTGAACAGCTGATTCTTGCCTGAGCTCACCTCTTTCTTGTAGTACTTTACTAAGGGCAGCCGAGAGTAACTAACATACAACACTCTAAATCCTTCCAGCCGATGACCTCAGAGCTACACCTCAATGCCTGCCCATTAAGCAGTACAATTTACTTTTTTTTTTTTTTTTTTACTAATGGCAACACTCCCTTCTGGAATAATTACTATACAGTAGCAAACACACTAAAAAATAAGCATTTTGAAGATACTGTTTCTTTTTTTACTTTTCATAATTGTTTCATTTATCCACTCAATACTTTCCCTGTTAAAACTCTTCAAAGGATTACTACTGGATTTAAAATAGAGTCTAAACCCTGTACCATGAACTATAAGGCTTTGTGTCATCTGGTTATCACCTACATTTCCAGCCTCCTCTGGCACCCTTCTGTCCTACCCCTTGCCACATTTACTTAGGGCCATTTTCGGTTTCTAGAACATGTTCAGTTGCTGTCTTTGTGTTACCCGATACCCTTGCTTGTAATGATCTTCCTCCTTATCATCTTGTGAATTTCAAAAAAAAAAAAAAAAATCTTCTTTGTTATTTACATATGGAGGTTTAAATGTAACTTCTTCAAATAGGCTTTGCCTGGCTTCTTTCACTCTATTTTGCTTTTTCTAGTTATTGCTATCTGATTTTCTTCTGTTATCTCTTTCTCCCTCACTTCATCCTTCGTTCCTTCCTTTGTTCCTTCCTTCATTCCTCCCTTCCTTTTTTCCCCCTTTTTATCTCTACTAGCATGTAAGCACCATGAGACCAAAAATCTATTTAGTTTTGTTCTATGACTTTCTATTCATGGATAAAAACAGTACCTGGACCATGATAATTGTCTAAAAAATATTTGTTGAGCAAATGAATGAACTCACTCTTCTTGAGGAAATGCCAGTACTAAATTTTGCAGTGAATCCTATAAGTCTAGAACTGAAAGAGACTTGATTAACAATTAAATATGTCTAATCCCCCAATTGAATACATAAGGGAGTAACAAAAGTTGCAAGGCTGGGAATATTTGGAACATTGTCTCTTCTACTTATATGTTCTATGATATATAAAGTGGTTATTTCAAATGTCCAACTAGTTATTCCTGGAGAACAAGAATTACCACATTATAATTCATTTGGCATCAGTGATCAAGTGATGATGGTCCCAGTGTACCAATTTTTCTCTCTGCTTAAATTAGTCGGTCAATGGGGTCAGAGACAAGTGTATATATTGACATGGCATCTCTCAGAGGATTTCAATGATCTGATTCTAAGGGAGGATAGAACATTTTTGCTATTAAACTTCGGCAGCTAGTAAATCAGGAGCTGGCAAATTAGCACATGAACCAAAACTGGCCCATCAACCATTTTTATAAATAAAGTTTTATTGGAACACAATTATACCTATTCATTTATGTGTTGCCTATAGCTGCTTTTGCACAACTGCAGAGTTGACTATTTGCTTCAGAGGCAGAATGTCCCTTAAAGCCTATGGGGCGCCTGGGTGGCTCAGTCTGTTAAGTGTCTGCCCTTGGCTCAGGTCATGATCCCAGGATCCTGGGATCGAGTCCCACATGGGTGTCCTTGCTCAGCAGGGAGTCTGCTGCTCCCTCTCCCCACCTCCCTGCTCATTCTCTCTCTCACTCTCTCTCTGACAAATGAATAAATAAAATCTTTTAAAAAAAAAAGCCTAAGACACTTCCTATCTGGCCCTTGTTGAAAAGTTTGTTAACCCTGTAATAAACTATTCCCCCTACAGCCCTCAATCCCACAAATACATTTCAGCTTATTAAAATATGGCACTTTCTCATTGAGAAATTTAAAAATGCATGTTACCTGTAACCCAAGGGCCGAACAATTATGCTTCCCTTTTAAACATTGTATCTAATGCAAAGTCTCCCTTTTTTAAAAGATGTATTTATTTATTTTAGGGGGGAGGGGCAGAGGGGGAGAGAGAGAGAGCATACTCCCCACTGAGCGGGGAGCCTTATGTGGGGCTTGATCCCACAACCCTGAGATCATGACCTGAGCCAAAATCAAGAGTCAGATGCTTAACCAACTGAGCCACCTAATTGCCCCCAAAGTCTCCTTTTTAAAAATGATTCTGACACATAAAAATGCTTTCAAACAAAACAAAACAAATGAAAACATTGAGTGAACTAGAGATTCAATTACAGTATGTGGAACAGTCTGTTGGTTTTCTTCAATATTTATACTTTGTTATGTTTTTGTTTTTGTTTTTCCTTTAGTGATTGAATGATTGAGTTTTAGATGGACAGGTAACCATTCTGCTGAAATTGCATTTTCCAGCTTCTTTTTTTTTTTTTTTTTTAATTTTATTTATGGGGAGCCTGGGTGGCTCAGTTGGTTAAGCAACTGTCTTCAGCTCAGATCATGATCCTGGAGTCCCTGGATCGAGTCCCACATCAGGCTCCCTGCTCAGCGGGGAGTCTGCTTCTCCCTCTGACCCTACCCTTTCTCATGTACTTTCTCCCTCTCATTCTCTCTCTCTCAAATAAATAAATAAAATCTTTTAATAAAAGATTTATTTATTTATTTGACACAGAGATTTATTTATTTGACACAGAGAGAGAGAGAGCGCCAGAGAGCACAATGGGGGAAACAGCAGAGGGAGCAGAGAAGCAGACTCCCCACTGAGCAGGGAGCCCAACTTGGGGCTTGATCCCAGCACCTTGGGATCATAACCTGAGCTGAAGGCAGGTGCTGAACCGGCTGAGCCACCCAGGTACCCTTTCAGCCTCTTTTGAAACTTAGGTGGCTATATCCGTATGTCCTGGCCAATGCTATGTGTGCAGAGGGGATGTAGGCAATTTCTGGGTCCCAACTTCCCTTTTTTCCACTGTACTTCCCACTGACAGGAATGTAGATGTCAGGGTGGAATTTGGGGCTGCCCGCTTAGACGATGAGATGAAAGCTTTGTATTTAGGTTGGCAGAGCAACAAGAGAGAAAGATGGTGATGTAGGGCCATCATGTTAAGTCCAGGGCTGTTGATCCTTAAACTTATATGGAGATAGAAAAATAAGTAAAAACTTAAGGTGCTGTTATTTTCTAATCTTTGATACACTAGTTGAATTAATATATTATTATAGGTAATAATTACAGTGTTAAAAATTCTCATTCAGTTATAAAACCCCAAATAGTGTGTAAAATGACCCCATATCTCATCTAAACATCTTCTTACCCCTTTTATGAGAGGAAATCCAGATTTAGAGATAAGTGCCTACAACATCACATAATCTGGATGGAACTTGGGACTGATTCCAAAGCAGAGTCTGGAACAAATATATTGAAATCATGACACAAAGGCAAGAAAATGAAGATATAAGCCACTTGGTGTCTTTCTTGGCTTTGATTATTTAGGTCACTAATAATGATAACTATTTTCTCTTTAATATTGACAACAAATATAAAAACAATACCATTTATTGAGTATATACAGTAATATAGGACTCTACGAGAGGCTCTTTATAACTAATATCTTATTTAGCTTATCCAGAATGTCTCTTTTAAAATATAGAAACTAAGGCTAACAGCATTTGAGTTTCTGGGAGAGGCATCCACTCAGCAGCATGAGTGAGATTTATATCCAGTCTTTGTTTACTCCCAAGACTATAATCTTTGCAATCAATCATGCTGCATCCACACAGTCAGCCTTCTTTCATGTCAACACCCTGTAAAGTGTTTTAGAATCTCTCTCTTCATTTTTTTTTCTTGGTAAGAAAACATAACATCCATTATCTCAGGATTCTGTGAAGAGAAAGCTTGAGGTTTGCCATCCTTACCCAGCTCCTGTTTCACAGATGTTGAGCACTGATTTCTTTTATTAGAGTTAATTCAGAATTGCCAGATTCTGAAGCAGAAGAACACTCTAATCCCACATGAGTGTGGAAATTGTAGGAATTAAGCAAAGGTATGTGGGCGATTCTGTTAAACCAATCTCACAGATGGAGAAGGAAAGGAACAGAGAGGCTTAGCAACTTTCTCAGGTTTACATAGGGAACATGAACTAGTTAGAGCCCCTATTCAGATCAAAGTCAGTATGCTTCTGGGGAAGAGTTGCTACTTGGGTGGCCCCCAGTGAGCCACATCTTCTGGTATTCAGTCTCTTGTGTTGTTTCCTCCCACACTAACTGAGCTTGGTCGTGAAACTAGCTTTGGTGTAATCCCAGTGTAAAGTAAGCTGAGGTTTGATATATTTGCCCACTGGCTCCTATCCTTTTGGACTGCTGGCTCTTGGGATAAACCCTCTCAGGACCCAGATATGCTGAGAGAAGCCCAACCAGCCAGGTGGATAGGCCACATGGAGTAAACTCCAGGCTGACAGCCCCACTGAACTTCCAGGGGGCAACTAGCACCAACTTGTCAGCCACGCGTGTGAGCCATCTTGGAAACAGATCTTCTGGGCAGAATCAAACTGTCCTAGCTCATGCCATGGGGAGCATAGATCGGAAGCTCTGACCAAATCCCTGAGTTGCCAGCAAATATATATAATTTTGTTTTTCTGTTTAGAATTCCAAGTTTGGGATGGTTTTTTCCCCAGCGATAGACAACCAAACATCTTAATTACTCTTTCTGCTATATTGCAGTGCCCTGGGTCATGAGCAGAAAGGTTAAGGTTTTGCAAACCAAGACGTCACCAACGTCTTACGTTTATAGGTCTAGGAAAGCAATAGACCTAATCAATACCTTGCCTTCAATGTGTTGTTTTATTTTGTGTTATTTTTTTTAAGATTTATTTATTTGGGGCACCTAGGTGGCTCAGTCAGTTAAGCGTCTGCCTTCAGCTCAGGTCATGATCCCAGGGTCCTGGGATCGAGTCCTGCATTGGGCTCCCTGCTCAGTGGGGAGTTTGCTTCTCCCTCTGCCCCTCATCCTCACTTGTGTTCTCTCTCTCTCAAAAATAAATAAAATCTTTTAAAAAAATAAAGATTTATTTATTTATTTGAGGGAGGAGGGGCAGAGAGAGTCTTAAGAAGACTCTGCACTGAGCACAGATCCCCAGGTGGGGCTCAATCTCACGACCCTGAGATCATTGACCTGAGCCAAAACCAAGAGTCGGACGCTTAACCGACTGTGTCACCCAGGTGTCTCTTTATGTGTGCATGTGTTTTTTTTAAAGATTTTATTTATTTATTTGACAGAGAGAGAGAGAGAGGAATCACAAGTAGGCAGAGTGGCAGGGAGCGGCAGAGTGAGAAGCAGGCTCCCCGCTGAGCAAGGAGCCCGATGTGGGACTTGATCCCAGGACCCTGGGATCATGACCTGAGCCGAAGGCAGACGCTTAACGACTGAGCCACCCAGGCGCCCCTTTATGTGTTGTTTTATAGGAAAATAATATAACTCACTCATTGACAATAAGGTATTTTCCTTATCTGTCTCTCCACCCGGATGGTAGGAAAAGTTACCAAAGGCTCCAAAGTGGGAAGGAGCCAGGTGGGACTGAGGTTGAATACTCCCTCAAAACTGTGGCTTTGGCCAAGTGACTGAACCTGTCGGATCCTCTGTTTCACATTTCTAAACTGCAAAAGATGATCACTCTCAGGTTGGAGGAAGGGTCAGCCCTGGTGTGCGTGAATGGCTCTAGCATTGTATCTATCCCATGGAAGGTACTTAATATATGGTAGCTGCTATTGTCACTTTAGGTTATAACTAATATCTTATACAATTTATTGTCTGCAAAGGTATGCTCTCCAAGGACTGAGCAGCTGTCTGAGGTCTACAGTTTATGCCAAGGGGACAGGTTTCTTGATGTAAAGCTCTACCTCTATGTGACCTTAGACATTGTGGCCAAGGCTTATAAATCCCCTGAGAACAAGAGGCATAGAATGCTGTAGTTATTCCAGAAACAGGGAGTGGAAGCAGCCTCTCCACAGTGAGACCTTCTTTGCCCTCCCCATTCCATGCAATGACCCCCTGGAACTTCAGAGCCCGGAAATATGAAAGCCAACTTGGAGATTTCTCTCAAAAAAGCATTTTCTCCTCAATTACTCCGCCTTGTCAATTCCATTCTGGCATAATTAGGGCTCTCAAGATATACCAATTATTTCCTCATTATTCTCCCTGAAGTGCTGCTGATAGATGGAAAATTCGGGAAGGATATGGTTGAAAAGGTCTGAGATCAGTGAAGCAGACATGGATGCTGGGGAGCAGTGCAGGCTTTGCACAAGGTGGGACACATGAGTGTCTCAGATGGAGCTCCAAACGGTCCCTGAGAGGGACGTAAGATTATGCAGCTCCCTTTGCAAAATGCTCTCCTCTTTTTAAACTTGCCCTAGGTGGAGCAGGGCTCTCGCTCTTCCCCAGGGAAGTTTAGGAAGGAGATACAGCCAAGAAGTAAAAATAATCAATGCACACCTCCCACTGTGAAATCAGAGGAAATGATTGATGTGTGACAGCTCTCACATGGCAGCTTCCCCTCTGTGACATTAACTTGCAACCTACAGAGGAAACCCTGCTTGAGATGCTCACAGATGAGAGCACAGTGAAAAATGTGTGTGTGTGTGTGTGATTCCTTCTGTGAAGTGTGTGTGTTGGGGGGGCTTCAGTTCAATTTCCATGGCAGGCAAGAAGAGAGCAGGAAATCAAACATTAAATGTTGAAATGTTGGTGACAGCCTGAGTTGAGAAAAAAAAAAAAAATATATATATATATATATATGGCACATCTGGAGAGCTTATTCTGAGACCATTACTGGACCTGTCTGCTTCTTCCTCCTGTCTCTTTCACCATTGTGTAACGGGTTTGAATCAAGGGAGCTCTACCTCCGCTAGGTCAAACCTAGGCAGTCTTGTTAGTTTCAACTGTTCATTGTAGGGGTGCCTGGGTCGCTCAGACGGGTAAGCTTCCGACTCTTGATTTTGGCTCAGGCCATGATCTCAGGGTCCTGGGATCCAGGCCCAAGTCAAGCTCCGCACTCAGCAGGAAGTCTGCTTGAGGATTTCTTTCCCTCTCACTCTGCCCCTTCTCCCCTCCCGCCCCACTCTCTGTCTCTCTCAATCTCTCTCTCTCTCTAAAATAAACAAGTAAATCTTTTTTAAAAAGTGTTCATTGTTCTCTGCAGGGTTTTGGAGTGGGTTGGACATCTTACTTCAAAGTCAGTGCTGATTTTCACAGAGTGTATCGGAGATCCAAGAAAGCATGGTGATCATTCTGAAGAAGCCTGGGGAATACTTCCGCTCCTCATGGCAGAGCAGGGCAGAGTGTCAGTGACACATCTGGATGAAAAACGAAAAGAATACCACAGGGTTCTGAACTCATATAGGTTCCATGAAGATGAATCTAGCAGAACAAAAAATACCCTCGAAGGGAGAGGGTATGTGGCAGTCTGTTTTTCAACGCGGAAAGAGAACAGCGT
Source organism: Halichoerus grypus (assembly GCF_964656455.1). NCBI lineage: Eukaryota > Metazoa > Chordata > Mammalia > Carnivora > Phocidae > Halichoerus > Halichoerus grypus. The sequence continues at coordinate 12,761,923 of NC_135719.1, read as the reverse complement.
TCAAGTGGCGATTTCATGCGAAGTACACATTCTGAGGCTTTGCCAATCTATATTTGATATACTTGATTGGTTTTTCTTTGCAGTGCTTTTAAAAGTAAATGGAACTCGGTTTAATAAATGTTTATTGGGCATCTACTCATGCCTGGCACTAAGATCAGCTCAAAGAATGCAACAGTGAATAGTATAATGTAACCCAGAGGAAAGAGGTGTGAGCGGGAACCCCAGGAGGTGGTTCATCTGGGTTTAGGAACTCATCCGCAGCCAGACTTCAGGAGCAGGACCATCTCCTGCCTCACTGCTCCTGATCTGATGGACACTGGCATCCTTCCTGACATCATCACTGCTGCCCTCCAGGGCACCACCATCAACACACTGCAAGCCTCAGGATGCCAGTGTGCCCCCTGCCCTGTGGCCAAGTGGAAGAGTCAGATGGCCAGAAACCATGTTGTATTCAGAATCACACGTTCTCTCCAACAACCAAGACTCAGCTCCAAAGCCTCCATGCCAGGTTTTTCTTCTTCCCTTTGACTATATTCCCCTTGATGTTTCTCTATCCCAGTCCTTGCGTGAATGTGCTCCCAGCAGATCCACCTGCCAGGCTTACAGATAAACTTAGACACGTGTGAATTGCCTAGGCAAGTTTAGGGTTGCTAATGCACAGAGATTTGAGGAATGTGTACTTTGAATCCTGCAGAATCCTGTGGAAGTAAGACTCTTTCTAACATCTACTTCTATATGACCTGCTCCCATTTGTCTAACCTCATTTCTCAAGACTTGTTTATATTCATCTTACTTTCTGTCCAACCTGTATTGAGTTGCCTGGGGATGCCATGCACTGTTTTACCTTCATGCATTTGCCCACACTATTCTTGATCTCCTGTCTTCTCTCCCATTCTGCACCTGATAAGGACTTTCTTATCCTTTAAGAATCAGCAAAAATGCTTCTCCCTCTCCCATCTGAGACACTCTTACCCCTGCTTCCCTAATGCCTTATGCACACCTTTGTATATCCCCAAGGCTGAGTGCATTTTTACTTATCTCCTGCTTTAAATTCTGAGCTCCTCCAGGGCAAATTCTGTCTTATCATTTGATTCCCTATGCTTGGCACACAATTTGCCATGAGTCAGGGCCTAATAGTTGTTGAGTGGAAGTCAAGACCAATGTTCATGTTTATACCAAACAAAACAATGCCTATAAAGATCACCTGGAATTATCAATAATACCCACTGAAAGAGATTGTCCCTCTCTCCTCTGAGAACTAAATGTATGAACATGAATACAGAACGCATGTTTGAACTACTGATATCCACTCAGATAGAAGCCAATGTCCAGAATGTGGGGCTTTATCTAAATGCCCTCAAGAGTAGCAGGGAGGTCAAAGGGAAGAGGTGGCTGTGGTTATTTGTGTTTCTGGCCTCTGTGCTCGAGGAGGCTCCTCGAAGGCTGTGCAAACCTCTCTTAGCAAATTAGATTATCATTAGCCACTTTATAGAAGTAAACTCGGAATAGAAGCAGACATGTGATGTTGAAGTAATCACAAGAAACTTCATTGCAGCCTCTTGAGAAATGACCACAACTGGTGAACAAACCAACCACTAAAATGATAAGTCAAAACAAAACAAAACAAAACAAAACAAAACAAAACAAAACAAAACAAAACAAACCAATAACTGGCTTTTAGAGCGTTTTCATAGGAACTGAGGTCCCGTTGAAGCTGTAGCATATGATAAAGTCAGACTCGAATGGCTCTGTGATTCCCCTGTTCTGAGGTTATTGGTCTGAGGTTCTGAGAGACCCATTTCTTGAAGACCCTGTCTAGATGGGCTGGGGCTGTCTGCAGTCTGGCAGGTGGGGGAAGCCAAATTTCTAAACCTGAACTCAGCAGCGCATTGGCACTCGGAGCCCTAAAACAAATGTTCAGCTGTGATTTTTCACGTATCTCTTTATAATCCTCTGCCTTTGAGTCATGTCCTTTGTATTTCTCAAATCCTGGGTGATGCAATTTTGCTCAAGTTCTTAAGAAGACTGTTTATATCATGAGCCTTTTATAGGAAAAAGAGGAAAGCAGATGCTTATTTTATTGCTGAGCTGTTTTGTGTTGTTTTATGGTTTCATGTACACAAGGATGATGTGCAAATAATCCGTCTATTCATTTCCTTCACTGCCTGGTATGGGGACTGGGACTCTGAGGGCCGTCTGGGCCACTCTTGCCACAATAGCTTTGCAGTTCTTGGAGGAGACACTGTGAGCAATCCGCACAGTGAGATTTGTGGCACATCAGCAGCCCATCAAGCTCCTTGACACTGTGGACTAGGAACTTCCAGGAGCCACTGGGAAGCATGCGCTTTGTTTTCTTGTTGCTCCGTTAACCCGCCTTGGGCATCAAGATCTGGCCCTTGAATCTTCTGTGCACCCTATTGTCAATGTCTCTCAGTTTCTACCAGTTGTGCTTAATTTTGACCTATCAGTCTGACTGGTGCCGGAGGAACTTCTTGGTCCTCTTTTTAATGATCTTGGGCTTCACCAGAGGACCGAGGACAGCCATGATGCTGAGTAAGAGAGCTGCCACCTCCATAGGCAGTGCCTAAGAAGAGAGGGGCATTGCTGGGCTTTTCTAAAGAGAAGGAGTAGGCGGTTCTTTTAATAAATGTATGAATCATGATATTTGCTAATCCTAAGACAAATATGTGGATTCTCATCCTCTTGGGTCTACGTAAAAGAATAGTTCCATGTAAGGAATTACTCTATTTTTTATATAGAATATACATAGTAATTAATAAATCTGCAGGTAACCATCACCCAACTTCAAGAGCTATTAACTTATGTCCCGTCTAGTTTCACCTCGATCCCTACTCACTTCCCCCTACACACACATATTATTTCAAAGCAAATCTAAGATGCATCATTTCATTCATAAATATTTCAATATGTATGAGTTACTTTAAATATTATGAATTGAAGCTCTTTTTTTTTCATTTCACTAGATTTAAAAACAATGATCTTTCAGCAAGAGAGAAAAGTATTGATCCAAATAAATTAATTCGCCTACTTCCTGCCGATAATAGAGGAGGCCTCTTCTATTCCAATTGACATTTCCATTCCATTTGATGTATCAATAAATATCAAAAGAAAGAATTCTGTAATGAATAATTATCTCTAGATAACATGATAAATACTGAATAGTCCTTGTCCATTCGTGTTTAACTTTTGCTTCTTTAACATCTTCTGTTGACTAATTCATTAATTCAATCTCGCACAAGGGATATCCAGAGAACCTCTTCTGAACCAGACACCAATGCTATGCTCTGGGAATGGAGTTGGAGCCTTGTGGAAGAAAGAGACAAAAAGATAACCACAGTGAAACATTGCAATGAAACAGGAGGACGTCTATGCCATCAGGGGCTGAGGGCCACCCTTTGGGTACCATAGGTCTCATTCTCTTCCTTCTTTGCTCTTTCAGTTAATAAAGGTTTCAGTGAGTTATTGGAAAGACACATCTTAGGGCTGTCTCCTTTGTGTAGCTGGTGCTGCCCTCTGATTGCCCAAAAGATAGTGGGACTTTCTACAGATTTATGAGAGGAGAAAACCATTCATCCTTCATGTTAGTAATTCCAAAGCATATATTGCTCCCAGGCTCCTATGAATTTCATACAGCCTGACATAAAATGCTCAACCTGTTTCTGATACAGAACAACTTTTCTTTCTTCTTTCTTTTTTAGAAGTTGTATAGCTTAATCTTAAGATAAGGCAAGCCTTTGAGGGAAAAACAAAACAGCTCTGTTCCCCGCCCCCCGCAACCCCCCAAAGGGAGTGGAAAACAGACTTTGTGCTCCTATAGCCTGGTCTTTCCAGGCTTCATAATAGGGGCATACAGAGTTTTCACCTGACATTGATTTAGGCTGTAGTCAAAGGGTGATTGTTTTCTTCCTAAGGAAACCTCTGGGGACATTTTGGGAGAAAAGAAGAGAGTATTTTGGCTTTTGGAAGTAGAGAGCAGAATTGTTTTGGAAGAATCTTGGGTGAAACCCAGAAGGAGGGGAGAGGGGGACCCACAGGGAAGGGGACACCAGATCCAGGTACCAGTCTCACCTGAAGAGACAGAGCTCTGAGAGAAGTCCTACTCCCCAGAGCACTGCCAGTGTGTGTCCAAGGTCTAGATGCGACCAGAGACTCTCACCAACCAACAATCTAACTTTTCATTTTCTAAAGATTTTATTTATTTATTTATTTGAGAGAGGAGGGAGGGGCAGGGGGAGAGGGAGAGGGAGAGAGAGAATCTCAAGCAGCCTCCATGCTGAGCGGGGAGCCTGATGCAGGGCTTGATCTCACGACCTTGAGATCATGACCTGAGCAGAAATCAAGAGTCAGTCTTTTAACTGACTGAGCCACCCAGGCGCCCCCTGAGAGGCATGTTAAAACTATGAGTAAAACAACACCACTGCAAGTTATCAACATCTTGTATAGCACTGGGTGCCAATTGTGAGAGCATGGGGTTTGACTGCTGGCATAAACACAATGCATAGACCTACTTTTAAGTTTACAAATTTTTTCCTCTGCATGTCCAGCTGTAAATGAGCCCACCAAAGCATTCTTCATTTCTGTCACTGTTTCTTATAATTTTACTTCTAACATCCCTTTTGATTCTTCTTTATAATTGCCACTTCTCTCCTGATATCACCCATATGGTCTTGCATGTTGCCAACTTTTCCCATTAGATTCTTAAAGATATTCATTGTAGTTATTTAGAATTCCCTCTCTGATGATCTAATAGCTGTACCATCTCTACATCTGGTTCTGATGATTGGTTTGTCTCTTCGGACTGGTTCTTTCTTGGCTTTTGAAATGTATTATACTTTTTTGTTGAAAGTTAGGCATGTTGTATGATGGTAATAGATACTTAGAATCTTTAGTGTGAGGATTTATATTGATTTGGCTAAGAGTTGGGCTGTGTTTAATGTTTGTTATTTCTATAGACACCAGATGCTTCAAATTCCTCCAGTAATCTTGTTTTTTTCTCCCCTATCCATTTTGATGCTTCCCTTTGTACTGCTTTCCAGGGACAGGATCTGTATCTTTCAACCGGAATCCTCTGTTATTGGGGATGTTGTTCGTATGGTAGTAGGATCTGGGGAAGTAGACCTTTCGCTAATACTGTGATGATGTCTCAGTCTTTGAAGTGCACGGAAGGCCTGTGTCTAGGAACTGTGGCCTTCATAAGAGTTTCTGAACCCCCTCCAAGAGTGGGTTTATGCCTTTTTTGTGCCCATTCCTTTCCCTGACTACAGTATTCACAGTCTACCTGCTTGGAGCCTTTTCCCTGTGATCAACGGCTTCCCCTCCCTCTTTTCCTTAGATGAGACAGAAAGGCTGGAGGGTTGGGATAGGCATGGTTCCCTTCCTCTAGCTAGGATGAGATGTATATTTATCCCTGGTCCAAGTGTTTCTCCCTGAAGATTAAACCTTGGGTAATCATCCTGATTTCTCTTTTCCTCTCTCTGTCCAGGTGAATGAACATGGAATGATGGGAAGGGCATGTTCTCCGATCCTCCCTGTGAGAGTCTGGTGGGATTCTGGGGGATGAAGCTCCCAAAAGTGTAAGGATATCTGTATAACTCTGATCCTTAGTCCACACTTGGCCTTCATCAGGTGTTCCTACTGGCTTACAGCACCCAGCAGCTTCTGCTCCAAGTAAGCAAATCTCACCCCCTCCATCTCTCTGGAGGCACCTTCTCTCCACTTTTCAGGATGGTGGTTTATCCTAGAGCCTCAATTATCTGATGGGTCCAAGAAAAGCAGTTGAGTTTACTTTGCCCAGCTTTTTCTTGTTATAAGGATGAGAATGATGACTTCCATACTCTGTACAGGTCAAAGCTGAAACTGAAAGTAGAAGTAACTTTTTTTTTTTAATATTAGTGTGTTTTGCCAAGTTATTTTGCAGAGTGCTTGAAAACAATTTGCACTCTTACTACCTATGAGTGAAATTTCCTGTTTCCTCACTATCCTCACCTACTTGCCAGCAACTGCTATTATTTTTATTTTTCTGGCAAACTAATAGTTGAAAAGTGGTTTCTTATTGTGATGTTTTAATTATAAGAGTCTGAATATGTCTTTCTATGAATTAACTAAACAGAGTGGTTCATATAAATTTCCTATTCAAAACTTTTAACCATTTTCAGTAGTGTCTTTTTCTTCTTTTTTATTTGTGATTTTAATGTATTTTAGATACTGATCCTCTTCTGCTAGACTTTACTGTAACTATCTTTTTCAAGTCTTTTTCTGTTTTCATTAAAAAAAACTTTGTCTAATATTTCTTTATTCACTAGGGATTATACATTGAAATCAGTTAAATTTAAATTTAAATTTTTAATTTTAAAATTAAAAAAAAATTTTTTTTGAAGATTCACATGTGTTTAATGTATATAAAGGCAAGGAAAGGGCAGTCCCGGATTCAAGAGCGATATTCTGTACAATGCATATGGTGGGGCTGAGGGGGAAGGGCAAGAGACCGTAGAACCCACACCTGAACACGTACAAAAATAACTTAACATGGCGACCCCCACCAGCAAGGATGTGGAGCTCTCCCCAGCCCCCAGGGCCGGGGGGCACATTCTAGAAAATGGCACAAGTGTTGCTAACCAGTGCGGGCCAAGGTGCTATGGGGGTGAGAAGGTTTCTGATTTGTGTTTTTTGGGTTTTATTTAAAGTTTTTTCTAGCCTATGTTTTCTTATGTATTATTCTAAATGTTTTAAAGTTTATTTTTTTCATATTTAGGTCTTAATACATGTGGTACATCCTTTTTCTTTCTTTTTCTTATAAGCCACAGGTTTTTTTTTTTTTTTAATGTGGTGATAGAAGTAATAATATTTATTCAGTAATTTATCATTCTCCTGGTATTTAGAGATTACTAGCAACCAATAATAATATTTTCATAACACACCAAGATCACATGTATGTTTTGGGATTTGTTGTGAGATTTCTAATACAATCTATTGATCCCCTTTTTTCTGTGCTAACATTACATTGTTTTAATTATTATAAATTTATAATGAGATGATATCTGGTAGCTCTACCTTGTTATATTTTAAGAATTGTCTTCACTATTCTTGGCATTATATACTTTTATATAAATTTTAGGATTAACTTGTCTAGATTCACCAAAAACATCTTTTGGGATATTAATTGGAATTTTATTAATTTTATAGATTTATGTGTGAATATTTGACATCCTAAAATATTAATTTTTCTACTCATAAACATGTTATATTTTCTAATTTATTCATATAAATCTTCTGTTTTTACATTCTTCCATACAGGTCTTACTTCTACTTTGGGGGTTTTCTCTTAATAATAATTTTGATTGTTCATTTGAAAGGGATATTTGTTTTACCTAATACTTTTTCCAACTGATTATTTTTGAAGTATAGAAATGCTACTGTATTTTCTTAGAGTTAACATGCTAGCTGAACTCCCTATTCTATTAGTTTGACTATAGACACTATTATATCTTCTCTTTGGACAATCATTTGTCTGGGAATAATGCCAGTTTTGTCTCTTTCTGTCTGGCCCCTATAACATTTATTTTTCATTTATTTCATTGTCTTGAGCCTCTAATACAATTTCAAATAGTAGAGTGACCCTGACTTTGTACCAGACTCAAATGGGTATATTTATACAAATTTATCATATTGATTTTTATGGTTAATTTTGTAAACGTTTCCCATTTTCTGAAAAAAATAGGTATTTTTTAGTGCAGAATTATGTGCCTATGCATGCACCTATTGGCACTCTAAGCTGGATACTTCTCTAAGCATCCTGGTGTGCATTATTTAATTTTGTTCTCACAACAAGTTTATGGAGTAGGCACTATTCTTCTACCTATTTTGAAGCCGAAGAAACAAATGTACCCCTGTGGTAACATAGCTAGTAAATCAGTGAGCAAGTATTTAAACCTAGCAGGTGTCTTCCACCCAATCTTCTGTTCTCAACTACCATACAATAGCGCCTACCCTAAATTCACAAATATTTATGTCTATTTTATTTTTTTATTTTTTTTATTTTTTTAAAGATTTTATTTATTTATTTGAGAGAGAGATTGAGAGAGAGAGAGAGCATGAGAGGGGGAGGGTCAGAGGGAGAAGCAGACTCCCTGCTGAGCAGGGAGCCCAATGCGGGACTCGATCCCGGGACTCCAGGATCATGACCTGAGCCGAAGGCAGTCGCTTAACCAACTGAGCCACCCAGGCGCCCCATTTATGTCTATTTTAGATGAAACTTTTAATTGTGTTGACCTTAATATTTTTCATTCTTGCCTTGTTTTTCCCTTCCTTATTTATCTTTTTTATTTGAGAGAGGAATATTAAATCTCTCACTATGGTTGTATGTGTGTCAATTTTATCACATAAATCTTTTTTTTTTTTTTTTTTTGTATTGTAGTGTAATGCTCAGAATGTAGTCATGGATCACACATTTTCACTGTCTTCTAGCTTTAGGAATTGCTCTTGAAAAATTGCACATCACTATGATTTTCATACCTATTGTATGAGATCTGATTTTTCTCTCTGGAGGCTTTTAGGGTTACTTTGTTTTCTCTGTCTTCTCAGTTCTAAAATTTTAATATAATGTGCTTTGGGGTGTGTGCGTGCATGCATGAGTGCGTGTGTGTGTGTGTGTGTGTGTGTGTATCCTTTCTCATTGCTCTGGATATGTAGTGAGCTCTTTTAAACTAGAAAATCAATATTTTAGTTCTGGGATTTTTTCTTCTATTATTTCTTTGATAATTTCTTTCCATTTCTTACTCTCTCTCTTTCTGGAAATACTAAGATCAGATGCTGGATCTAAAGTAATCTTCTAATTTTTTCTGCCACTCTTATGTTCAAATCTTGGCCTTTTTCTTAGACTTTTTCGGAGTTTTTTCCACTATATCATCAAACATTCTATTAAATCTTATTTTAATTTTCATATATTCTTTCTTGCTGTTGAAATTCCTTTAAATATGATTTTCTTGATTCATTGAAACAATTTCTTTTCTAATCTGTGTGTGTGTGTGTGTTTAATTTTTTCCTATAATATGCATTGCTCTGTTTCCTCTGAGTTCTTTATTTTCCTGTTTTTTTTCTCTCTTTTAATTTATTGCAGGGATTTCCACAAATAACAAGGGATCTACTCTTCATTCCAAATAAGGAGACACTGAAATGTTGAGTGCTAAGCTGTTTACATGGTAACAACTGATAAACTTTATTAACTGATAAACTTTATTGGAAAAAAAATGAAAAGGGATCTAGAAGTTTCTTTTGGAGATGACTGAATGTTAATGTCTGTAGGTCTTTTCTCTCAGGTAATTCTATTTAGCCAATGAGAATCCTTACAAATCTGCTGTTGGGGTTTTAAACTTATACCCTGGCACTCTGGGAACAGAGTGGAAAATGAGGGAAAGAATTCTTATTGTTCAATATATAGTTGTTTACTTGATCTGCCTTCTGGTGTTTTCAATGGCACTATATGCCTGCCCTCATTTATACCTTGCATCTGGGTGTCCTACAACTTAGAAACAATCATCCTTTCCAGAGTAATCTTTATCTTTTGCTATAGTTGTCGGAATGGGAAGAGGAAGGGGAGGATCTGGGATGTAGTTCCTCTTGTCTCAATCATTCCTTCTGTTTAAGATCCATTTCTCAATCTGTTTTCTCATACATGGTGTTTCTGGGTTTTGAGTTGTCAGCATTTTGGGACAGGAATCAGTTGCTTCCCTTTGGATGTCCTCTTTTATTTTTTATTTTATTTTTTATTTTTTAAAAGATTTTATTTATTTACTTGAGAGAGTGAGCCAGAGAGAGCGCATGAGTAGGGGGAGCAGAGGGAGGAGCAGAGGGAGAGGAGAAGCAGGCAACCAGCTGAGCAGGGAGCCAGATGTGGGGCTCCATTCCAGGACTCTAGGATCATGACCTGAGCCCAAGGCAAATGCTTAACCGACTGAGCCACCCAGGTACCCTAGATGTCCTTTTTTAGCATTTAGACTTCTTTATCTGTGGTCATCTTGTCATTCTCTTTGTACTTGCCGGCTAATATAGCCTTTTTAAAGTCACTTTAGTTGGCTTTCTGTGTGGAATGGAGATAGAGACATGGCTATATTTAGCATATTTAACCAAGTAGAAAACTATTTGATACATTTTCAAATCTTTATTTTATTTTACTTCCCTATTCTTTTTCATGTATTCTCAAGTGTGTTGTATACTATCCATTTCTGTATCTCTTAGTATCTGTAACACACTTATTTCTAAGTGACTTTCCTACTGCCATATGAAGAGTGAACTGCCCTCTGTTTAGACTCATCAGCTTTCTCTCACGATATGTTTGCTTCTGTGCTTTGCTTACTGCTTCCTCTCTTGACTTCTGAGATAATTCACTATGTGTACTGCTTTTTTATAAACAAACTTTTAAGGGGTTAGTTTCAAGCTTGTCTCTTTTTGGTCCCTTGTTGGTTTTATATCAGTTTTTACATGAGTTTCTTGCCTAAGGGTTTTCCCCATGCTGTTGGAATTCCAGTTCCTGCAGGGGAAACACCATCCATCTAAGCCCAGGTAGGTAGCGCCATGGCAGAACACGTGGCTATGAGGAGAATGGAAATTTTGTGCATGGGACAACTTCTCCCAGATTCCAGGCTTTACGCAGGCAGCCCACTTTTAGCTTACTTCCCCTTCCGCTTCCTTCTGGCACAAACTCTGGGCTTTAGCCCCAGAAAGAGAGCAACAGTGATATAAGCCCAGCCCCTCGGGTGTACATGAAGACTCACTGTCTCCTTGTCTCCGTGGCCTTCCATTATCACTTCTTGTTTGGGTATGAACTTTCTACTCCTATGGCATCTGGATATTCTGTTTCTTACATTCAAACTCTGATATATTTTTTTCTCATATCTCATCTAGTACTTCTGTTGTGGAGAACAAGAGACAGAAGAGGGAGGGAATATCCAGAGCCCTTAATTTACAGCTAGTCAGGTGTGTGTGTGTGTGTGTGTGTGTGTGTGTGTGTATGAAATGCTCTTTTTGTGCTTTGAAACATCCCACTCTAGGCACAAAGGAGCCCTGAGACACCTTACAGGTTTATAAATAGAAGGAAGAATTCTTCCACCGGAGTAAAAGTGATCACACCAGAGCACCCTGAGCAAAAGAGGAATTAGAAATGTCTATTATTTACACATATGGAGGCCCACAGAAGGCCCCTTAACAGAATACCTTCCCCGCAGGCTACTCAAGATAAAAAAGCCCACCCACAATGAGTTTGTTTTTTTTTTTTAAAGTAAGTGATCTTAATCCAGTCTCTTAATAAATGGGCATTAGGGGGTTTATGTAAATCCCAAAATTTTGTGCACAACTGTGTGGACATGGGATTTTTTTTCAGATGAAATTATCCATTGTGTCTATCTTTTGCTAATATACAAATAATCCTAGTTGTCAATATGCCCGCTGCTACTTCATCCTGATCCTTTACATGTATTTGTTCAATGAATGCATGACAGAAAAGGGGAACGCTGGAGGGAGTGGTCGAGAGAGGGAACGGGGAATGGGATTCTGTCGGTACAACACATCACTGTGCCGAAAACTGTTAACCAAAGAACAAAGGAAAATTAATTTTCCAAACCCTATCTGAAGAATGTATCCTCTGTGTTGCCAAAGCTACAGCAATGATAACACTTGCATGTCCTCATTCAGTAGAGGTAATGGATATTAATATACGTGAGAAGATCTAAACTGTGTGTTATTGAGCATGAAGCAAAGAAAAGAAGCCAGGGATAGTCTGCAGATGGCCTTCCCCTATTAATCCATTTAAAAATGATGGGGGAAAAATGTGAACACAATTTTCAGATCAACTTCCCATCAGACCTCAAGGGAGCCTCCAATTTTATCCCATCTCCATTAGGCTTCATGGAAAGACACATGACTCCTTTGTCTCTCACAATAAGAACCCGGCTCCTCAGACAGATGATGCAAGAGGCAATTACGTGCACACCAATTGTTTCCACAGCTTGGAAGAGAAGTCACTGGTCTCTAAACTAGCTGCGCAGCTTTGCAAAAAGCCTCTCAATCTGGCCTGTGTTCGATGACAGAAGCCCTTCCCCCACTCGCAGTAGACTTTCTGGTTGGAAGGGAAGGGACAAGGAAGCAGGTAAACTGCAGATCAGGGCAGGCTGAAGCAGGTTTTGTAAGGAGCTGCACAGCTGTGACTGGAGAATAATTCGTCCCCGCCAATCTAGGGGAGGCGTGGTCAAAATAGATGAAGTGGCGTGTACGGTGTTAAGTAGATTCAGTCCCTGATGCCTTTTCAAATATTTCTACCAGGTTTCCCTGAGCAGAGTCTGCTGCCAATCAGCGACTCACTGGGGAGGAACTCTAAGAGGGAAAATAAATCACATGCTGCTTCTCTAAGTTGGAGGGAGATGGGAGAAGAAATCCTTGTCAGGGAGGTCAAGGAATGATATTAATAAATAAGTCAATTTCCTAAGCAGTGAAATAACCCTTTTGAAAACTTCCAGACTAGTTTATCTGTACAGAACCCCCCACACCTGTTTTTCTTTTCTCTGCTGATTATTCTACCATTTCTCTAATGTCCTTATTTCCTATAGTAAATTAGTAAAACAGAAGTTCTCTGAAATGAAGTCAGTATTCAGAGGAAAGATACCCCAAAGTGGCTTTGGAAACACATTCAGAGCCATTCAGGAAAGTACAAGTCATTGTTCCCATCTTGTAAGCTCTGCACGAGGGCTCTAGTCCCTCTCGCCCTATAAATTCTCTTTCCAGTAAGGGCACTAGTAATGGATTGCAAGTTGAGGACAAAGGGTGGCCACAGACCCCATTTTGAAATAGGTTAACCTTGTTACTAGAGCACGGTCTCTGCTTTCTGTCCAGACTCCGACTTTCCTCTCTGGATTCCAACATCTGTGCTTTCCAGAATTAACTGCTAACCTGGTCCACCTCTCCATCGCAGCCCCAACTCACCAAACCCTAGGCTGCCTTAGACCAGTGCCATGTTCACTATAATGTCGAGGATGTACATTTCTAGAGCTATGGTAATATATACATTCTTGTGGTTCAGATATCATTTTCTATCTGGCTTTCAGCCCTACCCCCAATCAGTCACTTACTAGCTTTGTGATCCTGGGAGAGTTACGATGTTTCTGTGAGCCTCATTTTCTCACCTGTAAAGTGGAGATGATAATAATTATAAGGATTCTATTTTGAAAATCAAATGCACTAATGTGTGATGTATAAGATGTTGCTCACAGAATACCTGGACAATATTCAGTAAATGGTATACTTTTTTTACAGTATTTATTTATTTATTTATTTATTTATCAGAGAGAGAGAGAATGAGTAAGAGAGCACAAGCAGGGGGAGTGGCAGGGAGAGGAAGAAGCAGACTCCCTGCTGAGCAAGGAGCCCCATGCAGGATGATCCCAGGACCCTGGGATCGTGATCTGAGCTGAAGGCAGACACTTAACCCACTGAGCCACTCAGGCATCCCAGTGAACAGTACTATTGTTATTTTTGTTGTTATTGTTGAAAAAGAGTATTAACACCAACAAAAGATTTCTTAATGTTAGCCCTCTATAAATCATTAAGGGAGATGTTAGATGGAAAGAGCTGTCTGTCATAGGCAATGTTCATTTTTCACTATATAATGGGACACATCTGTGATAATGGGCAAGATTTGAAATTGGGTATGCCTCAGAATTTCTAAGGTGTATGATTGTCATGGTGATAGGAACAATAGTAACCTCTATGAACCATGAGTGTGTAATATAACATCTCCGATTTTAACGATTTTGTTATTGAATGCATTTATTTAATTCCATCATTCAATCAATATTTCATGAGAGCAATCAATTGTCACCCCTGAATTAGATGCTGGAGCCACAGAAAAGAATTTCTCACAGTCCCTGCCTTTAAAAAGTTTATGGTTCCACCACAAAGCCTACAATTCAACAAACAATTTCAATGTGAGTCCAATATTGAATAAGCTTGTTAATGCCTGTTAAACACAATGTTTCTATGCAGAATCCTGACCTCAGCGGCCCTACAACTCATCCTCGAGGGGATGTTCTTATTAAGTGGCTCAGCCTCTCCAGAGGGATGTTAGCCAAACATCTCTCGCTGGGTTTTAAGGCTGTTTGCAGTAGCGGTACACACATCTGTCAGCAATATAATCCAGGGATGGCTGGTCTTCACTCGATATTGTTCAAAGGCTCATTTAAGAGTATGCTTTATAAAGCACATAGCCTATGATTTCTAACAATTTTCTAAAACAGATTATTGACTCAAGCCCGATCAACAGAGAACCAGGAGTGTGGACTCCACTACTGTGGTAATTCACTGGCTCCTACCCTTTACTCTAGGCTCTTGGTCTATCATCATTGGCTGACATTGAGAATCGTGATAAAGATAAGATCCTAGAAAACCATTATTAGATCAATTAAAAGATAGATTGGAGCTGCACCTTGGACTACCCCTTCTTTGCTGCAATGTCTTCCTTTTCATTACTGCCCTGTGCCTCTTGAAAAAATAAATATACCCCCTTGCTCAGTTAACACACTCCAGCCACTTGACCATCTCTCTACTCTTCAGGGCTAGGCTTCTGGAAAGAGTTGACTTTGCACTCTCTCCCTACATCCTCACCCCTACTCATGCCCCATCTACTTCAGTCTGAGGAAAGTTCAGTGATATGGAAGGTGAACATAGGAAGTTCCTAATATCCACCTAATAACATTTCACTTGATGTTCATTTTTACTTTAATCTGTTTTGAGATTTCCGGGACTTTATGGTTTAGGTCAACAATTTGGTTTCCGGCAATTTCGGTTGGAGTATTTTGCTATTTTTAAATTTTTTGGTATTCATATTTTTAATGTTTTCTTCATAGCTTTTTCCCCCTCCTTTTTCCCTAACACTCTCTTCTTGTTTTATGGGTTGAATAGGCTCTTAAACCTTTCTTTGGATATTGATTTGATTTTTGTTTTTGCTCTTTAGTGCTTTTCCATTTTTTTCCCCTAGGGCTGTAGTTCTTTTTATTTTTCCTAAAACTCTTTCTTGCAAACTCTGGGTTTTCCTCACATGCTTTGGGACTTTTGGCTATCCGAGTATATCAAAAACTAGCTGGATTGTGTGGTAGGTGGAGTGACTCTTTCCCCCCCATCATGTGTATGTGTCTCCTAAATGGGACCCTCCCCTGAATAGGAGAAATAACTGAGCTTTGTGTAAGTCAGTTGCATCTCTCCAGAAGCAGTCTTTTCGATCTCGTACATGGGCAGGGAGCAGGCAGCGAGCTCAGGGGCAAGCAAGTAGCACGGATTGACTCTCAGGTGGGGACATTTAATGTATAATTTACTCTCCTGGGTGCCAAGATCTTGTTTTAATTTCATCTGGATCTTGTTTTAAGGACTTCAGTTATCTCACACTCTTCTCTGTTTCTCTCTCAGACCTCAGCACTTATACTACGAGTGTTCTCTAAGATGCTATTTCCAGTCGTTTAGGAAAGAGTTCATAGGATTCTACCTAGTGAGAAAATGCTGCCGCCAGCACCTCTGTAAGTGTCAGTGATGGAAAGGAGCTGTCTTATCCAGCTGATCTTGAAACAGAGGTTTAACCTTGAACCTGGATGAGTGTCTCCAGCCCACATCCGCTCTGAGTGTTCGTTAACCTCAACTTGGTGTCTCTCAGACGTCTGTTGGGAAGAGGGGCTCTTCCTTCTGCAGCAGGCTTTGCCTGTGGGTATTTGTGGATTTCTGTGAATTTCTCTACTTTGGTTGTCTTCCCACTCAACCTCTATTACTTTTACTTTCTACCATTAAGAAATAGCTCCAAATTTCATATCCACTCATGGTACCCATTTAAATGGTGAGCACAAATATTTATTATATATTTTAAAGTATCTTTACTGTTACTTGTGTGGGAATTATATTTATGTGGGAATTTGGGAAGGATGGGAATTAAACACATGAGCTCAGTTCTACCATTATTTATTGGAAGCTCCTTTGCTGCTGAAGTTCTGTCTCCTGCAGCCTTTCTTTCTGCCTTCAGGATTCAAGACACTGGTTTCACAAGGTTGTCTTATCCATGTTTAATGCAGCCCTTTTAGTCACCATGATGCATTGTGGCACAATGTGAGATATGAGTGAGTTAATTGAAACACATATGAGAAATGCAGATAGAGTCAGGTACGGATGCTCTGTGGGAAAAGGGGTCAATGTGACCAGCTGGGGCCGTGGATGTGCACAGAGGAACCAGCACAATGGCCTTTACAAAGGGAACAACTGAGCCAATTCTTGAAGAGAAAAAAAGGCACTGACTCACAAAGAAGACCCAGGACAGAGAGGAGAGGGTGAATGAAGGCATAAAGTGAGAAAGTACTAGACACAATGGAATCCATGAATAATTTCATATGACTGGAGGGAAAGGAGTGTGTAGGGAATGAAGCAAGATGCAAAATCAGAAGCCAGATCCTGAAAGGCTTTGTCTATTGTGCTAAACAGTTTGGAATTTACCCTAAAGGCAGCAGTGACTCAGTGAAGGATTTTAAACACAGGGACGACATGATTAATAATGGCTAACATTTAGGAACGATGTGCCAGGCAATGTTCTAAGTGTTTCACATGGATTAAGTTATTTAACCCTCACGACAATCTGATGAGGCAGATGCTATTAATATCCTCATTTTTCAGTGGAGCAATTGACTATAAAACATAAATTCCTCAACATAAAGTCTTCATGTGTGTACTGATGGATCTTGAAATTCTAGTGCTGGATCTGACAGTGAATATGCATTGAATGGGTGTATGAATGAATGAATGAGACACCAAGATTATACTCCCAGCGAAAGGCAGAACCAGGATTTGAAAAGGGGTGGCCTGACTCCAGAGCCATCACATTTAAACACTATCATTGTGTCTACATTAAAAAAGAAAAAAAGATAATTTGGGGCAGAAGGAGAAGAGTCTGGAATCTGACAGATCTGGGAGCAGCTTCACAACAGAATTGAAAGCATTACAGTGTTACTGAAAGTGTAACCATTGAATGTTAATTTATATTTACTTTGTTGTTGTTTTTGATTTTTACTCTCTTCTTCCATTAGAATCTATTCTCTGTGAGGTTGAAGATTTTGTCTATTTGTTTAGTGTTGCATCCTTAGCACTTCACAGAGTTTCAGGCATAGAATAGTTGATCAGCAAATATTTGTTGAATAAATGAATAAGCAAATGATTACATAAGTTTGCAAATACTGCATACCGGATCTCCCTTTTGGTGATTCATGACCCACGTTATCATATTAATGGTAATAAACCTGTTCAATTTTTTCAACCTCATTTTCCCAAATTTCACTTACTCTCACACCCTTTTATTCTTAGAATTAGTGTTTTTCTTAGAATTGCTACATTGGAATTAGAAAGACTTTGGAGAAACCTTCCTTCAGGAAGTTTCTACTCAATCTATTGTTATAGTGTCAAGTTGTTTTATATCTTGCAAAATATCTATATGGTACCCACTGTTAATAAGGCAAAGAAATGGTCTTAGATAATGACATAACAACCCCAGGAGGAGGGAAAGTGTTGCCAGCTGGGTTAAGTCAAGTGAGCAGCACTGTCCAGTAGGGCTGTGTAGAGTCTGCAGAGATTTAGTTTCCAAGGGCACTGATGTGAAAAAAGAAGAGATGAATACCCACAATTCTCGCATAAGTCCACATGATGGTATGGATTAATGTATAGATACCTGTGATGCTCCTGGGTCTGCTTATTTCATGATTCCTTGTCCTTCCCTGCTTCTGTCTCAAACCATTTATCTTTGGAGGAAGGTAAATCTGGTGGCAGCGTCTCCCAGATCCTCCTGTCATCTGGGTTCTAGTTGGTTTCAGCCAATGGGGGGCACTGGCAAGAAGAAGGTGGGAGACACCAGGACATCTTTCTCCCTTCTTTACTGTCTTAGGTTGTATCTCCAGTAGCCTTGCCCCATTTCCTGCTGTACAAGACCACTGTGGTACTGGTTTGTTTGGGATGACATTAGTCCTGGGGATATCATAACATCACATCCTTCTTCGCCAATCCTGCCTTAGAGCGGTGGTGGCCTCCTGATGCTAATTCCCAGATTGCCTCATTGCTCCCTATTTGGCTGAGCTTTTTTCATTGCCTCTGAAACCAGCGACCTGCATTAAATTCCTTCAGCTTGGGATGCCTGGGTGGCTCAGTCAGTTAAGCATCCAGCTCTTGATTTCAGCTTAGGTCATGGTCTCAGGGTCATAAGATCAAGCCCCACATCGTGTTCCACACTCAGTGATCAGCAGGGAGTCTGCTTGAGATTCTCTTTTGCCCTCTCCCACTGCCCCCACCCCCTTCTCTCTCTCTCTCTCTTTAAACATAAAATAAATAAATCTTAAAAAATAAATAAATAAATTGCCTCAGCTTTCAGTACTTAGAGTTGCTTTTGTTTTCTTAGTCATGCTTTAAAGATCCAGTCAACAACAACAAAGAAAGGAAAGAGTGCTATTGGGATCATCTTTCTAAGCTTCAAAATGGGTGGTTTAGCTGAAAGATGAACTTCCATCTTTGAAATGTGAAGGTTCTATAAATGGCATTTCCTAAAGTACTGTCCAAGGATCATCTGCTTCAGAAATCTCTGATAAGTTGAGCAAAAATGTATATTCTTGGACTCATCTTTGGCCTGCTAACTCTAGGGGATGTGGCTAGGGAATCTGAAATTCCAACCAACTCTCTATGAGAATCTTATAAAAAATGAAGTTTAAGATCAGCAGTCTACCATCTTTGATCTTCTTGAGAACGTTTTGCAGAGAAGTGACACAGTGTGTCTTAAGATATTCTGAAAAGTTTTCCATTTGCTCTATTTCAAGAAATGCCATCTGTCAAATCAAGAAATTTAGATGAATTTGGTTAAATTGTTTTTGGTTAATTTTTATTTTTTTTTTTTTTTTTTTTTTTTTTTTTTTAAAGATTTTATTTATTTATTTGACAGAGAGACAGCGAGAGCAGGAACACAAGCAGGGGGAGTGGGAGAGGGAGAAGCAGGCTTCCCACTGAGCAGGGAGCCCGATGTGGGACTCGATCCCAGGACCCTGGGATCATGACCTGAGCTGAAGGCAGACGCTTAACGACTGAGCCACCCAGGCGCCCCATGTTTTTGGTTAATTTTTAAAATGTCACATATTATGGATCTTCCAGAAGTAATCTTAAGCAGGGGTATATATGTTTCACATGCTTCTAAGGAACTTCACAATCCACAAAATATTGGATATATGAAATATAAAACTATGTGCAGACTAAAATTTCATGCCTTTCTTGCTAGACTAGTGATTGCCAAATTTGATTTATCATACCCTAAGGAAAGTTATCTTATGTAAGGGGCTCCAAGTATTTTGAATACATTTTCAGTAAAAATAAATTTTTAAACATTGCTCGAAATATGCATTGTCCAACACTTCCAAGAGACACTAAACAGTTAGTTTGCTTTAGGTATAAAGTAGGGTAATAACCTTTTTTTTTAGCTTAGGTTCCCCTAAAAACCAAAGCTTGAAGCAGGCACTTGGGTGCAGGTAATTTGTTTTGAGAAGTGAATTCAAAGAGGAGGAATGGGAAAAGCCAACCCAAGAGTGTGCTATCAAGTTGACTGTGACTAACAAGAGCAGGGGCCAGATTCTAGTAAGAAAACATTGAAGAGACACACAGAAAAAAGACATAAATAAATTCAGTTGGAAAGAAGAAGGGAACAGTTATCCATCAGTCCTTTCCCTTCACTGGCCAAAGGTTGTCTAATGGTATCATTGACTCGTCATGCTTCCAGGCATGTGTTTTGGTCGGAATGGCTGAATTGGTCCCTGTACCCACTCCAGACAGTGGTGGCCAAGTTACCCGGGGGGGGGGCAAGCTGCTGAGAGTTTACACCTACACACAGTTGTTGCTTAATAATGGCTTCTGTAAAAGGTGGGCAAAATATTACATATGGCCCCGGAGGAGTATGATACCTCCCTTTTTAGGTATTTAATAATCATTAGAAATGATTCCCCACCCCCCCAGGCAAAGGAGTGTGGGTTTTTTCAAATACATGAATTATAAATATTTTATCTCCAGAGATGGTTTTTGTATTTTTAGTCTGGATTATGTTTATGCCTCATCTTTTCTCCTCCTGGCCTGATGGGAAACATTTATCCCTTTGTAGTTAACATGCAAAACTTGGAAAGAACCCATGAAATAAAAGCAGGTTAAAATAAATTCCCTAGAAGCTATGACTTGAAATTGTTTATTTGCTAACGAGAGAGTCTTGTTGGACATTGAGCAGATTATAAAGTTGCCACCAAAAGGACTTCTAAGCATAGGGTGCTTTTAAATCATTCTGATGGCAACGTAAGCTACGGCAAAGTGGAATCATTTGAAAAAGTGCAAGACATGTCCCCTCACGCTTTCTTAGAATAAGCACAATGACTCATATTTTTTCTCCTCTGGATGGTCTCAAAGTCCTCCATATCAGTTTCTACCCCAGCTCCCTTCCATGTTTCTCACCATACCTGCCCTTCATCTGTCCTATTTTTTTTTGTTTGTTTAAATAGGAAATGAAGGGAAGAACATTCTCTACCTTTCCTATTATTTCTGCTAATGTAGATCCATCATTATGTACCTGTATCTAACCCTGTATTCTTCCAGAAACTATTTAGGCTGTCGATGCTGGTTTATGATCTGGCTCTTGTGTATTAGTAAGAACATAGACCCTAGACTTGGTCAGTCCTGGGTTTGAATCCTGCTCCAACACCTATAAGCTGTATGAATTTGTAATGCCCTTAACTTATTTGGACCTCATGCTACCTTCTGTGAAACAGGGCTAGTAATATCTTTCTTACAGGCTTATAATGAAACCTGAATGAGGAAATAGATGGAAAACGGTTTAACACAGTGTCTGACACATAATAAACATTTCATAAATAGTCTTTGTCATTTTTATTTAGTGCTCTACACAATTTGTGTTTTTCATCTCCATTTTTATATGTTATCTGTGGATTTAACAATAAATGTATAGACAGGATCTTGGTAACAGGGACTTAAAATCAATCTTGTGGACTGGCTTTAAACTAATGCTCTTTTGCCCAGAGTGTTAATGAACTACACACGTAGAGAAACACAAATAGAAACAAAACCAAACAAGTGTTGTTAACAACAGATCTAGACAGCAGAAATGGTTCCTAGAAGAAGCCTCGAAGCAAAAGCTCCAGACTTCTACTTAGTTAGGAAAAGGGAATGGGGAGCTGACCTGCCTTGGATGAGAACTTCAACTGTGGACAGTTCTTTATTGAATTTCTCAAAGTCGGAAATAGCAATAGATTTTGTTGCTGTATCTGCAAAAGTGTAAAAAGAATGCAAGCTTTCTATGTGCACAATGAGGAAATGGTTATTGGCTTTATTTTGGGCTCTGTAATCCCACCCAAAGTGCAGTCAATACCACAAAGTACAACAATAACATTTTACTTAAATTGGTGGTTCAGATGGGCAACATGAATGCCAACGGAATATAAAGTGCTCTGAAATCTACCCAAGACACAGGAGTGTATGCATTAGCCACACATGTGAGTAAATAAAAAGCTTTTATACCAAAGAGGAGACAAAGAGCTTTGAAATTTCTTATTGTTTTATTCTTTTAGATTTTGTTTATTTATTTGATTGAGAGAGAGAGAGAGAGAGAGCAGGGAAAGAGGAAGAGGGAGAAGGAGAGAATCCCAAGCTGACTCTGTACTGAGCGAGCGTGGAGCCTGACCCCGGGCTCCATCTCACAACCCTGAGATCATGACCTGAGTGGAAATCAAGAGTTGGACGCTCAACAGACTGAGCCACTCAGGTGCCTCTAGCTTTGAAATTTCTCAAACACTTATTAACATAACTTGGATGTGATATCAGGAAGGCAGGACGGGACTATGATTGGAGTAGGGTGAGCAGAATCTTAATCAATGGCTTTTGACTCTATTTGGAAAGACACTGTAAAATAAGGAAGGGTGGTCATTTTGAAATGCAAGAAAGGGATTCAGAAAGCCAGAATTCCACAGGGTTTATCTAAAGACTTCCCAGGAGAGAAAGCCACTGGATGTGATAAGCAGAAGTCCTGCCATCATAAAAGTGTTTTCTTCTAAGGAGCAATGTTAACCTGATCTCCATGGGTAAAAAAAATAGCATCGCAGAAATCTCTGCAGACAGATTTTGAACTTAAGAATTGCTCAACAGCAGAGTTATGCTTAATTTTGAAGTCTTGTCATCTCCAGGTAAGAAACAAAGTCTTGAAGTTATTCACATTTTGTATAGCAATCTTATCTGAACATGGACATTCTGCTTTACTGAAGTCAAAATATAGGGATAGATGCTGTTCTGCCTGCTTGGAATGTATATCTCAGACTTGTCCCTGGATGATCCATCTTATATCCTTTCCATCAATCCAAGAAGCATTTCTTACCAGCCTCTAAAGTCATGTCACCTCTCTGCCATAGCCAGCCACACTCCACCCCATGACCCAATCACTTTCATTGCTTAGTGTGAATTTCACTGTGGCAATTTCACTATCTGACATAACCTTATTGTGCATTTATTTTATTTATTTATTTATTTATTTTTGCTTATGTACTGCATGTCTCTTTGTACAAAAATGTAAATTCTGTGAAAGAGAAGGCTCTGCCTATCTTGTTTAAAGCTATGTCCCTGGTATTCAAGAGTGACTAATCATAAATTTTCATTGAATGAATGAATTAGAAAATGAATAAATAAAATATTGCACTGAATTTGTGGTTACATTTTTTTCTGCGGTCATACCGAATACTAGCAAATACTAGCAAATTAATTTTATCAAGTCGTCATCTTTCATATTCAACTCAACCATTATACCACTTAAAACAATTTTCCCACCTTCTCCCTGAGAGATGCGGGGGCAAGCACAGTGTTCCCTGAACCTCACTGGGGAGCCACATTAGTGGAGGACTTTTCTGGTACTTTCTAATGCTGATGCAGATGGTAATGATGGTACCAACATCCAAACTCGTCATGCATTATCTCATCCAATTCACACAGCCAAAAGGAGGTGAGCATTACCATCCACACATCAGAGATCAGAAGACTCAACTCCAAAGTACAATAGTTTGCCCTATGTCACAGAGTGGGAAGGTGTCAGGGGAAGGTTTATCTGTTCTTAAAGCCCAGACTCTTTCCAAAGAATATCTCCACTATGCTCTATTGCTTCCCTTGCAACTTAATTCCAGAGTCTTCTTGCCCCTACAACCTCGAAAACATTTCTGTAAGTAAAGCTAAATCAACAACCACCAGAGAACATGGCAAAAGTTAGTCACCATGAAATTTTTTTTCAAACTTAAATACCATTAAGTTTGTCTTAAATATACAATTCTTCTACAAGTCTTCTTAAATATATAATTAAAACTATTAGCATTCATGGGGAGCCTGGGTGGCTCAGTCGCTTAAGCGTCTGCCTTCCGCTCAGGTCATGATTCCAGGTCCTGGATTGAGCTCCCTGCTCGGGGGCCAGGGCCGGGGGGTCTGCTTCTCCTTCTCCCTCCATGTGCATGCTCTTTCGCTCTCTCTCAAATAAATAAATAAAATCTTAAAAAAAACCTATTAGCATTCTCTTCCTAAGTTATCTCTTAACTGATCGTTATAGGAAAATGCACCCCTTTGACCATTTTACCCATTATGTGTTTGAATGCATTATTTAAACCAAACTGATTTCCTAGGCCTGCACTGTCCAAAATGGTATCCACTAACCATACGGGGTTCTTGAGCACTTGAAATGTGGCTAGTCCAAATCAAGATGTACTCTAAGTGTATCATTGAATCATGAAGACTTTGTATATGAAATGAAAGTAAAATATCCCAAGAATTTTTTGAATGCATGTACAAATGTTAATATTTTGGATTTATTAGATTAAGAAAAAATAAACCGTTAAAATTCCTTTCACCTACTTTTTTGCATGGTTAGTAGATATTTATAAATTACATACATGGCTCACGTTATGTTTCTGATGAACAGCCCTGGCTCTGTAGTCTTCGTGATATCAGTTGAACCCATTACCTTTAAGGTACCCTGTTATATTTACGGTGTATCATATTCTGTTCTGTAAACTGCCAACTGCTATCCATTTTTATTTTTGGAACATGTACCTAGCATTGGGTCTTTATGAGGTAATGTCCATTAGGAATGGTTCTGTGGTGGGGAGTAACCCCAGCTGCTCTGTAAGGTCAATCTGCTGGTCCAGAGTTGGCACTTGCTTACAACAGCTCATTGTCTGGACCAGACTTGGGCTTTCTTATGTGTTCTGTATTTGTAGCCCTAATTATGGCTTCCAGGGTCAGGCACTTTCAGGCAGCTAATAGCCAGTTTGACTAAAAGTCCATCAGCTTTCCAGCCATTCATTAAATGCTAGGAAATGCCTTACCCCAAGGTCAATACTGCTTAGCTCAGTCATACTTTATAATCGAGAGAAAGAACGCTTTCCTCTTCATTGTCAATAGTATTGATTGGCAGTTCTTTGGGTGGCCCTGGTCATTTTTACTTGCCCTCCCTTTGTTTTCAACTGCCAAGGAGCTGACATCATCTTTCTTTTCACAATATGGACATTATTGCCATGCTGAAAGCCCAGTACAAGGAGATCCACTGTCAGACATTGGACCTCACCTCTTCATTATTATTGTAAAGTGACTCACAGGCAAAAGGAACGGAGGAGCAAGGAGGCCCATGCAATAAACTGTACAAGTCACTGGCCTGATAAACTAACATCTTTACCGCCAGCCACAATGCTCCCATTAAACTCAAATAGAAGAGTAGGTATGACTAATTCTTCCCTTTACCCGCCAAAAATAAATCACAGCACCAAGCTGGAATGAGACACAGACTTTTCCAGGATGAAGAGTTGAGTTGGAGGCTGAAACACTGGAAACATTTTGAAAAGGAGCCAGGCTTCCTGAGCAGGGGATTGCTGAACAAGCTTCCCAGAGCAGATCCTTCACATAAAAGCTGATTTGTCAGAGGCAGCTGCAGTGACTTGCAGGATATGGGGACATTTATGAGATTTTATTAGATATTAAATATGCATTGTTCTTTCCAATAGGTCATTCGTTAATTCATTTACACAAGCCTCTGTCCTTCAAAGACCTTCACAAATTGTTCATGTTTAGGGACCATTCCAGATGTCTCCCCCAGAGCTATGTATCTAAAATTCATAGCAGCTTATATGTACAGATATTTTGTTTGCATCTGATTCTCTGAAGTTTGTTGGTGTTGGGGTCTGACACATGGCAAATTAAACTCTAATACTTCATGTTTTGGAGTCTTCATCTGTAAAATGGAGACATTAGTAAGTCATTTGTATGGTAAAATATATAAGGGATCTATTAACAATGTTAGAGCCTTGTGAATATTATCCTAGTGATTGGGGTTAGCATACAGTGGAATAAAATGGCTAAAGCTTTTTATTACTTTGGATCAGAATCAATATATTTATGTAGCCAGTATAATAATTTATATATATGAAGGACCAAATAACTGGTTCCTTTTATTATTACCATTATTACTGCTTTTATCTAACCCTGACATTTTTGGAATGTTGCAGTGTCATTTCGCATCAAAGATTCATTTGGAAAATTCATTAGTAGAACAATGAAGATGTAATTAATGCAGAAGTCTTTGGGGCTGTTTCAGATCATGCGTCAGCCCCATTGCTGGGGGACAGACATCTGCCCTTTGGACAGGTTGGAGAGGACAGAGATGAAAAGGACATGTTCTACAGCGAGAGCCCTTGCATGTAAATCCCGGTTCCATCACTTAACTATCATGTGACTTGAGGCAAGTTACTAACCTCTCCATGCTGAGGCATGGATCCCTCACCTATAAAACAGAATCACAGACTCAAAAAGATATTTGAACACTCATGTTCATTGCAGCATTGTTCGCAGTGGCTAAAGAGTAGAAGCAACCTGAGTGTCCATCAACAAATAGAATGGATAAATAAAATGTGCTTTATGTACACAATGGGGTATTATTGAGCCATAAAAGAAAGAAATTCTGGCACAGGCTACAACATGAATGAACCTTGGAGACATTGTGCTCGGTGAAATAAGCCAGTCACAAAAAGACAAATATTGTGTGATTCTACTTATACAAGGCACCTGGAGTGTTCACATTCGTAAAGATAGAAACTAGAACAGCAGTTGGCGGGTCCTGGGGGGAGGGAAGAATGGGAAGTTGTTTAATGGGGACAGAGTTTCAGTTTTGCAAGACAAAAAGAGTTTTGGAGGTGGATGCTGTTGATAGTTGCATAATAATGTGAATGCATTTACTGCCACTGAAACTTACACTTAAAAATGGCTAAGATGGTAAATTTTGTTATGTGTATTTTACTACAGTTAAAAAATTAAAACAAAAGAACCAGAATAACAATATCAGTTTCTTTACATTTTTGTTGAAGGGACTAAATGGAATAATGTCTTTCATGATGTAGCCCACTGTTGGGCACCTAAGTATAAACTAAATAAATTGTAGGTGTCAAAAAAAAAAAAGTTACAAAAACAAAACACTGACACCAACCAGCTATGGAATTTCTTTGAATTTACAACCCTCAGCTCTGAGCTGGTCTGTAAGGCCGAAAATGGGCCTAAGTAGTTCTCCAAAACCTGGAGTGACACGGTTAAAGGCAGGACAAGGTGAGGTCCTTAGCAAGATGAGACTTCATCTGAGCAGAGAAATGTTGATTGCTTAGTCTAAGAGAATCCCAAGTATAGTTAGCAGGGGACAGCAAAGAGGATAGACACGGTGAATTAGTACAGGCCAGGGAAGGAAGGCCAGAGGGGAGCTGTGTGGATGGTGTCGCACTGTGGCGGGAGGTCGCTCCAGCAGGCCTAAAGTCCAGTCCTCTGAACATAGCCCCTGACACTCCACCAGGCATTAATTTTCCCTCATAAATGCTTTTCACAGGCCTTCACTCACTTGGATGTGTCTTTTCCCCAAAGCTAACAAACTTGGCACACTTGTTCTTCCTAACAAAACATTGTGCCACTGGAAGGATTTTTTTTTTAAATAATAATATTTCTTAAGCCACTGGGATGGCTCAGTACCTGTCAGGCTAGCATGGTCTATCTCTCACGGGGATATGCCAAGCCCAGTTGGGGCTACCTAAGGTCAGGCAGCAGTGACTTTTCTCATAGGGCTGGGTCAATTTGCTCTTTCAGCTCACTTGCGCTATCCCAGCAAATCTGGCCACACTTCCTCCTCCTGATCTAAAATATTCCAGTTTTTAATTAGTTCCAGGCCCGTCGATGTGACTGCCCCATCTGCACAATGCATTTGTGCCAATTCAAAGTCTGAAGTTGATGAACTAATATAGCCAACTGAAGACCTGTTGAAGGAGGCAAATGGAGCCACACTGTTGCTGGAAAATTCGCCTGGAGCGCCTGCCAATGCCCGGGCCCTTTCCAAGCCATGCCTGAACCATGGGCCTGTTATGAAAGGGCTGATGGATTCTATATTCTGTTTCTGTCCCTGCCTCTCCAGAACCAAAAGATGTGGGATGCACACTCTCGTGGGATGCACACTCCCCATAATCCGGGGCATGTGTCCATAATCAATAGCTTCCTCATTGGTGCACATGTGAGCAAGAAGAGGTCATGGCCCAAATCCAGCGAGGGCCAGCAGAATGGAGGAAAAATAAAATTAACACAGGTACAGTTTGGGTTTTTTTTTTTTTCCAATATGCAGCCTCATTTGCCCCTGAAATCCAGAGCCAAGTCCCATATGTCTACAGCTCAGCGTCCCCTTCCTCTTCCGTGTTTGATAGCATTAGGGACTTTTGTGTCCAGTGTTGTCCCTTAATAGTATTCTTTTCTGCTTATTAATATAGAGAGAGGAAAAATACATATACATAAACATATATGTAAGATATATACATGTGTGTTTTTGTGTATACATGTATATTTATGAATAAAATTTGAGTTTGAATTAATGCATTTAAGTCCAGTGTGTTCCTTCATACTGCACGTCAGGATAATACAAATGTTTAAATCATAGTCACAGAAATAAAATGATTAATCATCTGGGAAAATTTCTTGTATCAGCAGGAAGTATGTTTTGTAGAGTTCAATTCAGGTTTTTTAGACATGTCATGGATACTAAGTTGTCCCATTTTAAGTGTCTTCTGAAAACATACTTTTAATTAATTTACTTATTCATTCACTTGATATATATTTCCTGAGTGCCTACTGTGTGTGAAGCTAAATCAACTATTTAGCAGTGAGCAATATGAAATACATAGACCAAACTCCTACTCTATGGAACTTATGCTTTCCTGGTATTATTTACCTTCTACTTATTTTCTTTCAAAAAAAATGAAAATGAAGACACCCCCACATACTTAATATTCTCCGATGATCATTGCTAGCTCATCATAATATTGTCATAACTTCTCTGAGCTGCAAGATCCTAATCATAAATTTTGTGGGTTACCTTTGACTTTGACAGTTTCTTCAAGGTCATTCTCCCATCATGGGTGAAACAGCATTAACCCCCATACCCATGCCATCCTACAACTCCCTGACCCATCCCACAAGGACTTTTTGAGGTTCATAATGGTTGAATCACACTTCTGATGTAGGGAGTATATGCTTTCCCAGCCTGGCAGAGGTATAGATTCTGATTGAGATAGTAGGGAAAAGCATAGTCATATTCACTGACCTGGATAAAACAAGAAAACAAACAGTCTCAAAATGGCTCACTGTACATCCCTTTCAGGGTAAAAGTGAAACAAAAACTCCTTGTGTTCCAGTGACACTGGTTTGCAAATATCAGAGCGTCACGTTGTTTTTGGCAGTTCTCCCGTCAACCTGCCGAATTGTTCCCGAAAGCCACCCAGGTCTGAGGGGGGAAATGCCATGTGACGTCTCTCAGGATCTCTTCTATCAACCCCGCTTCTCCTCACTGTGCCCTCCAGTCTCATTTCCCAGAGCACCAACAAATCTCTTTTTCTACTGCTCCCCGCATAGCTTCTCCCAACCCCTGGATTTCGGAAGAGGGTCATCACAAAGCAGGGAGTGTTTATCAAAGAGAATCAGGTAGAAGGACCGAAATGTTTTGCCGGGATTAACCTATACTAAGGCAGTCAAAAGCGCAAAAGGAAATTGGGAATGGGAGCCCACCTTTTGATTTGGCTTCACCCAATCAGGATTAGGCAGGTTTACCTATGACCTGCGGTGTTGAACAGGCCTGTCAGTTAAAACTAAACACATTTCACAGGGGCGGCGAGCCAAAAGCATAAATTCTGCCAAAAACTAAACACTGCAAAAGGTCTGCCTAGTTTCAAAATATCTATGCCAGCTTCACAATACACAGCGTGCGGTGGGTGTGATTTTGCAGAGCACGGAGGGGGCACCACGCAGCAAGGGGGTCAGCTCTAGAATCCACCAGCTCTCTAGATTTGGGGAAGGGTCTCAGGATTTTTCTTTACCTCCTATGAAATAATCAAGGCTAGTGTGAGGAAATGACTAAGAAAAAGGGCCATGTAATTTGGAGAATATTATTCTCCCCGAAGAGCTTCAAGAAAGGAAGTTTCCAGAGACCCCCAGGGAGAACCAAGCGGGCAAGGATTGTGAGGAAATGCAGGGTCAGTCTCTGTGGGTCACTCTTTTAAGGTATTTGAGGTTACAAGTAAGGGCAGAGTAGAGGCTTGTAAGAAGGTTTAATTTAAGGAAATGAGGACTGTTGCCTTGGTTTATTGTCTATTTTAAAATTATGGGAGATCTAAGAATATCTCATATGGCATCAGATTTGCGGATTCAGCTTCCCAGGATAGGAATAGTGCGGTGACATTTGGGAACCACATGGATATATACCTAATGACTTGGGAATGTGGGAATCCATAAATAAAAGGGCATACGTTGTCCAAGAATAAATATGTGTGCATAGTTCACTGCCTTTGTTTAACAAATATTTCTGAGAGATTTCTATGTGCTGGGTCCTAAGAATAAAACATTGTAGTTTCTCTTCAAGCACCTAACATTTCTTGGGAGAGTCAGACATGCAAGCAGGCAGCTAGGAGCTTTGGGATATGTGTTATCAGTGGCATAAGCACAGAGCACCATTAGGGTATACAGGAGGGCATCTTACTCAGTTTTAGAGAGGTGCCAAAGAAATAAGAGGAATTTCTGGAAGGATCTGGAAGACTGTGGGAGTCAAACCAGTGAAAGAAAAGTCTTCTAAGTACGAGAAATGGCACCTACAAAGTGATATCATGGAAGGTCTATTGGAGAAGAAGACATTTGAGCAGGGACCTGGAGGAGGTGGGGCTGAGGGAGTTCCCCCAGCTTGTGGATTTCAGGAGAAAGGCCTGGGAATAACATGCACTTGCGTTCCAGGAACAATGAGGAAGATGATGTGGTCATTGCATACATGTCCGTCACTCACAGTCTATCCTGATTCCCAGTTCCCCCTGGCCATGTTTTCTTCCATCCGTTCCTTGGACACTGCCTAGTGGGTCTTTCCACTCCATCCTTTCCACAGTGCAGCAGTTGGATTCCTCTTCAATCCCAGATCAGAATTTTAGTTTTCTTGCTCATACTAGTGAACAGCTCTGAACCGAGGTTTTCTTGGTGAGGTGTTATAAAGCACCCTAGCTTCCTCACTTCTCTGGTACGAAAGACACTGTCTCCCTTCTCCCTATTCTTTGTCAATGCCCTGAATCACCACCCTCTGTTTGTATTCTGCTCTGATGAAGAAATTCCTCTGCTACCATGGCATCGACTGCTGTTTAACCCACATGGCCTGGAGGAGTCTGTTCTAGTTCTTCACCCCCCCTCAAAGATCCTTCTGGATCCCCAGGATCAGGACTCCTTGGTATACATCAAAGTGATCCTATCTCTAGAAATTTTAATTTAGATCTGCCAGGCAATCCCTGAGACCTCATATGCCACTCCATCCATTCTCTGTTTCAACCTCTTTCCAAGAGGCTCATGATGTTGTGGCCCTAGGCAGACTTGTGGTTGAAATGCTGTAAATTAGCATAGCTTAATTCAACATACAGCATTTGAAGGTGATCTGGATCGGAGGCGATTGTATGAAAGGAAAGTTTGTGAGTTCGGGGTGGTGATCATTTCTAGCTAATGGCCATGGACTTGCCCTCTTCTTTCTCTATTAAAATTTGTACCAGCACGTAAGTAGAGGTGCAGAACTGAAGCTGAGAATACTGACTATGGTTCTACGTGATAGGAAGATTTTCTCTAAAATCTGCCAAGTTGATGTGACAAGGTGGTCTAACCAGGATGGCCATTAGCTATTTTCCAACAACTGTAAATTGCCTTGATCCATTTGATATTCTTTTTTTTATTATGTTCAGTTAGCCAGCATATAGTACCTCATAAGTTTTTGTTGTAGTGTTCAACAATTCATTAGTTGCGTATAACACGCAGTGCTCATCCCAATACGTGCCCTCCTTATTTAAGAATACACATTCAGCTTTCAAAATATCCATTAATTCTATACGAAAAAAATGTAGTGTTCATTTCATCCAAATGGACCCAAATTTATGTTCCCCAGGAGCAACCTCATATAACTGTAGACTTTTCTACTGGTACATAACCAACACATTTGATGTTTCCATTTTCAGAGATCATTTATTGTCTTCCACTAAAGAAGATGAGTATTTAAATATTCTTATATCCTCCCTCCCCATAAATACATTTCTTTCCCTTCTTTCATCATTCCCATTCTCCCAAAATACGAATTCTGTATGGACATTACTACGATTATATAGTAATATAGCTAATCTCCACAAACTAAATCCTGTGGTAATGCTATGATTATATTTTCCTTTCTTGTACAAAATTTTGGCTTTCCTGGAATAAAAAAAAAAAGTTGATTTGCTTAATTTGGTATATGTTTATTTAGTAATTCTTCCTCCAAATACTCCAACAGACTCCCCAGGAAGTCAGACACACCAGGTAATCTATGAGTCCCATCATGTATATGCTACTTCCAGAACTCTCTCTTGCGCTCCAATATGGGCACCTAGACTTGCTGCTGTTTGGTTATCTATCACTGTGTAACAAATAATACTAAAACTAAGGGCTTACAACTACTATTTTGTCATCTCTCATGGTTCCATTGGTTGCTGAGCTGAGCAATTCTGAATAGGACATGGAGACAATTGGGACTTTGTTAGGGATCTCCATGTGGTTAGCTGGGGCTTTCTGATAGAATGATGTCCTCAAGGTAGTTGGATTCTTCATGTGGTGTTTAGCTTTCTTCACTGTTCAAAAGCAAAAGGTACCAGAACTTCTTAATGTCTGAACCTAGAAGTCCTAAGGTCATTGGTCAAAGAAGTCATAAGGCCTGCCAAGATCCAAGAGGAATACAAATAGATCCCACCTCTTGACAGAGTCAGAGCAAAGCCATATTGCAAATAAGCAAGTGGGATGGGAGATATTTTGTGGCCATCTCTGGAAACATGATGCACTCTAGGGCATAATCTCTCATTCATGAAACTTCCCTCCTTCACCAGCTTGAAAGTTTTCTTCACCATCATGTAGAGCATTCTTCCAAAATGATAGCCTTTAGCCACATGTGGCTATTTAAATTTAAATTGCTTAAAATGAAATTAAAACTCAGTGGCACTAACTACATTTCAAGTTCTCACTTATGGCCAGAGGCTACTGAAATGTGTAGATATGGAACATTTCCACTATCTTAGAAAGTTCTACTTACTGCACAGGGCTGATCTAGAAAGATTCTTTCTTTTCTTTCTTTCTTTCTTTCTTTCTTTCTTTCTTTCTTTCTTTCTTTCTTTCTTTCTTTCTTTCTTTCTTCCTTCCTTCCTTCCTTCCTTCCTTCCTTCCTTCCTCTCTCTCTTCCTTCCTTCCTTTCTCTCTTTCGATACTATTTATTTATTAGAGAGAGAGAGAGAGAGAGCATGAGAAGTGGGAGAGGCAGAAGGAGAGGGAGAAGCAGGCTCCCCGCTGAGCAGGGAGCCCGACATGGGGCTAGATCCTAGGACCCTGAGATCATGACCAGAGTGGAAGGCAGACGCTTAATTGACTGAGCCACCCAGGCGCCCCTAGAAAATTTCTTTATCTTGTCTGTGATAGAGCCACTATTTCCTCTGTCTTACATTTTCTCTTTCTCTTTCTTGATTTACTCCTTTACTTCCATGGAATACATCCATCAGCATGTTTCTAAGAAGTGGCACATGGATGGTAAGTTTTTGAGATCTTATATGTCTGAATATGTCATTTTCTATCCTTATATTTATTAATATTTCGACAAGATAAAATTTGGGGGAAACATTTCTCCCAGGGTTTGAAGGCATTACTCTATTGTTTTCAAGCTTACATTGTTGTTTTTGAGAAATTGGTAAACATTCTGATTCTCATCCTTTATATGTGACTTCACCCTCTCCACATTCAAGATTAAGAGGAAATCATCATTGCTTTGGAATTTTATGAAGACCTACTTTAAAGGTCTTAAACTGAATGCACTGGATGTTCAACAGGCCCTTTCAATCTGGATGATCATGTGCTTCATTTCTAAAATATGTCCTATATGATTTCATTGTATATTTCCTTTTCACTATTTATATTAAGAGATCCTGTATGTGAGTATCAGTATGTCTTTTTCTTTACCCAATAAGTTTCTCCAGAAAGGATAATGCCTATATCATCTTGATTGGCATATATGCTGGTCCCCTGGGATCCTGGGAGCAGAGCAGAGGGGAGGGAGCTGGATTTAGCAGGCAAACTTTTATTATTAATCCCCCCTTTCCTATTCTAGAGCCCTTCACAAACCCCTCCTCAGCTCTACATCCCGCTCCCATGACAGATGCCTAATGCTCCTGGGCCTGGGGCCTCCGTGATCACAACTCTCAGAGTTAAGACTTCACCTTGTACAGGTCAGAGGAGAAGTAACAATCTGACTCCAGGGGCTGCTACAGGAAAGTCACTGCTCATTACATATGCTTTCCTCAGTCCTCCTGTGTTGGACCAACAATCCCATACCTTCCTTCAGAGGCACCCAGTACATTAAACCCAGGACTTCTCCAAGCTTCTATGGCATAAACTGGCTCATTATGTTTTGACATTCCTCCTGTGTGCACCGAGGTAGAATTTCTCTGCCCTGCTCGTTAGTTTCTAGTTGTCTAGAGCCTATCTTATTGACATCGACTGGGTTTTCAGAAGGGACTGGAAATAAGCCCCAAGTGAGAAGTTATTCTCTGAGGCAGCCAATCCAAGCTTTCTTTCCTTCTCTATCCTTCCTTGTACTTCTGTTTTGACATCCACTTAGAGACCCAAGTTCCCGGATATGTGGACAGTTAGAGCAGGAAGATGGTAGGAATGACATCTATGGATGTAAGTAAGGTGAGAGAGGGGATGCTGGAAGAACAGGTCTTGTACAGTCCCTTTCAGGTGTAGCCATATTTTTTGTACATATCTTTCGCAGAAAAATAACAACTGATTGCATTCAAAAGGTACTCAGGAATAAATGTCCTTGTTCCAGTATGAGGGCTAAGCAATTGTATTTGGTGAGTCCTATCCTACAGACCAGCAGAAAAATACCAGGTAAATATTTGCTAGTCCGTTGAAATTTAAAAGAGAATTTCTCTCAAAATGCCTTCCAGATTAAGCAGGGAGAGCACTGCACTAGACAAGGGAAAATATTAGAGACCCATTTCATAGATGGACCACATGAAAATCCCAACTGAGTAGATTCTTTCCTGTGTGAGCTCCTGCATGCTACTCATATACATACTTGCTAATTTTGATTCACATAAACTATTCCACTGTGTGAAAGAGATAGAGGGGCGCCTGGGTGGCTCTGTTGGTTGAGCATGAGACTCTTGATTTCAGTTCAGGTTATGATGTCAGTTGTGGGATAGAGCCCAGAGTTGGGCTCTGAGCTGGACGTGGAGCCTGCTTAATATTCTCTCTCTCCCTCTCCTTCTACCCCTCCCTCCCTCTCTCTCTCTAACTAAAAAAAAAAAAAAAAAAAAGAGGGAAAATTTCCTGGTTCATTTATAAAAGTTGCAAAACTCTGTTACCAATAACTTACAAAGCCCCACTAATGGAATATAAAGACTAATTTTACTCATGAATATAAGTACAAAAATATTAAATAAAATACCAGTATATCAAGTTCAACAAAATAGTAAAAAATTACTTATGGATAAGCATAATTTATTCCACGAATTTAAATATTTTAAGGTACTTATCATTAACAATAAATTAATATGTCAAATGATAATAAACGTCTGAACAAATTCCTGTCCGTTCTTATTTTTTAAGCATATTTAAAATGGAAATGGTTGGGGTGCCTGGGTGGCTCAGTCGTTAAGCGTCTGCCTTTGGCTCAGGTCATGATCCCAGAGTCCTGGGATTGAGCCCCACGTTGGGCTCCCTGCTCAGCGGGGAGCCTGCTTCTCCCTCTTCCACTCCCCCTGCTTGTGTGTTCTCTCTCTCGCTGTGTCTCTCTCTGTCAAATAAATAAAATCTTAAAATAAATAAATAAATAAATAAAATAGAAATGGTTAAATATTTTAACATGATAAAGAACAAAGTATTTCAGATGTCAATATGCACTAAAAAATAAAGGAAGGACTTAATGGAAAATTGGGTTTGGGGATGCTATTTAACACATAATAAATAACAGGTCAAAACTCACCACCACCACCAGAGTTCTTATTTGCGGAGATTCTCAGAAGATTTTATATGCTAAAATGCATGTGAATTTCCAGGAAGCTATATAATACAGAGTTTATCTAACCATTAATCCTCTTCCCTTATCCATTACATGCTTTGGGACTCATTTCTTTCTTGACAAGGAGGTCTAGTCTCAGTGCTATACTATGAATTAACTTGATTCTGGAAGATCCAGCCAACGCAATATACCATGAACAGAGAAGAAGTTACAAGTGGTAAAGGATGATGATAATTTATCAATTGTCACAAATTACTTATTTGCCCTCTTAGTAAAACTAAGAGAACCAACTAAAAATTATGTATACTGGAAAAGAATTTCTTTCCTAATAGCAAAGATAACAAAATGATACCTAGGTCAACTTCAGCATGGACAGTGCAACAATAAAGACACGATATAACTCTACCAAGAGACGGAGGAGATTTGGAGAAATAATACAGTGTATTACTAGAAAGGAGTGGTACACAGATGTTTGTTTTCCAAGATTAATTTTAGGTTCAATATCATAAAAGTCATGATGTTATTTTTGTAAGGGTAAGGGTGAGAGGAAAAAAGTTTGATAATGTGTCTTTAAAATACATCTGGAAGAACACATAACTGGAGAATTGCTAATAAAAAAAAATCCTGAAAAGGGCAAGGAAAATAGATTTGCCTTTATATAAGATATAAAAATATCTTGCAAAGCTACCCTCGTAAAATAACTAATATAGGAACACAGAGGCATAAAAGGAAGCTGACATTGAATTTAGAGTACGTGAACAGCTCTTTCAATGCATAGATTTGTGAATATTACTAGAACACAGAGTAAACCTGCCATCACAAGTAATTGAGAAAAGAGGGAAGATTATTTCATAGAATCTTTTGGGGCAACTGATGTACTCTTGGAAACAAATCAAGATACTGTCCTTCCTCATAGCCTCAACTAAAATGTGAATCTGACAGACTGAATAGCAAAATGTAAAACAGTGAAACCGTATCAGGAGTAGAAGAAAATAGAGGCGAATGGGGATCTGAGGTAAGTCTTTCTGATCCTAACTCCAAAGAAGGGGACAAACAAAATGATTGATGGACTTGAGAATCTATGAGGGAAAACTTCACACATCGATTAACTTCTTAAGACTAAAAGGCAAATACACATTGGAAAACTTATGAAAAATATGAAAAGCACGTATTAAAATAAATGATACAGAAGTTAATATAAGTAAACTCATGCCTAATTCACAAATGTGGAAATACAAATAGTAAATATAAATGAAAAGCTCAACTCGGTGATTATCAAAGAAATGTAAATTAAAAAGTAATGATGATATGTCATGTTCATAATAAATGAGTAGAAATTAAGAAGTGCTTTATTTTTGTGATGGTGTTATGACAAATACGTACCAAATACTGCTAGTAAGAGTATAAATTGGTACAGGTTTTCTAGGAGGTAATTTAGAAATATATATTAAGAGTCTCAAAAAAGTTTGCAATTTTTAAAAAGATTTATTTATTTATTTATTTATTTATTTATTTATTTAGAGAATGAGAGCACAGTGGAGGGGCAGGGTGGAGGACAGAGGAAGAAGGAGAGAGAGAATCTTCAGCAGACTCAGTACTGAGCATGGAAGCCAGAGGTGGGGCTGAATCCCATGACTCTGAGATCATGATCTGAGCTGAAATCAGGAGTCAGATGCTCAACCATCTGAGCCATCCAGGCACCCCAAAATTTTGTAATTTTTTTTTAGAGAGAGAGTATGTGAGCAGGGAGGGGCAGAGGGAGAAGGAGAGAGAGAATCTTGAGTAGGCTCCTCGCTAAGACACAGGGCTCAGTCTCACGACCCTGAGATCATGACCTGAGCCAAAATCAAGAGTTAGATGCTTAACCAACTGAGCCACCCAGGTGTTCCAAAAGTTTGTAATTTTTGATCCACTATTTCTCCTTTCAATTAGAATAAGTAAAAAAACCCAAAGAACTGTGCTCAAAAATGTTCATTACAATTTTTATTTATTAGTAAAAATGGGGAGAAAGTAACTGCTCAAAAAATGAAGAATGATCACAAATATTGTGATGGGTTCAAATAATGAAATGTAATGCTGACATTAAAATTCATATTTTAAAAGAATATTATTTAGTAATATTGGAAACAGTGGTGATGAAATGTTATTAAAAGAGACAGGACACAGAAGTGTACGTATGTATTTGATGATCCTGAATTGTTTTCAAAGAAAACTGGATAGAAAAAAATACAAAGTTGACATGATTATCAAAGTGTGATGATGAATAATTTTTAAATACTCAAAATAATTGTCAACACTTAAAAAATTCCATAAAATGAACTTTTATACATTAATTATCAGGTGAACACAGCACATTTCATTGTAGACACTGGAAATAATTGAATGAATGGGTGCATTCCAACTGGCACTTTTATTCTATTCCTGGAAAGAACATGAGGACTCTACATTGAGATGTATTTTGTATACTTTTTCATTTTAATTTTCTTTGTTTTGTTTAATTCCAGTATAATTAATGTACATGTTATATTAGTTTCAGGTGTACAATATAGTGATTCAACAATTCTATGCATCATTCAGGGCTCATCATGATACGTGTCCTCTTAATTCCCCTCACCTATTTCACCCATTCTCCCACTCACCTCCCCTCTGGGAAACATCAATTTGTGCTCTATAGTTAAGAGTGTTTTTTTGTCTGTCTCTCTTTTTTTTTTAATTTGATCCTTTGTTTTGTTTCTTAAATTCCACATATGAGTGAAATCATATGTTATTTGTATTTCTCTGACTGACTTATTGGACTTAGCATTATACCCTCTAGATCCATCCATGTTGTAGCAAATGGCAAGATCTCATTCTTTTCTATGGCTCAGTGATATTCCACTGTATATATACACAACATCTTCTTTATCCATTCATGTATCTATGACATTTGGGTTGCTTCCATATTTTGGCTATTGTAAAAAATGCTGCAATAAACATAGGGGTGCATATATTTTTTTCAAATTAGTGTTTTCATATTCTTTGGGTAAATACCTAGTAGTGTAATTACTGGATCATATCATAATCTTATTTTTAATTTTTTAAGGAAACTCCATGCTGTTTTGCACAGTGGCTGCATCAGTTTGCATTCCCACCAACAGTGCACAAGAACTTGTTTTTCTTCACATTCTTGTCAACACCTGTTTTTTCTTGTGTTTTGATTTTAGCCATTCTGAGAGGTGTGAGGTGATATTGTGGTTTTGATTTGCCTTTCTCTAATGAGTGATGTTGAGCATCTTTTCATGAGTCTGTTGGCCAACTGGATGTCTTCTTTAGAAAAAATGTTCATGTCTTCTGCCCACTTTTTAATTGGATTATTTGGGGGTTTTTTGGTGTTAAGGTGTATACATTTTTTTATATATTTTGGATACTAACCACTTGTCATATATATATCATTTGAAAATATCTTCTCCCATTTGGTAGGTTGTCTTTTAGTTTTGTTGATTGTTTCCATTGCTGTGCAGAAGCTTTTTATTTTGATGTAGTCCCAATATTTTATTTTTGCTTTTCTTTCCCTTGCCTCAGGAGGCATATCTAGAAAAATGTTGCTCCAGGTAATGTAAAAAAAAAAAACCTACTGCCTGTGCTCTCTTCTAGGATTTTTATGGTTTCATGTCTCACATTCAGGTCCTTAATCCATCTGGAGTTTATTTCTGTGTATGGTGTAAGAAAGTGGTCCAGATTCATTCTTTTGCATGTAGCTGTCCAGTTTTCTCAACACTATTGTTGAAGAGACTGTCTTTCTCTCATTATATATTCTTGCCTCTTTTGTCATAGATTAATTGACCATATAATCACGGATTTATTTCTGGGCTCTCTATTCTGTTCTTTTGATCTATGTGTCTGTTTTTGTGCCAGTACAAAATTGTTTGGATTACTACAGTTTTGTAGTGTATCTTGAAATCTGGGATTGTGATACTTCTAGTTTTGTTCTTTTTTTTTTTTTTCCAAGATTGCTTTGGCTATTCAGCGTCTTTTGTGGTTCCATATAGATTTTAATATTATTTGTTCTAGTTATGTGAAAAATGCTGTTGGTATTGTGATAGGAATTATAAAATCTGTAGATTGCTTTGGGTCGTATGGCTATTTTAACAGTATTTGTTCTTCCAATCCATGAGCATGGAATATCTTTCCATTTGTTTGCATTGTCTTCAATTTCTTCCTTTGGTGTTTTATAGTTTTCAGAGTACAGTTTTCACCTCCTTGGTTAAGTTTATTCCTATGTATTTTATTATTTCCAGTGCAGTTGTAATTGGGATTGTTTTCTTAGTTTCCCTTTTTGCTACTTCATTATTAATGTATAGGAATGTGGCAGATTTCTGTGTATTTTGTATTCTGCAACTTTACTGAATTCATTTATCAGTTCTGGTAGTTTTTTTTGGTGGTATCTTTAGAATTTCCTATAGATAGTATCATGTAATCTGCAAATAGTGAAAGTTTTACTTCTTCCTTGCTGATTTGGATGCCTTTTATTTCTTTTTCTTGTCTACTTGATGTGGCTAGAACTTCCAGTACTGTGTTGAATAAAAATGGTGAGAGAGGACCTCCTTGTCTTGTTCCTGATCTTAGGGGAAAAGCTTTTAGTTTTTCACCAGAGTGTGATGTTAGCTGTGGGTTTTTCACATATGGCCTGCATTATGTTGAGGTAGTTTCCCTCTAAACCTACTTTGTTGAGAGTTTTTATCAGGAATGGATGTTGTACTTTGGGAAGTGCTTTTTTCTCTATCTATTGAAATGATTATGTGGTTTTTATCCTTTCTCTTGTTGGTGTGTATCACATATCATGTGTATCCTGTATTACGTTGATTGGTTTGTGAATATTGAGCCACACTTGCATCCCAGGAATAAATCCCACTTGATTATGTTTTTTTAAATATATTGTTGGATCTGCTTTGTTAATATTTTGTTAAGGATTTCTGCATCTATGTTCATCAAAGATATTGGCCTATAAGTTCTCTCTCTCTCTCTCTTTTTTTGTAGTGTCTTTTCTGGTATTGGTATCAGAGTAATGCTGGCCTCACAGAATGAGTTTGGAAGTTTTCCTCCCTCTTCTATTTTTTGGATTAGTTTGAGAAGAATAAGTATTAACTCTTCTTTAAATGCTGGGTAGAATTCACCTGTGAAGTCATCTGGTCTTTGACTTGTGTTCGTTGGGAGTTTTTTGATTACTGATTCAATTTCTTTGCTAGTAATTGGTCAGTCAAATTTTCTACTTCTTCTTGATTCATTTTTGGAATCAAGGAATTTATCCATTTCTCATAGGTTGTCCAACTTGTTGGCATATAATTTTTCGTAATATTCTTTTACAGTCCTTTGTATTTCTAAGGTGTTAATTGTTATTTTTCCTCTTTCATTTCTGATTTTGTTTATTTGAGTCCTTTCTCTTTTTTATTTTCTTTTTCATGAACTTGGCTAAAGATTTATCAATTTTGTTGTTCCTTTCAAAGAACCAGTTCCTGACTTCATTGATCTGTTCTATTGTTTTTTGTTTTTTCCTTAGTTTCTATTTCATTTATTTCTGTTCTAGTCTGTATTATTTCCTTCCTTCTACTGGTTTTGAGTTTTGTTTGTTCTTCTTTTTCTAAATCATTTAGGTGTAAGGTAAGGTTGTTTATTTGAGATTTTTCTTGCTCTTTGAGGTAGGTCTGTATTGCTTTAAACTTCTCTTGTAGAATAGCTTTTACTGCATCCCAAAGATTGTGGACCATTGTGTTTTCATTTTCATTTGTCTCCATGTATTTTTTATTTCTTTTTTGATTTCCTGGTTGACCCATTCATCTTCGGTAGCATGTTATTTAACTTCCATGTATTTGTCTTCTTTCCAGATTTTTTCTCATGGTTGATTTCTAGTTTCATAGCATTGTGGTCAAAAAAGATGCAAGGTATGACTTCAGTCTTTCTGAATTTGCTGAGATTTGTTTTGTGGCCTAATATGTGATCTATTCTGGGGATTGTTCCATGCATTCTTGAATGAGTTGTATTTCTGACACAGCCTTGTCATTACCCATAGACATTAGGAACTCAGATATGGACAAGCCCATACCCACTCAGTTTTCAAGAGAGAAAACAGGG
This sequence comes from Halichoerus grypus, assembly GCF_964656455.1. Classification (NCBI taxonomy): domain Eukaryota; kingdom Metazoa; phylum Chordata; class Mammalia; order Carnivora; family Phocidae; genus Halichoerus; species Halichoerus grypus. The sequence goes on along the minus strand of NC_135719.1, from coordinate 12,720,066 downwards.
TAACTCTGGAAGATCTTATAGAACTAATAAAGGAATATAAAGTCAATTATGCAAATTATAAAGCCTATGCTATATTAATTATGTTATTTTTCCAAAACAATGATCAAAATAGAAAACATACATTTTCACCAACCTAGATGAACATTTGGGGATAGATCAGCTTATAATAATGCTTCAGTCATGATTTTTTTCTGTTCTATTAAGTAGTTTATTTTTTTTTTTAAAGATTTTATTTATTTATTTGACAGAGAGAGACACAGCGAGAGAGGGAACACAAGCAGGGGGAGTGGGAGAGGGAGAAGCAGGCTTCCCGCTGAGCAGGGAGCCCGATGCAGGGCTCGATCCCAGGACCCTGGGATCATGACCTGAGCCAAAGGCAGACGCTTAACGGCTGAGCCACCCAGGTGCCCCTATTAATTAGTTTATAAGATATCATTTGTTACCTCAAAAACATAGTTTGCATCACTCATGACATAATTCTCTTACTTTTCTTCCATAATTCAATATTTTATTGATGGTTGTTGATATCTGGTTGGCTGTGATGTATTTCTTAAAAACAGACATTATTTGAATCCAATATCAAAGAAAAAGTGTTGCTATTGCTTATAAGAATGTTAAAGTTTTGGAGAGAATCAAACAATGGTGCTAATGGTGGGAATGTCTCCTTCCCGAAATAAAAAAGCAATTTAGCCTCACAATTTGGAAGAATTAGCCACATTAGTTAGGAGAAAAAGAGTTGAGATGCAGAAATTTTCTTGGGAAAACAGGTATTTTCAATTTCTCTAGTGAGCCCAATCTTGGCTCTTTTATAGTAATCACAATACAGAAGATATCTAAAATCTGTTAGATCATTGACATATTCTTTTGGACCAATTTTCCTCCTTATTCCCACCTATCTCATTTTCAAATCTATTTTTTTTTTTTTAGAAGAAGTCCCATCCGCATAAACTGCAGATTAGGCCCTCTTTTCTGTCTTATTTCTACACTTATATTTGTATAATTCTCTTTATAGAGATCCTAACCTGAGTAACTCTTAATGTGTTCATAGAGCATATAACAGTCTGCCCAGACTGTTTTAGATGGTTTCTAAGACTAAACGAAATAAATAAGCAAAAAAAACCCCAACCAAACAAAAGAAAATCAAAAACAAAAACAAAACCCCATCTGATTTAAAAGCTACAAAAGAAACATCAAACTCTTGAAGTATTTCTGAATTTTAGGGACTAGGTCAGAATGCCTCACCTTATTTGTCAGGTTTGTTAGTAGAGCTGCCAGCAAGGCGAAGAGCCCCCACCCACCGCCCCCCGGCAGACATCTATGCTGAAGCACAAAGACCTCTGTCTCTTTGCTCATAGAGAACAGGAAGCATTTTGTCTCCAACAAATAAAAGCCTAGAACATCGCCAAGTCTCATGGCTTGGGAAGCTGGTGACACTTTGGTTATCTGTACCAATTCTCATTCTCTATGGAGCACCTGAGCCTCCATATCCCCAAGGCAGCAAAGGAGGGGGGATCTCTGTTGTCCATAGTCCAGCGTGCGGTGCCAGGCCCAGAGAGATCCTCAGAACTCTGCTGCTCAATACTTGGTTGTAAGTTGCCGGATGGAATTGGCAAAATCCAGAAAATATCTTTGTTCCTCTGAAACGTCAAAGGCACAGAGATGGTGTTTTATCACTTAATTTCCATCTTTCTTCATTGGATAATCCCCTCCACATAAAAAAGGAAAGCTACAAATTTTTATAAATTAGTTACAATCATCCAGGTCTTAAGAAATTTATGTTCCAACCGATGTTTTTCCATGATGCTTTGATACTGAAGTCTTGAATTTTGTACAGATGGCTCTGTCTCATCCGTAACATCCATACACGATAATGTCCACAGCCTAGTTGAAATGTTTATGCCTTATACTAGTACCATTTGTATTTTAGTATTTGCAAGGTAATAATCATAGTGATTGCTAGCAAAACAAACTTTTCCATTGGATGAGTGGTCTGTAAATTTTGATCAGTGCTAGGTTCTATTATTTGGGTGAAAATACTAAATAGTTTGATCTGTGCATACAATTTACATGTGAGTGCATGTATGTATGTGATGTGTGTGTGTGCTGTGTGTCTGTATGTGTATGTATTACATATTATATTATATATAATAGTATATAATTATATATAATAGTACATAATAATACATATTATATATGTATAATTAATATATTTTTATATATATATTTTTCCCCCTCAAGCAGGACTTAAACTTGGATATCCAAACTTGATGACTAGACTAGACCCTTTATAAAGGACTGCACCTGCCATATGACCCTGATCACACGTGCCTTTTCTCATCTCATTTGCTGTTTTCCAAAAGACTAGTCACAGGACTGAGAACCCAGGGTCTACAACATTATTCTATAGTATTGTAGTTTGAGTGTCTCAAGGTAGCCTAGTGACATTTAAACAGCAACACTAATCCTTGTCAAGTCTGGGAACTATGTCCTGGTGCCATCAGTGAAGGCACATTATGAAGCCTGTCAGGGGCATTTCAATGGCACATATGAAGGGCTTACCACTCCTCTCCATAGATCCTAGAAATTGTGCCAGCTCTTATTGTGGCTCAAATGCTGTACTCCTGGCTACTTTGTATTTCTTGGATTTGCAAGGTACAGTACTGGAATACCTGATCTTAGCATATAAACTCCCTAATTCTCCAGCAGGAACTGCAGGGTGTCTTGAATTTGAATTTTAAAATGGAACTTAATTGGTGGTGCCAGGACACACTCTTCAAGGTCAAAGTTGACAGGACCGGAGAGGCGAGCTCCATCCAATTGACTTTCCAGCAGAGCGCAGATTCCACCTTCGGAGGCCAAAGTCAGCAGACTTGGGAATCATAAACAGGAGGCCTGGAACAGTCCCTTCAGGCTTAGGCAACTGAAATCTGGCAGGGAGACTCTGACAAGCAACTCCAATGGGTCCCCAAACACATCTGTGGAAGTGGGGAAGAATCCAGCAGAGCGAGTCAAAATCAGCCCGGAGGTTTAGATAGGAAAAGCTGAAAATTGCCCTCCTGGCACAAAAGTTAACTGACAGCATGTGTTAAATGCTCAAGATGGGTCTCGTACCGCGCCAGGTAGCGTGAGGGAGGGCAGAGGTGGGTAGGGGCATAGATCGTCCCTTTAGAAAGCTGAAATCTAACTGATTGCTGAAATGAGGGGAAGCCAGGGGCCACACACATCGCCTGGGAACCCTCTGCTATTCTGATCCTTCTGACACTTTATTTCCTCACCAACATTTTGAGCTTTATAGGCTTACTTTTTGGTCATACCATATCCAATAATAATTTGCAGACCTCAGACCCTTATCATATTTAATAATCACTGGAGGAGGGAAAGGAAATGCTCATCATAAAAGAGAAAGACAGACAGACAGAGAAGATGGGTAAAATGTGAACTGTTTCAACTAAAGGAGTGAAAGAATTGAGAAATATGCCCAGAGGGACAATAACAATAAAATGTCTAGATTGAAATGACCCTTGATGAAGAAAGAAGAGACAGAGGAACTTTAAAAAAATGTCATCAAGGCTAACACTTTAGAGGGAGGTGTAGTGGGGTTCCCCGGGTGGCTCAGTCCGTTAAGCGTCAGACCTTTGATTTTGGCTCAGGTCCTGATCTCAGGATTGTGGGATCGAGCCCCACAACCAGCTCCATGGTCAGCAGGGCATCGGCTTGAGATTCTTTCACTCCCTCTCCTGCTGCCCCTCCCAGCCCCATAGCTCATGCACATGCATTCTATTTATAAATAAATAAAGTAAATTAGAGACAAAAAGGCGGACTTCAGTGATGTGCTGGAACCATGAGGGCCAATGGCCAATTTTTTACAAATTTTCTGAGCTTGTTGTTAAACACGGCAACTATCAAACAAGAAAATATATGAACCTACAATTAAATAATCTTAAAACAAAAGCAATATTCAAAACTCATCACTTCCCAATTATTTTGCTACATTTTACTCTTATCTGTGCTATTGAGGTTTTGTGTGTCTGTCTTACGTGTAGGCCGATAACACTATGTCATGGTGAGTTACTCTTCTTCTCTTCCCAATTCCACTTTCAATGACAGCAAATTGGTACTTTAAAATCAGCCACGGTGAGAATACTTACACCATGGAAATCAGCAAAAGCTAAAAATACATAAAATACATCAAATTATATATACTGAGGGTCAAGTAGGCATGTCCTTGCAGGAGCTCGGTTTATTATTTTGTCTACACTTAAGAAAGTGATGGAGAAATTATTAACAATACAACTTAAAACATGTCAAGCCTTCATACATTACATTGTGTATTGCACAAATAATTAATGAATTATTTTTTCCAGCATTGGAAAATATTATGTGATTATGCAAAAGAATGAATAATGGAATTTTGACATACATCTTGGTTATTTTGCTTTCACCATTCTCAGTAAAGTAAAAGGAATCCTCATCCAACATCCACGTGGAAACTACATTCATTCATCCAGAGTGATTATAGGTTGTCTATGGATGCAAGAGGTCAGAACCAAATCAACAAAAGCATTCTATGATAACTAATTATAATTAACTTGCATATGTACATATATGTCTACATTTTTTCCCCCAGAGAGTTGGTCATTAAACATTTATCAGCACACCATTGGATAGAATCCACACAATATATTAACAATGAAAAACTGATTGAGTGCAGTTGGGAAACTTACCAGTAAGATTGTAAAAATAAAACCTAAAACCATAACTGCCTTTGCCTCCAGGCTGGGCAGCAGGGAGTCTCCTCAATGAGCCAAATGCAGGACCCACTGTGTGTTTGATGGCAATTCTGTAATAAAATCTATTGGATGCCACAGCCAATGAGAAGTTAGAAGAAATGCCTATTTTTGTTTTATTTTGATTTTTTTCTCACTGTGTTTGTATACAATAAGACTGAATTGTGACTTGACTAATAGGCTGAGAAATATATTTGTAAGCTGTGTTTATGGCTTATGAGCTTGAAAATGTGATACTGATAGAGATAACAAGAAAGACATATTTCTCTCTCTCTGCCACAAATGCTCACTCACACTTAACCTTTTGGGAGTGAACTGAAGACACAAAGCACTGTTGCTTCTATGTAAGCACTGTAAGAAGTATCTGAAGTCTTGATCATCACATACTCTTCAGAAATGGAGTCCAGGCTCTGAAGATGAAGGAATTATGCCCCAGGCTGGATCCTAGTAAGTCTCATGCAGGCTGGAGCTACCATGAGCCTTTCTAAGGTGATCCCACACTCCAGAAACCCAAAGCTCTAGAACATACACCTCCTTTCCTCCCCAGGCTCATTCACCCAAAGCTCCAACACGACCCTCATGCCAAATTCTGGCTTGTTTTGAGCCAAGGAAGAGCAGGCAGCCCAGCTGTCATCCATTCTCAGGAACCTGTGTCTCATAGTGAACAACAACAACAAAAAGGAATTTGGGAAGAGTTAAAGAGGGGGAAATTCTTACGTTCCTTTAAGGCTCTGATTCAGTCAAGGATAAGGGTCAAATGGCTTACACAGTTAGTCTCTCTCACATGCACTAGTCTATAGAAACAGGGGAGCAAGGTTTCCTTGCTTAAACTGTCTTTAAGTGGGTTGATAACAGATCTGGTACCATAACTCGTGGTACAGGTATCATGCACAGCATGTCCAGAGAGGAACAAGCCTTATTGGGTTCCTGGTCTGTGATGGCACTGTGCACCTCGTATATCCATTCTGGACCCTTGTTCTTGATAAATATCTACAACAATGTGTGAGGGGATCTGGGGAAACTTACAAAGGCAACTAAGAGGCTATTTGGTAATGACTTTTGAATAAAAATCTTTACCTACCTACCTACCTACCTACCTATCTACCTACTTACCTACCCACCTACCTATTTATCTACCTCCATATGGTTTTGTCCATAGAGCTAAAGTGATTAAATCATATATACTAGGGGGTCAGGCAGGCATGTCTTTGCATGAGCTGATTTGCCTGGGAGTTAAAGCTGCCCATGTGGACAGCTGGGGCTCCATGCAGAGCAGAGTGGAGGGTAGGGGGTAGCACAGGAAGAACGAATGGGACTTTATGTTTATGTTTTCATGGTTTCTTTTGTTTGAATACGCAGTGCCTGGGACATGCATCCACCATTCAACAATAAATATTTATTGAGTGTGTATAATAAGCTAGGCACCCTTCTAGGCACTTTGGAGGTATGAAAGAACTACTCTTGAGGAGCTTACACTCCAGTAACATGACATTAGATATATGTCATGAGAAGGAGGAAGATAGGAGTGGGGAGGAAGGAATTATAGTACAGTTAGGAAAGGTAGGATCTCCACTGTAATCTGAGCCTCCTCTCATTTTTGGTATTGTAATCTAATTATGGATTTTATTTTTATTTTTATTTATTATTATTATTATTAATTATTATTATTATTTAGAGAGGGAGAGAGAAGTAGGAGGAGGGGCAGAGGGAGAGGGAGGGGGAGAGAGAGAATCTTCTCGGGGCTTGAACTCACGACCCTGAGATCATGACCTGAGCTGAAATCAAGAGTTGGACACTCAACAGACTGAGCCACCCAGGTGCCTCAAATTATGGATTTTTTCTTATGGTGGCCTATATTTCTGTGCCTTTATCATGGAGGATCCTGTTTTCCTCCGTTTCCTGTCCCACCTCACTCTCAAGGAGAAAGAAGACTGAAATGGATGGATCAACGGACAGGACATGTATTGGACCACCTGGAGAGGATCCTTGTCTAAGTCTCCAGGTTTCACTTCGTTTGGCACCCTGTGTTTCCCCTTTACCTGAGGCTACTGCAAAAATAGACCTTGGGATGTCTCACTTGAAGCTTGGGTGCTCCCCCACACCACAAAGTCTAAATTAGCTCTGATACATTTTGTCTTGACATGGGTCTCCTTGCACTCAGCTAGCCTATCTATAAGACCATGAATATACTGAGTATTTCGCCAAATGCATTTTCTGAGGCATGAGCTTAGGGAAAAGAAACTTAAGAAATTCTTCAGCCTAGTTTTACAGTTTTAAGCCACTGAGACATGTCACCAGACAGGAAAAAAAAAAAAAAGTGAGTCCATCAGGTCGCAGGAGTGGACATTGCTTGATTCCCCAACATGTGTTCCTTCTTTTTCCTGTTGTGTAGAAGACAGGTGGTCTGAATGGGCTAAGCAGACTTCATGAATTGTCTAAGCCAATCAAGGTCATGCCCTGACAAAGTGATTGGTTCAGGAAATAAAGCCTAGGGCAGTCTTTGCCTAGTTACAAGGTGGTCCAGTCCTTGAAATGCTCAGAAGTATAGCTGGGGATTGTGGGACCCCTGTAGTCTCTCCATGTCCGTCAGTGTGATACATGGATGAAGCTGAAATTTTCTGGCAGGAAGTGTTGAGAGGCACATGGAGAAGGAGAGCTAGAACCTTGATAAAAATGCTTATCCAATCTCCAGACTTGTCAGTTGCAACGCCAATAAATTCCCAAATAATATTTGAGCTAGTTTAAACATTGATTTTCTCTTACAACCTGAACCATTTTAACCACCACTGAGCAAGATGGGACACTGAGGTTTGGGAAGTGCATCAGTAACTCAGCACCGTAAGGAAGAGTAAACATTTGCCTGGCCTCCTCTGTGCCTATTCCTCCTCCCAGGACCCATCCAGCTTTTGTCTGCCTCTCAATCACTTCACAAGAGAAGACGTGGGTAATGTTCTCTACTTCCAACATTCCTCTCCTATTGTTACTTCTTGCCCCAACACTGCATAGTCCTTATGCATATTGTCCAAATAATCACTCAATTTCCCTTTGGAGTAGGAAGGGAAAAAAAGAGGAGGCTATATGTAAGGAGGATTAGCCAGATGTATTTTTTGACAATTAACAGAAACATCTGAGCAGTTCAAATCCAGCCCTTTCCTGTTAAAGACACTGGCTGATGATGTATATTAGTTTTATTTTTCTGACATGTGTTTTTAATAATAATGATGATGATATGAAAGCCCCCCCAAAAGTTGACAGTGAACAGAAAAAAATGCTAATACTGACCAGGAATTTTTTTCCCTAAAGCCAGAGAGTGCATTCTTGGGGTGACCCTGGGTCAATCGCCATCATCAAAATTTTGCTTTTCTGAGTACTTCTCTTCTGAGGACATTTCCTTTAGTGAACACAGAATTATTCACTTAGAAAAACTTCCTAAGCCTTTACTTGGAATTGTAATCACAATAGTGAAGAAAGTTTTTGCTTTTATTTGGGATTTTTTTTTCTTGCTATTTGCTCTACCTTATTAAATTGTTTCAGTATCCACTTTCATGTTTTATTCTTCTTTTCACAGATGAAGCATTTTTTTCAGCTGCCAGACAACTTGAAAATGCGGTTATGTTAAGACAGATGGCTCACTCACTGAGGAAGTTGAAGCTGAGGGCTTAGAGAAGAGCCTTGTTCTTGACATTGTATTAGAAGGAGTGATCTTTGACACATTTTTTCCAAACTCTTTCGACCATGTCTCTCTATCTATGGGCACATTCCCAGCCCCACACTGTAACCGTCACTCGGGCTCTGGCTGACTCTCTCAGCCTGGGAGTCTGTGACTTGGGCTGTCCTTTTACCTAATCTTCCAGGATTGGGGACCAGCCTGGCTCTCACCAGAAACTACCCTTGAGGGGTGCCTGGGTGGCTCAATTGGTTAAACGTCTGCCTTCGGCTCAGGTCATGATCCCAGGGTCCCTCTGCCTATTGCTTCCCCTGCTTGTGCTCTCTTTCTCTGTCAAATAAAGAAATAAAAAATCTTAAAAAAAAACCCCAAAACTACCCTTGAGTTTGCATTCTGACCTCAACCTCTCACTTAACATTTATCATAAGCCAAACTTTTATAATAAAACAATAATTTAGATCCGCTTAACTATTTATGAATTGTGGATTCTTTTTATGTACCTAATGCATATTCAATACACAGAATGTCAATGAGGGAAAAAAATACCCCAAATTATTCCAAAGCTAACTACTACTAATGTTTCATGTATGTATTTCCAGATTTCTTTGCAAATAATCCTCTTTCATATATATGTATATCATATATGATACATGTATGATAAATATAATGGATAGGTATGTGCAAAAGTAAATATATGGATAGGCATGTTAAAAAATACTCTATATAGATATATATATATTCTAATGTAATATATAAGTGATTATACTATGCATATAGTTTTTAAAAGCTTACTTTTTTAAAAGATTATTTATTTATTTGAGAAGGAGAGAGAGAGAGTGAGTGGGGGATGGGGCAGAGGGAGAGAATCTTCAAGCAGGCTCCCTGTTGAGCATGGAGCCCAACTTGGGGCTCCATCTCTGGACCCTGAGATCATGACCTGAGCCAAAACCAAGAGTCATATGCTCAACCAACTGAGCCACCCAGGTGCCCCTATGCATATGGTTTTATGAACTATTTCATTTGTTACAAACAGATTGGATTTTCTTTTTAATAAATATGCATGCACTTCATCATTGTTCATGATTATAGAGTAGTCAGTTATATTAATATATCATAATTTACTTATCTGCAATAATTTAACATTTTATATAACCTCTAGATTTTTCTTACTATACACACTGCTGAGATGAATATGTTAGTGCTTCATTGTCTGGGATACATTCTTAGAAGTGTATTTTCAATATAAAAAAGATATGGATTCTTTTTAGGATTTCTGATACATATCCATATTTCATTCAAAAAATGTACAAATGTATGCTTCCAGCAGTTAGTAGCTGAGTCAGCTAAAGCTGTGACTAAAGTTGAGAGTTGTCACTAGAAGGGTTTGGACACATCAGGAAAAGCTCCTATTGTTTAACAAAACAATTTTGTCATTTACTGTCAATTGCTATTCGAACTGATCAATAGTGGTCAGTATCATTATTCTGACCATTGCCTTGGACAGAAAATAGAATGGTTGACATTATCAAGAACTGAAAATTCTTAATGAAATAACATAAATAAATGAAATGACATAAATCAGTACCAAATGACTGTGGACTTAAAAGAAATCAGAAGATTCATAATATATTTGTAGAGTAAAAAACATTTTAGCAAAAGTTGAAAATAATATTTACTTCCTATAATTTTTATACCAAAGATAAAGTATTTCTATCCAATGCATTCAGTTGAGTTCCAAACATGTAAGCCTTGCCCTAAATTTCCTCTTTGGTTCCAAGTCTACATTTCTCTCCTAATGCGGGATACATCTATTTTAATCTGCATAGTTACACAGTCTAATAACTCCAAAGTCCAATTTCCAATTCTTCCCTGCTCTGCTATTTCTGTATGAGCACCTTCAAATCTCCTGTTTTCCAAGATCAACCAATCTGAACTCTGTTTAATGCAATCAAAAACGTTGTCAATTCTCTTTAATATGCCAGCTTTTCTATTTCCACAAAATGAAATCTGGGCTTCTCATGCTTCTCTGAACACTGGACTACTGCCGGTCTCCTTGCTACCCGTGGTTTTCCCATTTCTCACTCATTTGCTATTTTATGACCAGTGAATATTTTTAAGTTGTGACTGAGTCAGCTACTCCCCATATCAAGTGTTATAAATGGCCCCTGCTTACTGGATTGAACCCAAATACAGTAAATTGGCATTGCATGCCTGTATACTTTTATCCAGTTCAGCTGTCTGGTGACATTGTTGTTGTCCCCCGCCACCCCTTCTTTTAAAGATTTATTCATTTTTATTTTAGAGAAAAAGAGGGGAGGAGGGACAGAAGGAGAGGGGGAAAGAGTCCTAAGCAGGTTCCTCGTTGAGTGTAGAGTCCAACACGAGGCTCGATCTCATGATCCTGATATCACAACCTGAGCCAAAACCAAAAGTTGGACACTTAACTGACTGCACCATCCAGGCGCCCCTCCCCTCCCCCTTCTTTTAAAACATTCTCCAGGCCAGCTAAATTAGAGTATTATTGTGCTCTAAATGTAGTCTACATTTTTCCTAAAGATTTGTTCATATTATTCCTTGTCCTGAATACTTCACCTGCTCATCTCCTAGTCCTGTGTCTTCAGTATCTACTCGAACTTTCATATTTCTGTGATGTTTCAGTCCAAAGGAGACAAGAGCCTTCTGCTAGTGAATTTCCACTACATGTTTGTTCAGTCCTCTGAGCATTAATATTCGTTTTCTTATCTTATCCCTGTGGCTGGTCTGTTGATTTGTTTGTGAGCAGGGACTATGACTGGCTCTTCTTCAATCTCCTGCAGTTACCTAATTCCTTAAGCAGAGTATTTGCTCTAAAGTAGCTGTTGGGTACCATGAACAGATAGGAAAAGCTGGGTGGGGAGTTCAATGGGCTAGTACATATTAAAACATGCTTTAATATTATACAAAGATTTAAAAAATGATGTTTCTTCACAATCGATGAAACTAAAGTCACATTAGATATTCTAAGCTATGTGATACATTATACACGTAGAAAATCCCATAATCTGGAAAGTGATGATGGATTTCCCCCAAGCTAGGTTAACTCTGTGATGAAACTTTTTATTCTAAGTGACTGTTTTTTCAAAGGCCAGTGTCATAATAAGGCTTTACTCAATTATCCTCTAGAGTGATTGACAAAGCTGTTCAAAAATTGCCCTCCTCCCCAAGTAGCTAGCATGACTCACCGTATTTGAGCTTTTATTTTTCTGAAAGACAGAGAGAGAGAGAACTTTCTTTTTAATTATTTTTTTTTTCCTCCAAATCTTATTTCTTGTAAACCTGCAGCATCTTGCCTCTTATAACTGGCATGCCTCAAACTGGATAGGCCTAGGAGGAAAAGTAACTTCCACTACTGATCAAGCTTCTCCGCAGGTCCCCAACCCCCAAGAGGAAAAGAGAGATAAGACAGCTGAAACAACTATGACTTTTCTTTTTTTTAGTTTCCATATTTTTACTCTACTTTTAAAGAAGCTTAAAAACAAGTATTTTGCTGGTGATTTCAATCCCTACCAACTAGTAAAGTTGGGTTGATGCATTGTTTTTAAGATAGTAAATTTAATAAGAATCCTTGGTCTTGCATTACTTGATTTTGTGCGTGTGATATAATTTTAATATTGATACTAAGGGACACCACTCAGCTGCTCAAAATCCTTCCCTGGTTCCTACTGCATCTAAGATAGACCCCATGCCTGACCTGTCAGTCTCTTTTATTGGCAAGCCACAGTGTATCTTTCCATCCTTATTTCTAGATAAAAGAAGCCAGGCATGCAATGCCAGGCTAGGACATTTAGTTCAATTCAGTAAGCAGTGGGAATCATTGACAACATTTGATATGGGGAGGAGTGGAGTTAGGACTTGGGAAGATTAATTAGGCATGAAGAAGTAAACATGAGTCTTCCTTCAGAAGGACACGGGCACATTAATACCTTCCCTCCTTGGATTCCTTTGTTCCACTTTTCTGGAATGCTGATTCCAGAACTCTAAATCCTGCTCATCCTTCAGGGTCCTTATTAAGTGCATGAAACATTTCCAGGTTATGTCAGTTCAAAGGGACACATTACTCCCTTTTCAGACATTTTTAAAAATTCTTGCATAATTCATTCTTTTTTTATTATTATTGAAGCATAATTATCAAAGGAGTGTTATATTAGTTTCAGGTGTACAATATAATGATTCAAATTTTCAGACATTTTTTAGCGCAGAGTGTCTGCGCCATCCATGAAGATTCAATTTGCTATTGTTCTGCGATATATCATTGTCACACTTTATTATTTAATGGGTTTTTAATGTACATTATTCATTTCTTCAATTAGGTTATAAGTTTCTTGAGATCTAAAATTATATTGTACACATCTTTGGAGCCAACTAACAATTTTGCATAACAATGTATTCACCATAGACATGTTATCAGTATTTGGCAAATATGGATAATGCATAATGAAGTTAGGTTTGGGAACGATGGTTGCTCAGTTGTCTCTGGCTCCCTCTAGTGATGTCCAAAATATAACTGGTAGCTGCACATTCTCGTTTCATCTCATCTGCTGTAATTTTACAGCTATCAGATGGGACTCAGAGAACAAATTCAGCTACCAGCAAGAAATAAACATCATAATTATTATAGCCTAAGTATTTCAATCTCTTATTATATGCCAAGAGCTGTTAAAAACATTATACAAATTATCTCATCTAACTCACACAAAACCCATGTGAGATAGTTATTAATGTTCCTCATTTTACAGATGAGGATACTGAGGCACAGTGATGTCAAGTAACGTGCCTAAGGTCACACAGTAAGATTTTCCCTAATTCTGTTTTATTTTTTTCTAGCTTTACTGAGATAAAATTGACATATAACATTGTATAAATTTCAGGGGCACCTGGGGGGCTCAATCAGTTAAGCGTCCAATTCTTGATTTTGGCTCAGGTCATGATCTCAGCGTTGTGAGACTGAGCCCCGAGACGGGCTCCATGCTCAATGTGGAGTCTGCTTGTGATTCTCTCTCTCCCTCTCCCTCCACCCCTCCCTCCATTCTCTCTCTCTCTCTCTCAGTAAACAAAAAAAATCTAAAAAACAAACAAACAAAAAACCCCCAAAAAACATTGTGTAAGTTTCAGGTGTACAATGTGATAATTTGATATATGCACATATTGTGAAAAGTTTACTACAATAAGGTTAACACACTTTTCATGTCATATAGTTACAACTTATGTGTGTGTTGAGAACTTTTAAGACCAACTCTCTTAACAACTTTCAAATATACAACTAACTGTATATTGCTAACTGTAGTCATCATGTTGTACATTGCATCCCCAAAACTTATCTATCTTATATCTGGAAATATAACCCTTTGACCAGCTTCACTCCTTTCCCCCACCCCCAACCCTCCCCTGGTAACCATCAATCTACTCTCTATTTCTACGAGTTGTTTTTTCAGATTCCACATATAAGTGAGACTATACACTATTTGTGTTTCTCTGTCTGACTTATTTCACTCAGCATAATGCCCTCACAGTACATCTTTGTTGTTCCAAATGGCAGGATTTCCTCATTCTTTATGGCCAAATAATATTCGATTGTATGTAGTGCATTTTCTTTATCTATTCATCCATCAGTGGACATTTAGATTGTTTCCAATCTTGGCTATTGTACCCCCATTTTAGCCTGGGTGGTTTGGAAGATGTGAATAGGTACGTTGGGACTCTTACATAATTGGGTTATTTGGCTAACGTGCTTTATTTCTAAATCTTGTTACATATTTTAATCAAGAATGTATGCTTCTGACAAATACATGTGCATGGCAGGTACTACTTAGTTTACACTGAAGAGAATTGAACAACTGCATATAGCAATAGAAAAAGGCAGGGATGGGGCGCCTGGGTGGCTCAGTCGTTAAGCGTCTGCCTTCGGCTCAGGTCATGATCCCAGGGTCCTGGGATGGAGCCCCGCATCGGGCTCCCTGCTCCGCGGGAGGCCTGCTTCCCTCTCCCACTCCCCCTGCTTGTGTTCCCTCTCTTGCTGTGTCTCTCTCTGTCAAATAAATAAATAAAATCTTTAAAAAAGAAAAGAAAAGAAAAGAAAAAGGCAGGGAAAAATATTGTTCAAATGGCAAATGTATTGTCAAATTTCCAAAAGAGATAACTATTTTAGAATAAGCCTTATTTGGCATTGCTTTGCATACAAATAAGTTAATTTAAAAATGAATTATTGTCCTTTAAACATAGTCTCCCCCTTTCAATTGTTCAAGTTTTCAATTAATGACCTATTCATTACATGAACTTGTTTATAATGGATAATGTTTTAATACCAAAATAATAACAAGATTGAAATGCATGATTTTCATTTGCAATTAAATAATTTGCATATTAATAACTCATGTACCTTCTCATTTGTCAGTATCACAACTTGAATTAAGATTGAAACAGCATTGGGGCGCCTGGGTGGCTCAGTCGTTAAGTGTCTGCCTTTGGCTCAGGTCATGATCCCAGGGTCCTGGGATCAAGCCCCGCATCAGGCTCCCTGCTCTGTGGGAATCCTGCTTCTCCCTCTCCCACTCCCCATGCTTGTATTCCTGCTCTCGCTCTCTCTCTCTCTGTCAAATAAATAAAATCTTTAAAAGAAAAAGATTGAAACAGCATCACTTAAAGTAGAAAAAGAGAAAATAATGTCAATAGTAGTATTGATCTCATATCTTGAATGGAAGGACTCATACCAATACACAATGAATAGAATACATAAATAAAAAATAAAAGTATCTTTCACATTCTACATTATGTTCTTGTAGGGAGGTAAATGATGCAAGTGGTTTTATATGAATAATGGTAGATTTTCAATATTAATATATTTTGGAATTGTACATTGTCCCTAGCTAGACAGCACCAATAATTTTGGATAAACAAAACAAAACTTAAATAAAAGTGTCTCTTGCTCTTTTTTTCCCCCTGCAAGCATACATTATTATTAACAAGAGACATCTGGTTTCCATTAACATTGAAAGGAGAGATCTATCTTAGGAATTATGATTTAAGTTGAATTGTAGGCCAGGAGAATTAGCCATCCCTTCTACTTCACGTGCGTTTGTAGCCATGCTAATTAACAGCAGGGAATCTCTCTCTGTCTCTGTCTCTCTGTCTCTCTGTCTCTCCCTTTCACTTTTGCAAAACAAATTAAATAATGGAAAAGTTTTTCACTGAACTGTAGGGTAAATAAGCCGTACATGCATGTGATATTCAGAGCATGAATGTGTGTGTGTGTGTGTGTGTGTGTGTGTGTGTGTAGATGGAATGCCTGCTGTGAATGTTAACATGGCAGCTGACTTCCAGAGCCCACCCCCTCTCTGTCTCTGTTTCTCATACACACATACATGATTAGCCTCTTCCAACTTTTCCATAGTCTTATAAACCCTACCTTTAGGAATTACCCAGGTGCTTGGAAACGCAGTAAAAAAAAAAAAAATGATTTCTCATTAAAAAAAAAACAAAAGTGGAATTTGACAGGCTAAAGGAGAGGGGTGCAGGGGATAATGGCCTGTGACCCCCAAAAGATACAAAGTGGGAAGGAAACAGCTGTTTAGTGTCCAGAACCCTGAAGCCTAAGCAGACTGAACTAGATTTGCAGCCCGTCTCTGTCTGTGTCCATCATAGCTGGGTGACCCTGGAAAAATGATGCAGGCTTTCTGAGTCTCCTTTTCTTCATGGGTAGATTCATATTTATCTCACAGAGCTGCAGCGAGGATGAAACTGAATCAGACCTTCTCTTTGAAAAGACATCGAGAGTGCCCAGACCTGCCCTATGCAGCTGTATACGCCCAATACATGTTTGTTTCCTTTGTTTGTTTCTTTCTGCTTACCTTGAGGGGACCCCCAGTCTGTTACCTGCTTAAAATATCTGCACACAGCCATGTTATTTCACATCACAGCAGGTCCTCATCACCTTGAATGAAGTAAGAGAAACAGATTGGAAATAATGGCTTGTTCACCTACAATGTGGCTCCTGAGCCAGACGGGAGTCAAATCCATCGACCTTGACATGCCCTGTGAGGATGCTCGGTTCTCTTTGTTGCCGAAGAATGAGGGTCTAAGTCCAGTAATGGCTCCTGTTTTCTTCTGGCCCGGGATCAGAAAGTATTTCTGTAGGCGTGTGCACCTTCTCCCTTTGCCTTCCTTTCTCCCTTCCTTTCCTACCACTCCCCCTTCTCCCACAAAGAGGAAGAGAACAATAAGAATTTGATTGTAGTAAGTGTCAACTGTGTTTCACATTTTGAGAAAAGCAGCACATGACCTAACTAGAGAAGAAAAAAAAAAGTTTTGAGAAAATAGTTCTCTCATATGGCAACCTTGCTAATGAAGCGGAAGTCTTCAAGTGGGCTACCGTGGCTAAAGTCTAAAAGAAAGCACTGAATGTCCTGGGAACCGCAATCCTCAGGTAGAGGTCGAGAGGAGGAGAAGCCACTTCACAGAAAGCCCATTAGCTATTCCCACAGGGAAAGTATTCTTACGGTCCCATAACGACACCCTGTTGATACCAGTGGTTCGCAAAATGCAGAGTGATGAAATAAGGCTTACTTCTCACTCTTGCTCCATTAGAATTCAGGTTTGGCAGTGAAGGGTTGTAATATGTAGCCAGATGGTCTAGGAAAGCAGTTGAAAGAGTGAAAGAGGCATGAAGGAGGCGTCAGATGTTGCAGAGTGAGAAACTCTCCACGCAGGCACGTGGAAATGAAAATGATGCCACGGCGGAATGGAAGAGGGACATAATAAACCTTGACATTCCAACATATACAAGAATTGTTACATCCCGTGCTCTGCAGATCGTGTTTGTGAGACATTCCCTTGGATGAGGGCCATTGACAAGTGTTGTCTGCAGAAATTGCCTTCAGTAGTCCGGGAATGGGAAGCAAAGACTCAAATTGAGTTGTAGGAGAGAGAAAAATAATTATGCTTGACCAAGTGCCAAGTGTCTGCCAAGCTATGCTAAATAGTGCTCAGTCTTCCCCGTTTTGCTCAATTCTCAACAACAGTTTGATACTTTTGAAGTTGTTACCCGTTCTTGTAGATGGAGTAGCAGAGCCCTGATGCTATTAAATACTGTGCCCAAGTGAGCATGGTTGGTAAATGATGGAGGTGAGGTTTTACCCCAAATCTGGCTGAGATGCATGCTCCTTCCCTCCCAGCATAGCAAGCCGCGTGGTGAAGGAAAGACATAACTTACTTATCTGGAATCAGAGATGACTTTTCTAATCCAGTGTTTTCAAAATGTACTCTATGGAACACTAGTCTTAGAAATTACTTATTCAAGGGTGCCTGGGTGGCTCAGTTGGTTAAGCAACTGCCTTCGGCTCAGGTCATGATTCTGGAGTCCCGGGATCGAGTCCCACATCGGGCTCCCTGCTCAGCAGGGGGTCTGCTTCTCCCTCTGACCCTTCCCCTCTCATGCTCTCTGTCTCCCATTCTCTCTCTCAGATAAATAAATAAAATCTTTAAAAAAAAAAAAAAAAAAAAAAGAAATTACTTATTCAAAAAGTTATCTGTTGGTTGTTGTTGTTAAATAGATGTGTGTAATTTATATCTCATGGTACCTCCTTGGAGATTCAAATGTATATTAGCTCACTTAGATCTCTGGCAACTCCTACACTAAAAGAAACGAAAGTGTTTAACTCCACTGAACTGAACTTCAAAATTTTCTTTTGATCAAAGAGTGAGTTTCTAATGAAATTGGTGTTCTAGGGGCACCTGGGTGGCTCAGGTTGTAAGGTGTCTGCCCTTGGCTCAGATCATGACCTCAGGGTCCTGGGCTCTAGAGGGAGTCTGCTTCTCCCTCTCCCTCTGCCTCCTCCCCCCTGCTCATGCTCTGTCTTGTCTTTCTTTCTCTCTTTCTCTCAAATAAATAAATAAATAAAATCTTTAAAAAATAGAAATCAGTGTTCTACCCAATATTTTTTAAGAAATGCTATTCCATAGGTTAACAGGACACTTTTTATTTTTTTCCACAGCTGGACTTTAAATCTATTTATTTTTTAATTTTTTAATTTAAATTCAATTTAGTTAACATACAGTGTATTATTAGTTTCAGGGGTAGAGTTTAGTGATTCATCAGTTGCATGTAACACCCAATGCTCATTACATCAAGTGCCCTCTTTAATGCCCGTCATCCAGTTACCCTGTCAACCCACCCCCCTCCTCTCCAGCAACCCTCAGTTTGTTGGACAACTGATCCAACAGGACACTCTTGATCTTTCTTCTATTCTATTGGACTGTTTCCACTGCCGTAGATTAACCAACTCATGTTTGAAATCTCATGTCGAATAGGAGATGAACTCCACTCACGGAAAAGGTCAGGGTACCCGAGGAACACGGACATAGAGCATGTTTTATTGTAAGCTCTGATGAACAGGGTTCAAATCTCACCACTGCCTCTTTCTGGGTGGACAATATTGGACACTATGTCACCTCTCTGAGCCCTGGCTTCTCGATTTGATGAGAAAAATAAAGCCCACTTAACAGGATGTTTGTAACAATTAGATAAAATGATAATTCATGTGGAATGCTCTGTAAACCAAGAAGAGCTATGTCACTATTTTAACTTTGCTGTTCCTTTAAATAATATCATTATTTCTTCATGTGTCTTTTCTTTTGATAGTGTAAAGAGGGAAACAGGAATGCTCTGAGATCTCAGGATCATAGGAATTGTCTAGATAGGACAGAAGTAAAGCCAGCCCCAGCCTCTCTGGCCTCTTACTGTTGGCTCAGCAGGACAGCAAGATATTCCCTTAATTCAATACATTGTATTTACCTAAAATCAAGTCTTACCATCAGGCCTAATGCTGAATTCTGGGAATGGTCACTGAAACTTGGAACAACATTCACATTGTTACTATTATTAATTAGTTTTGCTCAGAAAATTCTGGACAACACATAAGTTGCATCACATGAAATTACTTTTGTAGGTCAAAAATAAGCAGAAATAAGCAATTTCCTAAAACATGTCTGAATATCCTCTGAAGGACAAATCTAAGGGCCCTCAAGTTACACACTTCTAGAGTAAGTGGAGTAAGTGGAAAAAATACAATCTGGCATACTGAAAACTTACAGGGTTTTTTCTTCATAAAATTTTGATGATGTATTTGAGACTATATAGTGAACTGGATCTTTATAGAAGAAACTGCATAACTGTCTCATAAAAAGGTAGACCTAGCTTGAATTTCTGCTTACACACAAGGTAGACAAGGACATGGAGGCTTTTATTCCCTGCCCTACTCCCACCGTCCAAAATTGATCCTGCCCAATTACAGGTGCTTTGTAAATACTTGTTAATGAAGTTGTCAAATGAATGGACAATTAGAATGCCAGTGTGTATATGGTAGGTATCTACATTCACCAAGTTCAAAACTCCTCACACATTTAATACTGCCCACACCAAACCTGGTAATCCCAAATGCAAAGTGCCACTTTACCTACTGCTAGTTGTCTAGGGATAAGGTTGTTCAACCTTTTTGTGTATGAATTCCATATTTCAAGTGAAAATAAAGACAAAATTTAACTCATTTTCTATGATTTTTGCACCTAGTGCTGAGTGCAAATAAAAATCCAATTCCATCTGCAATATTGCATTTCAAATACTCCTTTAACCCAAATAACCAAATTGCAACCTCATTTTATTTAATTCTACAATGTTTTTATTTAAGATGTATTTATTTATTTTTAGAGAATGAGAGAGAGAGTAGGGGGAGGGGCAGATGGAGAGAATCTCAAGCAGACTCCCTGTTGAGCATGGAGCCCGACCTGGGGCTCGATTTCAGGACCCTGAGATCATGACCTGAGCTGAAATCAAGAGTTGGACGCTTAACCAACTGAGCCACCCAGGTGCCCCAATGTTCTTTAAACTCTGACAAAAAAAGACAGTATCTTGGAGTGCTTCTATTACTCCCTCATGTTGAGACCACATTCAGTAATATGGGTAATGGAATAAAAGTGGCAATTCGTCAAACATTTGCTCTCTTCCAGGTACCAGGGCATGACAAGGTGATCCAACACCTCTTGTTGAGAGAATTACTTTGAGTTCATGGAACAGTAAGAGAAAAGAGGCAGGTGTAGGCAAGGCTAGATCAAGAAACGCCTTGGATGGCAGCCTAAGGAGATGGGACATGAATCGTCAGAGCAGTGGGAAAAGACCCCAAGGGTCAAAGGTAAGGCTTGCATTTTAGGAAAATCTCTCTGGCTGCAGGGCAGAGCAACCCGGAAGAGGGCGGAGATTGGGACGTCTCATTTAGGAGGCTATTTCTATAGTTCTGATGGGAGAAAAGAGGGAAAGGGGCTATTACAGGAAGGAAGAAGAGGAGGAGATGCAGGGTGAACTACTCCAGGATGAGTAGGTGGAGGCAGAGGGAGGCTGAAAGAATGCCATTGGAGCATGTGTGGAATATGTTCCAAAGATGACCAGAACAGTATCTTCTATCCCAGTAGCTCTTCTGCAATTTGACCTCACTCCCACCCACCCTACTAACCCTGACCTCCAGAAATTGAGTCTAACTCCCCTCTCCTTGACTCGCAGCTGACGTCTTTGTAAGAACAGAATATGGCCGCAAGGCCTCCAAGGTTAGATCGGCTTCTGGAAGGGTCTCATGGACTCTCTCAGAACCTTGCTACCAAGAAGCCCAAGGCATACAGAGAGACCACGTGAAGGTGCTGCAGTCGAAAATTTAAGCTGAGTGTGGTCTTCCAGTTGTCCCAGCCTAGGTCCTCAACCTGTGAGTAGGGAAGTCTCTAAATAATTCTAGCCCTTCGCCCTTTGCATAACCCCAGCCATTCTCACATCTCTTAGCTAAGGCCCCAGACACTGGGGAATGGGATCAGGTCAACCTTGTTGTGCTCTCTTTAAATTCCTGACTCACTTGCAAATTGTTATTAATCCTTTCTGTTCCCTGAGGGCTATGGCAAGAAGTCAGAAACGAATGGAAAATGGGACTAATGGGAAGGAAGTCACTGACCCCAGAGTTTATTTTGCTGTAAGAAAGACCACTGACATGTTAACAGTCATCTCAAAGTTGATGGTGTGCTGCCTGGAGACTCATCAGAGAAACATAATCTATCATGCAAAGAACGAGAATAGATCTCATGACAATCATCCTGCATAGAAGAACCCAAACCAGTTGGTATGAATAACTAATCAGGAACTTGAGGCAGAAGCCAAGAGTCCCAGAGAACAAATAGAATCTACCTCTTTAAAGAGATGGGGGGATAAATTTAAAGTGTTTTGCTTTGAATTGCAATATATTTATCAGGTGGTCAGTTCATGAGATCACCTTGAATGGTTGGATCAGGGTGGGGGGGGGATAGAATGAGATGGGAGCGTATGGTTGGAAGTAACTATGTTCTAACCACTCATAGGTCCTGTCACACTATCAAGGGTGCACTGTACTCATTATTTGGTCAGTCTGTCTCCCTGGCTGAGCCGGGAGCTCCTTGAAGAGAGGGTCGCGTTATTTATCTGAGCACTCCTATTACCTAGCTCGGTGCCTTGAATATATTTAATATATGTCTACTGATTTAGGTCCACCTCCATTGATTATCAGTGAAAAAATCCTCTACGAGCAGCACCAGCAAACATAGCTATTCAGAACAATGAGTCTCCAAACTCAATCGCCAACCCAACTTATTACTGGAATAGAATGTTGATCACCCCTGAGCTGCTATTACCAACACATCTCACCGCTGGCTTCCCTGACGGGACTCGCCCACACAATGGGGAGAGGATTTTTTTAATCAGGAAGACCTGGATGAAACTTGGCTCTGGCCCTGACAGTTGAATGATCTTGCACACTCTCCACCTTTCGGCGTCTTTTGATTCACGTCTGTAAAATAGAGATGACAATCCACTCAAAGTTTTGATGTGAGGATGAGGTGAATCAAAGATTGGAAGCATTTTGTAGTTGTATCCCCTGTGCTTTCTCCTCCCCTCCTTCCAGCTTCTGTCACTTACGGACTGGCCTGGAGGCCACAACTGAAGAGAGATATGAATTATTTATGTAGCTCCTCCTTCATCACTTACTTAACCCCAGCTGCTAGTCCATTCTAAACATTGTGTCTCATCCTTTTTGAGCACAGCTGGAGAGACTCCACCCCTGGTTCCCAAGTGAGAGGACTGAGCTCATTTGCCCCAGACCACACAGCCGGGATGGGCTGACCTACAGTAGAACCCTGGAACTGGGTTTGCAAGGACCTCAGAACTGATTGCTAAGTGTTCAGAAATTCTGTGAGTTAATGGTTGTTGAACAGAACCATTATTAAAATGGCATTATAATAGGCTTAAAATTAAATAAATCATATATATATTTTTTATTTATTTGACAGAGAGAGACACAGCGAGAGAGGGAACACAAGCAGGGGGAGTGGGAGAGGGAGAAGCAGGCTTCCCACAGAGCAGGGAGCCCAATGTGGGGCTCGATCCCAGGACCCTGGGATCACGACCTGAGCCGAAGGCAGACGCTTAACGGCTGAGCCACCCAGGCGCCCCAATTAAATAAATCATATTAAGAACAAAGATAAAAATACTGAGAACTCATTACTTCCTAATTCCTTTTCTTCCCTTTTTTTTTTTTTAAATTGTATTTATTTATTTAACACAGAGAGAGAAAAAGGACAAGCAGGGGGAGCGGCAGGCAAAGAGAGAGGGGGAAGCAGACTCCCCGCGGAGCAGGTAGCCCAATGAGGTATCAGATCCCAGGAATCTAGGATCATGACCTGAGCTGAAGGCAGATGCTTAACTAACTGAGCCACCCAGGAGCCCCCTAATTATTTTCTACATTTTGCTATCACCTATGCCAGGAGCCAACAAAATATAGCCTGCTGGCTAAGTCTATTCCATCACCTATTTTTGTAAATAAAATCTTATTGAAACACAACCATAACCATTTGTTTTATTTATGGCTGCTTTCTAACTAAAACGACACAGTTGAATAGTAACAGCATAGATCATATGGCCTGCAAAGCCTACGGTATTTACTATTTGGCCCTGACCAATGCCTGACTAAGCTCTTGAGGTTATTTATGTGTATTTTATCTGTAGGTTGGAAACATTATATAATGGTGTGCTACTGCACATAACTTCCCAAGTCTGCATCCAGTGATATCACATTGGTAGCTTGAAAGCGCCACGATGGGGGTATTTCCATCATGAAAATTGGCAAACACCACAAATCAGAATTTTTTTTTTAAAGATTTATTTTTTTGTTTTTTAGAGAGAGAGAGTGTGTGTGCAGGGGTGGGGGGGGGGGCAGAGGGAGAGAGAGAATCTCAAGCAGGCTCTGCGCTGAGCATGGAGCCCAACATGAGGCTTCATCTCACAACCCTGAGATCATGACATGAGCCAAAAACCAAGTCAGATGCTCAACCTACTGAGCCACCCACGTGCCCCAAGAATTTCTTTTTTGTTTATAGTTTGCTTTGGGAGAGACAGTCCCTGAGCATTAACCAGTGTATCACTGAACCCAGGTGTTTCAAACCTTATTCTCCGGTAGAGTCAGGGTTCAACTGGGGAAGAATAACTATAATAGATAGATAGATAGATAGATAGATAGATAGATAGATAGATAGATAGAAGATAGATAGATGATAGATAGATAGATATTAGATAGATTGATCTTTGCAAGACTATTGTACAAATGTTTCCCATTTGATTGATTTAAACTTGGGCAATGGGAAAAGCCTTCCAAACCAAGCGTGTAAATATCATTACATGGTGTAAGACAGTATTTGTAAGACTGTTGTCTTTGTGTCTGATACCAGGACTTCAAATTCACAGGGCAAGCACTTAGGAAGGGGAGATGGATGTGAAGCTGGGGAGAGCAAGGGCAAATTGGAGCCCACAGGCACAAGCTCCTGAGGATGGACCAAAGCCCGTGTCAGTTCTTGCCTCGACCCTGGTGTGGGTGTCCTGCAGAAGCTGGGTCCTTCATCATGGAACTGAGCATGCACACCTGACCCAGCAGTCCTAGATGCTGAAGGAGGATTCAGTGGAAGATGGAGCAGTAACAGCCCTAGCTACTGTCACAGACCACTGAGACAAATTGTTACCAATCATGTATAAACTAAAATAAAGGCTGATGCTCCACTCCCTCCTTCCAAATCTTGCACAATATTTTCTTTTAAGAAATATACAGAAAAGAGAGTTCTTGGAAAGAGAAACCTGGTTTGACATATCTCAAAGCCACCATACCTTCCAGCATGCCTCCTTGGAAAAGACTCAATGAAAGATCAAAGGAAGAGGGGAGAGTCCTCCGTATGCTATGCTTTCAGGTTGGAGCTGGATGAATATACCTCTAATGCTGATCTATATTCATGTGGAATAAAACCCATTTAATAATAATATTTACTTGCTTGGTTTGGAAGGTTATTCCAACTGACCAAGTTTAAATCAGTATCGAATGGAAAACACATGGTTTGCATTATTTACCAATAGAAATTATCAACATTATAAGCAGCCAACTGATCATTTCTACTATGTTTTGTGTTAAGCAGCAGAAGAGAGCAGAGGGGAAGGGCACTTGTGGAGGGTCTCTTATGTGCCAGATGCTTATATGATATGCACTCTTACTTCGTCAACTGAATGTTGTGATTAAGAGGAGGGAGTCAGGCTACCTGGGGTGTAATCTAGGCTCAGTAGTAATTTGGCAAATGTGAACTTGGGCAAGTTAACTGCTCTGTGCCTCAGTTTTCTCCACCTGTACCTCGTGTGAAGGGTCTTTGGATGATCAGACAAGAAACTGCATTTAAAGGGCTGCCTGGGTGTCTCAGTTGGTTACTCGACCGAATCTTGGTTTCAGCTCAGATCATGATCTCGGGGTCCTGAGATAGAGCCCCGCATCAGGCTCCATGCTCGTTGTGCAGTCTGAGGGAGATTCTCTCTCTCCCTCTCCCTCTGCCCACCCCCACACCCACCTGCTTGCGCACCTGCTCTCTAAATAAATAAATAAATAAATAAATAAATAAATAAATAAAATCTTAAAAAAACAAACTGCATTCAGAGACTGTTAGAAGAATTTGAGGACCTGGAAATAGCACAATAAATGTTATGAGTATGATTATTATTTGGTCCTCTCCAGAAGGTGATGTGTCAGAGATCATCCCAACACTGCCAGGAAATTGAAGGAGAAATCAAATGATTCATCAAAGTTTACTAGATACAGTAGCCCAGTCTTTCCGACATTGGAGCCCATGCTACTTCCAATAGACCATTTAGGGTCTAAGTGTCTGAGCACCCTTCAGGGGCCAAGCACTTTGCTGGGCTCAGTTAATTGGACATTGGGCTTTTAGTAGGAAAACAGAGGGAGATAGGATGAAGAGGGTTATTTGAACTACCATCCTATATTCTCCTTTTCCTAACCATTACTCTCACTCCCCTTACTCTGACTTACTGTTTCCTGTAGCACTTGTATATTATACATTTATTTGCATATGTATTATTAATCTGTATCTCCTACTAGGAAGAACATCAGGCCGGCCCTTTGTCATGCTCATCACCGTATTGTTAGCATCCAGAATGGTGCCTACCTAAGGGTATATGCTAATTTAGTATTTGTAGAAGAAAAGAGCGAGGAATATGTGAAGGAACAAATAAAGGGACTTCTCATACCTCTGCTTTCATAGTCTAGCCTCTCTGATATAAAAGCCTTTCCCTAATTTGTCTTCCATGAGAATTCTGATTCATACATCAAAAGCTATCTCAATCACTAACTCCATTGTAAAGCTTCCCTTGATTTTCCAGTTAAGGTGAAGCTCTTTGCCTTTGCTGTCTTTGTGACCTGGACTTACAATGATCACAACATGTGCAAATATTTAGATAGTTGCCCCATATGTAGACTCTAAGACCCCCAGGACAGAGACGGTACTTCGATAAGGGCTGGCATAGGTTTGCATAAGCATTTGTAAGACCTTCCGTAGATGGTTGTTGGATTGAACTGGGTGCCCCAGGAGGTCCTCATAGTGCTGCATTGATGACCGAAATGATGAGGGGGGGCATGCCTCAATCAGAAACTCAGAGTCCCCCACACATAAGGCAGAATCTGCGGTCCATATTGCTCACAGACATTGGCTTCAGGAATAGGCAGTTCTGCTGCACAAGATCACACAGAGCAGGTGTTAATGGTGAACTTTGTTTTTGTCTGGTAAATAAAATTCTGGGAAATTACATGTAAAATCAGCTTGGACATCCAGCTCATGACAGCTAGCCAATTCTGTCCACTAGCCTCCTGTATCCACCCCTTCTAGGCTTTGAAAAAGTCAGAGGAACCCTGCAGATTCCAAAAGAATTCCCACTACAAAGCAATTTGTGTGCCAGAAATGTCTTTTCTCTCTTCAAATTAGACCATTCTTCTTATTTTTCTTTTTATGTCATACATAGAAAGTGGATGGAATAACTGGGGAAAATGAGTTTGATGTATAAAGCCCCAGCTCACCTGGGGGATAAATGTTAGTTGAGAAGTTGAGTAAAGAGGAAGGGGGTTAGGGATGTGGGAAAAATAAATGGATAAAAGTTGAACCCTTCAGGGGGGAAATCAGAGGGGGAGAAGAACCATGAGAGACGATGGACTCTGAAAAACAAACTGAGGGTTCTAGAGGGGAGGGGGTTGGGAGGATGGGTTAGCCTGGTGATGGGTATTGAGGAGGGCACGTTCTGCATGGAGCACTGGGTGTTATGCACAAACAATGAATCATGGAACACTATATCTAAAACTAATGATGTAATGTACGGGGATTAACATAACAATAAAAAAAATTAAAAAAAAAAAAAAAAAAAAAAAAAAAAAGTTGAACCCTTCACATTCACGGTTTGTTCCAACCAGAGATAGAAAAACCAGGTATTTATTCACACCTCAACTCTTAGGACATGACTTAGATTATTGTTTCTAAGATTGTTCTAAGCTACATTTTTGTGGCTCCCAAAGGAACTTATGATTACACACACACACACACACACACACACACACACACACACACACACACACACATCCCATCTTCTATCCTCGTTCTCAATTTCTTTGACCCTTGCCTTCCCTAAAATTGGTGTATATGTTCTTATAGCAGACACTAAAGACTGGCCATGTTAGACATTTTCTTGCAAAAAATAAATCACTAGGATATAATCTGAAAAATGCCACCTTTCAGCCTGAGTTGGAATCACTAGAAGCAAGCTGCCATTATTCACTATCTAATTAAGAAAAGTAAATCTGACAAGATGTGTTTGAGGAAAATTTGCCAAAGCAGTGTATATTGAGAGCAGCATAGAGGGCTCCCATAAAAGACAAGTTCTCACTCAAATACAAAGGGTGGAAGAAAGGCATTTCATGGAGACAGAATGGGGGAAAAGTTCCATTTTTCTCTTGCTTTCTGTTCCCTGTGAGAATCAGAGTGTGCATAAAACCATGAAAACAATGGACCCAGCTGCAAGGGCAATAAGGCAATTTTTTAGGGAGATGACATTTTTAATGAGAAACACTTGCTGGAAGAGAACAAAAGGGCTTGTTTGGTCAGAAAGATGCTCTTGAATCTCTTCTGAAGTGCATGAAAAAGTAATTTCATTTACGCGTCATACCCCGAGCAGTGGAATTTCCTCAAGCTCCAGATGTTGTCCGGCACAGATGCTGAACAAATGGAACGAATGTCCTGAGACTTAAACAAAAAAAAAAAAAAAAAAAGGTAACTCAAGGGAATTTTATGAGTTTTGTGGCCAAGAAAATCATTAGCAAATAATGAGCTTAAGAAAGAAAGGCCAACGTTGGCAATATGTTGCTAGATATACAAAATTATTCATAATCATCTGAAATCAAATAGGGAGATCAGTTTTCAACTCAGAAAAATAAAAATTATAGGCATAGCTGCTGTAGTTCAGACTTTCTTATTGGCTTTCTGAAAATGATTTGGTAAATATTGTTTTGGCTGGATTCCCAAAATGATTGAAAGTAATATATTTATAGGGAGATTGGAAAATTTAAAACACAAAGATTATTACCTTATAGATGTAATTCAAAGGATTCCAGAAAGGGCAGTGCCACCATTTTGGCTGGAATTCCCCTCGGACGAGCACTCACACACACACGGGTGAGGCAGCTGCATCCAGCAGTAGCTTTCTAGAACAAGAAGAGCATGATCAAAGAGCCTCTCTGAGCTAACCATAGGGCTGAGCAAACACAGGGTGTTCTGTATAGAGTGCCAGGAACTGTATATGGGCTTTTCTGAGCCAACTTCTCCTTCCCCAGCTCTGGCAGACTCCTGTATGAGTGGGTTTGGAAGATCATGGCTCATACAGGGTGTTTTAGGTTTTTAGATTGGACCAACTGTGTTTGAAAATTCAGAACAGAATAAGCCTTTGAATCAAGCATCAGATTCAAGCAACATAAGTCATGGGTGCAGCTTCAGTTGGGAGGGTGCCTCTTACAAGACCTAACGAAGATACAGATTATGAGGCAGCAGAAAGCAAGAAGGTAGAACAAGCCAAAAGATTGAAAAGATAGTCATTACTACCTGCCAGCTGCAAGGACCAGATGCCCTCTAAATGTCTCTCCAAGCCCCACTATATTTTCAGTATGACGGCCATCTTGTGATCATGGCGACAACCAGGCTTTATCAGCACTTACCATGCACTAGTAACTATCTGAAGCCATGCATAATCCTTGTCACCAGTCCTCACAAGAGCAGATACCATCATCCAACCCCATATTTTAGGGATGAAGCACTGAGCTCAGAAAGTTAGGTAACTTGTCCCAATTTACACCGCCAGTTAGTGATAACCTCAGCAGTTGATAATTTGCCCATGCATATACTCACAGCATTTGTGCCAGCCAAGGGGGAGGTCTGTAAACTGGGGATGGGGGTGGGGGGCAGCCACACAGGCCAGGAGTTGAGATCTGTCCCAGGCGTTGTACCCTAGAGCAGTTTTCTCTGGCTCTGGGAAACAGTTTTTAAATAAACCCCTTCAAAGCAGTAAATCATCTTCTATCTCTTAAGCAGATGGTTGATAAACAAAGTCCGTGAAGTACTGCCCATACGTATATTAACCTAGTGGTTGAAATGTGTGCGGGGATCTTTAATCTGTCAATGAGCTTGAGTAGGGATGCAGCACCCCAAGGCCAAAGCTCTTTATTATCCAATATCAGGACATCACTGTTGTCTGCTTGCTGACATTACCTGGCATTGGCTCAGTAATGAGGCAGAAAATGACAAGGATCAAGAGCAATTAACACCCTCCTCACAGATGTTTATTGCTATCTGCCTTGAAGACAGCATTGAAGGAGTTCCCAGCAGCCGTTTCCTTTTACAAGCAAAAGGCAGCCCTTCCAGTGCAGAAATCTGGTTGGGCATAAGCCAACAAGGGCGATAGTGCTTTCAAGGACAAAGGACAATCAGAGCTTTTTATCCTAGAATGACTGAATTCTGATCAGTTTTTGAATACAGGAAATTTGGCCAAGAAATAAAATTTCAGTGGTCTCCATCTACCTGGTGCTTGCAAATAGATATAGAGCATGACTCTTGCAGAACCAAAATCCAGAAAGGTAGCTTCAACTAAAAACTGAGCCTTCATATTAGTGGCTAGTAGCTATGGAAAATATTTTATGCTGTGCCATCCATGTTAGGCATTTTCCCTTTTATTCTTCCTGACAGCCCTATAAAGGAGTTTCCGTTATTCTTCCTTTGAATGTATTAGGAAATTTGGGCTCAGAACACTCAGAACAGACAATTCGTTCAAGGTTACACAGCTAGTCAGACAAGGTTACACAGCATTCAGTGGGGTATGGCCATAACAACACACAGCTAGTCAGAAATGGAGTCAAGGGTTATACCCAGGTCTGTCTGAATTCCAAGCTAGTAATCTAACCACTTGTAATAAAATTACTATCCTTCACTATCTATTATATAATATATATTAGTCAAGGCTTGACCAAAATGACCAAAGAGAACAATTGTAGAGCAGGGGCTAAGAATATGAGTTTGGGGATTGAAATAGGGATGTTTTGAGAAGGTGATGTTAAATTTTGGATAAAGTAACACGAAATCACTCCAGTAACGCAAGCATGAAATGAGGAGAAATTTGGGCTAGTATATGGTACTGAAAGGCAAGAAGTGACTGACTATAGCCTTCAAAAGAAGATGTACCTAGAGGCGCCTGGGTGGCTCAATTGGTTGAGTGCCCAATTCTTGATTTTGGCTCAGGTCATGATCTTGGGATCCTGGAATCAAGCCCTGCACTGGGCTCTGTGTTCAGCAGGGAGTCGGCATGAGGATTCTCTCTCTTCCTCTCCCTCTGCCCCTCCCCCTGCTTGGACGCTCAGTCTCTCTCTCTAAAATAAATAAATAAATCTTAAAAAAAAAAAGAAGTTGTACCTAGATGTAGAAAGCCATCAGCATCTTTCTTCACCCTTTCTTTCCTTTGTCACCTGGTCTCATCTCTGCCTCTCTCTGTGTATCTGCTCTCTTCTCATTCCCTTTCCAGACCAGCTTCCCCTCACATGGCTGACCAACACCTCTGGTGTCTCCCTTCTCAGTTCAAACACGTCCAGAATGACAACAACCACAGCTTTGCAATTAGAACTTCCCAGCAGAGAATTTGATTTTCTCAACTTGAGTTAGGTTGGGAATTTCCCCAACTTCATCCAGTCCCTGGGCCTGGTGGCCAAGGTCCCTTCTCCTGACATGGAGGGCACACTACAGAGAGAAGCCATCTCTCACTCTTGTGGAGCCTGTCTTCTGATTTTGAACTCATTGGTTGGTTCATTTGAGTAGAAATCCCTAGTGGTTAAGAGTTTGGAGTTCAGAGTCAGATTGAATATAATGGATGGCTCTTCCCACTCAGCCACTCACCAGTTACTTAACCATCCACTCACTTAACCATCCAGAATCTCAGATTCCCCCTCTAAAAAAGGGAATCAATCATCATCATAACCTCAAAGTATTGTGAAGATTCAATGAAACTAACCTTAACAGAGTGCCACCAAGTGTTGGCTATTATTATCTTAAGTGTTAGAAAAGTAAACTTATTGCTAACATGAACAAGGCAGGGGATATTATGCCCATTTCAGATGTGGAAACTGAGGGTTCAGGGAGTGTCAGTAATTTCCCAAGTTTTGCATAAAATGTAAACAATCAAACTAGGACTAGATCCCAGAGTGTGTCCTGTATGCCGTGTCCCTCCATGTAAGAAACCCCAGCAGGGAGAAATTACCTCTATAGAGGTAGAGGCAAATGGTGAGTGGGGGCTGGGGATAGGATGGGGTGGGCCTCCAAGCCAAATCAACTCACAGTATTTCAAGATTAAGATTCTATCAAAGGTGAAGACTTCTTCTTCTTCTTCTTCTTCTTCTTCTTTTCTTCTTCTTCTTCTTCTTCTTCTTCTTCTTCTTCTTCTTCTTTTTTGAGAGAGAGAGAGAAAGAGCACATGCACATCACGTGCACGAGGGAGAGAGAGAGAGAGAATCTTAAGCAGCCTCTACACCCAGCGCAGAGCATAGAGCCAAACACAGGGTTCAATCTCACAACCCTGAGATCATGACCTGAGCCAAAATCAAGAGTCAGACGCTTGCTGAGCCACCCAGGTGCCCCACAGTTGAAGACTTCTGTATCCCTTCTCTTCTTTCTCCCATTTTGGGTGTCAATATGAGCCCTAGGCCATAGGCTATTGGAACAAAAATCTCTGCTTTAAAGGAATGAATCAAAATAATTACAAAAACTGGGTCAGCTATACTTGAATCAAAAAAGAATTATAAAGAATACATTTGTTTTCATGTAGAGATCAATCAATTTTTATGCTTCATCTTTTAAAAATAAATTTGTCCTAATGTAAACTGATGACATGGGCTCAATAACATTGAACAAACATAAGGAAATGACAGAATGAGGATTTTTAATTCTTCAAACATTCTTTCAAGGGATTTTGCAATCTGTAATGGAAACAATCAAACAATTCAAATGGAGTAGTGCTGTTTCAAGGGTGCATACACCTGTCCTCTCTCCATGGTTCCCCATTCATCCAGTGAATAATGCTATTGGGACCCACAAGCTGTGGAGGAGAGCAGGAAGAAGCAGTGGATGGAGGGAAGAAATGGGGACATGCCGAAGATATCAGTTAGGTAGACACTCACCCCATACTTATAGTTCAGCACCAACTCAACAGGAAAGCAAGCTGTATTTGCTATTTATGCAAAAGGCTATGTCACGATTTATTAGACATGAGAGTCAGAAGCTTTGTGGCATCATAACTAAATATATGGCCATGGGGCATTAGGAATTCTAAACACTAGACCAGTGGTGAAATGCAGGGAGTTAGGACATTTGAGGATCTAAGGTCACCTCCCTTTTGGATGGAAGGACCGATCCAAATGTCAGTGTACCAAAGATTGTGCAAAGTCAGTCTGGTTGTAGTATGTGCCAATAGTCAAATGGGTCCAAATTGGTGGGTGGAGCAGAACAGTAGGAAGCTTCCAGCCTGGGAACTTGTCCCTCAGTCATGCTGTGCCTGCACAGTAATAACTGTGAGTGGTGGCCAGTCTTCTTCAGGACTAACTGGGGAACTGGGACTGGAGCCATAGTGGAAGAAGTTTGTAGTACAGTGAGAGATACTGAGAAAGACAGGAAACTTTGGGATAAAAGATAATATATGTAGTAACTAGAATTATGGGGCACAAGGGAAAATGCACAAAGTATGCACTTGTATACCTTGCAAATTCAAAATTCTACTGTGTTTGGGTCTGGGTGTGGTCATTGGGATGTTCTGGTTCTCCTTCAGGGTACAGTAGTAGGATAGCACTTCTCTGACCCCTTGAAGCATACATGTGATTTGCCTTGGCTAATGAAAGAATTCAGTAATGTGCATCATATAAGAACAAACCTTTATGAGCCACATTTCCCTTCCACTGCTGTGGATAGTAGATGTCCATATCTCCATGGACCGCACATCAGCTTGGGTTCCTGAGGGACCATGGTGAGTAGAATCTCTCTGATGATCTGTGTTAGAGCTCTAGCATAATTCAGAATTCAATTTTGTTGAATCCTGGGTTTGGGGGATTGTTATGTTCCTGCAGCTTAACCTAGCCTATCCCGACTGATGTTTTTGCAACTGCTCATATGTTTGGAGGTGTTTGGATTTCTGAAGCACACTACATGACTAGTGGCAAATGCCACAGCCTCGGGTGCAAATTTGATGTCAAGCAAAGGAAAATGTTCTAGCCTGTCAAGCACATCTTTATTCCTGGATTATGCTCCCTCTTCACTCATCCAGTCTTCTGCCTCCTTGTCCCTAGTCAAATTGAACTGTGGCTTCAGGCTGGCTTTCCTCTGCTGTATAGTCCATAGAGCTCTCTCTCTTACACCTTTGATAGAATTTCCCACAAAAATAAAAACAAAACAAACAAATGAAAAACACCTGGGAGATGCTTTCTTAACTCCAGATGGATGAGTTCATGAGGAAAAGAGCAGGTCTCCCCCAAATCAGATCTGATGACTGTTTGGTTACACCATTGGACTTGACATTCAAATAGTGGTTCAAGTTCAACTCTTATGTTCAGTTCAGGCAGCATGGGCTCTTGGGCAGAGCACTGGATTTGGAATCAGAAAATATGGTTTCAATGCAGAGATGTTTCTTTGGTGAAATTGCATGAGCTAAAGATTCAAAAACACTTTCTGAGGATCCTTAGAAACCCAAAGAAATAGCTGAGAGGGAAAGAGAGGAAGCTGAACAGATGAGTGTTTGTCTCCATCCCCACCTCCCCAGAGCTCCTCTGCCTTTATTGTGTTTATGCAGTGTGTTTCTCAAGAAGAAATTCATTAAGAGAAATTTATTTTTCTCGAATATTTTATAATTTAATTATCTTACCATCACCTATGAGAAGCTTTTATCTGACCCTGAGCCACCACCTCTCCACCCATCTCTGGGTAGGTGGAAACATGGGTTTTGGAAATTAGATCTATCTGGGTTTGAATCCCAATCCTACTTTGGTTAAATCACTTAATGTTTCTTAGCCTATGAAACGAAGAAAATATTTTCTTTATATATTTTTTTTGAGATTTAAATTTATGTGATATGTGAAGCACTAAGCTGAAGCTTTGTTCTCAGTAAATACTACTTTACTTTTGTATCTTTTCTCTTTTTTAAAATTTTTTAATCTTTTTAAATTTTATTTTATTATGTTATGTTAATCACCATACATTACATCATTAGTTTTTGATGTAGTGTTCCATGATTCATTGTGTATAACACCCAGTGCTCCATTCAATACGTGCCCTCTCTAATACCCATCACCAGGCTAACCCATCATCATCTCCCCTCTAGAACCCTCAGTTTGTTTCTCAGAGTCCATAGCCTTTCATGGCTCGTCTTCCCCTCTGATTTCCCCCCTTCATTTTTCCCTTCCTACTATCTTCTTTCTTTTTTTTTTAACATATAATGTATTATTTGTTTCAGAGGTACAGGTCTGTGATTCAACAGTCTTACACAATTCACAGCTCTCACCATAGCACATACCCTCCCCAATGTCTATCACCCAGCCACCCCATCACTCCCACCCCCCACCGCTCTGGCAACTTCTCTTAATCCAATCATTTCCAGAATGACTGGGTTCAGAGGGTCTTAGACCTGCGTTTACCTCTTTCAAATAAGTAAAATTTAAAGTATTACTTTTTCATAACTTAGATGATTGCAAATGTACTTTTTTAAACAGAGAATCTTGAATTATTTAGGCACTTCTTGCTCTTTTGCATAGGAATTAAGATAGGTATATATACACCCCAAATTTCAACATCCCAGGAAATCTCATCACCCCATAACTAAAACAGAGCCACAATATCTAATGCTTTGGGGGAAAGAGTAGTGTAATTAGATGTAGAAAACCTTTCAGGAGGAATTTCCTTAGGAATCTCATATACCTATTTTTTTGTGCGTTATCAGGGATGAGTAGTTTAGTAAAGGGAATAATGTGAGACTTTGCATGAGCTAAAACAAGAACCTGAGTGTCTAGTTCATCCATCCAAATTGTCTGTCTTTCACTGGCTTTGAACTATTGTACAACTCTGTAAGCTATAGAAAGCTGATGATATTGCAAATAATTCTTGAAAATCAATTGTGTCAAATGGAATGCAACTAATGATTACCCTGTGGATAGACTAGTTTTTCATCAATTTGTAAATTCATTTTAGAACTCCCAATTCCCTATATGTGCCTCTGCTCTTTGAAATCCCCTTTAGACCAATTGTAACATTTTACTTGGCTTTGACACGAGCTCATTTTATAACTGTATAAGAGTCATGATTATACCCTCTCTTAAAAATTACCCTTTAATAGTTTTAAAGACAGTTTACTCTTCTGGCTTTGACTGGGGAAAAGGGAGAAAAGGAGAGAAAACATTTTTTTAAATAAGGCTCTTAACTCTAAAGAGACATCACAGACTGCCATTTCCATTTCTTCACCTTTACCAAGAATGGAAAATAGAAGCCTTGGGGGGCAATCTCATGTTGGATCATTTGGTTTATAACGAAGATGCCTGAGATCAAGAAAAGGAAGAGATTATTATATAAAGTCTTGGAGAAAATCATGAATTTAAAAATGTTTTCTTTTTATGTATCTTTAAAACTTAACTACAGAGGGTTTGATTTGTAAGTCAAGTATTTGTTCCTTCTTTTGGTCCAGGCTCTAGCTTATTTTCTTATAGGATCTCCCTGGACCATAGTTTTATAAATGTATTAGCAGAGGACATCTGGTTCAGCAGTGCTGGATGGTCCAATATGATTTCCTCAAATGAGGCAAGCAGCCAGCCTTGCTGTGGATCTTTCCATTATCCATAGTGTTTCTATTGCTCAATGATATGCAGCTGAAGGAATTGTTTGGAAGAAATGAGACCCTGGGGAGTGCAAAAGGAAAGCCAGCATTGTAAATTAAGAGACATTCGTGGTCTTTCCAACCAATCAGAGTAAGAATAAACAGGGTTATGATGGGAACACAAAAATCTGTCTGGAAAATCCAGTGTATTCCCAGAAATGTCATTTTCTTCCAACAAATTGCTAGATGAACTAATTCTCCAGTATAGTAACTGACACACTAATATAGAACTTCATAAAGTTAAATTTATTTGTTAAGTCTTAAAGGAGATAGAAATTTTTAAACAATCACATATTTGTAAACAGAAAATGATTAACAGTGTATGGAAAAGGAACAAAGAAATGGGATAAAACACTCTTTAGAGAAATTGTGAGTAAAGAAAAAATTTCATTACTTAAAAAAAATTTTTTTGTTAGAACAGAGAAAGGACAGTTGTATTCTAAATGTGATATTAGTAACTAGAATCCTATATCACATTATTCTTTTTTATTTTGTATTTCCTCCAAAAATCCAGGATGTTAAACTATCTTTAAAATAACTGATCACTAGCGGCCAGTGAAAGCACATATAGTATTCGTAGGGACATACTTAACATATACAATTTGTTGACTTTGGAGATAGATATACACTTGTGAAACCATCACCACAATCTATGCCATGAACATATCAAATCCCCTCCAAAAATGTTCTCCCACCTTCTTTATTTATTATTATTATGTATGTGTGGGATAAGAACTTTTCAAATAAGGGTGCCTGGGTGGCTCAGTTGGTTAAGTGACTGCCTCCGGCTCAGGTCATGATCCCGAGTCCCAGGATCGAGTCCCACATCGGGCTCCCTGCTCAGCAGGGAATCTGCTTCTCCCCTCTGACCCTACCCCCTCTTGTGCTCTCTCTCTCTCAAACAAATAAATAAAATCTTAAAAAAAAAAAAGACCTTTTCAAATAAGATCTACTCTTTTAGCAAATGTTAAAGTTTATGATAGAGTATTATTTATTAGACAGTAATGTGTACAGTAGATCTCTAGGACTTGTACATTCTATATAACTAAAACTTTGTACCTTTGACTACCCCTCCCTGGTTTTTCCTCCCAGCCACTGGCGACCACCATTCTATTCTCTGCTTCTATGAGTTTAACTATTTCAGATTCCTCATATAAGTGGCATCATGTAGTATTTTTTCTTTGGTGTCTGACAATCCATTATAGCATAATGCCCTCAAAGTTCTTTCATGTTGTTGCAAATTTCAGGATTTCCTTCTTTTTTAAGGCTGAATAAAATTCCATTATATGTATATACCATATTTTGTTTATGCATTCATCCTTCCATGTCTTGGCTAATGTGAATAATGCAGCAATGAATGTGGGAATAAAAGTATCTCTTCAAAATCCTGCTTTTAATAAATTTGGATATACGTTCAGAAGTGGGTTGATGGATCACATGGTAGTTCTATGTTTAATTTGTTTGAGAAACTCCATACTGTTTTTCAGAGTGGCTGCACCAACTTACATTCCCACCAATAGTGTATAAGGGTTCTTTTTCTTCCATATCCTTGCTAATACTCTTTCTCCTTCTTCTTCTTCTTCTACTTTTTCTTCTCCTTCTCCTTCTTCTTCTACTTTTTCTTCTTCTTCTTCTTCTCCTTCTTCTTCTTCTTCTTCTCCTTCTCCTTCTTCTTCTTCTTCTTCTTCTTCTTCTTCTTCTTCTTCTTCTTCTTCTTCTTCTTCTTCTTCTTATTCTTCTTCTTCTTCTCCTCCTTCTTCTTCTTCTTCTTATTATTATTATTATAGATAATAGCCATTAACAGGTTTGAGATGATATCTCACTGTGGTTTTGATTTACATTTCCCTGATAACTAGTGGTGTTGAACTTTTTCTCATATGTCTATTGACCATTTTTTATGCTTTTTTGGGAGAAGTGTCTATTAAATTCCTTAGCCCATTTTACTAGGATTATTATTTTGTTTGTTTTTGCTATTGAGTTGTAGGAGTTCCTTATAAATGTTGGTTGTTAACCCTTATCAAATTTATGGTTTGTAAATATTGTAACCCATTTTGTAGGTTGCCTTTTTGTTTTGTTGATTGTTACTGTGCAAAAGCTTTTTAGTTTGGTGTAATCCTATTTGTTTATTTTTACTTTTATGGTCCATGCTTTTGGTGTCATATTCAAGAAATCACTGGCAAGGCTAATGTCAAGAGGATTTTCCCTATGTTTTTTTTCTAGGGGTTTTATGGTTAAAGGTCTTACATTTAAATCTTTTTTTTTTTTTAAAGATTTTACTTATTTATTTGATAGAGAGTGAGAGAGAGAGAGCATACAAATGGGGTGAGGGGCAGAAGGAGAAGCAGACTCCCCACCAAGCAGGGATCCTGACGCGGGGCCTGATCCCAAGACCCTGGGATCATGACCCGAGCCAAAGGCAGATGCCCAGCGAACTGAGCCACCGAGGTGCCCCCTTACATCTAAATCTTTAATCCCCCCCTTTTTTAATGCTTTTTTGAGAGAGTGAGAGAAAGCACGTGTGAGCTAGAGGGGAAGGGGCAGAGGAAGAGGGAGAGAAAGAATCTTAAAGCAGGCTCCAGCTCCATGCCCAGAGTGGAGCCCAAGGCCAAGCTCAATCTCACAACCCCGAGATCATGACCTGAATCAAAATCAAGCATTGGACACTTAACTAACTGAGCCACCCAGGTGCCCCTTTAATCCATTTTTTAGTTAATTTTTATGTATGGTGAAGATAAGGGTCCAATTTTTATCCTTTTGCATGTGGCTATCCAGTTTTCCTCCCATACCACTTACAGAAGAGACTATTTTTTCCCTGTGGTGTGTTCTTGGCAACCTTGTTGGTGATCAGTTGGCTCTATGCACATGGGTTTATTTCTGGGTTCTCTAGTCTTATTCCATTTATTCTTTTTATGCTAATGTAAATGGGATTATTTTCTTGATTTTCTTTTGGATAGTTTGTTGTTAGTGGATAGAAATGTCACCGACTTTTACATATTGATCTGTATCCTATAACATTACTGAATTTGCTTATTACTTCGAACTGATTTTTGTGTATAGAGTCTTCAGGGTTTTCTAAATAAAAGATCATTTCATCTGTTACAGAGAAAATTTTAATTCTTCCTTTCCAATTCAGCTGTCTTTTATTTCTTTCTCTTGCCTAGTGCTCTGACTAGGACTTCCAGAACAATGTTGAATGGAAGTGGCAAGAGTGGACATCTTTGCCTTGTTCCAGGTCTTAGAGGAAAAATCTTTTCACCATTAAGTATGAAATTAGCTGTGTTTCACATATTGCCTTTATTGTGTTGAGGTAAGTTCCC
This sequence comes from Halichoerus grypus, assembly GCF_964656455.1. Lineage (NCBI taxonomy): Eukaryota > Metazoa > Chordata > Mammalia > Carnivora > Phocidae > Halichoerus > Halichoerus grypus. The sequence continues at coordinate 12,680,406 of NC_135719.1, read as the reverse complement.
TTTATAACTAATTTGCTGAGAATTTTTATCATTAAAGAGTGTTAAATTTTGTCAAATGCTTTTTCTGTATCTATTGAGATGATCATGTGATTTTTATCCTTTATTCTGTTAATGTGGTGTATCACATTGATTTGCATATGTTGAACTGTCCTTGCATCTAAGGGATAAATTCCGCTTGGCCATGGTGTATTGTCCTTTTATTTTTTGTAATTTTTAACTTTTGGTTTTATTTAAATTCAAGTTAGTTAACATATAGTGTATTATTAATTTCAGGGTAGAATTTAGTGATTCACCAGTGGCATATAACATCCAGCGCTCATTACATCAAGTGCCCTCATTAATGTCTATCACTACCCCATCCCCCCACCTGCCTCCCTGCCAGCAACCCTCAGTTTGTTCTCTATAGTTAAGAATCTCTTACGGTTTGTCTCCCTCTCTGTTTTTATCTTATTTTATTTTTCCTTCCCTTCCCTTATGTTCATCAGTTTTGTTTCTTAAATTCCACATATGAGTGAAATCTTAACAGTATTTGTCCTTCTCTGACTGACTTATTTCGCTTAGCATAATCCACTGTAGTTCCAACCACACCATTGCAAGTGGCAAGATTTCATTTTTTTTTTTTGCTGGCTGAGTAATATTCCATCGTGTGTGTGTGTGTGTGTGTGTGTGTGTGTGTGTGTGTATCTCACACCTTCTTTATCCATTCATCTATCGATGGACATCTGGGCTCTTTCCATATTTTGGCTATTGTGGACTTTGCTGTTATAAACATTGGGGTGCAGGTGCCGCTTTGAATCACTATTTTTGTGTCCTTTGGATAAATACCTAGTAGTACAATTGCTGGGTCATAGGGTAGCTCTATTTTTAACTTTTTGAGGAACCTCCATACTGTTTTCCAGAGTGGCTTCACCAGTTTGCATTCCCACCAGCAGTGTAAGGAGGGTTCCCCTTTATCCATATCCTCACCAAAATCTGTCGTTTCCTGACTTGTTAATTTCAGCCATTCTGACCAATGTGAGGTGGTATCTCATTGTGGTTTTGATTTGTATTTCCTTAATAATGAGTGATGTTGAGCATTTCTGGCATATGATCCTTTTAATGTGCTGTCGAGTTTGTTTTGCTAGCACTTTGTTGAGGATTTTTGCATCTATGTTCACCAGGAATATTGGCCTCAGGTTTCTTTTTCTCATGATGTGCTTATCTGGATTTGGTAGTCGAGTGCTCCTAGAGTCTACACCTCCCCGGTGGCAACAACCGTGTTTTACCATCTTATCAAGAATGTCATTATATTCTCATGTGCCCACGTGCTATCGTTTGTAAAACTTGATTTAACTACTGAGCCCTTTTACACTGCCATTATCCTGCAGTTGACACTGGCTAAATATAAATGTTAATAAAAAGCACTTTACTGGTGACATTACAAATTCTTGACCATCATCTTCAAGTAAACCAATTAATGATGCCTGACACTCATTCATTCCCCTGCTCATCTGCTTTCCCACTGCCTCCTTCCCCAAATATATCAGACCTGATCCTCTCTCCTCAAACCCCAACACATCTGCTCACTCTTCACTCTCAAATAACAACCTTGCCTCCTATTTTTTGAAGCAAATGACATGGTCAGAGTATAACCTCTGTACCTGTGTCTCTACCACCCTTGCCCATCTGTTCCTTAAGCCCTCAGACCCTGCTTTTCTGTTAATATGGATGAAAATTTCTGTGCTTCTAGCAAAAGCCAAATTATTACAAAAATAAGGATATTGCTCTCACATTTTTCTTTCTACCATTAGCATAGAAACTCACTTTTCCTTCCCCTATTCCAAAAAAAAAAAAAAGGAAACAAAAACCTCTTGACCCCACTTCTCCTTTCCAATGACTGTGCCATTTCTCTGTTCCCCTCTATAATAATACTTAAACTTTTATCTGTACTTGTCATTTCTAATTCCTTCATCCTATTGTCTCTTGAATCCATTGCATTCAGGTTTTTGTCCCCAAAACTCCACTGAAAATGCTTTGTCAAGGTCATTAACCAACAACATGGGTTGGTTAATTTCCAGTCTTTATCTGACCTGGCCTATGACCTACTTGACAACATCCATCATTGTCTGCTCCTTCAGATCTATTATTTTTTCCTACTGCTTTTCTTTCTGCCTCACTGTCCGCTCTCCTGAGTGAGCTCATTCATTCCAGGACTTCAGATTTAATCAAGGTGTCACTGTGGCTCAGTTTCTGGTGAAGCCCTCTTTCTGGCTTCTTGATGGTCCCCTTATCACTATGTCCTCACATGGCCTTTTCTTGGTGTGTGCCTCTGGAGAGAACTCTCTCCCCCTTCCTTTTCTTATAAGGCCACCTTTCCTATTGGATTAGGACCCCATCCTTATGACCTCATTTAACCTTAATTACCTCGTAAAAGCCTTATATCCACAATTGTCACATTGGAAGTCAGGGCTTTAACTTATGAATTTGAGGAGGACACACTTTGGTCCATAGCAGGGACATCCAATCCCAGACTTGCCCTGCCACCTGAAATCCAGCCAAGAGTTGGCTTACCCATTGTCTACTTCTTTCCCGGGGACTGAAGGAACAAATATTTGCATGCCAGGACTTAGCAATGGAAACAGAGTGAGCCTTTCAGAGCTGTAAAACTATGGTTTGGAAAAGGTTGGGGTTGCCAGAGTCAGGACCTATAGGTATATGTGTCACCTCACTATAGAGCTCTGGCCTCTGGTTTTCTATTCCAGCCAGACTCTGGAGGTCAGATGCTAGACCTATGACAACTGGAATGCTGTGACAGGAGGAAGAGTGGTTTGTAGCTGCTCAAGAACCTTCCAGTGCACAGCCGGGACCATCATCCTTCTAGCTGACACACACACAATTCCAACCATAACAAATACCCTTTCAGTTAAAAGTAATAAATCTTCTTTTGTTTAAGAAAGAGTCCTTTGGGATTTCTGCTTTTGCTCTCGGCAAACTCATATGAGGAAAATTGAATCCACATGGCCCGGAGAGCTAGAGATAGGCTAAGTAATTAGATGGGAACTGATCATCTAGCAGCCAGGCTAACGATAGGAAAGGAGGCTTGGGCTTTGTCCTAGAAGCTCTTTGGTTTGTCAGGTCCACTGAAGACCCACGGGTTATTCACTCTTCTCTTTCTGTGCCTGTTTCCAAGGCCTTGCCATGCTCGCTTCCCAGAGCCACCAGTCTTGTGATTAATTATCCCGGGGTCTCATTCTTGGTTGGCGAATACCTCATCCCGAGTGTCTGCCACTCAAGGTTTAATATAAGTGTGTCCTTCACAAAAGATGGAGATAAGACTCTATTGAAATAAATTTCTGATAGTAGGTAAATAGAAAGAATATATACTTGAGTGTAAGTAAATATATATGAATATGCATTTGTTTTAACCAGAGACTACTTTTTCATGTTCCATAAGTCATACATTATGCATATTTTATTTTTCTCACTTATAAACTTGACCTACCTTTGGATTATTATTAAATATTAAGCCCAATTCTCTATCTTCCAGCAGTACATCAAAATGGTTAAGCACAAGACATCTACACTGTTATGGGAGGTTACAGTCTCTACTGCTTTGTGATCATTGGACAATTTACTTACCATCACTATAAAACAGACACCATAACAGTATTTAACTATCCAAGACCTAGATGTAATTCATATGCAGCAAATTTCATGGTGCTTGCTATATAATAAATGCTCAATAAATGTTATTATTTTCACATCTCCATGAATTTATTTCACAACTATAAAATGGGGATGGTATTTATACTTACATCACAGGTTGCTGTATGATTACACGAGTGCATGCACATGTACAGGTATCTAAAACATTTTCTGCTTATAGTATATATTCCAAAAGAACTAGATATTATTCTTTTCCTACCTCACCTTATGCTTAGCCAGCCAACTCATCTGGCTTTTTGTTTTTTGTTTTGTTTGTTTGTTTGTTTATTGCATTCCCTGTTTCTCTTAAACAATTACAAAAGAAAAAATGTTTTCCATAGTTTAAGGGCCACACTGGTTTCTGTTCCCAGGTCTCTCCAAGGCAGTGAATTAAAAACCTACATGTTACCAACTAATGATAGGAATGAACACTTCTTGCTCTGGGCATAATTTGAGAGAATGTCTCCCATGTTTAGCCCCAACTTCTACCCCCAAATGCTTAAATTGAGTACTGCTTCTCTTAGACAGATTATATTAAAATTAAAATGAATTTCCATGGCTTGAGGACACAATATATATATATATATTTCAAAAAGTAAAAGGGTTTTCATGAAAAGAGTTTTAGAGTGTCTCAAGAGCAAGAATCAACTTTATTTAATCTTTGCAATTTAGCTGGCTTTGTATTACTAATTTTTGGATACTGTGACCAATTGGTTTTAAATTCATGAAGCGAAGGGAGGCAAATTTGTTATTGTTTCTACTGGAAGGCAAATATGGCAGGATTGACTAGATATGACAGATGGATTCTATTAAATTTACAAGTCTAAGTGAAACTGACTAGTTACAATGGAAAACCTTATTAACTTGAATCATAAATGATATTTTCATCAACTATGGATGAAAAGGAATTTAGAACATAAATTGGCTTAAAAGACTATCATCTCAAGAGCCATGGACTGGTGCATTTAAAACATCTATGCTAGACATGTCTCCCATACACAAACTACAATATTTGAATCATCTTGATTGTCTCCATTTTCTGAATCCCTTGCTTTGACTGGCAGAGTTAGGGAAAGGTGGTGGCTAGTCTGTCATACCCTCTACAAAGTCAAGGCTAGGGTTATGTTTCACCAAAAACCATGGACAATTCTTCAAGGGTCCTTACAAAGTAGAATCAAGCAGAAAATGCAAGTCAGTAAGTTAAAAGGGGGAATTTGAATGGGTCACTCAATTGGAGAGATGGGCCAGAGAAATTTTCCATATTTCATCCTAAAATACAGAGCCAGAGGTGATATATTTAAGGAGCTAAAAAAGCAGAGCTCTACATTCCAGGCAGGAAGGCTGGGATAGATGAAATACGAGATGTGTTATTGCCCGTGGCTGGCTTCTGGTGCTGTGCATGACTCTTCCATGTTTAACGAACCAGAAATGGAACCGAGAGCAGCTTGTAAATCGAATCTTCCAAATGGTGGACACAGTGCATCCGTGTTCTAACCATAATGACCACATCTCTTGATTATGTTCAGTTCTAGTGCAAATAATAAGAATTGACCATAGACACAAACAGAAAGAAAGAAAAAATATAAAATTATACATATTGGTAACAACCACTCCTTCCATCTGTACTTTGGAAATCATACCTTTCACAAACTATCCAAACTTAGACACTGATTTATTCACCTATGTGGGTGACACGGTTCTAAACAGTATCTGAATAGTATGTATTACATGGATGAAGATGAGTTATAGACGGTAGGAATGAGTTACCAGTGCTAATGGACAGCCATTATTTTTATTGTGCAAGCATCATTATTTTATTGTGGGTAGGAGGCATATACTAGGAGCTTTGCATAAAACACAGCATATGCCAAATCAGTATTATAAAATACATACAAATCAAATTTTTAAGGGAGTATTTTCAGAATATTATTATGGTTGTCTAATATAAGACGATTTCTGCTTCCCATTATAGTCAATCCATAAACCTATGTGTGGGGGACTCGGAGAGAGTAACTTCTGGCAGACCAAAGACTTTTGTGGTCTTTGTTGGCTTGGCCTGGAGAAGGTTTTTCTAACTTGACATGAGAAAATTTTCATGAAAAAGACAACAGTAATATGAGCCCATGACTAAGTGAGGTTCCCATGTATAGGAAAGAGACATAATAAGAAAGTGACAAGTAATACAGGAAAAGGAGTTAATTGATTATATTCATATGGGTCAGGGTAAGAACTAAATTTATTTGGAAAAATTGAAATTTTAGTGATAGCCAATAAACTAAACACTTAGCCATTAACTTTCCATTGTGATTTCTAAAATTCCTCTTCATTATGTATCCCTTTAGCCTAAAACTATTTTTCTTCCCATTTCTTAACAGAAACCTGGATTCTGGGGCGCCTGGGTGGCTCAGTCATTAGGCATCTGCCTTCGGCTCAGGTCATGATCCCAGCACCCTGGGATCAAGCCACGCATGGGGCTCCCTGCTCAGTGGGAAGCCTGCTTCTCCCTCTCCCACTCCCCCTGCTTGTGTTCCGCTGTCTTTCTCTCTGTCAAATAAATAAATAAAATTAAAAAAAAAAAAAAAGAAACCTGGATTCTTCGTGAACCTTTGGGATCACTACTCTTCAGATAAGATGAAGCAAGGAGGGAGGACTTTCTCCTCACTTCTCAGTCCCATTTCCAGACCACTGAACTTCCTGCTCTTTCTCCTTGTTTATACTTAAGGCTCACTATCTTTATATTACTGCTGAGCTCATTTTCTACTACAAACTACTTTTACCGAATAAATTTAAGGAACTGATTCTTCATGCTGCCCTCTCCCTTTTCATCAGGCCTCCAGATTCAACACCCACATTTGAAAACCCATGGGATTATTTGACTTCATTATTCCTTTACCCTGCCCCATGAATTTTGTTTCCCACCCATTTTCAACATATACCCTATACTCTGGATGTGTAGTTCTCCTCACCATCCTGAAAACATACATGCTCACTTCTTAAAATTTAAAAAAATCTTTGTACATCCCTCTAAACCTGTATGAAGAATCTTTATGTAATTTTGGAAAATAATAAGCCAAAATAAATTCCCCCCAAAATGAGTTATACAAATGTGATCATTTGTGTAATCTTTATCCAAAAGAAAGCAGTAAATTGTCTCATCTAAAGGCTAAGCTGTAAAACCTTGCTTCTTGGATACAATAGAATTTGGGGGGGTGGCATTTAGGGCTATAAGCTTCAAGTTGAGTTCAGCCTTTCTTTAACGTCTCCGTCTCTGACTGGACAAGTCCATCTCTCCATCTTCTCCTGAATACTTCCTGCCTTTTAAAGTTCCCCTTTTATCTTTTTTTTGTTATTAATAATGACTCACTCATAAATAATTCTCATTCACCAATCATTATCTTCCTACTCACCCTCTTCTCTCAAAAACTCGTATTTGCTTTCATCAGTAATTCCATAGTGACGTATATAATACATATCCAACTGCTCCTGGAAGAAAAGCGCTAGCCCACAGCTTGAGCACACAGCACTGTAGATACAGACCATCTCCAGCATTTAACTCTATTTACATAACTGACATCTTTAGGCTTAAGCGTAAAGCTACATGAAATTTTTGGAAAAGTTTTTTTTTTTTCAATTACCTAAAGTTCTTAAGGTTATCACAATAATGTACGTGAATAATAATGTTTATATAAGGATTCCTTAACTTCAGAGGAGCTCAGAGTTCTCAAATAAGTTATAAGTACTACTTGTTACAGAGCAGGTAATGCATCCATATGTTGAAAATATCAAAACAAATAAATCAAATAAAATGCATTATCATGATGAGAAGATTACAAATAAAGTCCAACTCTTTCTATTTTCTATGAAGATATTATTTCAGAACAGTTCAAAACTAACAGTATTATATACAGTGTACTTTGACTTCAACTTGCAATCACCCTGATGAATATTAACCTTCCCACAAGTTCCAAAAGAGCTACATCTTTACCAACCAGGTAAGCAAAATAATACCACTTATCTTTTCTTTCTTTTTTGTTCTTATAATTATTTAAATCAGCGACCAAAGGCAATGATCATGAAACATTTGTAAACATTCTTCCAGAGTTATTTATGCTTATGTAGACATATAGATACGTAGAAAAATGGTTTTACATAAATGGGATTATGCCACATGCAGTATCTTATAACATTTGTTTCCTCTTTTTTAAATTATTTGATTTATCTAAACTGAAAAAAAAAAAGAAACTGCTCACCCATTTCTTCCACCCCCTACTCGCCACCTCTGGCAACCACCAATCTGTTCTTTCTATCTATGAACTTGTTTTGGTATTATTTTTTAGATTTCACATATAAGAGAGATAGTATGATATTTGTCTTTCTCTGTTTAACTTATTTCACTTAGCATAATGCCCTCTAGGTCCATCCATATTGTTGCAGATGGCAAGATTTCATTATTTTTATGGCTGAATAATATGCCATTATAGGTAGATAAAATATTTCATATATTATATATATAGCATTATATACATATATATAACAATTTCTTTATTTATTCATAGATGGACACTCAGTTTGTTTTGGTATCTTGGCTATAGTAAGTAATTAACAAGGGGCTGCACATATCCTTTTGAGTTGGTGTCTTCATTTTCTTCAGATAAATATCCAGAAGTGGAATTATTGGATCATATGGTATTTCTATTTTTAATTTTTTGAGGAAACTTCACACTGTTTTCCAGCGTGCCCGCACCAATTTACTATTCCCACCAACAGTGCACAAGGGTTCCCTTGTCTACACATCCACTCCAACACTTGTGACTTCTTGTCTTCTTGATAAGAGCCATTCTAGCAGATGTGAGGTGATATCTCACTGTGGTTTTGATTTGCGTTTCCCTGATGATTAGTGATGCTGAACATCTTTTCAGGTACTTGTTGGCCATCTGGATGTGGCCTTTGGAAAAATGTTTATTCAGATGCCCTGCCCATTTTTTAATTGGATTGCCTATTTTTTTGAGTTGTTTAATATATATATTTTGGATTTTAGTCCCTTAAGTATGTAGACAAATACACAAGACCTGACAAATGTATTTTTCTTATTTCTTATCTTAATTCTTTAAAATTGTATAAAGCACAAATATAACCCTATATAGTTGATTTTTGACATCTATAGACATAATACATATGACAATAATAACACAAAGGAAAGTAGAAGAACAAGAGATAGAGATAGGCAAGATTACTATATTTTATCCGAAATAAGTTATTATTATTATTATTTTTAAGGTGATTTTGAGAAGATGCATACTGTAATCCTTAGCATATCCACTAAGAAGATGACTAAAAAATACAGTTGAAAAAAATCAAGACAGAAATTGAAAGGATACACTAAAAATATTTATCCCAAAGAAATGCAATAAACAAGAAACAGGGGAACAAAATAAAAACATGAGATAAACAGAAAACAAGTAGCAAAATGGCAGATGTGAATCCAACCATGCCAACCATTCCATTAAATGTAAAAGTAACAAGCATTGCACTTAAAAAGAGACAAATCTTAAATCTAAAAAATATAGATAGTAAAATGATGGGAAAAGATAAACCATACAAACAGTAGCCATAAGAACACTGGAGTGGCTGCATTAATATCAGATTTAAAAAATCTTTAAAATAAGAAATATTACTAGAGCCAAAGAGGGGTATTTTATAATAAGAAAAGGCTCAATACATCAGGATGATTAAAAAAAATAAATAAAAGCATACAAACCTAACCACAGAACTCCAAAATACATGGAAAAAAAAAAAAACTGACAGAATTGAAAGGGGAATTAGACAAATTAGCAATAATAGTTGGAGAATTATATACCCCAATCTCAGTAATTGATAGAAGAGCTGGAGAGAAAATCAGCTAGCTAGAAGACTGCATTATCAACTAACTCTATTAACTGACATGCAGAACACTCCACCAGATGACTGCAGAATACAGTGTTCCTAAGTGCACACAGAATATTTTTCAGGCTAGAGCAGCTATCATAAAAATAACTCTCAATAGATATAAAACAACTGGTATACAAAATATCTTCTCTGATCCACAATTAAGGATCCATAACAGAACAAAATCTGGAAAACCACCAAAAGCTTGCAAAACAAACAAAAACCTTCTAAGTAACACATGGGTCAAGGAAGAAATCACAAAGGAAATACAAAGATATGTTTAATGGATTAAATTGAAACCTCATCATATTAGAATTTATGGAACTCAGGTAAACAGTGCTTTGAGGGAAATGTGTATCTTTAAATATCTATGTCTGAGAAAAAGATAGTTTTCAAATCGATAAACCAAACTTTTACCTTAAGAATCTGAAAAAGAACGAGTTAAAAGCATAAATAAATAAATAAATAAATAAAAGAGTAGAAGGAAAGAACTAGTAAAGACCAGAGTAAAACTCAGTGAGATAGCAAACAGAATAGAGAAAATCTACAAAATCAAAAGTTAGATCGACAAAATTGACAAACTTTTAGCTAGGCTAGTCAAGAAAGTAAGAGAGAAGACGCAAATTACCAAAATCATAAATGAAATTCTCTTTCATTTTAAGACATCACCACTGCTTTACAAAAATTAGAAGTCTAATAAGGGAATATTATGAACACATTTGTGACACAAAATTAGATAACTTAGATGAAATGAACAAGTTCCTACAAAGATACAAATTACCAAAATTGACCAAAATTTACCAAAAGAGTAAATTTTAAAAGTCTAAGTAGATCTATACAAGTAAAGAAATTGAATTAGCAATTAAAATTGTCCCACAGGGTGCTGGGTGGCTCAGTCGGTTAAGCGTCCGACTCTTGATTTCAGCTCAGGTCATGATGTCAGGGTCCTGAGATTGAGCCCTGCGTCAGGCTCTGTGCTCAGCAGGGAGTCTGCCTGGGATTCTCTCTCTCCCTCTGCCCCCCCCCATTTAAAATAAATAAATAAGTCCTTAGAATTTTTTTTACCACAAAAATAAAAGCCCAGGCTCACATGCCTTCACTGTGAATTCTATCAAATCTTGAAAGAAGAAATAATGCTAACCTTTCACAAACACTTAAGGGATACTAGAAAAGGGAAGAGTACTTCCCAACTCATTCTATGATACCAGTATTATCCTGATACCAAAGCCAAATAAAGGTATAACAAAAAACTACAGCTCAATATCCCTCATAAACATAGATGCAAAACCAGTGTAAATGAAATATTAGCAAACAAAATTCAGAAACATGTAAAAATGATTATAAACCATAGCCTAGTATGTTTTATCCTAAAAATGCAATGTTGGTTTAACAACTGCAAATCTATTAACATAATATACCTTCATAACAGAAGAAAGGACAAAAAACCTTGTCACATTCATATCATCTCAAAGAATACAGCAAATTATTTGAAAAAATTGTGCACCCATTCATTATAAAATTCCTCATCAAACTAGGAATGTAAGAGAACACTCTCAATCAAAAAAAGGACACATGAAAAACTTGCAACTAATACCACATTAATGGTGCGAGTTTAAATGCTTTGCCTTTAAGGAGCAAGGGAAAGATGTTCACACACATCACTAAAACAACAAAAACAACAAAAAGAAATTAAAGGCATCTGGCTCATAAAGAAAGGAGGAAAATTGTCTTTGTTCAAAGAAGGCATGATTCCACAGGTAGAACATCCTAAAGAATCTACTGGAAAACTATTAGAATGTATAAGTGAGTTCAGGAAAGGTACAGAATACAAGATCAATATACAAAAAAAAAAAAAAAAAACAAACAATTGTATTTCTATATGCTAGCAATGCACAATCCAAAAATTAAACTAAGAAAAAAATGCCTTTTACAATTAAACCAAAAGTATCATTTAGGTATAGGTTTAACAAGAGAAGTCCGAGACTTGTACACTGGAAACCCAAAACGTTGCTCCAAGCAATGAAAGATCTGGATAAAGAGCGAGACAGTCCATGTTCACAGACTGGGAGACTCAGTATTGTAAGATGGCAACTCTCTCCAAATTGATCTATATATTTAATGGTATCTCTATCAAAAACCCAGATGGTATATTTATAGAAATGTATAAGGTCATCCTGAAATTCATATGAAACATCAGGTCCTTTTCCTTTGGACATGTCTGCGTCAGTCCCTGAGCGCTCCGTAACTTTCCAGCATGGCAAGACATTCTAGCCTCAAACTATCCTTTATCAAGCCTGGACTTGGTCATTTCTCCATGTATCCCTGGTTGTTCTTAGTGGCTAACGGTGTTCTTCTTTATCGATTCCCCACTACATTCAGTTAGAACAAAGAGTGCTGGGTCTATAATAAATACTTCCCATAAGCGCTGGTAAGATGAAATCTCATCATGATTATTCTGGGGACACTTGCCGGTGATCCAAAAGCAACATTTGGAGACGACTCAGGCTCTAGCAGGTGTTGCTTCATTGGGTGGCATTTGTAGGTCAACTGCATAGTCAGATTTGCTCTCTCCAGCTGTAAAAATAATTACCTGCTTCCTGAGAGTTCTGGGAAAATTAATTTGTTAATGCCTTTAAAGAGGTTTGAAGATCAAAAGTTGTATGCATATGCTAATATTATTGTCTGAAATGGTGTTTTTCCTCCCGACTAAACCTAAGATAGCTAAGTCCCGGCATCACTCCAAAACCATATACGCTTCACCATCATTTGAATGCCCAAGCAGTACAAATCTGAAGGGTGACACCAATCAGGAACATGCCAGAAGCAGGATGGCATGAGAGATTCCTTGATTCTCAAAATCCTGGTGTGCATTTGGTTGAAACCGATATTCACTGACTCTCCACCATGTCTATCTACGATGTGGAAAGTATTGGGCTTGGCCCCATTTTGACTCGACTTCTCTATTATAAATTTTGAACTTGGAAAAAGAATCTCTCTCTGGGGGCACATGAAAGTGTGCAAGAGAGATAATTTTGTCATGTCGAAGAGAAGCTGTGGCAGGCAATAAATAGACATGGGCTCAAGTCCTGCTAATAATGAAGCTTGACCCTGGGTGAGGCAAGTTATCTCTCTGTGACTCTGGTCACCAGTCACACAGACAAGTGGAAGACTGTTGCTCTGGTTGCATGTGGCATTGGTGATGCATGAAGAATGTCGGAGATCATAGCAACGGCCAGGATATAATGAGCAAGTGAGGGAGAAGGAGATGGGAATGTGTGCATTATAAGGGATAATGCTTGCAGCCCTCTATGGGCAGCTCTTCAGTTTTCAACTACCTTTATAGCCGTGAGAATTGGTACACTATGGACAGTTGGAGCCAGCAAGGTCTTATAGACGCTTTACAAAGGCAGCTGCAGGAATTCTGCCCATCTTTGTGTGCCTGTCCCTTTTGCAATGTGATGTTGCCATTCCTCCCAGAAAAAAAATGGGATGTTTCCTCTTTCCAGGAATCTGCACTCACTCTGGGACTTGCTGTGACTGAGAGAATGCATTTCAGGAGATACTGTGTGATGCCCAAGCCTCTGATTTAAGAGGCCTTGCATCTTTTGCTCTCACGTGTTGGTCTCTGAGACAACGGTGGTGTGGAAAAGTCCAGAAGGAAAGACTACATGCAAGGGGCTCAGCTATCCGGACCATCCCCACTGTGTCCCGGGGGTGAGCTCCTACTCATGACTGAGCCCTGGCAGGGCCAGCAGAGGAAACCGCCAGGCCAATCCACAAACTCACGAGAAACGACAATTCATTGTTAAGTGCTGGAGTGGTGGAAGCAGAAAACTGAGACGCAGGGTCTCTAACAGAAATGTTTAGTAAGCACTTATTATGGGTCATGCACCCGTTCAAGTCCTTTCAGTGTAAAAAATTCATGGAACCCTCTTAACAACCCTATGGCTTAAGTACCATTCTTACTTCTAGTTAATGGATAGGAAACTGAGTCAGACAACGCTTAACAAGTTGCCAGTGCTTGTGCATGTACTAAGTGGTGCAGCCAGAAATCAATCCCATAGAGTTTTGGCTCTGAAATCCATGTCTTAATCCCTATACAATGCTCTGTATTGTGGGCATTTTCCCAGTGGTTTGCAGGATCCCTCTGGTTTCTGAATTTTTACAGGTGGAATTAGATATGTGTAGCAATAACCTTTCTAAAGTCTGTCCAGCAGTCTCATGTTAAAAAAAGAAACAAACAAGCCATTAAGCTTCCTTTCAGAAGGCTGTTGGACTGTGGGTGTGTTTTTAGAATGATGGAAAACCATTATCAAGCCTGAGTAGCCATTCTGGATGCACACGGCAGTAAGGAAAAGTAGTGAAAATGTAGGGTCCTGCAATATGTTTGAGGGCACCTGGATGGCTCAGTCCGTTAAGCTTCAGCCTTTGGCTCAGGTCATGATCCCAGAGTCCTGGGATCCAGCCCCAGGTCGGGCTCCCTGCTCAGCGGGGAGTCTGCTTTGTCCTCTCCCTCTGCCCCTCCCCCCTGCTCCTTTTCTCTCTCTCTCTCTCTCTCTCTCTCTCTCTCTTCAAATAAGTAAATAAAATCTTTTAAAAATCTTTAAAAAAAAAAGCAAGAAATGTGTTTGAAAGTCCAGAACATGCCATCTTAAAGCATTGAGCTGGTAAAGCTGTTAACAGCCAGGCATTTTTGCAAAGTACCGACCAAAGAGGGAGTCATGGCTGTAATGTGATCAGATTCAACAAGAGTACAAATCAAGTGCCAAAAACAATTACCCTCTATACTCAGGCAGATAAACAATCATCCACCCTCAGTATCAGATCCAGGCAATCAAGAAAAGAAGACGGTCTTAAAATGTCAAATCTGGATGACCAGTTTCTTTCTTAAGGCAATAACAAAGCTTCTGATAAAGAATGAAAACCATATTGTGTTAGGGATCATTGTAATGAGCAATATCTTCCTCTTCATTGAAATATCCATCATCTTTTATAGAGTGGAAAATGTAATTATAGAATTAATCTGGGTTGGAAATGCAAAGAAGCTAAAGTTAAAGATAGGCCTATTTGGATACAGTTCCATCATTTATTTATGAGAGTTAATAATCCTGAGGTGCTTTTGTGTTTTCTACAATGTCTCTTATTTTAAAATAATAGAGGAACATTCATTGAAGACAATCTGAACTTCTCAAGGAATTTCCTTGGTTGTGGATTTTTTTTTTTTTTTTTTGAGGTGAGCCAAACTAGAACCCAGGGAGCCTGGCTCCCTCATTTTTTTTTTTTTTTTAAGGATTTTATTTATTTCTTTGAGAGAGAGAGAGAAAGCATGAACAGGGGAAGGGGCAGAGACGGGAGAAGCAGACGCCCCACTGAGCAGGGAGCCTGATGCGGGGCTCGATCCCAGGACCCTGAGATCATCATCTGAGCCGAAGGCAGTCGCTTAACAGACTCAGCCATCCAGGGACCCCTTGGTTGTGGATTTCTAAACTCTCACCATTGAAGGTTTTACTTTAAAGATTGAAAACACTTCCAAAGATCAAAATCAAAGAGTTGAGTGAAAAATAGATATATCAGCAAGAATATTTCCAGCCTGCTACATACATTGTAATTCTGCATAGTAATCATAAGGGAATATTCCAGATTCTCTATGTGAATATGACTGTGGAAAGATCTCTCCAGCTCAGAAAGGATTCTATATGGCAGGAACTCCAGTTATTCCTTAAGAATCTTTGAAAATACAGGTGTTAAGGTAAACTCTAGGAGAAGTGATTAAACTAACAGCAGACAGAGTGCTTGTTTACTCTATGGTGAGCAATATGAATAATATCTCACAGCTCTCAGAACACCTTAAGTAGATAGGTACATTTTGCATTTTAGGGAAAAAAAAGTCACTGAGAAGAAGAATGTTCTAGAAATTCAGAGTAGGCACCACTTTGACTCCAAAGCTCCTGCATTCTTAGGATATATGTAGGAAACTGGATTCTTTGGCCCCATCTCATATCAACACTCCAGACTTAGCTCCAAATATCTCTATCTCTATAATTATATTTTGTCTATTTTTTTTGCATATTTTGTCTTTGAGTCACCTTTTAAAAGGGTAGGAATTAAAGGTAAACTTCATTCACTCTCTTAAGAGATGTGGAACGATTCTCATTTCCATTGACTGAGGAACTAACATGTTACTTGTATCTATTTTTTCACTTTCCAACATTCACTGAACATTTTTATCAAGTACTTATTATGTGCAAGGTGAGACGTTATGCGTTTGAGAATCAACAACAGACAGGATGTAAATGGTGCCTGGCTCAATGGATCACAGAGACAAATATGTAACTATAAATTCGTATTACATCCTACAAAGAGAAGTCTATGATGCCTTTGAGCTACATCGTCTGATATAGTAGCTGCCAGGCAACTATGGCCAATTAAATTTAAATAATTAAAATTAAATAAAACGAAAAATTATTCTGTCATACTAACTGCATTTTGTAAATGCTCCATAGCTATGTGTGGCTGTCGGCCACCATATTGGAAAGCACGGATGTAGAACATTCTCATTATTGCAGAAGGTTCTACTGGGCTGCTCTGCCAAAATCCCTTACCTTAGTCTTTTCATCATAAAATATATAACAGCTCCTCAGTTTACTTCTATTTACATATCTGTTTGTTGCATATCTATCTATTCCACTGGAATGTAAACCCAAGGAAGGCAGGGTTTTGCTCCCTTTATCACTTTTCCCTCAGCGCCTAGCACATAATAGGCATTCAATGAATTTATTGAATAAATGAACTAACCAACTCTTTTGGAAGGCTTATGCGAGCTCAGTTCTGAATTACCTAGAAGAGGATCTGAGGGAGGAAGCATATTCTAGGAAGAGAGAAGAGGCTAAGTGAAGGACCAGATATCACCTTGAGGAAGAAAAGGTACCCTCGTGTGTTTAGAGCTTCACAGTGAGTGAGGAGATGAGGGAACCCACAGTGTGGAATGCGCTAGCAAGGCGGTTGGACCTGATCGTGTAGGGTCTTGTGGGAAGTGGTCTTCCTCTTGAGAGAAAGAGTTGCGGTCTTTCTTTATTTCTGCTCTGTGGTCCAGTCTGTGCAATATGGGACTGGACCATACAGTTCCCATGCCTGGAATTTTAATTCTTTTGTGTTTCCAGAGGTTTACTCTAAACCCAGGATGGCTTGGCCTGACCCTATCCCTCCGATGCCAAATGTTTCCTATAGAGCGTGCTATAGAGCTGCATTGTCCAATGTAGTAACCACTATTTACATTAATTAAAATGAAATAAAATGGAGCGCACCTGAGTGGCTCAGTCGGTTAAGTGTCTGACTCTTGATTTTGGCTCAGGTCATGATCTCAGGGTTTGAGATTGACCCCTGCATCAGGCTCCACACCCGTGGAGTCTGCTTAAGATTCTCTCTCTCCCTATCCCTCTGCCCCTACCCCTTCCCTCTCTAAAAAAAAAAAAAAAAGAAAGAAAATGGAAAATATTCTGTCGATCAATTCTGCATACAGATGTAGGTCCTGCATATAGTTTGATGGAGTAGTGCTACTTTGTTGCCAAAATCTTCACCACTGTGGCCCTCCCGTTTTTGCTATACCAATAACTGCCCAATTATATCCGAGCTTACTACTTTGGTTTGTTCATTGGATTAGCTTGGCTCCCCATGAAAGTCATCGGTACTTTCCTTAGTTCGTGGTCACCTCTCACTCCCCCATCTCCTTTCTGTTTCCTGCCAGTCAATTTTGCCCAAGTACCTGAATGCCTCACCCCGGAGCTTATCTGAGTTATGAGAGTCCTGCATGCCCACCACTGTGCTTCCCAGTGGCACAGGGAGAACCCACTGGTAGTTCTCATCATGGAAGCACCCAAGCTGAACCTTTCATTCTAAACTCTGTTCATCTGTTTAGACACAAATGAAGTGTCTCTGCTCTGAGGAGCCCAAAGGAGAAGGCAGAGAAGTGAAATCAATAGGATGCTAAGAAACATTCACTACGAAATAGCCCCTTGTGCTTAAAGACCACTAAATAATGTTGGTTTTAGCTGAAATGGATTGTACTGTACTATCTTACTCACATTTTTAATAATTTAGACACTTAAGACCTTAAGAAAACAATTTAGAAATACCAAAAACTAGCAGCAAAGATGTGACCGTAACCACATATGTATGTATGTACCTATGTATGCATGTGTGTATGTAGATAGATAAATAAACTGATTGATAAATAGATCGTCAATGTTCCTATCCTCTTTTCCCTGCATTAGAAATACACTTTGACCCACTCAATCTCCCCTACTCTGACTCTTTCCAGAGTTTTCAGCAGGTCGGCTCCTGGGCTCCTATTAGATTCAGACAAGATAAAAGCTGGATTTAGAAAGATCAAAGAGTCATTGCAGAAAGTTAGATGATGATAAAAGCTTCTGTGGAAGGAATTAGATGGGAAATAGGAGGAAGATTGGAATAGGTTGAAGAGAGAGACTCTTGGGGGGCAGGTAGGTGTGTGTATGATAAGGGGGACATAGATTGGTGAAAAGAGGATGTTAAATTTTGTTGCTAATCAGGAATATTTTTTTTTAATTTTTTTATTGTTATGTTATTCACCATACATTAGGAATATTTTTAAAATACTATAGTACACATTTATACCTTGCTATTTTTCTATGTTGGGCTGATTTTTTTTATAACCAGGCACTGTACTAAGATGAGGTCATAAAAAAAGCTTTACATGGATGTATGTCAGATGTTCGACTGATAATTTGCATGAAAATCTCAGAGACAAAGAAAAGTTATATGCACAACAATTTTATTCAGGTGTTAACTGATAATATCAGAAATTGGAACTCAGCCACCAAATAGGAAAAAGATCAAGTAAATTAATAGTTCCCAGCTGGCTAGACGCATCATCAACAACACTACTTAATCTTTATCGTGCCATTTTTTCCAAGCGCTTTGCATGTAATAACACATTCAGTTTTCCCAGGAACCTACGAGGTAGATACTTATTGCCATTTTTCAGATGGGGATATTGAGGCATGAACAAGTTCAGCAACTTGATCAAGGTCACAAAGCTAACGAGTTACAGAGCTGCCCCTTCAAATCCAGGCCATCTTATTTCAGAGGCAGCACTTTTAATCAATAGGCCATATTGCTGTTACGTGTTAGTATGCTGCCAATATGTTAGTGTACCTAATGAACACGAAGCCATAAAGGAGAGAAAGTCACTTCTGAGAGGTCATCTGAAAATGCAGAACCAAAATTTTGTGAGGAGTTAAAAGCACAGATACAAATACAGGTGGATATGAATAGGGTCTGGGAAAGAATCATGTGGTGGTGGTGGGATTATGACTGATCTACTTGATTATTTTGAACTTTCATAATCTTATCATGTGATTTTTACAAACAAAAGCACAAAAATCGGGTACTTAACGAATGCTAATTTAAAAGCCTATTCCAATTATTTGCATTTCCTCCATATGCTTTATTTTATATATTTATTGGAACATGTTTTTCCTCACTACTTTACGTCTTTTAAAAATTTGTTACTTACATCTTCCTCGGCAGGGTTTTTAAAGATGGTAATTAAATCCACACATAAACATATGGTTATGTCTAGTTACACAATTAATGTTAATATATGGAATGTAATCATCATCTAATTTGAATTATATAGCATGTGGTGACATAATTATAACACGCAATGATGGAAAGATCCTTATTTAAGCTGAGTGAAATGAAGCCAGTTGGAATCGGATGATTGTTACATTACAATTTCCCAGTTGCTGCAAGGGCCCCCTGGGGACAGGGACAGGCTGAGCTCTGCCTATTGTTACAAGGCAAAAAAGAAAACAATTTGAATACACGAGAAAATAAGGTGATGTGAAATGGCATGTTTCTTGTTTTAATCAGAGAAGAAACAGATTAGCCAGAGGTTACTTTGAGATGATTTGTTGTGGTAAAATGACTTTGAGGCTAAGGCAAAACATAAGAGTTGTGCAGACTGTCCCCAAAGGGTCGCCTCGCGGGTCCACAGAGTACAGCCAGCCAGCCAGCCAGCCTGCACCGGGGTGGGGAATGAAGGTCCTGCCACCCCATTATCTTTACCCCCATCCTCACGTGGCCGCTTCGCTCTGGCCCCTCACGAAGAGTTTTCTGCGCCAGGCAGCCTGTTACATAGGTCTTGTCCTCTGCAGAAAGATCTGCTTCTAGAAAGGGCAAAGCTAACATCTCTCCCCCCACCCCCCCCAATCACAGTGGTAATTGAAAGGAGGGACGTGAACTCTCCGTCGCCCTGGGGAAAGTGACGAAAGTTCCCGGGGCGCTGGCTAATGACAGAAAGTGCAGAAGTGGACAGAGTATCGGGTATCGAGAAATGAGCCTGGGAGTAATAAAAAAAATTGGGGAAAGGAAAATGTCAGCTAAACATGGAAGCGTCCCCTTGAGCCGACCTGTATGAAGTTGTGGGATACAGCGTGCCAAGGAGAAGGGCTGCAAGCCGCCCACGTTCCTAATTGAAAACCCCCCAGGTTTCAACCCTGGAGATGAGAGGCAGCACCGCCCGCCGAATAAAAAGCGACCCTTGAATTTGGAGGCTATGGAATATTTTTGTTTTGCTTTGATTCCTTAAAACCTCAAACACTGCCTCAGCATTGGGGCTCAGAGGCTTGGAATGAGTGCCCTTTGTTTTTCAGTTGTTTTTGCTGTGTTTTTTTTTTCTTACTTGAAATGAACCGCCAGAAACTCCTTCAGGAAACCTGTGGTGCTGGTAGAGCCCCATTTAGGAACCCCAGTTGAGGCTTTTGGGTGCCATCTCCAGAGTCCGTGTGGGGCGGAGGATCCTGTGTTTCCTGTTTGGAGCCATGGCTCTGTCCTCAACCTTCTGTGTTAGGGTGGATCCATCCCCTTATGCCTTGAGATTTTTTCCTCATAGGTCAGGTGAAGCTGTGAACCAGGCAAGCTCAAAGCCACTGGAGAGTAACAACAGACTTTTCCTGTATGAAGCCCCCTGATTCAAGAGCTAAGCCATAGAAATATCGATGTTCTGGGGAGGACCTGATGGCAATGTCAGCCTCCACATCGGGCGGGGATCCCAGTCTCTGACCACGTTCTGCTCCTCAGAGAGCATTCATTCAATCGGCAGATGTAAGCCAAACCAGCTCTAGCACCAAACCTGAAGGACAAAGTGGAAGGTGACCCAGGGCCCTGCTGAAGTAGGAACTGTCATGATCTCAGATCTAGGTGAGTCCATCTCAGTGCGGGGGCTCTTGTGGTCCCAAACCTATCCCGGACCAAACCAATCTGAGGTAATGCAATTATTTGTCATCTCCTTCAAATGGGTGGCTCAAAGTGTGGCCCCTGAGGTCCTCCTGAAGTCTTTTAGAGGTTAGAAGGACCATCTTGATCCTCAGGAAGGTTCTTCTATGAGTGGCCAAGTGCCATCTGCCAGGTTCCTTGGGGTGCAAGGGCAGAAAAAGCAGGGGCTCTGGGTATTCCTGTTCTATCTGCCATGAAGCTGATCTGCCCCAGGGGCAGGGGTGAACTAGGCTTGAGAAGGTGAGAGAAGTGTGGGGAGTGGGTTAGGTCTGCCCCTTGCTTACCTGGGCATCCAGGGCCTGCCAGTCCTAGTATAGTCATGTCCTGGGCAGTGTCCTCGATTGGGTGAGCCCTGAACCCCCTCTAATTCCTCCCAGTTCGTTCAGGGAGTCCCTAGGTCTTTCACAAGCTCTATGGAAGCCAACTTCCTGGCAATCAGGATGCTTTCCTGATTTTGTCACCAGCTTCTTGGGGAGGAGAGAGGGAGCCTAGCTTATAGTCCAAAGGCAGACTTATCTGCTCATGGGTTCAGGAGCCACAGTCTATTTCCACTGCTGTTCCACACTTCCAATATATGAGAAATCCTGACTCTGTGGTTGAAGATTTCCTGAAGTTCAGCAAACGTAGCACATCATCTAACAGAAGCACAAACAGAGGAGGGGGCACCTTCGGTCCTTTACACAGATGGTAGCCACATTCCTATTTCGTGTATTTGTCACATATTCTGTTGTCACAGACCTTCCTGTCCACCCAGCCAGGTACTTAAATTTTAGGGGCCCAGACTGGAATACGATCTAAGACTCACATTGTTTCCTCCAGGTCCAAAGTACCTCTACTTTGGTATTTGAAACCTCTACCTTGGTATTTGAACGCATGGTCTTTGGAACAACTCTATGCTTGACCCTCCCACCCCCACCCCAAGCATGCAGACACCTGCTGGGCTGCCCTGTCTTCACTCCATGTATCATCAAGAAAGCCTGAAAATTGGGCGCCTGGGTGGCTCAGTCGTTAAGCGTCTGCCTTCGGCTCAGGTCATGATCCCAGGGTCCTGGGATCGAGCCCCGCATCGGGCTCCCTGCTCAGTGGGAAGCCTGCTTCTCCCTCTCCCACTCCCCCTGCTTGTGCTCCCTCTCTCACTGTGTCTTTCTCTGTCAAATAAATAAATAAAATCTTAAAAAAAAAAAAAAAAAAGCCTGAAAATTTCAGCAGGAACAAGACTTAGGGCAGATTCTGGGTCTCCAAGTATAAGCATTACACAAAATTCTCAAAATTCTCCCCTTGTGTAGTACTTCTTTACAGGATGTTAAAATTCATGTTTTAACCAGGCATCAAGATAGAATAGACCTGTTTCAGGTTGCAGGATAAAAGGCAAATGTTCAAAAGAAGGGAGCCAGAACCAGTTCCCTAACTCTTGGGCCTCTTATTAAAGAGTCCCCTTGGGCGCCTGGGTGGCTCAGTCGTTAAGCATCTGCCTTCAGCTCAGGTCATGATCCCGGGGTCCTGGGATCGAGCCCCGCATCGGGCTCCCTGCTCTGCGGGAAGCCTGCTTCTCCCTCTCCCACTCCCCCTGCTTGTGTTCCTGCTCTCGCTGTGTCTCTCTCTGTCAAGTAAATAAATAAAATCTTAAAAAAAAAAAGTCCCCTTGTCCCGTCTGAGGCTAAACAGGCACTGAAGAAACAGAAAATGAGAGAATTTTGAGAATGGATTTTTGGAGAAAGCTGTGAAATCCTGTCAGGACCTCTTCCTGCCCCACTCCTGGGACAAATCACAGATGGGTTGATGGGTGCCATCTCTTTACCTCAATCCTAGTAGCAAAAAAGTCAACAGGGCATTTGGAGAGGGATGTGTGCCCTGGCTGTGGGTGGACGGGGAGTTGAAGAAGAAAGAGAAGTAGGGGCAGGAAGAGAGATTTCATTTAAATCATTTTTGAGACTATGTATTAAAGCAGTTTTAGGTTCATAGCAAAATTGAAGGGAAGGTATAGAGATTTCCCGTATATCCCCGCCCCTCCACACATGCATACCCCCCACTATCGATATCACCCCAAAATGCTACATTTATTACAATTAACATATCTTAACCATCCCAAGCCCATAGTTTATATTAGGATTCACTCTTGGTATTGTCCATTCTATGGGTTTGGACAAATGTATAATGACATGCCTCCCTCATTATAGTATCATATAGAGGGTTTTCACTGCCCTAAAATTCCTTTGTCTTCTACCTATTCATCTCCTCCTCTTGACCCCCACCACCTGGCAACCACTGACTTTTATTGTTTCCATGGTTTTGCCTTTTCCAGAACTCCATATAGTTGGAATCGTATATAGTATGTAGCCTTTCGGATTGGCTTCTTTCACTTAATAATATGCATTTCAGTTTCCTCCATGTCTTTTTATGGCTTGACAGCTCATTTCTTTTTAGCGTTGAACAATATTCCATTGTCTGGCTGTACCAGACCTCATTTATCCATTCACCTACTGAAGGACATGTTGGTTGCTTCCAAGTTTTGGCAATTATGAATAAAACTGCTAAAAACATCTGCGTACGGGTTTTTGTGTGAACATAAGTTTTCAACTCCTTTGGACAAATACCAAAGAACATAATTGCTGGATTGCATGATAAGAATATGTTTTGTTTTATAAGAAACCACCAGACTGTCTTCTAAAGTGGCTGTACTGTTTTGTTAAATCAAGTTTTGATAGTACAATTTCTAAATAGAAACCGTATCTGCTGCTTGAAGTGACCAGCATATCTGCCTCTTACCTAAGAATAGAGCAAGCTGCAGTACGTGCCAAGGCAGTGGGAGAGAGTAACTGTTTCTACACATACTAAGCTTGTCCTGCCCCTGCTTGTAAGACATTTACATTGTAAAGCAGGTAGCGTCCCCCAGAAAGCACTTGCTCTCCATGACACATGAATAAACAAGTCTAGAGAGGATAGACTGGAGTTCGTATTCTGCCCCTGTTACAGTCCTTAGAAAAATGTCTTGGGACACCTGGGTGGCACAGCTGATTAGGCATTCGACTCTTGGTTTTGGCTCTGGTAATGATCTCAGGGTCATGGGGTCGAGCCCCACATTGGGCTCTGCGCTTAGCGCAGAGTCTGCTTGAGATTCTCTCTCATTCTCCCTCTGCCCCTCACACTTGTGCTCGTTCTCTCTCTAAAATGAAGAAATAAATCTTTAAAAAAGAATCTTAGGTGGCTGGGTACCTCAGTCGGTTAAGTGTCTGCCTTTAGCTCCGGTCATGATCCCAGGGTCCTGGGATGGAGCCCCCCACGTCGGCCTCTCTGCTCAGTGGGGAGCCTGCTTCTCCCTCTCCCTCTGCCACTCTCCCTGCTTGTACTCTCTCTCTCAAATAAATAGATAAAATCTTTTTAAAAAATTTAAAAAAAGTAAAAAGTAAAAAAAATCTTACCTTTCCAAGCCTCAGTTTATCCATCTGTGAACCAGAAATTACCATAGCTGCTTTGTAGGGTTATCATAAAGACTAAATGAATCAAACCAGCAAGGTGCAATCCCATCATCTGATGCCTTGGATATTGCTAGGTAGTCAATAAACACTAGAGCTTTCTCTTTTTTTTTACCATACAAGGTGGGGGGGAAGCATTTTAGCATAAAAGCTGAACCATAAAAAAGTTTTAGAAACAAAGACTGTCAGAGTGTAGTCCAGTAACTAGTTCCCTCACGTAGCCAAAGCTTGGGAACTATTCAATTGTTTTGGACAACTAGATTGAACATATACGACTGAGACCATGAATGAGACGCAAATCGAAAGCCCAACTTCATGGGAAGAGATACATGTCCTCATAAGGTTCCCCAGTTAGGAAAGAAGGTTGTCTCAGAACTTCTACTTAAGCACTGATAATGATAGCTCAGGTTTATTGAGCACTTACTGTATGCTTGATATTATTCTAACCACTTTATTTGCAGGTTGTCATTATTCCCTCTATCTTCGCGGATAGAGAGTCCAAAGCACAGAGCAGCCCATCATTTGCCCCAGGCAATTACTCCGTGGCAGAAGCAGGTTTTGCATTGAGATAAGCAGGTTTTGCTCTAATCTGCCATGGTACAGACCTACCTTTTGAGACATACCATGCGGGGACCGGCTCTTCTTAAAGTGCCAAATGAACAAGGCCTTGGGAAATTATTTAGCGGTGACAGTCACGTCTCAGGAACGGCTGCTGAATAGAAATAGGGACAGTCAGACAGCTGCTTCCTGATCTAATGGTCCTCCTTTTCTAAGGGCTGGCTTCTACATCTATTACGTGGGTCAAATCTGAAAGTAGGGCTAGGTTTCTTCTGGATCCAGGCAGCTACCTTGAATACAGAAAATACTCAGCTATCTATTGCCGTCATAAATTACTTGCGGCGTGCAGTGAAAGGTTGAGATGCTACCAAGCAGCAACCTGTCAATACAGTCAAAAGTCTCCTCCCCCCACCCCCGTCCCAATCTGTGCCTTATTTCTACAAAACCAGTAAAAAGTAAGGGTTTAAATAAAATCTAAAAACAAAGCACAATGCTAATCACCAAATAGATGTATGTGAATGTGTGTTTAATGTATTCATTTATAGTCGGAAGCCAGAGACTATGTCTTCAATCATACAGTAATTTGTCCCCAGAGGAAAAACTGATACATACTCATCCCTGCCAATGGAAGAGCAGCATCTGCAATGTGATGGTTTCATATGTAATTTAGGCCATTTGTGTAACAAATAAATAAAATATTTTAAAACTAAGCAGGAGCGATTCATGTTTTATAATAGTTTTAAAAACCAGCATCTGTGAGTTACATGCCTCATTTCAAAAGGTTAGATCCATGAAAATTACAACTGTTGGCCTGGTCAAACAGAAGATATAAAATAAGATTTCAGGGGCACCTGGGTGATGCAGTTGGTTAAGCGTTGGACTCTTGATTTCCACTCAGGTGGCGATCTCAGGGTTGTGAGATCGAGTCCCACGTTGGGCTCCGAGCTCAGCACGGAGTCTGCTTAAGGCTATTTCTCCCTCCCCCCATGCTCTCTCTCTCTCTCAAATAAATAAATAAACCTTAAAAAATTAAATAAATGAAATAAGATTTTAGAGCAACGTAGAATATGCTTACAATACAATAATACAGAATAGTATAAAACTTCTTTTACTATATTCTAATTACAACATCACCCACACCCACAGAGACTGAAAGAAAAATGTAAATTGAAATGAATTTAAATATTCAGTATGCCAAGACTATAGGGGAATATGTCCTTCTTTGTTCTGATAACAACACTAATACTTATTAAATAGTTACCATGTGCCTAATGCTGGGCTACGGACATTACGTATAGGAAAACCTTAATCCTATGGGCATAGGTTATAGCCAATAAATGGCAGAGCTGACATTTGAAAAAAATAACAAATTAAACAAAAATTAAAGGGCTTCCTTATTAGCTCCAAATTAAGGACCGTCTCTCTTGGGTGGAAATCTTTGCTTTCAGTGGTTGATCAGGGTTTTACGTTTCAGCCATATACCAAGTTAGGTTTTCCCTCTGATCAGTCCAATTCCATTAACACTGGAAACCATCATCACTCACGAATATATATTTTCTATGTTTTGTCTATTGTGATGATAATAAAGAATTGAATAAATAAAAAATGCTTTTCCAAAATAAGACTGCTTAAGCCATTGATAAAATTCTTTTACTGTGTAATTTTGACTGCATTACACGCATACAACTAATGATGTTTGTGGATTCACTCATTGCTTCATGCGTGAAACATGTATGTAGTAAGCCAGAAATATATGCCAGGAATCATGTTAGCTACAGGGGACAAAATGATGAACAAAAGGATGCGCTCCCTTTTTAAATAGAGCTTATGGCTTCAGGGAGTAGGAGTTGGCAAACTTTTTCCATAAAGGGCAAGTATTTTCGGCTTTATGGGCTGTCCCCTCACTGTCACAACTACTTCACCTCTGTTGCTGTTATGTGAAAGCAACAAGCACGACACTGAAATGAATAAGCACCTCTGTGTCCCAGTACAACTTTGTTTATGAAAACAGCCTGTGGGCTGGACTTGGCCCTTGAGCTGTGGTTTCCCAACCCCTGATCTAGAGGGGAAGATAAATATTTATCAAATAATCGGACAGATTATTTGCAATGCTAAGTTGGTAAATTGTAAAACTTCTCTTGGATTAAGGGCCACGGATGAGAAGTCCCTTTGACTATCAGCATGAACGATAAACCAGTTCTATGGGGGGAAAAAAAGGGCTGTGAAGCCTTTTCTGGGAGAGGGACAACCGAGCTGACATTGGAACGATGGAGTGGAAGTTAGTCTGATGAAGAGGCAGCTGAGGGAAGAGCATGGCAGACAGAGGGAAGAGCATATGCCAAAGCCTTGTAGTGCAGAGGTATTTTAGCTTTCTGAAGTGAAGGGAACAAGCTGAACGTGAGGAGATGAAACAGAGCAGTAGGCAGGGATTTTCATGTGACTGGCTGTAGAATGATGTCCAAACCAGGGGGCTTTGCAAAGTCCCTCCAAATAGCCAACTCTGAGCTTCCACCTGTAGATCTGGACCAGGAGCCCAAACCCATGGTCCTTATCTCCAAACCAAGGTGAAATTTTATGCTTCTGTCATATGTTTCCTAAGAATGTAACCTTGGCTTAATTGACCCCACGGCTGGGAGCACAGTGAGGGTGGGCACAGGGCTAGAGGCAGTCTGGGAGAAAGGAGAGGTGTTGGGGAAGCAACCCAACTCAGCTGGAGTCTCAGCTCCTGGGGATGCCATCTCCAAGGAATCATGAATATTCACAATGTAAGCAAAGTTAGAGACCATCTAGTTCTGCGGCTTTCATATAGCCTTTTGAGAAGCTCCCGGAGAGCTCTGCAGAGATACTTTGGAGGCCCGGAGGAGGATACCGTGGGCTGCCAGGACTTTGAACCAATCTGCTTCACTGTGATCTATGAAAAAGGAATTGAATCCTGGATAAGATTCCACCTTAGTAAAGGTGTCTGAAGGGAGAAGAAAAAAAAATGAAATCCATTGCACCATTGACACTACTTATGCGGGAAACCCGAAGCACTGTAAGATTGGATAATTTGCTCATTGAGAACTGACCCTTTGGCTGCTCTTTTCCCATTTCTGCATGACTTGCCAGCCACCAGTCTGGTTAACACTGGTCCAAGCATCAATTTCCTTCTCTGAAAATGACTGTTGTAAGAAATGCAGCTAAGAGTTTGGGGCAGGAGAATGCTTTCAAGCTGCAGGAGTTAGCACAGAAGCAAGATGGACTGAAAAGAAATGTAACTGGAATTTAGGTGCCTTGAGGGCTTAGGTGCTTCACCAAATCCTACGCAGGTGCAATACGCAGGACCAAGGATGCCCAGAAGCCTGCATAGGAAATCAGGGAGGAGGTGTAGCCCAAGATGAGAGACAACAGGAAAATGGGCAGAACAGGCCCTCCCTGACAAACAGAGCAGAGACTTGGAAGATTTTCTCAAACATCCTTTTGGCTGCTGCAGCCCCTCTTGGAAAAGCTCGAGGCTCCACCTCACGGACTTCTGCATTGTGCACCTTGAACTTGTCCTGTGAAATAGACATGGGTCCACCCTCCGTCTCTCTTCCCAGGGCTGTGATCCCGTCCAAAGAGCCAGCTGGGCGCAGGAAGTAACTCTGGGAACTCTGAACCTTAAACTGTAATTGGGAAGTGGGAATGGGAATGTCCTGGTATGCCGCCTTCAACTATTGTTTCAAGTGTGGCTCTAAGTTTCAATGTTCAAATTGAAAAAGTCCCATCCGTTTGAAGTGGGATGAAGTCTACTGAAATCGATAGGGTTCTGTTCTTCTCTGTCTCCTCACTGCATTGGTTTCTTGCCATCCACGTTACAAGGGGCACACTCAGCATGATTCTGCTCATGTTTCCTCTGGATTTAGTACATTGCTTCCAGATTCACGCCTTTCGCTACACAGATCTGCAGAACCTTGCCTCTGCTTGTTAAAGCCAGCATCGGGCCAACACTGGTGCCTAAAGGACTGAGTTCTCATTCCTGAGGTTGGGCTCAGCTGTGCTAAACCTGGTTTATTTCAATTTGGAAATGTACTAAAATCTAACTAAAGTTCCCTCTGTCCTCTTCTTTTGACCTCTATTGGCGAATGTCCCATTGAACAAACTGCAAGCAAACAGCTCTGACTTTTCCAAGCCCTTTTGGCCAGAAACTGCCTTAGAGCAGTGACCGCCAAAGCACACAGGTGGCCCAGTGATTGTAGCCTCTTGGCACATTAAATTTGGACAGCCTTATTCTCCATTTCTTCAATAAAGCATATGGGAGACAGACAGAAGATGCCCTAATAGCCTCTGTCATTAAAATCTGCCTTTGTGAACTCACAAAGCCCCTTGTCTCTGTTTCAGGACGGTATTCTGCATTTCAGTTGTGCTGTTGGCAGCCAGACAGAGTCATGTCCCTGCAGCTGGTGCTCAAACGCGCTGTGTTCCTCTCCCTCGGTCGGGGTATTCGGCTGGATTGTCATGATAAAGAACATCTGCTATTTGGATTCCCACAAGGCAGTTTTATAAAATATCTGCTTGTCAAGTTTTATGTGGGTTGATTATACATTTATCCATTAATCCTCCACTGTCCTCAAAAAAAGGGTAAAAAATAACATAAACCTATTTGATTGAGGTTTAAAATAATCATCCATGTGGGTGTCCTTATTAAATTTATGAGACTGATTTCAAATATTAAAGCTTTAAAGTGGGAGAATAAAGACCTAGTCTGGAGCAAAAGAAAAAAGCAAAGGAGAGGTGCACTCTAGAAGAATTTTTAAACTGCTGCTAATGACGGTGGGGATAAAAAGAATGTTTTTTAGATTGATCTGTAAAGAGACTTCTAATGGCTGTAGAAGTGCATATTCCAGAGACCAAAGAGGTGGATTTATTTATTAATTGTGTAATAAGCTATCATTTTCTATCAACATCAAACAGGAATGTGATGGCTGAGCATTCATATTCTATCATAGCAGGAAAGGTTTCAGTATGTGGCTGTTAGATGCAACAAGGTGTTACTCTGTGGAGAGAGAAATTCACAAGGGGTCTGTTAATGCTTCCTAGGCAAGATGCAACATGGAACAGAGTAAAGAGCCCTGATTTAATAAAAAATGACATTTAAAAAACTAGATAAGGTATACCAAGTACTTTGCATGAATTCTCAAAGTCCTATAACATACGGTCTATCCTCTTTACTAGATCTTTTACTACTAATAAGCATCAGTGTCATGTTGAGGTCAACTTTTGCTAGCTCATATCCTTGATTTTTAATTTTCAGGGAGGTTGCATGCCAGTTTTTAAACACAGAGATAATTTTTTTAAAGAGAGAATATAAGATTACTATTAAATAAATTATAATAAAAATCAATATTCAAAATTTATAAATTTCTATCTTACGTTTTAGCAGTATTTATTCTCTTCAGATTATTTATAGCTATTGTAATTGTGTGCTATAAAGATTATAGACTGGTGTAATAATGTGCATCTCTTCCCACCTCTACATTCAGTGGGGTCATTTTGTTGCTTGAAATAGAGCACCATGGAAATATTTACACTGCAAAAGATCAGTAAATGTTCCCCAAACAGTGTAACTTACTGTTTTGTTACTTGTGCAGACTTAAGAAATTTATGGAGACAATATTAATGATTCCCATTAAATTTAAAAGAATATTGTATTCACAGCCATCAGATTGTAAATAGTACCCAAATTAAGAAACTATTGTTTCAGTATTTGAAAAGCTATCACTATCTGATTCTGCAACAGTGTAAGGTCACTGAAGTTCTGGCAAATGTTTTTGTTGTTTTAGTTTCCTTATTTCTTACTTGGAAATACCAACATTCATTTTGGAGCTATGCTCCTTAGTCAATTGCAAGCATAGGTTGGCTAGGGGTATAAGAATTGGGCAAAAGTCAATGAAAGTACTCTGTGATAAATGATTCGCTATGGGAAATTTATAATAAGGAGTATTGTATGTTTACTATTTTTACAAAATGCATGCTACACATATTTTATATCAGTAAAATTTTTAATATACTTGTATGTGTTTCTGTATGCATAGATTTTTAAACATTTACCAGCACACAGCAGAGACTAACTCACACAGTGAGCCAGTGTTATGGGACAAAGGCTGGGGATAAGGACTAGCACCTGTCAGAGGAGCTTCTGATCTCATCTTCATATCTCTCTGATGCCTTTCTTTTGAGATCTCACCTTTATTTTCTATGCAATCTCCTGACTTTTTTCCTGATAATTTTGGGAAGTGTTGGTCTCATAAAACACATCCCTAACCTCAATACTGACCCTCCTTCTTTTTAGATTCTGTAACTAAATATGGACAAAACTAGCCAAATCGAGTGTATATGGTCTTTCATCATTTATTTCCCTAAGACCCATCATAACCAACCCTCAGCTTCTTTCTCTTTCCTATAAAGTTTAACAAAACATAGACCTAGATTTTAAATAAATCATCCTCTTGCTCTTTTTAAAGGAATGTCTCCTTCAGACTAAACACGTTCTTTCAGTAATTACCTAGTGTAGGAATTAGCAATTAGAACAGGTGGGTGATCATTTTTATTTATGGCTACTTTCTGACCCTCTATAACAACCATAAAACATTGAAAAGAGCTTATATTTTTACAGAACTTTCACCTTTATAATGTACTTTACCGTGACTGGTTTTTTGGGGTCCTCATAATACTGGTGAGATATAGGATCAATGTAGGATCAATCTCATTTAACCTAAGAGGAAATTGAGGCTCAGAGAGATTGAAGGATGTCTCTATAATTATGGCCCGAATAACATTATACCTTGTCACAGCACCACGCACCCTGTAGAGGAAATGTGAACAAAATCCCTCGGGTTTATTGAGCAAAGCGAGGCAATAAAGAAAGATTATAGAGTCCAAATAAATCGAGCAGCAAAAAGCCCAGCAGTTTCTCACTACAGAAACAGAAGCATTAGAAAATGAGAGAAAAAACATGCTGGAGCTAAAATTTGAGCCTTCCAGCTGACTTTCCTCAAAGATTTCAGCTTACTATGGGAAAGCGTGTCAGTTTTGCCATAAAGTCACATCACAAATGAGCCGATCCTTCCCTGGTAAAATCGGCAGGATGGAAAGTCATTGAACAGGTAACACGCGATAAGCAGCTCACATGTATGGGCAGGTACCTTCCACCAGACATGTGCCCAGATGTTTTTAAGTCCGTCACTCATTAGACTCCAAAACAATCCTTTGAGGTGGTCACTGTGATCATTCCAGTTTACAGATGGGAAAGCTGGGGTTTAGAGAGATTAAATAATTTGCCTCAAGTAGCTTGGGTAGCTAATCTTGAAACTTACATCTAAACTCAGGTTTGTCTAACTCTGGGCCCTGAATTCTTGAACCCCCTAGGCTAATCTAGGAAGAAAGTGAATTGCTCATTGCTGATTTCAACCTTGAGGCATTTTACAGCCTCTTCTTGTGATGGGAAGGTCTATTTATATGACAGGAAATGATATAACCCCAGGGGCAATGTCAGCTCAGGTGTGAGCCCGGGAGGTCAGTGTGGAGCTAGGGGCTGGGACGACATCAGCCCAAGAGAGCCCCCCCCTCCCAGATCTCCCATGGACTGGCTGCATTTCCTCGAGCCAGTGGTATCAGCTCTGAGCCCCAGCCTCTTCACGATGATGCATGTGCTTCAGAGAGGATTCACTGAGGTCCAGTGAGTTCAACTGCCCAGCACTGGAATGCTTGAGATGCTTGATAAACGCTACCGCATTCTTGCATGGTCATGTGTCACAGGGATGCTCATACCATGACAATTCAGCAGAAATATCCTAGGTGCAAGCTGGATCCCGAGCAGGATACATCTCTGATGGTTGATGGAGAGCTTCACAGAAAGGGAGAGGATGGATCTCTACCACGTTCCATAGTCCACACCCTGCAAGTATGGGGAAGGCACTGGTTGGCGTGTACGTGTGATCATTCAGAGGTAAAACTATACATTTATCTTCACTTTTCCCTCTAAGACCTCCATGATCTGATGTTCCATGGAACCTTCCATGACTGTGGTTTTAGAAGCTTATCGAAACTAAACATTTTTCATGGTCATTTCTTCTTTCCAATGGTAAAGGTTTTTGTCTACTTCATAGCTTCAGAATTAAAATGAATCCTTCCTAGTGGGAAGGAGACATCAATGTGAATGTGAGTTAATGGGCTGAAATTTAGGTCACCTGGATTATTGCTTCATTTTCTTATCTGGTCTATCAACCTTCAGCCTCACCCGCCCAGGTTCATTCCCCACGGTGGTTTTCCGGAAACTCAGATACCATCCTGCCCCTCCACAGCGAATATTCCTGCACTAGCAGTTGCTGCCTTTAAGGTAAAGTCTAAACCACGTTGTTCTTGGAGCTTTAGTACCTTATCAAATCTCCAGGCTTGCCTCCTGCCACTTTAATTACACCCGTGATACTCTTCATCTGCACTGAATTATTTGCAGTTTTGCCAATTCATGTCTTTGCACATGCTATTTCTACCTTCCCCACTTATTCATCAAGCCAGATTGAGTGTCGTCACTTCCTGCACAAACTCAGGCTGAGCAGGTGTTGGCTTTGATGGTTCATTATCCAGCTCATCACAGCTCTGACCAGACTTGTAGTTAGTTATCTCCTTTGTCAAAGGTCAAGGAGTTACTGAACAGCAGGGACAGTGCCTTTGTCTGTATTCTCAGCATCTCCCAGGGCTTTGTATATAGGAAGGACTTCGTAAACGTAAATGAATGCATCTTAGGTATTAACATACACTCAGATTTGGAAATACATACAGTCGTAACTCTACCTACCTCTGCAGTTTTAAAATAATGATCTGTAACAGCAACATAAAAACAGGAAATAGAGGTTTTAGTATCAGCTCTGCTACCTAGAGGCTGAGAGTATTTGGGCAAATCAATGGATTTTGCCATTCTTTATCTATAAAATGGGTTACTGTGTTCATTGTACTTATCCCATAGAGTGTATGAGGGTTAGATGTGATTGCATGGTGAATCTGGACATACCCCAGTCAAATCCCCCTGTTGGAGTGAAAGAACAGTTTATCGAAGTGATAGCAAAGAGCCCTTAGCCATCTGCCTCTAAAAGGAGTGCTTTCATCAAAACCACTCCCTTTTTCCAGAAAGGCTCTAATCCAATGACTGATTATTGTAAGGGCACAAAGTCCTAGGCCCGTGAACAGACTTGGAACACTCTGAGGACCATACCATCTCTAGAATTTCCCACTGGTCTGAGGTCTTCATTAAGATCATCTCCACTTCTCCCTCTCTGTAATCTTGCTGATGTTCATCCCCTCCTGTGTGGTAATCTTGGTTACAGTCCTAAATATACCTCCTACAAATTAATCTACTATCTCTATCTCGAGGAGCCTGACCGGAGACGGGTAGACATAAAAACTACAGGGATGTATTATATGTGGAACACAGGGACGCTTATATGTGGAATTTAAGAAACAAAACAGATGAACATAGGGGAAGGGAAAGAAAAATAAAAGGTGTAAATAGAGAGGGAGGCAAACCATAAGAGATGCTGAACGCTAGGAAACAAGCTGAGGGTTGCTGGAGGGGAGGTCGGTGGGGGGATGGGGTAACTGGGTGATGGGCGTTAAGGAGGGCACTTGATGTAAAGAGCACTGGGCGTTATATGCAACTGATGAATCACTAAATTCTACCTCTGAAACTAATAATGCACTATGTGTTAACTAAATTGAATTTAAATAAAGAATTTAAAATAAATAAATAATAAACAGGGATTCCAAAGTGCTATTCACATTTATGTCATCTAATCATTATATCACATTATTAATAACCAAACATTCCTTATCAAGTATTTACATTGATCCCCTAATACTTTTACTGATGACACTATAGCAAGAAGCAAACAACAAAATCCAGCATGACATGGAGTACTAGAGGGAGCAGAGGTGAGGAATCAAGAATCTGAGGTTCAGGGTGCCTGGGTGGTTCAGTTGGTTAAGAGACTGCCTTCAGCTCAGGTCGTGATCCTGGAGTCCCAGGATCGAGTCCCACATCGGGCTCCCCGCTCAGTGGGGAGTCTGCTTCTCCCTCTGACCCTCTCCCCTCTTATGCTCTCTCACTCTCTCTCTCTAAAATAAATAAATAAAATCTTTAAAAAAAAAAAAAGGAATCTGAGGCTCAAGTTCTTGCTTTCCAATCCTGAGGAGAGTAACCTTAAACAGGCCCAATCTTCACTCCATGCCTTATACATAAAATAAGGGATATTTGCTTCTCAAGTTATTGTCAGCTCTAATGTGTTGATGGATCTCCATGTTATTCATCTAGCTTTGAAGAAATTAATTTAGCTTCAAAGAGGGCTATTGCTTTGACTTGAAAGTTATTCCTTGGTGAAGGTGCCCAATCTAGAGGTGAATGGGGCTGAGATCCACCCTGGGGGACCTAGCATAAAGTGGGTCGGTGCATTGGAAGGGGCTCCTTTGGTAATTAGTCTACCCAGAGGGGCATCTTTTAGCAAAATTCAGTTTCATCTGTGACTTCAAATTAAAAAAGGCAACACCTTGAAAGGCATTTCCAGTGATTACACCAAAAATTCCTTTGGTTAAAACAACAACAAGAACAACAACAAAAAAAAACAACGAGTTGTTTTGAAAAGGATCATGGACACACACTATTAGTGCCATGGGAAATAGATATAAATAGTAAAGTTTATCACGGAAAAACTTAGAGGTAGAAATTCAATAAAGCACATACAATTCCCCAAGCTCCCCTGATCCCACAGAAAGCTATTCTCAGGCTAGGCATAGTTGAAATAAAATAGTGTTTTGGCCAGTGTTCTAGTGGAGAGAGCCATCCCTACCCCTCAGTGCTCTGTATATTTGTAGGGTCAGGTGTGTGGGAAATATTTATCTCCACTGTGACTCTGTAACGGTGGAAAAATAATCTTGTTAGAAAGAGACACTGTCTGGGGCTCAGTAGCTATCAACATCCTTTCTTTTCTTTCAGCTAAGTCAGGCCTGCTGAGCTGGCTTTCTGCAAGATACCAAAAAAGGGCAGAAATGAAGACCATCCAGATTTGCTTCTCCTCACAAGTCAAAAAAAGTTTCGAAGATGCTAATCAAATCTCCACCAAAGAGTCTTTCTGAATTACATGATCTTCATGAAGGTTTCTTTTGATGACACTAAGCACTGACCATCTAAGATTTATAGATGTGTTACCTCATTCAATACTTTGAATAATCCTACAAGGTAGGAACTATCAGGTAAATGGGAAACTAGAAAACAGAAATACAAATTTGAAAAGATATATGCACCCTTATGTTCATTGCAGCATTATTTACAATAGCCAAGATATGGAAGCAACCTAAGTGTCCACTGATAGATGAATGGATAAAGAAGATGTGGTATGTAAATATATGTATGTAATGTATCTATGTATAATGTATATACAGATAGACAGACATATTGATACATATACTAGACTATTATTCAGCCATAAAAAATGAATGAAATCTTGCCATTTGCAACAAAATGATGAATTTAGAGGGTATTATGCTCAGTGAAATAAGTCAGAGAAAAGCAAATATTGTATGATTTCACTTGTATGTGGCATCTGAAAAACAAAACAAATGAACAAACAAAACAAAAGAGAAACAAATTCATAAATACAGAGACCAAACTGTTGGTTACCATAGGGGAGGTGAGTGGGGAGATGGGCAAAAGAGGTAAAGCAGATTAAGAGGTACAAACTTCTAGTTATAAAGTAAGTAAGTCATGGGCATAGAAAGTATAGCATAGGGAATACAGTCAATAATATTTTAATAACTTTGTATGGTGACAGACAGTAACTAGAACTTACCATGGTGATCATTTCATAATGTATATAAATTTTGAATCACTATGTTGTACATCGGAAACTAATATAATATTGTATGTCAACTATACTTCAATAAAAAAAGAAAAGAAGACCCATATGACTATTGGCCTAAAAAATCCTCAGCAAACAAAAAATGCCCAGTAAAATTGTTCCTGCCTTCTTCCAAAAGAAAAAATAAAGAAAAGAAACAAAATACAGCTAGGATTTAATGAGAGGTTAAGGATCTTTCCCAAAGTCTCACAGCTGGTGAGCTTGGCATTGCCAAACAGAAACCCTGGCTTTAACTCCTCTGTTCCATGAGTTCTTTTACAATGAGTTACATCAGAAATAAATCACAGTTACTTATTATGTCAGGTATATCATTTATATTATATCATTAGATCATTATAATGATATGTATCAGTAATAGTAGAGTGTCAGTGGTATACACTATAACACTTTATCAGACAAACGTGGATTATGTTTAAGATAACGTCACACTAATTAACTGATTTAAAACATTTTAAAAAAAAATCTGCATCATCAAATTGGTGTTGTTTAAACTTTAATGTGCATAGGAACCCCACGAAAATGCAAATTACAGGGTCCTAGAGTCAAGAAGATCTTGGAGAGACCTAGAAATATACATTTCTGTAAGATTCGCAAGTGATTCTTGTCTTATTCTATCTTATGGGGATGGATCTCAATCCACACTTTGAGAGAGCCCTGGTCTAGCGTCTGGGTATAATATTTGCAATACACAGTCACTCAAATGCAATCCCTGCTATCATCCTATAGGAAACAAAATTGAGCATTTGATACATAACCATGATTATCGCCTTGTCTTTATGACAATTTTAGATATAATCTACATTGTTTTTATTCACAGCAGCTTCAATGTCTGTAAGAGATGATTACATACACTCAACATAATGATACAGGCAAATAGTAAAGCATCTGTTATGTGCAAGGCACTTTTATATATTATATCTAATCCTCCTACCAACCCTATGGTTCCTATAAATTAGGGAATTGAGGTTCCAAAAGATTAAGAAAGGGCCCCACATCATATGGCTCATAAATGCCCAACCTGAGATTTAGATACTAATTCAGCTAATTGAGGACCCAGTATTGCTTTCCCTGAGTCACGCATTGTCCCCGTCACAGTGCTCAAACCTGTTGAGATGCTCCATGACTTCTAACAGATACCTCAAGTCTAAAGTCCTTAAAGATGGAATCTGAAAGTAAAAATATTGGGATCATCTTGAAGTCAGTCCACTTCCAACCAAACAGGCATTTGGCTCCTCTTCATTTAGAAACAGGAAATCCCCCATTTTCTTTGTAGAGAAGAAAGGGGCTGAGCAATTGCGTGACCATCTCAGACCATCTCAAACTACATCACCAACTGCCGCCGCCACCACCACAATACAGGAAAGGAAAAAGAAAAAGAGGAAAGAAGGAGAAGCAGAAGGAAAAGGAGAGAGAGAACCATAAGTCATTTAGATTAATGGATCGAAATATGCCTTCAGATTCTAGCACTTAAGTTCTGCTTTTTTTAAATTTTAAAAAAGATTTTTTCATGGCCGGTGGGTAGAAATGTGCTCTATTTAGCTAAGCGTATCTTATAAAATATCTAGTGTACACACCACCTCAGTCTCCCTGCTTCGTGGTCGTTTTTTCCTTCCCATTCCTGTGGGGGTGGTTTTCTGAGAATTGCTAATTTATTGAGGATGCTCGAGAGGACAAGGCCAATGCCAATGATTAACACTTTTTCAAATACAGTCAAGGGTGGATGAGAGGGCTTCTTTGGTTGTATCCCATTTCCTACAACCTCCTACTCTCTGCAAAATCTTTGTAGAAGCAGGCTTAATGCTCTGGGAGAGACAGTCCTTGTCGGAGGGCTGGGCATGGCACCAGAAAAGCTGCTTCACCCGTCTCTGACTCAGATACTTCCTGCCCAGGCTGGAATCAGACATTGCCAAGACAGCTGTGAAAAAAAATAAAGAAAACCCCAACCTTTCAAAAGTAAAGTTCTACTATTTAAGTGAGAGTTAATCAAGTAGTTGAGTTTGGACAAAGATTGAGGTTCCTGTGTAGTAAAAGCAATGTGATTGCTCAATACCACCAGCAAGCTGGTTCCCAATGCCGGAGCCCCTGGAGGCGAAAACCGCTGCTTTGGCTGGGTGGGGTCTGCAGAATGGGCTCCGGCTTAGTTACATCCAGGCCCTGCACATGCTCCTGGGGGTTCCACCTGGTTGACAACCCCAAAGCAGCCAGGAGGAAGTGGAGTGAAATCTAAAATGCATTTCAGGGGCGCCTGGGTGGCTCAGTCGGTTAAGCGTCTGCCTTCGGCTCAGGTCATGATCCCAGGGTCCTGGGATCGAGCCCCACATCGGGCTCCCCGCTCCGCGGGAAGCCTGCTTCTCCCTCTTCCACTCCCCCTGCTTGTGTTCCCATTCTCTCTCTGTGTCTCTCTCTGTCAAATAAATAAATAAATAAAATCTTTAAAAAAAAAATAATAAAATGCATTTCATTTCCTTTCATAATTTTAAACCAGTAAATAGCCAATCTTGACAGTGTTTATCATTTGTGCTGACAGAGGCCCTGCATGATTATAGTAGAAAAGTGGAAAATTTAACAAAGACTTCACGGAAAAAAAAAACCCATCCAGAGTCTTACCATCCAGAAATAACCACTATAAAAAAAATAATGTATTTTAATCCAGATGAGGAAACATACTCTTATTCCCTATTACGTACGTGTATGTATATATGCGTATACATATATTATTTATATACAATATAAGTGACCTCGTATCATCTTTTTATTTTCCACTTTATATTAGGTTATTAATTTTTTGATCAAAAATTAACTTTTAAAGTTCTGATTTCTTTAATTTTCCCTCAAGTTATTTCCCTATATGATAATAATGAACTCTCAGTGAGTGCTCCCAAAAAGTGCTCTATGGGTGTGCACTCATTGAATATGGCAAGTATTAATTTGCATATGGAGAAACTGAGACATAGAGAAGGTGAGATGACTTGTCCAATGTCACATGGCTAGGAAGACAGAATGTCCTACACTCTGCTAGATCTTGAGCTAGTTATTGGGAAAATACAAAGTTCAAGGAGACACCGCTCTGACTCATTCATTTCTTTATTAAAGAACTATGTACTGAGTGCCAAATGTGGGAACAGTGTGAGATGCTAGAGATAGAACAGAACAAAATGGAAGAGATCCCGGTTGCGTGGGGCTTACATGCTCACTGGGCAGACACAAAATAAAAGGTAAGCAAGTGAAAATACAGTAGTCCCCCCTTATCCACAGGGAATACATCCCAAGACCCCCCAGTGATGCCCGAAACCACAGATGGTAGTGAGCCCTATACATACTGTGTGTGTTCCTATACATACGTACTTATGATAAATTTAATTTATAAATTAGGCACAGTAAGAGATTAAAAAACAGTAACTGATAATAAAATAGAATAATGATAACTATGCGCTGTAATAAAATTGTGTTAATGGGGTCTCTCTCTCTCTCAAATGACATGAGATAATAAAATGCCTCCTCCTCTTGATGACATGAGATAGTAAAATGCTTATGTGGTGAGATGAAGGGAGGTGAGTGGGCACCGAGCTGTGGGCTTAGGCTACTAGTGGCCTGCTGACAGTATGTTAGAAGGAGGATCATCTGTTTCCAAGACCACAGTTGACCATAGGTAACTGAAACCAGGGAAAGCGAAACCACAAATAAAGAGGGATTACTGTGCACTGTGATGTCAGGTAGTGACTAGAGCTATGGAGACAGAGCAGGGGGAGGGGAAGTGCTTGAGCATGAGTGGCATTTGAACAGAGATCTGGAAGAAGTGAGGGAGCAAAGCATGCAGATACCTGGAAAAGAGCATTATGCAATATGTAGTATATTACAATCTAGAGAGGGATATAGATGCAAACATACATAAATCATGCATATAGGAGAAAGGGTAAGAGCGAGGACATGGAGGCAAGAACATACTTATGATATGGCCTGGGAAGAGCAAGCCATCAAACGGGGCAGGGGGGAAGGCTGAGGTGCAGGTATGGTGGAGGAAACATGGCGGAAAGTCAGTGGGAATCACATGATGATGAACTTGAATGTCAGAGACTGCTTCATGCAGTAAGAAGCTGGTCTACAGTCCCTTCCATCTCTAGAATTCTGTGATCAACTTGTTCTCTAAGTGTTTTGACTGATCCTAGTTAGAAACTTCATAAATCAGAAGTCTTCATTATCAGGAACCCATAAAGAGAAGGCTTTGCTGGTCAGCATCCTGAAGAAACACAAAATAATCCAAGTCTTCTCCTGGGTTGTTGAAGGAGCCCCAGGAGTGACTCAGAGTGTCCCTCCTGCCTCTTGCTTCACGATCCCCCGGGGTCACACAGCTTCTCCCTCACACCTGCTTCTTGCCTGCACCTTTTTCATGTCTGGTCTCTGTTAAAGTGACTGTGATCTTATCCTGAGCTTTCCCCACCTTGGAAAGCATCATCTTCTTTGCCTATGTACTTTTCAAGAGGAGCTATTCTTGTCAAAAAGATTTTTGTTTTCAAATAATACATTATATGTTAAAAAAAAAAGAAGATAGCAGGAAGGGAAAAATGAAGGGGGAGAAAATGGAGGGGGAGGCGAACCATAAGAGACTACGGACTCTGAAAAACAAACTGAGGGTTCTAGAGGGGAGGGGGGCGCGGGGATGGGTTAGCCCGGTGATGGATATTAAAGAGGGCACGTTCTGCATGGAGCACTGGGTGTTATACGCAAACAATGAATCATGGAACACTACCTCAAAATCCAATGATGTAATGTATGGCGATTAACATAACATAATTAAAAAAAAAAAGATTTTTGTTTTCTTCCCCTTAGGGGGAAAAATGATTACCTACCAGTTCTGCACATTCACAGACCCTTCTGCTCACCACTCTGTTTGAAATATCCAGCCTCTAAGGGGACTTGTCTTTGAAATGGTAAGTTTAATTTCTCGATAGCCACCCCAGTTTCCCTCTCACTTTAAGTTGAAATTGAGAGGACCAGACTACTCCATTTTTATTGTGCCATGCTCCTGAGTACCAAGATGAATGTGCATTCTCTCTTTGCTTTATTCTAGAAAGGTTGCTGAGACTGTACCTTAAGTCTATAGCTCCTGATGGAAGACTCTGAAATATTATCCCAATAATTCCATCTTAATTTATGGCCAGATTCATCATACTGTTGCACCTGAAAGAAATGAAGGAAATTAAAAAAAAAAAATGTACTAAGGGGTGCCTGGCTGGCTCAGTGCGGGGAGTGAGTGTGCAACTCTTGGTCTTGGAGTTTTGTGTTTGACCCCACATTGGGTGTAGAGATTACTTAAAAATAAAATCTTATTGTGGTGCCTGGGTGGCTCAGTTGGTTAAGCCTCCAACTCTTGATTTCGGCTGAGGTCATGATCTCAGGGTGGAGCCCCCCGTTGGGCTCTGTGCTCAGCATGGAGTCTGCTTGAGATTCTCTCCCTCTCCCTCTGCTCCCTCCCTAGCTTGTGTGCGCTCTCTCTCTCAAATAAATAAAAATTAATTAATTAATTAAAATAAAATCTTATAAATACACACATACATACATACATACATAGAATGCACTATAGTTCTCCTGTGCATAAGCAGAAATGGACAATTATCTGACCCAACACATACAGCAAAATTCTCATTAAACCGCACCCTTCACAACATGCAGTTGCCCCCCGCCCCGGTCTCTCCTTTCCCTGACCAATTACCACCTTGCTCCTTCTTTTCCTCCTGCTAAGCACAGCTCTGATTGTATTCCACATTTTCCAAAATCCATTGTCCCTGACAGGCTTCCTTGAAGCTCAGAGTTCACTGGCGTGGTATCTCGCAT
Organism: Halichoerus grypus; assembly: GCF_964656455.1. Classification (NCBI taxonomy): domain Eukaryota; kingdom Metazoa; phylum Chordata; class Mammalia; order Carnivora; family Phocidae; genus Halichoerus; species Halichoerus grypus. The sequence goes on along the minus strand of NC_135719.1, from coordinate 12,637,694 downwards.
GAGGCAGCATCCCACTGAATTCCCCCAAAGAAATGTCTTCTGCAGGACAGTCAGGGTAACATTAGTGTCGACATTTTTTTTAAAGATTTTATTTATTTATTTGACAGGAAGAGAGAGAGAGAGCAGCAGAGGGAGAAGGAGAAGCAGACTCCCTGCTGAGCAGGGAGCTCGACGCAGCGCTCGATCCTAGGACCCCGGGATCATGACCTGAGCCGAAGGCAGACATTTAACTAACTGAGCCACCCAGGTGCCCCACTGTCGACATTTTGAAAAGAAATAACAAAAATGAAAATCTTGCAGTTATAGGTAATCATGGTATCTAAATTAAATCAATGTGAAGTGAAAATCACATTTTAATCCCAATATTTTTTAAGGCAAAACACAACAAGCACAATTCCAAAGTGTAGGAGAAATGGTAAAATCTGCAATGGCCATTCTCTCTCACCCAGAATAAAACCCTTCCCTGGAGGTCTGACGACTGGCTTGTATCCCAAATCATCCCTTAAATTGCCTTGGGATCCAGCCACAGTTCCAGGGGCTTCTGCCTCATTATTCTTCTATCTCCTCAATGGAACTTCTCTGTTTCCAAATCTACAATAATTTAATTGGGGCTTTTTTATGATTTTAAAAGAAATAAAGGCTTATTGTGAAAAGCTGAAAATACATAAAACTCTAAAGAAGTAATAAAAGTGCTGTCACCACCAAGAGGACAATTTTTTTTTGTTTGGATCTTTGCTTTATTTTATTTTATTTTATTTTATTTTATTTTATTTTATTTTATTATGTTAGTCACCATACATTGCATCATTAGTTTTTGATGTAGTGATCCACGATTCGTTGTTTTCGTGTAACACCCAGTGCTCCATTCAGTACGTGCCCTCTTTAATACCCATCACCAAGATAACCCATCCCCCCACCCCCCTCCCCTCTAGAACCCTCGGTTTGTTTCTCAGAGTCCATAGTCCAAGAGGACAATTGTTAACATTTTGGTGTACTCCTTTCAAGACAATCTGTGTGTGTGTATAAATATAGACATACTTTTTTGTGAACTTAAACATCTTTTCATGTTCATAATATATCTCTATATTATCATATTTATTTTTATTTTCTTTTAAAATTTTCTACATTAGAATTTAAAATTTTAAAACTTAAAAGTTAAAAATTTTCACATGTATATTGTAATACATGAGACAATCCCCAAAGTGTGAAAATTAAAAAAAAAATTGTAATCTCCTCTACTCTGTCTTCTGAGCCAAGCACACCTCATTGCTCTGACTTCCAAAGGTCTTGGGCAGGCCTCAGAAAACACAAAGCTAAAGGGTTGGCGGGTGTTTCCAGCACAGCTGGTTACCACTCTCCACCCCCCTCAGGCCAGAGGAAGGTAAGATGATTCTCCCAAGGTCTTCTGAGAAGCTGATGGGGCTGCTGGGCCTGGAGTTGGCAGGGGAGGGGAATCAACAGCACCCAGTACCTGGTACATTGTCCTTAAAACTGTACCTGGTCCATGATAACAGGTAGCATCAATTGCTCATCTATCATTGGCAAAGCGCGGTTTGCAGGTGTTACCACAATGAATCCCTGCACCAAGTCTATGAAATCAGTATTCTTAGCTTCATTTGACAGGTGAGGAAATTTCGCCACAGAGTCATTATGTAACTCATCCAGAGTCACACCGAATGGAGGAGGCAGGATCCAAGCGGAGACTTTCCAGTTTCTTAGCCACTGCTTTTATCCACTCCCATGCCAGTCAGTAAATATTTGTGCATGAATAAATGAACGAATGGGCCTTGAAATGGCCAGACATGGGAAGAAAAGATACTTTTCTCCCATTTGGAGAAGTGCAAATCAAAACCGGGATAGGTAATATTTTAATTAGCAAGATTTTACTAACTAAGAACATCAAATGATGTTGGGAATATAAGTCCACTGGGGATTGTCATGTATTGCTGATACAACTATAATTTGCCACTATTATTTTTTGATATGTAATCTCTATCAAATTTAAAATGTATGTATGTCAAAAGATACAATGTACAGTGTCAAAAATCAAGAGCAAGACTAAGAAGAAATATTTGCCACACGGTTATATAATAATCTAAACTTCAATAATGTGTAATATTTCTGAAGACCACCAAGAAACAAGAATGTAATGTGTTTGAGTGCTGTTGTTCTTCACCGGCTGGGAGCCTGCCCAAAGGAAGAAGCAAGATTCATTTGATTCACTCATCTCTATTCTGCTGTTTGTTACGTATGTTTTAATGTTTATGTAACCATGTATATTTACAACTTCCTTTGTGAGTCCTGGTTTCCCATCTTCCTTAACAAAATCTTTTTCACCCAATCTTTATCCATATTACTTAAATTCCCTCTACTGGAATATCGCTCTTCCATCAGAGAGCCTGGTTCTCAGACCTTCACTCTCGAACTGGAATCGACACCATTTGCTTGCTCTTCAAGTGTCAAGACTTTTAACCATGCCACCGGCTTCCCTGGGATTCTAGCCCACAGACAGCAGGTCATGAGACCAAATTTCCTGTTGGTTCTGTTTCTCTGAGAACCCTAATACAATAACGTTTCAAATTTCCAGGAATATATCAGAGCTTTTCAAAGTCCCCTGTGGACATCTCTCATCCCCCATTATTTCCTTTTAAGTTTTCGGTCAGATTCTTGATAGCTTTGACCAGTAGTCCTGCTCACGAAGCTGCAGGGGACAAGTTCCATGGTTGTTTTCAACCAAAGAACCACAAATAAGGCTTTTCACACAGAGCCACTGAGTTGGGTCAATTGAAGATAAGTTTTACAAGTTAAGCTTTTTTTAAAAAAAGATTTTTTTAATTTATTTATTTGTCAGAGAGAGAGAGAGAGCACAAGCAGGGGGAGTGGGAGAATGAGAAGCAGGCTCCCTGCTGAGCAGAGAGCCCCATGTGGGACTCGATCCCAGGATCCTGGGATCATGACCTTAGCAGAAGACAGAAGCTTAACCAACTTAACCACCCAGGTGTCCCTGTTAAGGTTTTCTTTGTGGAGACTTTCAGGAATAACTTTTGTAAATGTCTCTGGAAATACAATTGTATAGTTTGGTTTATAAATACAACGTCATTGTATTAGTCAAAGACTATATATTGACTATATAACCTATAAACTTCCCATTTCCTTCATAGTATAAATATTTATTTATCTTTTAGGAGATTGTTCTTTATGTTCAGTACACAAATATTTTTGATTTTTTAAAATTTTTTAAAAGATTTTATTTATTTATTTGAGAAAGAGAGAGAACGAGTGGGATGGAGGGGCAGAGAGAGAGAGAGAGAGAGAGAGAAGCGGACTCCCCACTGAGCAGAGATCCCGATGCGGGGCTCAATCCCAGAACCACGAGATCATGACCTGAGCCAAAGGCAGATGCTTAACTGACTGAGTCACCCAGGCGCCCCCCATAAATATTTTTAAATTTTCTATTTGTTTGAGACATTTTCTTATAAGATATTTCCCATTTTTGTCCTTCCTGCCCTTGAGAATTCTCCTGCATCTAACGTGCATCTAATATTACTATGGCCACTCTTCCTTTTCTTAATTGTATGGCTAGGTACATCTTTGCCAACATTTTATTTCCAATCTTTATTTTGTTTGTGCCTTTCTTTTGCCATCATTTTAATCTATTTTGTTGATAGACTTGTAGTTTTTTATTTATCTTGTTTTCAACAATGTCATCAAAGATGCATGCCCAGTAAAAACAACAAAACTTTAAGTATCTATAAGGCACCAAAAAAAAAAAAAAAAAATCAAGTCCTAGATTTTTTATCTCAAGATTTTTATGTAAATTAATCCCTACTGCTAATTTAAAATAATCTTGATTAGAATTGAATTGCAAATCCAAGAAGTTAGGGCCTGCAGAAGAATAGGGCACCTGGAAAGCCTTATATAAATGGACAGAAGATATTACAAATCGCAGTTTCTTTCTCAGTTTGGTTGGTTTATTTAAGGGCTGAAAAGTAATTTATTGGAAATGCTATGTATGGCTTCATACTCATTATTTTACTAAGATTATTTCATAACAAAAGGTGACCATGCGTGGGAATTACATGGACCAGTATCTGGTATATATTTAATATTCAATAAGTGTTAGCCAATTGCATTATTAATAATAATAATAATTTATGAGAGGATACTCTGTGAAGAAGTTGTTCTCATTCCCTGTGAAGAGGTTAAGTGACTGGACCAAATTCATTTGGTTAGTAGTGGAGGATGAATTCAAACTCTGTCCACCTTATCCTAAACCCAATTTTTTTTTTCATCCTTTGGAAAAAAAACCCAGATGTAAAATGTTGAAAAGTAACTGAGGCCCATTTTGCAACATAATTACTACAATTGCTAAAGAATCCTCAAATACAAAGAAAATACTTCTGATTTTATTTATTTAGAATGAGTCTATACAACCCTTATTCACTCCTCTAACTCTGAGGGTAATGGTCATGATGGATCTTCTGTGCTGTAGGTTGTATTCTGAGAACCTGCAGGACCGTTTCAACAATGAACTCTTCCCAGAGAGAAGAAACATCACCAAGGGAGTAAACATACCTTCCTGGGAGGGCAGCTGCTCTTTCCCCCACTTCTAGGAGCCTCCCTGCTCTTCTAGAACTATCCTGGGAGATGCTTCTCCAAAAAACCAACTCACTTGCTCATCTTCTATAACTCCTTCCCTGGGATCTCAAGGTCACATTGACTTTTATCCTTCCTCATCCTCCAAAAGCCTTTCTCATCTGCACAGCACAGATTTGAACTTCTTTCAAAAACATTCTGTTATCACCTCTGCAAGTGTACCCTTTCCTTTCTTCCCCAACCCCAACCTGGTCTACTTCCTTTCTACCTTCTACAAGGCCTCATTTAATCTCCCTTTCTCTAGGAGAACTTCCCCAAACCTTCCAGCCTACATCAAATTCTGAAGTGTGAACAAGTCATAGTATATTTTGGACAAGTCATGTTATATTTATATTATATTCTTTGACCCTAAATAGAGTGTAATCTCCTTTATAAACAGGACATTTTATCACCCCACAGCAATTAACATAGCTCCAGACATGGAGTAGTTACCAAAACTAAATTTCTCAAGTTAAGAAAATAAGTTTTAAAAGCACTTGGTTCAGGGACACCAGGGTGGTGCAGTTGCTTGAGCATCTAACTCTTGGTTTTGGCTCAGGTTGTGATCTCAGGGTCATGAGATTGAGTCCCACATCAGGCTCTGTGCTCAGCAGGGGTCTGCTTGTCCCTCTCCCTCCCCCTCTTGCCCTCTCTCCACTCATGCTTATGTGCACGCTCTCTCTCTCCCTCAAATGAGTAAACAAAATCCTTAAAAGAATAAAACACTTGGGGGCGCCTAGGTGGCTCAGTCGTTAAGCGTCTGCCTTCGGCTCAGGTCATGATCCCAGGGTCCTGGGATTGAGCCCCGCATCGGGCCCCCTGCTCCGCGGGAAGCCTGCTTCTCCCAGTTCCCCTGCTTGTGCTCGCTCTCTCACTGTGTCTCTTTCTGTCAAATAAATAAATAAAATCTTAAAAAAAAAAAAAGAAAAAACACTTGGTACAGTATGATGGATAAGTTTGAATAAGTTCTACAGATTTGGAGTAGCTTATTAGTAAACTAATACTTATTAGTATACTTATTACTAATACTTATTAATAAAATAATAATTAGTAAAATTTTCCACAAATAATTTTTGGTGTCTTATAGTATAGTCTGTGTAATTATAAAATGTAATAAAAAATAACAAAAGGCACAAAATCCATGTAAACATTTTTTAACCTAACATTAATTTCATGTAAGAGTTTAAACATCATGAAAGGTCAAATCAGACCTTTGGCTTCTCACTAATCAAAGTGAAAAGGAGAATTGAGAACTTCCTCAATAATATCAAAATTTCAACCTATTTTTTTCTTCTAATTCTTTGTTGCTTATAAAAAACATGACACATTATAAAATAAATAAGCATATAATTCATTGTATTAGCAATTACTCTATTCAAGTGCTTGGCCAATCATTTAGATCAAAATGTAAAGAAAGCTAGCTATTTTAATAGTAAATACATCATTTAATCATTTCCAGGACTTTTGGCTAAGAACAAGTGTAGAAAATCCATCACTTATATACCTTCAAAATTGTTGTGTAACCGAATCCAAGTTTCTTTCCTGAATTGTAATAGGTTTACAGTTTCTAAACAACCTTAATCTGTCGGTTTGGAGTTCCAAATCTCTCATGGGAAAGCCAGGACTTGAACTCCAAAATTTTAGTTCTTTAGAGAAGTATTATATACTGAATATTTGCAAGCCCCAAATTCCTATGTTGAAACCTAAATTTCAATGGGATGGTAGTTGAGAGGTAATTAGTCATGAGGTTGGGGCCCTCATGAGTGGAATTAATGTCCCTGTAAAAGAGACCCCTGCAAACTCCCTTGTTCCTTCCACCATGTGAGGACACAGTAAGAAGACAGCCATGTATGAATCAGAAATCTGGTTCTCACCAATCTCCTGGGGTCTTGATCTTGGATGCCCAAGCCTTCAGATCTGTATGAAATAAATTCCTGTTTTTTATAAGCCATCTGGTCTATGCCCTTCTGTTATAGCAGCCCAAAGAGACTAACCCAGGAATCCTGATATAAAAATCCTGTGTACACAGGCTCATTGTAGACATTTATTTCTTATTAAAAGAAGTCTTTATTTCTTTGCTTTTCATTGATATAAAAATGGCTTATTCTGATATCACTTCTACTTCCTTTCCTTTGTGTCGCAACAGTTAAGACAAAAATATGTATTACTGGTTTCCTTTCAACCTCTCTTCTCCCTCTCCACATTCCTCTCTCTGTTTGTCCACATTGTATAACCACATTTGTAGACATCTTCCCTATTTTGACAAAACCTTATTCTTTTCATACTTCTTAACTTTCTAAATATACCAAAATCTTTAAACAAAACTATAAAATGATTTTATGTTAATGATTCTACCATCCCAATGTTCTTGAAACATTTGAGAAAATACTTGATCCTGTCAGGCCTCCAGTTTTCCTTATTTAATCTGATACACAAAGAGTTTCTGACCACCTGCCATGTGCCAATTACTGGTAAGAGACCATTTGTTTCAAATGCACATGCTTTCACTGGGAAGAGCTTGGCATGTGCTAGACCCAATGTTTCCAATGCCTTTGTCATTGTGGAAATAAAACACCATTTGTTCTTAGCCCAAAAAGATACGGTGAAAATGTCTTAGTCAAAATATAAAAATCAAAGGTGTTTTGTTTCCCCAAAAACTCTCTAGTCTGGAGATCTGAACACCTTACCTTCCATATGCTGCTTCTGCTACTGGGTGGTTTTGGGTGACTTGACCATCCTTGCCTATTCACACTTCCTTGCTAGCTTCTGAAGATGCAGTTTTATTACATGCTGGGACTGTCCGATAAGTTAGTGGTTAGGGGTCCCTTTGAGTGACCACATTCCAGTTCTACAATAATGGTAAATCTGAGCCAAAGAAACAAACTGTAGGAGTTGTCTGGACCAGCAATTATAAATCTATGTGCAACTTCCCATGAAAGACTGGCCCTTAAACTCCTTTGGTCAGGTGCACCCTGTAAGTTACATAGGGACCTGGAGGTGACCAGACCATAAACGGCATGAAGGGGGCCCTTAAGTTGCATTTTCTGGTACCCCAACAATCTGGGATCCATCTGTGCTGACAGATGTAGGATTCCTTTGGTTAAAAAGAAGACTTCTCCTTTTGTTAAAATGGCAGCTTGTTGGAATTTATGAGCTTATTACCTCTCTCCCACTCTCAACATACTCAGAAGAGATAAAGAGATCCCAATCCCCTGGCGAGGAGGGAGCTGGTCAGATACTAAGATGGGGACCTAAGGCCTCAGCAGCAGATAAGAGATATTCCTGAAATACTTTGTGAAGGTTCCTCAGATCTTGAAGTGAGTAAATATCTGTCATGAATGTTTAAGGTCAATATAAGGTTGATCGACAAATCTTATAAAGTGTACAAAATATGAAATATCACAAGGAACACATACTCATTTAGTCTATATTTTAAATGCTAATGAGGTGATACATGAAGCTATGTTTAGGATTCAGGAGTCATAAATTCATTTTCAACAATGAATATTACTGAGGAAAAAATGAAGGTGGTATCATGGAATCAGGAGATAGACATTGAGACAATACGTTTCAATAAAGAGATCCCAAAGCATTCTTCATCACCTTGTTAATTACATGTGGCCATTCTCTTAGAATATTTTTAATAAATCTTTTTATCACATATGTTGTCAAGTGGGCCATCTTGAGAAATGCCAAGATGTTAAGCACCGTTTTATACCTATACTCTCACTTTAGAAGTGTTTATATAGTCTTCCTAGAGAGTGTTCTGAGAGGAAGGGAGCTTCTTTTTTTTATTTTTTTTATTAGGTTATGTTAATCACCATACATTACATCATTAGTATTTGATGTGGTGTTCCATGATTCATTGTTTGTGTATAACACCCAGTGCTCCATGCAGAACGTGCCCTCCTTAATACCCATCACCAGGCTAACCCATCCCCCCACCCCTCTCCCCTCTAGAACCCTCAGTTTGTTTCTCAGAGTCCATAGTCTCTCATGGTTCGTCTCCCCCTCCGATTTACCCCCTTCATTTTTCCCTTCCTACTATCTTCTTTTTTAACATATAATGTACTATTTCTTTCAGAGGTACAGGTCTGTGATTCAACAGTCTTACACAATTCACAGCTCTCACCATAGCACATACCCTCCCCAATGTCTATCACCCAGCCACCCCATCCTTCCCACCCCCCCCCACTCCAGCAACCCTCAGTTTGTTTCCTGAGATTAAGAATTCCTTGTATCAGTGAGATCATATGATATATGTCTTTCTCTGATTGACTTATTTTGCTCAGCATAATACCCTCCAGTTCCATCCACGTCATTGCAAATGGCAAGATTTCATTCCTTTTGATGGCTGCATAATATTCCATTGTATATATATACCACATCTTCTTTATCCATTCATCTGTCCATGGACATCTTGGCTCTTTCCATAGTTTGGCTATTGTGGACATTGCTGCTATAAACATAGGGGTGCACGTACCCCTTCGGATCCCTACATTTGTATCTTTGGGGTAAATAAAGAAGGGAGCTTCTAAGGCAGTCAGAAAAGCATATCCACCTCAGACAGATGGCCTTTGCTGCGCTTACGTATTTTTTCTCTCCAGGATTAATTTTTAAATGGATTTTATGACCTTTCAACAATGTGAGTTCTCATCTGTTGTTAATCGTCATGCAGATTAATGTGTACTTTGACTTCAGTTAACTATTTTTCATCCTTGTGAAAAATGGTACAAGGGAATGGGGAGAGTGAAGGACAAAGAAAGGAGGAAATCTGTGAGTTTTAACAAAGTAAAAAAAAATAATGCTCCAAATGTGATTTTTGAGTTATCTTGTATCTGTGTTAGAAAAAAATAGAATTAAATTAGCAGCTAGTTTTCTGTGGTAATATTTGTGACAGTCTCATACTTTTATGCAATAAGAGATGTAAGTAAAAATCCTGAGAAAGTGTATGTTATTACTGAATTCTACATTCCTTGCTAATCTCCATTCTGGGGAAAACCTCTGTAATAAAAAATGCAACAATACTTGGTTTACTTGGTTAATTTAAAAATTGGATTAAAGTGAGAAATTGTTCAAAAAAATGGCATGTACATGTCTTACAGAATATATTTTAAATTAACATGTATTAATGTAAACTAGTTCACATACAATTTGTTATAGGATTGGAACCTATTTGCATATCTGTGCATGTTTATTATAGATGGCGTCTAAGTGGATATTTCTGTCATCCTTTTTGTATAAATTATATCAATGTTTCATTATATAAAATCTCCAACTCTGGTTTCTTTAAAGGACATCTGGAATTTAAAGATAGCGGCAAAACCAAGTGCAGAATTGTTCTAGATTTTTAATTTTCTCATTCTCATTTAATCAAATTTAAATTGTCTTTGTCAAGTTTTTTTTTTTTCCAAAGCATTTAACTTAATCTCATGAAAACAAATTTCTGGGGTGCCTGGGTGGCTCAGTCGTTAAGCGTCTGCCTTCGGCTCAGGTCATGATCCCAGGGTCCTGGGATCGAGCCACACATCAGGCTCCCTGTTCAGTGGGGAGCCTGCTTCTCCCTCTCCCACTCCCCCTGCTTGCGTTCCCTCTCTTGCTGTCTTTCTCTCTGTCAAATAAATAAATAAAATCTTTAAAAAAAAAAAAAAGAAAACATTTCTTTTCACACTAATATTTTATCACTTTGAATACTTCTTATTTAAATCAAGTAATTAAAATAATAAATATACCCTACACAAACAACCTTGGAAGGAAAAAAAGAAAAACTGATAGCTATCTTTTGGTGTGAAAAGAAGTGTGTGGACATTCAGTGTTCTATGGGCATCCATGAGGGATCAGTGTCTTTTGGGGAGTTGGTTAAGTAAGGTCACTTAAGAGATCTCCCTATCATGTCTAACACAGTATATGAAGAGCAGGAAGTTTTTAAATGTAGTGAGTGGAGCAAGGTTTGCAAATGGCAATATTTTATCCCCCCAACTCCAAAAGGGAAAATTCTTCCCTTTAAAGACTTTATCATTACCTTGCCTCTTTTAATGAACTGCTAATAAAACTAAGTGGGTAAGATCAAACATTGTTATAAGAAGTGTGACAAGGTGACTTAGCATGCTAATTTAGGAGATAATTCATCTAAAGTAATCTTGAATGGGTAGCAGGCAACTTATTAAATGTCAATTATACTGTTTTTATAGTATAAAATATAGATTTATCTACCAGCAGTGCTCACTTTTCATCAAACTTTAAATTCTTTTTAATGGGAAAGGGTGACCCAAACATAAAAAGATCTTGATATAATAATAATAACAACAAAAACCACTTAAAATGTGAACACTGGGTTTGGGCAAAAATTAAGGAAAATGGCCAGAGTCATAGAGTGTGGATGGAGCATAAGTTGATAACTCTTCTCAGAGAAAATCTAGGAATGTTCATTTAAAAAGTTTAAAATATATATACGCATTTACTCAAATTTCTCATTCAAAATGATTCTAATAAATAAATAATCAGAAAAATGAAAAAGATATATGTATTACAAAGTTCTCCACAGAATTATCTATAAAAGAGAAGGAAGGAAGGAAAGAAGAAAAGAATGAAAGTTAAGAGCAGTATGTTAATCTTACTGTAGAAGAATAGCTAATGACACATATCATAAATTCTGACTCCAATCATAAACAAAATGGAGTCTGCTGGAAGGATGTTGGCAGCTCAAAAATTGTGGAGAAACAAAGGTGAGGTAAGAAGGCTGGGATGTAAGAACGACAGAGGTGGGCCCATAGCTGAAATAGTATGGAGGGATGATTGGTGGAAATGAATGCACCTTAACATTTCCATTGTCGTTGTCATTTGAATCAAGATTCAAATTTAAATGAGAGAGAATCCCAGTCTTCTGGCTCAGATAGTGTTCCAGAAATGTCCATAATCTAATATACTCTTACTAGTCATTTACAACCATGAATAAACTCAACCCTTCTAGGAGTCACAAGGGGCTTCTGGGTTGCTGGTAATAATATGTTTCTTTTCTTTCTTTTTTTTCCCTTTCTTTCTTTCCTTCTTTTTTTTTTGGAAGAGAGAGAGAGGTGGGAGAAGGGCAGAGGGAGAGAGAAAATCTTAAGCAGGCTCCATGCCCATACTTGATGCAGGGCTCAATCCCATGACACTGAGATCATGATCTGAGCTGAAATCAAGAGTCCAATGCTTAACTGACTAAGCCACCCAGACACTCCTCTAATAGTGTTTCTTTCTTTTCTTCTTTTTTTAAGATTTTATTTATTTATTTAAGAGAGAGAGAGAGACAAGCAGGGGGGGAAGGGCAGAGGGAGAGGTAGAAGCAGACTCCCCACTGAGGACGGAGCCTGATGTGGGATTCGATCCCAGGGTCCTGGGATCATGACCTGAGCCGAAGGCAGACGCTTAACCGACTGAGCCACCCAGGTGCCCAATAGTATGTTTCTTGATCTGAGTGCTGGTTATATAATTTCATTCAGTTTGTAAACCTTCATCGACTTCTATATGCATATATTTTTTCTGCAGATGGAATATCCTTAAAAATAAAATCTACTTCTAAGAGTAGAGACAGCATAATATTTCATCAATTTTTAAATCTGGCAACAAATCTAAACTCCTTGGGCTGATATCCTCTCTTCCTTTTGTTTTGCTGGTATTCCATTTAAATATTGCAAAACTTTGGAATAATGCTAACTTTAATCACCATAAAACACTATCAATATAAAATGGGAGTAGAAATATAAGGGAAAGAGGAGTACATTAATTAACATATATAACAATTTAAAAAATCAGGAAAAAGACTTTGTGTATAGACTACATTCTTTTTTTTTTTTTTTTTAAAGATTTTATTTATTTATTTGACAGAGAGAGACACAGCGAGAGAGGGAACACAAGCAGGGGGAGTGGGAGAGGGAGAAGCAGGCTTCCCGCTGAGCAGGGAGCCCAATGCGGGGCTCGATCCCAGGACCCTGGGATCATGACCCGAGCCGAAGGCAGACACTTAACGACTGAGCCACCCAGGCGCCCTAGACTACATTCTTTATTTCTACAGGCAGTCCTGCCTGTTATTCATTCTATGTTCACCTGATATTTATCTAGTTTCTCAACTGGCCAGAGTTCTTTGCCAGGTAGAGTTATACAAAGCTTACTTCATGAGGGAGCTTAGTTCTTGCTGATTCTTCCCACACAGAGTTGAAGTTTCAGTAACTTTACAACTGTCCATGAAAATTAAGACACTCCCCAAATAGTTGGATCCAATAACATTAAGTTAATTATTATTATCAGCTTGGATCATGCTCCATAATTTAGAATCCAGCAAAGCCCAGAAGTAAGACAAGAGGTAGCTCAAACAGAATAGTTACCTACCCAATGATGACAGGTCTTTTCTCCCAAATGCTAGATGTTTCTTCTGTGATTCACCCAATAGTGCTTACTATAAGCTCTCTAGAGCATCTTAAACAACCACTAAAATTCCATTTGTCATTGTTTTTGTTCAGCCTTCAAGGGTCATTTACTGTAATCATATACACTGAAGCCCTGGGCCAGGGAGAGAGACTTGTCTTTCTTAGTTTCTACTCAAAGCTAGCAGGATTTAAGTCCCTTGGCAAATTATGTCAGGTAGCACACCAATGCTCATGTGTTGCTAACCAAATCCAAAGACAGCAACTAAGAAGGGATGTGCCTTCTTAGAGGTAGGGAGGGCAAAGTGAACTTATGATCCTTTACTTTAGAAGGGATATGAATTCCAATAGGCTGCAGACTTCAGGACCCTTATACTTTCAGAGGTCAAAGATGTTAGTGTTTTCTCATTTTTTTCCTGTGTTTCTTGTAAATGAAAACATGGGTTTCAATAGGGTACCTCATGTCCCTGATACAATTTCCTACATACTATCAGCATGATTTCACCCACTTAGTGTAAAAGTGTGATGTGCTGTGAGATAGTGAGTGTACTTAGCATAGATCTCTAGAGTCAACATGTGCATGACTTGAGAAGGTAAAGTATATTGCTGTCCGTGTCAGATGTAGGCAAATTTCTTGGCTTATTATTATTATTATTATTATTATTATTATAAAGTGTGGGGGGAGAAGCATTTGCTAGGTCAAAAGATATAGACCAGGTGCAAGGGGGTTGTGAATTTTTCTTCTCCTTTAGTAAATATTTGATATGTGAGGCTTCTTCTTATGGAAGACTTACTCCTTATTCACACCCTGTTAAGCCCAGGCACAGACACGTGATTTGCTTTGACTGATGAAATATGAATAAAAGTAAAATGTGTTACCTCTGAGAAGAATCTTTAAGAGTCAGCCTATAGTTTACTCTGTTCTCTTTTCACGATCTCTGTGGTAGCCTGTATAAGGACCCTTTATCAGCCTGGGTTTCCCAAAACATAACTTTTCTATAAATGAGGGAAAGAAGGTAGGAGTGAAGAAGTGTCTCAACAGCAAGTTCAGGGAAATTGCTTCGTTGACCAAGGAAGACTCTGTGTGTATGTGTGGGGTGTTTCAGAGATGTTTGAAGATTTAGGGTGCCACTAAAGCTGAATACTCCCAGATTTTTCCAATTTAATTGTTGAGATCCCACTGCACTCTTTATCAACCAGAACTTTCACATAAGAGATAGACTTGACTTTTAATTCAATAAATGTTGTAACTCAGCAATCCACAGGCACAATCTTAGAATGTTTTTTGGTAATCTTAAAGCCGGGGCTATATGAGTTAAAGGAGTCCTGTAGCATGGTCCAAAAAACCAATGAGATTTGGTCTGTGCTTCAAAATAAGAATTTAGGTTGTGAGCTTCTTGCCTTTCAGTTATTCAGTGTTATTAGAAGCACCCATCCTACCATGCTACCCCAAAATTCCACCCAAATTTTATTTTTTGCATAGTAGCAGTCAACCAGTTTCCCAGTGGCTGGCCAAAGCTTCACAGCGATTATAGGAATAATCTAATTAGCTGCTTTACCATAAAGTTTCTCAGGTTGCTAAATATATTTTCCAGAATGAAGAGAAGTTTAATTTCATATCTATTGCTAGTAATCCATTTTCTGGTATTAATTTCTCAGTAAGTCAGGGCCAATGGTAGCAGGTAACAGAAACTGGCTAATTTACACAAAACAGAGTTTATTGGAAAGATATTTGTATCTTAAATGGGAAAGCAAGAGAACCCAGGCAGCCATAGAGGGCTAGCCATTAGAACTATGGGCATGGTATCTTAGCAGGAACACCTGGTCTGAATATTATCACTGGTAAGCTCCACCATGCGCCACTTTATCAATCTGCTAAAATTCAGTGGAAGAAGAATCCAGTGGTCTTGTTTAGTTTGGGGCCTTATCCCCCAACAAGAAAAGGTAAAAGGCCTTGATGGATGGTTTCACCAGACTGTATACGAAGGGAAAAAAGGTAATTCCTCAGGAGGAATTATTGGTACTCTTAGGAATAGAGGCTGGAAAGCTAAATTTTTAAAAAAACACAAACATTAATAAAGTGGCATAATTTTCTTGATATGGTGATAAGTGTATGTAATATAGTGCATATAATAATGTGTATATTATATTAGCCACAATTGTCATGAGGTATTAGGATCACTAGTGTTTTTCTATTTTTTCTTTATCCTTTTTTGGATTTCATAAATTTTCGATTAAAATATGCACGAATATGTTCACTGGAAAAAAACAGGAAAATGCAATAAATATAAACATTTTAAAAATGAAGGGAGATTGAGAAGTAGCACTGGATGACTAAAAATCTCATCATGTATCAGTTGTCCTTATTTCAGATTATTTCCCTCTTCTTTTTTTCCCCCCAGCACTAATATTCCTGTTTCTGAGCTTTAGTACAAAACCTGAGAAGTGTGATGGAAAAGAATAATAATTGACAGTAAAAATATCAGCCAACTTTACTAAGGAATCATTGTGTACTCAATATTTTGCTAAATGTTCCAGAGGATGTAGGTATTATAATTATCCCTACTTTATAGATGAAGTAATTGAGGTCCAGGGATGCTAAGTAACTCAACCCAGGTGTCCTGAACAAATTAATGAAATGAAACTCAAATGTACCTCGCTATCAGATCCTTAGGATTTCTGAGGGAGAATAAGAAATGTCTGTGTATATTGTTTAATCCACGATCCTTTATGGACACATTTGGACACTTTTTGAGAGATATAGGAGTGGGTCTTGAGCAACAACTATTTTTTGTAGATTTACACTTCGAATATTTAGTGAGCGTTGACTTTGTGCCAAGACCTCTAAGTCCTGTGTTCTTGAAGGCAAACATGCTGCTTCCCTAGAAAAAAAATGTATTCTTGGTCACCCTAATTATTTAAATATGGTAATGTTTTTATTTTAGATGCAGAAAAACAAATGTCACAAAGCTGTGCTTTCTTGTCGAGATTTGGATCATTTTTTTTTTTATTTGTCTCATCTAACAATTCAAAATTTTCCATGAACCTTAAATAAGCAAAATAAATGCATTATTCAGAGTAGGGGATACATTTGGAATATAGAGGAAAGTATATCCAGAGAGCTATATGAGATATTTCAGCGCCCATACCTTTGCAAGAGCTCAAGAGTCAATGTACAATCATGAAGGCACAGCCACAATTTGGCTGGAGTTTTTCCACTTCAATAGGATGAACTTTAAATCTGATTTCTCTTGGTCAGATTGCCACCTCCCAAACACTTCAGCACTACTGTATATTTTATAAGATTCATCCAATTTTCCATGGGAATAAAAATTTCAATGAATTTGTGAGTTGACATTTCCACTCCTATCTTGGGATTTCACTTACCCCTGACATTTAGATGTTCCTTTGGTAAGAATATATAAGCAAAGCAATGGCTTAAGGCTTAATCCAGGAAGGAAAGAGAAATACTTTGCTGAAGTAAATGTCATTACCTTTAAGCTAAAATGTGTTGCACTGAGCTTACTTTTGCAGGATCCTGTGGTTTTCGAAAACTGTTTTCCTATATTTGGGGCACGTCAACAAACAAGCATGGAGAGCGTGCCAGGTGTCAGGTACTCTGCTACATGCTACCTCTGCTCACAGTCTCACATGATACAATTCCAGTATCTCTTCTCATTCTCATTCTCTTCTCGCAAGACTCATACTAGGAAATTCCCATCGGCTACTGGGAAGGGGCTAGTTTAGAGTGGGAGAAAGCCTAGAGCAGAGAAACCAGTAAAGAACCTCTTGCAGTAAAATCGGGGGCAAATTACGATGGCCGGCATCAATGTGGTAATAGCAAACATAAATTGAAGGGAATAGATTCAAGAACTGGTAAAGAGGTAGAAGTAACAGCGCTTGGGGATTATCTGGATTTATTCTGGGACTTTGGTTTAGAGACGAGAATAAGTCCAGGACAAATCTCAGGTTATTTTTTGTTTGTTTTTTTAGGGTCTGTAAATGGATTGAAAATTATGCCATTTCTTGTTCATCTTTATGCGACGTAAGGTTGAGTCACTGGGGATAGTCAAGAGGAGATGCCTAGATGGCAGTTGGAATACAATTCAGAAGAGAAATTGTGCTAAAATGTGAGCAATTAACATGTAATGGAAGTGAATGGATCCCCCCAGGGGAGTTTGTGTAGCCATAGCGAGCAGAACTCAGAAAATAATCCAATGCCTATAAAAGTGCCTGGCACGTATATATAGTTGTTAATTAACATGTGCATGAAATAATTAACCAATAAAAGGGTGAATAGACATGGAGAGAGAGAGAGAGAGAGAGATCTCTTTTTAATGAATGGATAGATGTATAAACCAGTAATGATCATTGTATTCTAAATACAGTGCCATGGAAATAAAATTGAATGTCTCCTACAATAACTTACCAAACTTTACAATAAATATAGTAGATGAGGCATGGAAGATGTTACTCTTATTTTAATCATAATACAGCTGAAGCTAAGAAGGGTGCTTTTGTCTGAGGCTACAAGGACAAAATTCATGATGATAGAACAGAACCGGGACTAAAACCAGTGTTTTTCATATTGAATGAGAAGTTATTAACATAGAGGCTTTATTTATTACATTAGGATCAGAAGAGAGCATGGGGGTAAAGGAGGGAGAATTTGCTCTTTAGACTACCATGCAAAACCATGAGTCTGAAGGTAGCTGTATAAATTGAAAACATCTGAAGAAAATGGAACAAGAGTAGAAAACAATGGTTCTTTCTGGCTTCCTCAAAGCCAGTAGTACCCCTTTCCCTACC
This sequence comes from Halichoerus grypus, assembly GCF_964656455.1. Taxonomy (NCBI): domain Eukaryota; kingdom Metazoa; phylum Chordata; class Mammalia; order Carnivora; family Phocidae; genus Halichoerus; species Halichoerus grypus. The sequence continues at coordinate 12,619,848 of NC_135719.1, read as the reverse complement.
ACCCCCCAGAGGTCTCAGAACGGACTCCTTTCCTGCCGGGTTTACAAAGCCCTGGGTCTGTCTCCCATCAGCGCAAACACAGCAAGAATCGTATTAATAATCCTATTTCCCTAAATGCATGACCCGAAATTCCTTTCAGATATTCAGGTTGTTGATGGAAATTTTGTTTGGAATTTAAAATGCATTACAAATTGAGGGCCCCTCCACCTTTGCCCTCTTAAATCAGAAAGCCTCTTTAGAGTGGTTTGAATTCTGAGTTGCGTTAATGAGTGTTTTAACATGTTGGGAAGGCAAATGGTCTTAAAGCAAGTAATTACTCTGTTTTCATCTATCAACTAGCAACTCCTTCCCAAACATTTGTTTTGCTTATACATGTGTGTGCCTCTCTCCACCTACTAAAAGAATGTGGGATTAGATAGAGGGGAAGGAACGCTCTCTTTCTTAGTCCAATCAGTCAATCAATCTGCCCCAGGGACCTCTAAGGGGTTAGGTTACATTGGATTTTAAAGCATATTTCTCTTCTGTTCCAAGTGGAAACAAATTTTACGGAGAGTGAGAAAGACCAATGTTTCTATCCCAGTGGCTCTCAGTGTGAAATCATTATGTTTTCAAGAATCCTAAGGAAGGGAATCTCAAGTAAAAAAAATCAAACAAAGTAATAATAATTTCACAATAAATTACTGCCAAGGGAAAAGAATCTTTAAAATGGAGTGCTTTCATTGACACTATTCTAGTGGTCCAGGCCAAGGGAGAAGGTGCTTAGATTTGGGGAACAACTCTCAATTATTGCAACTACATATCGTGAAATATTTATGTAGGGATCTTCACAATGGAGATATTTCTTCAGAACTCTATTTCCCCTTTTACCTAGCTCTTGGTACAACCAGCAAGTTTCTGATAATTTCATCTCTGGATTACCCAGTAGGGGAGGAGTTTCTTTGAACAAATGTTTCAGGCCAGTTAATCTTAATAGATACATCCTCCAGTGTAAGTTAATATAGACTCTTGATTTATTTATGACCGTGTGATTGAATTCATATCAACAAGTTCTGAGCCTAATAAGCGCAGGATGAACTGGCAAAATTGAGTTTCTTAGCCAGTAAATCAGTGAGCCAAACCTGGACCTTGGGCCTTTAGCTAGAAGTAGCAGAATCCCTTGTTGCAAAGATAGTGGACTTCAGACACAAGCAATCATGGTTGGACTTTTCTGTTTTCTAGTTGGCAGAAAGTTATTTAACCCCAGTGATTCTGAATTTCTTCATTTAAATAATGCGATAATATCAGCCCTGACTGAAAGTTTTATATAAGGAATAGAGGTAATGTCTTGAAACCATAAAAGTCCTAGCAGAAGACACAGGGAGGTAGGCTCCTTGACTTTGGTCATACTGGTGATTTTTTGGACTTGACACCAAAAGTAAAGGAAACAAAAGCAAAAATAAGCAACTAGGGCTACATCAAACTGAAGAGCTTCCACCAGTAAAGGAAACCATCAACAAAATGGAAAGGTAACCGACTGAATGGGAGAAAATATTTGAAAATCACATATCTGAAGAAGAGTTAATATCCAAAATATAAAAAGAACTCATACAACTTAATAACAAAAAAACTCCCCAAGTAATCCAATTAAAAACGGGCAGAGAATTTGAATGGACATTTTTCCAAAGAACATATACAGATAGACAACAGGTGTATAAAAAGACGCCCAACATAACCAATCCTCAGGGAAATGCAAAAAACAAACAAACAAAAAACAGCAACAATAATAAAAAAAACCACAGTGAGATATCATATCACACCTGTTAGAATGGTTATTATCAAAAAGACAAGAAGTAATCAACGTGTCTGAGGTTGTGGAGAAAAGGGAACATTTGTGCCCTGTTGGTGGGAATCTAAATTGGTGCCGTTACTATGGGAAACAGTGAAGGAGGTTCTTCAAAAAATTAAAAATAAAACTATCATATGATCCAGCAGTTCCACTTCTGGGCATTTATCCAGAGAAAATGAAAACACTAATTTGAAAAGACCTCTGCACCCTTGTGTTCATTGCAGCATTATTTACAATTGCCAAGATACGGAAACAACCTAAGTGTCCCTCACCAAATGAATGGATAAAATGTGATAAAACATATATATAAACCCGATCCGTTAAAAAAGGAAATCCTGCCATTTGCAACAACATGAGTGGACCTTGAAGGAATTACGCTAAGTGAAAAAAATCACAGAGAGACAACTAACATATGATCTCACTTATATGTGAAGTCCCAAAAAACAAAAACAAAAACCCAAGCTATAGATACAAAGAACAGATTGGCGGTTGTCAGAGGCTGGGGTGGGGGTGAGCCAAATGGGTGAAGGAGGTCAAAAGGCACAAACCCCCAGTTATAAAATAAAGAAGTCAGAGAGATATACTGTACGCTATGGCAATGTAGTTAATAATGCTGTATTGCATATCTGAACGCTGCTAAATTAGTGCATCTTAAAGGTTCTCACCACAAGGAGAAAAATTCTATAACTATGTATGGTGAGGGATGTTAACTAGACTAATCATGGTGATCATTTTGCAATAAACCCAAATATCAAATCATGAAACTAACATAATGTATATTATCCAATATATCTCAATAAAAATAAATGTTTTCTAAAAAAATTGGAGGTAATATATGTGAACTATCTGGTACATAGTAAGTACTATTAGTACCTTAATTGTAATATTGTTATTTAATCTAGCAAGGAATATATCTGCTCAGAGTTCCTGCCAGCCTTCCTTTGACAACTCTTCATCTAGAGCCCAAGTGTGACAATGTACCTTCCCTTTTCCTACAGGTATCCATCTGGGTCTTAAAAGCAGCAGCAGTGGCCGCAGAAACTTAAATCCCAGGATTTGGGAATGTTCACTGCCCCCTAACCAATCCGCTGGACAGTCCTCTGGGCATGTTGATATCATTGTATTTCATAAGAGAAACAAAATGTGTGGAAACCCTTCTGGCAGGAAGCAGTGCAGGGAAGGGGAAGCCATGCTTTCTACTCTGAATTGTCACTGGTTTTTCCAAGCTGGTTTCACACAGTCTGGAAACTAAGGATCTTCAGTTAAAAACTGGAGTGAATAAAATATTTCTTTCTTTGATAAGCATCTCCTAGACCTGGACTTGAGTAGATCATTATATTTGTAAGCTATGGCTCTTTGAAGGCTGAACGTTACTTTCATTAAGACTTTGGCTGAACCAGGTGGGGAGTGTCAGTAGAGGGAAACATGGGGATGGTTTAATAGGCTAATTGTAGACGAGGTGGTTTGCTGCCTGTTTTATCATATCCCTTCCCTTAGAGCATACAACCAATTTATCAGATCTGGCTTCTGTAGAGCTTCTAAAGAGCATCACTATTAACAAACCAGATGGGAGTGAAGATGGATTAGCCATGTGAGTTCTTTTTTAATATTATTAATTTATCTAACTTTGTTAATATCCATGCCATCATTTCTATTCCCATGGTCACTTACTTACTTTAGGCTTTCATCACCTCATGCCCGGACTAGTACGATTGCATTGTAACAAATTTTCCTGTTTCGCATGTTTTCTGCCACCACGTTGTACTCTATGCTCTTGCCAGATTTAGTCCCCCTAAACTAGCAGTTTGCAAGTATCCTCCCCTTGGTTACAAAATTAACAGATTCTGTCAAAATAAAACCTCAACTCCCTGGCAGTCAAGATCAGTAAATAATTTTCAGCCAATGTATCTTTACAATCTTAATCTAAATCATTAAAAATAAGGTTCTAGGGGCACCTGGGTGGCTCAATCGGTTAAGCATCTGCCTTCCGCTCAAATCATGATCCCGGGGTCCTGGGATGGAGTCCCAAGTGGGGTTCCCTGCTGAGCGGGTGTCTGTTTTTCCCTCTCCCTCTGCCCCTCCCCCCCACTCATGCTCTCTCTCTGTCGCTCCACTCTCTCTCAAATAAATAAATAAAATATTTTTTAAAAGTTTTAAAAAAAATAAGATTTTATTGATCAACCTGTAAACACGTTTGGCCTTGTCTTTCTACCATTTTCCTTTTCCAAAATAATCGTCTCCTCATCTCTATACTTTGCTCTTTTAGGCATTCTGTCTATGAAGTTTTCCATACCTGTAAACCAAAGGCTCCACTACTCTGGGAACTTCTGCATCCATACAACCTTTCCTGACACTCCATTCTGTGTGGAGCACTCGACACGGGGAGCACTTGTGTGACTTTCAATCACTCACAGCCCTGAGATAACCTAGATTTGATCCATCAGTTTTTATATGAATATATCCCCAATTCTGAACCAAATCTTAAGTTATTTTGGGGAGAGGATAGATGAAGGATATTATCTGGGGATTTTTACTGAATTTTCCATATTTCTCATGTTTTCAAATTAGAAAATTAAATGATATATCTCCAGTGCAGAAAATCTGTAACCCCAAATTCTAAGAGACAATCCTTTTATATAATCACCTATCATCCATCTACTTAGAGGAAATCATTGTACATACATTTTGATGTTTGTCCCTCTAGTTTCACACATAACAAAATAATTTGGTGACATGGTAAACTTTTTCTCAAAACAATATTTATTCTTCAACAATATACAGTTGACTCTTAAACAACACAGGTTTGAACTGCACAGGTCCGCGTATATGTGGACTTTTTTTTGATAAATACAGTACAGTACTGTAAACGTATTTTCTCATATTATTTTTATTTTATATTTTTTTAGAGGGAGGGATGTGGGAGGGGCAGAGGGAGAGGGAGAGAGAGAATCTCAAGCAGACTTCCCGCTGAGCGCAAAGCCTGACACGGGGCTCAATCTCATGACTCTAAGATCATGACCAGAGCCGAAATCAAGAGTCAGGCACTTAACCAACTCAGCCACCCAGAGGCCCTCTCATATTATTTTCTTAATAACATTTTCTTTTCTCTAGGCTACTTTATTGTAAGAATACAGTATACAGTACATATAACTTACATAATACGTGTTAATCAACTGTTTATATTCAGTAAGGCTTCCGGTCAACAGTAGGCTATTAGTTAAGCTTTGGAGAAAGTCACAAGTCATCCAAGAATTTTTGACTGTGTGGGAGAGGGGTTCAGTGCCCTTAACCCCCCAGTTGTTCAAGGGTCAATTATTCTTTTAAATGGCTGCATAGATCATAGTTTACTTGAGCCTCTATTTGTGGTCATGGAAGGTGTATTTAAGCTGTATGCCTGTTGAGGGTAGAGTTAAGGATTGGGGTGAGTGGTAGGGTGAGCAAATTTCTTTGCCTTCCCTAGTTCTCCATTATTGCCAGTATCTACACAAGCATGTGTACTTAGTGCTTCTCTGCGTCTCACCAGTAGGTTATAAAACTGTGTAAGGTGAAGAAAAATCTGTCCAATGTCTTTCATGGGACTTGTTTCATCACAGGTAGCTGGGAAGGCTCTGGTGTTCCCTGAACCTTGCCTCCAAGTCCTTTCTGTTCTCAACTGCCTTTCCCTGACCCCTTCCAGGAGTGATATTTATGTGCTAGGAGCCATGCTAAAGGTTTTCTATAGAATATATTATCATTTGGGGGCATCTGGGTGGCTCAGTTGGTTAAGCATTGATTTCGACTCAGGTCATGATCTCGCGGTTGGGAGATCGAGCCCCGTGTTGGGCTCCGCTCTAAGTGAACAGTCTGCTTGTCCCTCTTCCTCTGCTCTTCCCCCTGCTCTCTCTCTCTCTCTCAAATAAATAAATAAAATCTTAAAAAAAAAAAAAGAATACAGGGGCATCTGTGTAGCTCAGTCAGTTAAGCGTCTGCATTCCGCTCAGGTCATGATCCCAGGGTCCTGGGATTGAGCCCCACATTGGGCCCCCTGCTCAGCAGGGAACCTGCTTCTCCCTCTCCCCGCCCCCTTGTGCTCTCTGTCACTATCTCTCTCTCTCAAATAAATAAATAAATAAATAATAAAATACATTATCATTTTAATCTCACAGCTCCATGAGACAGTTCTTACTTAGTACACTCGCATGCTTTTGTGTCCTTACCTTTGCACCCTAACCTTATGAAAAGCATTTGAATATTAGTTTGGAGAGAAACAGGAGGCTATGAATTTGAGTGCAAGCCAGAACACTATCTGCTTTTGCAGTCATTTCCCTGCGTATGCTGACAAGACAAACCCTCTCTAGAAAGATACGGGGGCTCTGTATCTCCCCAGCTTCCAGTAAAAGTCTTGGCTCCTCGGAGTCACCAGGGCTTTGGCTGAGGTAAGAAGAACCTGCCTTTTCTTCCCTAGGCTCAGGATGAACGATCGTAAATTGCTTTTGACAAGTTTAAACAGGTTCGAGGAGCTCTTCTCAGATTTGGGGAATTCCTAAGTGGTTATTTTTTTCTTCTGCTTTTAAAACTATATAACAGTGTCTTTACAACCCCTACTTTTTGGGGCTCTGTTTGTAAAGAATATTTTTTTCCTGTTTCGAATATCAGAAGCTAGAGCGTATAAGGATTATAATCTGCCACGGCACTCTGAGAAGGACTGAAAAGCTTGGTCTCAGAGTTCTAACATAACTTTGTTAGTTGTCACTCACTCTATGAAAAGGTACTCTGAAAAGAGAATTCTAAGATCTCTCAAAATTAGAGTTGCTGGATAAAAAACAAGATGCTTCATTAAATGCAAATTTCAGAAAAACAGCAAGTAATTTTTAGTGTAAGTATGGCCCATGTAAGTTGAGATATCCTTATGTTAGAAAATCATGTGTTTTTTCTCCGAAATTCAAATTTAACTGCACATCCTGTATTTTTATTTGCTAAATCTGGCAAACTGACCCAAATACTGACGATTAACTGCACAGGTGGAAACTCCAAATGAAGAATGTGACCCTAACATGTTCCGAGGACTGTTAATACAATTTTATTTAATCCTTATAAGAGTGCTATAAATATGATCATTCCTATTTAAAGGAAGAAAAAAAAAAAAGGGAAAGTCAGAAAACTTAAGAATCTTGCCCCAAATCTCACTGCCAACGAGTGGCAAGAACTGTGAGTCAAAGACAGTTCACCTGACTCCAAAACCCACCATCATTCCAATTCATCAAGGTGATTAAAATGTGTCAGGATCACTCAGTGACCCTCTCAGCCCCACAGAGTGAGCAAATATGTAGAAATATGGCCTCAGGTGAAGTTCATAAAGTAATTAGAGTGCTTGGTATTAGAGGTGGATATAAGCATCATCCTACCAAGTAAGCAACTGTCTTAATAACCAGGCTCTCCAAGGAGGCTGCTCTGCCAGGTTTAGTAATTCATGAATAGGCATTATTTCTTCTCAAGGCAAAGAGATGATGTCTCAGGACAAAAGGAGGAGGGGGGCTGATGCCACTGAGGGACCGACCATTCAGGAAGGTGGACAGCCTGCTTACTTGACCCTAGAAAATTTGTTGAGGCCACTCACGACACAGTACTTAGTTGCAATGACATCCATGTTATTGGGTCTTCCCTGGCACTCCTCCCAGAACAGAGAGGCAAGGTTGGTTGTGTTGTGTTTGGTTTGGTTCCCCTCACCTCATCAACAGGCCTATTTAAAAAGAAGAATTCACTACCTATTCCAAAGGTGGTAGAAGTGCTCTGAGTCAAGTCTGTGTTCTCCCTCTTAGGGGAAGAACATCCTTCTTGTTAACCCAAGAACCCAAACTATCTGATCAAAAAGAAAAGAATTCAAACGTCTGCTGGTTCTTCCAGCAGCGTTTTATACTGGAAATGGTCCTATGGCTAAAGCAAGCCCAAACTGTGTGTCATCTATACATTTCCCCACCACTGTCATCTCTGTCCCCTATAGCCACTCGAAGTGTGGCCCATGGAGAGTACACCAGTGTGACATGGGATGCTATTCCTGATCTTCTTTCTCTTAAACTTATCTTACTTGGGTTATGGAGGCTGACACTGAAACCTTTAAACAGGATATTGTTTGCTAATTAGCCACAAAGATGAGAATTGTCTGGCAACCTTTGGATTAGATGTTGACTGTAACGATATAACTGAGAAAAACAACACCACGAGTCCTGAATATCTGCCAGGCATTGTTCATCCCCTCCCCGCCTCCCCGTTGCATTTCATTTGATCCTTGCTGCAGATCAGGGCTCAAAAAACTATATAGTTCACCTGCCAGATCTTGTCTGTGGCTGGTTTCGGTGCCACTGACGAGCTCATTTTTTTTTTAAATATTTTTTTAAGATTTTTATTTATTTATTTGAAAGAGAGAGCAAGCAAGAGCAAGAGAGAGAGAGAGAGAGCAGGAGCAGGGTGGAGGAGGAGAGGGAGAAGCAGACTGCAGACTCCCTGCTGAACAGGGAACCTGACATGGGTGGGGCTCCAACCCAGGACCCTGAGATCATGACCTGAGCTGAAGGTAGACACTTAACCGACTGAGCCACCCAGGCACCCCCCCTTTTTTTTTTTAACATTTTTTACGGATTGGAAGAAGAAGAAAAAGGAGGAGGGGGAGGAGAAAAAGTAGGAGAGGAGGAGGAGGAGAACATGTAACAGAGTCCATATGTAGCCCGAAAAGCCTAAAATATTCATGATCTTGCCCTTTACAGAAAACGTGTGTTAACCCTTGCTATAGACCATACCAGAAGGAGACACCACAAAACTGAATATTCTCAATACCTACTACACAACACTGTTGTGGGTTAAATTACGTTTCTCCAAAAGATACGTTAAAGCCCTAAACTTTATATTGGGATATGTTAAAGTCCTCAATTTGTACAGAGGTTTTACAGATGCGACCAGTTTGAGATGAGGTCATGCTCCATTCGGGTGGGCCGTAATCCATTACGACTACTGTCTTCATGAGGAGCAGAGAAGAGATACAGAAACGCCCACACGGAGAACGTCATGTGTTTTAAGGGCACCCAGGATTTGTTTTAATCAGCTATGGGATTAAACGGACGTGCCCATTATGAATGAAGAAGTTTTGGCTGCATGGGGCGGCCAAAAAATGTTGAACAGGCACAAAGGATATCTCTGATATCGTGGTTCCTGGTAAACTTAGAGCTGTATGAGAACGCACTTGTAGCTATGAATAATAATAGTAACAATAAAATAACAACAGCCAACACCTATTGAGAGTTTACAGTGGACCAGGATCTGTGTCACGGCCTTCTCAAACTGGTCAAGGGCCAATTTCTTTTGGGTTTTTTTTTTTTTTTTTTTTTTGCGCCCAATGCTCTTATAAACTATAATACAAATGAACTCCTAAAAAAAAAACTGAAATAAAAAGGTGACACTCAAAATACATTGCTCATTGAAAAAATTATTTGATTGAACCAACATAAAATTACTTGGTCAAATCGTCATACAAATTTCTGAGTATTTGCAGTGTTTGTATTCAGCTCATCATGGATTGGTAAAAACAAGACCAGATTACACATGGGGATGCCCTCCTCCCAATACAGTATTTCATATGTTTTTTTCAGCAACCCTAAGGGCAATGTGCTTGATTATCCCCATTTCACAGGAGAGACAACTGAGGCTTAGCCACATTAAGTAATTTATCTATGCTCTCAGAGCAGGGGGTAGAGCCTTGTCAGCCTGACTCCTAATGTCATACTGTGAACCACCTTTTCATACTGCTTTCTCCACCTGTTTGAAGAAGGAGGATGGTTTCTATTTGGAGATTAAGTTAATGGTGGAAAAGTAAAGAGGCTCCTTTGATCTTTAACTTTTATTATTAGTTAATCAAAGCTGGAACCTGTGTGTGTCGACACACACACTATGTATACACATATTATACATATATATATATTTGTTAAATCAAATTATTTAAATGAACATATACTTTGAATGTCTGCTTTTTAAAAAAGATTTAGATTTTAAATCTTTAAAAATGATGGGCAGAGGCAGAAGGAGAGAGAGAATCTCAAGCAGACTCCCTGCTGAGTGTAGAACTTCATGTGGGGCTCCATCCCAGGACCCCGAGATCATGACCTGAGCCGAAGGCAGATGCCCGACTGCCTGAGCCACCCAGGTGCCCCTGAATGTCTGCTTTTTATTTCAGTTTATTTTTAGGAATTTATTTTATTGCAGTTTACAAAAGTACCGGAAAAAAAAAACAATAGAATTGGTCCTTGATCACAGTGTGAGAAATCCCTATATATATGTATAAAATAAAACTTTGGAACCCATGTGATTGTTTAAGCTGCTGAGCATTCTGTCTCGTACCAAGAGGGAGTTTCGATCCTCCAAAGTCCTGGGCTGGCCCTCTCAATTTATTTTCACATGGCATTAGCATTCACTGTCACCACTAATTGCTATTTACTAAGAAATCACATGGTGCCTTGTAATCAGAGACACTTGACGGAGCTTACGCTTCGCTAGAGGCAGGAGGCAGAACTATGAATTAGCTTCTTTTCCTGCGAGTGAAGATGCTCGCCTGTCCTCCCCCTCCTCCTAGGAATACTGCCAATGCGGAATGCCCTGAAATCCTAATCTATTAGCGCTAAGTAATATTACAAAGCTGACACGCATACAAATGACAGGGTGCAGTTGATACCTCCTGGTATTAACGTCAAGAGCCTGTGTAAAAACAAAGGATTAACCACTTCTCATTTGGAAATCTTGTTCTGTCGCTCCTCATGCTAACATTTACCGGTAGAAAAATGAGGAGATTTGGAATGAGGCTGTATGAGTCCCTAGAGGGTGATCAGTACAGAAAAAATGCCCTCCCTCAACGAAGCCTTGGACGCACAGGGTTCACTCAGTGCTATTGCTCACTCCCGCTCTATTTGTGAGTGGGTTTTGGTTTTTTTGTCGTTGTTCATGATGATTCTGAGCCTCTGGCCTTTTCAGATTGCACAAGCTTATCCTGCAAGTAAAGCACATGCATCTCTGAACTTACAAAACACAGTTATTATGGAGTTGTCCTCTACTTAGCAGAATAATTCTATTTTTTCCATCCTTATAGAGGTGTAATTGACAAATAAGAATTGTGTATATTTAAGGTGTACAACTTGATGTTTTGGTACAGGTGTGTGATGTGATTACCATGAGCAAGCTAATTAACATACCCATCACCTCAGTCCCTTTATCTGTGGTGAGAGCACTTAAGATCTACCCTCTTAGAAATTTCATGTGTACAATACAGTATTAACTATAGTCATATTGGTGTCCATTAGATCTCCAGAACTCATTGATCTTGCATAACTGAAACTTTGTACCCCATGACCAATATTCTTCTATCCACCCACCCCCCGCCGCCGCCCGTGGCAACCACCAGTCTACTCTATGCTTCTGTGCATTTAACTATTTTAGAAACTTCATATAAAATAGAATCATGCAATATCTGTCTTTCTGTGTCTGGCTTATTTCACTTAGCACGTCCTCCCTGTTCATCTGTGTTTGTCACAAAAGGCAGGATTTCCTTCTTTTCTAAGGCTAAGTAATATTCCATTGTAAATATATACCATATTTTCTTAACTATTAATGTTCTAAACACCTGGAGGTGTTTTGAGGAGTGAAGAAGAGGATCAGACTCAATATAAGGAAATAAAGACCTTGGAACCAATGTAAAAGGCATCTTACTGGCTACTAGTCAGGGGTTGTGAGGTCACTCGTGATACCATGCACCATGAACAGAAAGGGAAACATCCATCCCTCCATCCTTCCCTGACAATCCTAATGGCAACCAAAACTGATGAGGACTTGCTATGGCCATCCATGTGTTAAGGGCTTTGCATGAATTATCACCCCTGAGACCATAATGGCCTCCGAGATGCTTCAGAAACATAACCAGCCTCTCTTTTGAAGTGATATAATAACCATACTCATTTCTGGCTCAGTATGTTGAATGTAACGTAAGCATTAGGAAATTAGAAAAATATATTCAGGTCCTGGAGAAGTGTAAAATAGTAAGATTATCGTCTTTGGTGCCAGACCACTTGGGATCTTGTTCCAGCTCCAGCAATTACTAACTGTGTGACCTTGGGCAAGTTACTTAAAAGTATGCCTTCCCTTCCACATCTATAAAATGAGGCAACGAATGTCTTTAAGGATAAAATGAGTTAGTAGATGTAAAGAGCTTAAAACAATGCTTGGCTCATTGTTATTACTGAATACAAGTTAGCTAAGAGCCACAAGTCAAAGTTTTAGCAATGAACTGTAGACCAGATAGGGACTCTTGATTTCATGTTATGTTCTCCTTATATGGCTGCAATAATCTCTACTTGATCATTATAATTTAAAATATATTGGTCAAATCTGTTAATATTTATGTTAATAACAAATCATGCTAGTTTTACATATTTTATTTTTTGAAGTGATATTTTAGGATATGATTTATGTTATGCATAAGAAGGATTGGGTCTGTAGTTTGCTTAGTATGTGAGTAAACTTTTTCAGGCTATGGTAAAAATGAAATGTTCATTTCATAGGAAGTATTTGGAAATTTTCCTTCTTTGCCTATGACTATAGAATAATTTAAATAATGTAATTATCTACACTTTAAAGGTTGGTATAATTTCCCCAGTGATTTTTTTTTTTCCCAGAGTAGTTGTTCAGCATCTTTTTCTGTGTCTCTTTTGGTAACTGAGCTTCTTATGCTTTACTAATTTCACTAAAAATTTTCCATATCACAATGATTTTAAAATCTATTTGCATAAAGTTGAGTAGCATCATTTTTATGGTTCACTTAATTTCTCCTGCTCCTTTTGTTACTTATCCTGAAATTTTTATTTTGTGTTCTTACATTTTCTTTCTGTCTTTATTGGTTAGTGAATAATTGATTAGAATCAACTTGTGGATTACTAGTTTTATGTATTTTTTAAGATTTTATTTATTTATTTGAGAGAAAGAGATCATGCATGCACATGAGCGTGCACACGAGTGGGGTGGGAGGGATGGAGAGGGGAAGAGGGAGAGGAAGAAGCAGGTTCCTCGCTGAGCAGGGAGCCTGATGTGGGACTTGATCCCAGGATGCTGGGATCATGACCCAAGCTGAGGCAGACTCCTGACTGAGCCAACCAGGTGCCCCTAGTTTTACTTATTTTTAAGACTGATTTCTAACAATTAAATTTCCTAATTTATCTTTATTGGTCCCTTCTGCTTTCCTTAAGCTCATTTTGTTGTCTTTTCTAACTTCTTACTTCAGATGTTGCCTTTCATATTTAGTGATAAAAATAGCAAAGCATATGAGTTTTCTGAGTGCTAGTTGTCTCTCACATGCTCTTTTGATTTTTATAATTTTTTGGATAGGCTGAGATTCTGCACTGTACATTTTCTTGGTACCAAGAATTTATTAAGATATCATTTATAAATTTCTAAGGTGGCAGAAATATTTATTTCCTTATTGTACTTAATGGCTTTATTGAAATTGTAATGACATATTGCTGTCTGCATATTTATTATTTAGATTTTACTGTGGTTTACTTGATAACTTCATATATAGCCAATTTTTGTATATGATTATCAGCAAGATGTGTTCCATTTTATTGTACAAGGTCTGATAAATAGTGACCAAGTCTACTTTTAAAATTAGGCTATATAGGGGCACCTGGGTAGCTTAGTTGGTTAAGCGTCCAACTCTTGATTTTGGCTCAAGTCATGATCTCAGGGCCATGAGATCGAGCCCCACATCAGGCTCCGTGCTAAGCATCAAGCCTGCTTGAGATTCTCTCTCTCCTTCTGTCCCTCCCCGCTGCTAGTGAACATGCACTCTCTCTCTAAAATATATATATATATATATTATTTATATTTATAATTTAGATATCCTATACTTTTGCTTAATTTTTGTCTACTTTATTATGGAAGAACAGACAAATTCAATTATCTTACTAATATTCTTCTGTTTCCTTGGATAGTAACAATTAGTACTTGCTATGAGCAATAATAAATTTTAATACACTTAATTTCTCTTACATGTTCTAGCAGCTTTAGACAAAATGATATCTACCCCAGCTATTATTGATGAAGTATTCAGTGAACTTATTGTACTTCTCGCTTTCCTTTCCTTTCCAGTTTGTGCCTGTTGGATCATGTCTAAGTTGGCAAGACATAGACATGTACATTCTGTTCTTGTACTCTCATATGCACCTGTTTGAATCTTCCTTTCCATTCAAATGCATTGAACATATTGGCCACCTCCGTTTTTTTTTTTTTTTTCTTTCACCTCCCTAGTCTTTTCTTGGTTCATAAAATTTCTTTCTATTGCTTTTGTCAAGAAGGGCTCATGAGTAAGTATTTTCTGAAATTCCCCATGTTGAAAACTGCCTGTGAACTGGACACATAAAGAAAGCTTGGTTGGGTATAAAGTCCTTGCCTTACACTTTCTTTCCTTAAGGATCTTGTAGACATTGCCCCGGTGTTTTCTGTCAATGAATATTGCTTGGGATAAATCTGAAGTCAGCTTAATTTTTGTTTCCTCTCGTAAATGACTTCCTCGATCCTTTTTGCTTTGTTTTCTAAAGAAATTGTTCCTTTTATTGAGAAGATCAATGGTGTCCTTGGAGTATATCACAGTATCAAATATTCTATTAGTATTAACTCTTCTCTGGTATATTGCGAGCCCTTTAAATATGTAGGTTCATAGCCTTTATGTATCAGGAAGTATATTTGAATTATATATTTAGTATTTGTTTCATTCAAAGTTTGATAGTCTTCTTCCAGGACTTAAATGATATGCATGTTAGATATCCTTTGTATCATATAGTCTATTATTCTCTCTCTAAACATTTATTTCCTTTTTTATGTTTGATTTCTCATTTCTATCTTCCTACGTCTTTACTGTGACTTCCTCTGCATTTAGTCTATTTTATATGCACTTCTACTTTGTCTTGATTTCTGTAATGGTTTTATTGTTTTTCATTTATTTCATTTCTGAAATTTTCTAGCCTACATTTCATATTCTTCTGCTACCCTTACCATCTCTTCTCTGAATTCTTTCATTTTGGCTTCATGGTTTTCCATAGAAAGGTTGTAATTTTTTAGGATTTTAAAATTTGTGTCACATTTATTTGGCTATAATTTTTATCTATTCCATGACAAATTTGTGTGTGTGTGTGCACATGCACACACGCATCTGTGTTTTTAGTCTATCATTAATATTTCCCTTTTCCTCCTTTTTATTTCCTTTTAAATCTCTGTATCCATGTTGTGTTAGCTCCTTTGATTATTCATCACTGAATAAATTGTATTTTGTGGGCAAGATCTTCGTAAGAGTTTCTTATAGGAAGGAACCAAGATGCTATTCCGGTGTGTTGGTTTTCATAATTCAAAGGCTCTCTTCTTTGCATTATGAATTTCTAGCAAATATGACCAATCTACTTTTCAAGTCACTCTGCTGCCTAGGCTTCTTTGAACCAAATGGGGCCCACACAAGATTTTTCATCAGCCCAATTCACCCAGCTCTTCCTCCTAATATTGCAAATAAGAGATCCAGGTTTTGCACCTCAGGGTTTTGTGCTTCCTTTAGGAAGTACGTTTATGTTGTTACTTTCTAAGATCAATACCGAGGATTCTTACCAGTGAGATCTCTCCCAATACTTTGTTATTCTGCTTTTCAGGTATGGCTTCTGCTCAGTGCCAGCTGCTTTTCACAATCCTTAGAAATATTTTGAGGTCTAGAAATTATATTTGTCGCCTAGTTTTACTGAACACACTGTGCAAGGGTCTTCTTTGTTTTCTTTGAGGGGTGTGTGTGTGTGTGTGTGTGTGTGTCTTTCACATGATTTCAGAGGAGAGGAGGAGAAGGAAAAGTTCTAACTAGAGAGGTCTGTTCATGCTGGAAGTCCATAATTTGAGTTTCTTGTATCCCAGATTCTAACAATATTAAAACTGTTGACCAGTTAATAGTTGACATTTCATAAATGTTTGGTGTGTAGCTGAATCAGGATGAACAGGTTAGTGTAAACCAAAGAATTATTAAATTAGTACAAACAATGTTTGTTATGTCTGTAACTTATGACATTTTCTCAGTTATGATAAATATAAACACTTTCATGGAAGCATATTTGAATATAAAAATTGTAGAATCCTGAATGATGCTGCCTTTTAAAAATCTCTTCCTGAATTTCTTAGAAGTGCATAAATAAGGTCTCTTCTAGATAGTAGCATATGTTTTTTTCATGTTCCAATATTGTTGAAACAAAATGAAGGATCTTACTTTCAACCAAAATAATAAGAAATTTTATTAGTTTAGAAATTAGACATTGAAATACAAAGCTAGGAAAATAAGGCTACTTTGTAAGGTCTGACCAGATATGTAGTAGTTTAACATTTGTTTCCTTGGCATTACATTTTTTCTATTAAAAAACGTGTTGGAAGATTAAGTACAAATAGTTTATTGCTTGACATACTATACTTTAACATGCTGCTAATTAGCACAAATATTCACTCCAAGAAGTGAGATCATTACTGCCTCTTCATTGTATCTGAGAGGTTCTTTGTGATGGAGACAAAGCCCAGGTGTTCGGCTTCAAACAGAAACTACCATCCAGGTGTCTATCCCAGTACCAACAAAATCCTTTGGCTAAAAATTGAAAATGAGGAAAGAAACCACTTCCTTCTTACTACTTTTAATAACATCCACAAAAATTTATTAGGAAGTACGTCAGTTATCTATTGCTACATAAAAAAAAATTATTCCAAAAAATAACAGCTTTTGTAACACACACTTATTATTTCATATGAGGTCCAGGAATCTGGGAGCAGCTGACCTGGGTGGTTCTGGTTCTCCATCCCTAAGTCTCATGAAGTTTTTGTCAAGCTGACCCTTGGGGCCGCAGTCACCTGGAGGCTCAGCTGTTTGAAGTGAGTTGCAAGCTCACTCAAGTGACTGTTGGTAGGAGGCCTCAATTCTTTCCCCTGTGAGTCCTTCCATAGGACTGCTCACAACATAACAACTGGTTTCTAATAGGGTGAGTGGAGAGAGAGACAGAGAGAAAGAAAGGCAGAGAGACTGAGAGACAGAGACATGGAAGCTGCAGGGTGTTTTGTTTTTTTTTTAAAGATTTTATTTATTTATTTGACAGGGAGAGACACAGCGAGAGAGGAAACACAAGCAGGGGGAGCGGGAGAGAGAGAAGCAGGCTTCCTGTGGAGCAGGGAGCCTGATGCGGGGCTCAATCCCAGGACGCTGGGATCATGACCTGAGCCGAAGGCAGACGCTTAACGACTGAGCCACCCAGGTGCCCCAGCTGCAGGGTCTTTTATAACCCATTCTCAGAAGTGTAATATCATGCTTCTGTCATATTCTAATGGACATATAGACTAGGTCCAGTAGAATGTAGAAAAGGACTACACAGAGTGTGAAGAGTAGAAGATGGAGATGATTGGTGTATCTCTTGGAGGCTGGCAACCACAGGTATTAAACTTGTTCTAGAGAGTACACCAAGCATAGGGATACACCTATTATAGAACCATTTATTTATTCCTTCAATGAATCAATTTCATGATCAATAGAACATGTATTCAGAACCTACCATGTACCAGGCTCTGTGCTATATAAAGGGATTATAAAATAAATAAGACATTGTCTCACACCTACCTTCTGGCCAGAGAGATAAATATGCAAGACATAGACAATGATATTCCAATTTAGGATAAAAGAGGGTTGAGCCAAACCCTATAGAGGTATTGTGGAGAGAGAGATTGGTTTTCTTCAGAGAATGTGCAGCAAAGTTGAGCAACTGGCATGAAAGTTAGCCTTAAAAGACAAGCAGGAGTTGCATAGAGGCGTGATTGGCATTTCAAGAGGAGGAAATAGCATACTCAGTTTTGTAGTAGTCAGCTAGCCTATGAGTGATAACTGAAATAATCGGCATATTGCATTCCATATTCAGTATAAGTCATCTACTGAAGCTACCTAAATTGAAGAGTAGGACAGGAAAGGATAAGCTGGCATAGAATCCAAAATGTAAAATTCTTGGTGTGCCCTGATCGCTGCTGTTTAGGAAAAAGGTGGACATTCTTAAATCTTCTGAAGGCAGAGTGACATAATTTGCTTTTTGACTAGAGATGGTCATAGTGAAGAAAATGTAGAAGGGGAGCATCCGAGAGGAGGGGCTAGAGGAAGGCTGAACCATATCTCCTTTCTCTTGCAACTGAGGCTTCAACAGTGACAAAAGCAGAAGTATGGAAGAGTCACGTCACGGAGAGGAGCGGACGCCATCAGGAACATTCAATGACTGGAATTCCATCTCTTTGACTGGAAGGATGGAATTGGGTAGCAATGGTTACAGATAGCTCTAGAATGACTAGTCATTATCTAAGGCAGCAAACAAAGAGGAAGAGTAGGTATGGTGGGGCAAGGGTTGGTTAATGAGTTTGGTTTTAGTTGTGTTGAATCTGGGTGCCTATGGGACTTTTAATGATTGCAGTCAAGACCTGGAAAAGGAATTGTGCTGTGCTTTCTCACTCTGCCATTTTCACCTTTCTCTCACACCTCTTAATTACCTTTTCCAGAGGGCAGCAATCCAAGAGATGTTGGTTGCTACTGAGACTCTGCTAATAGCTCCCTACAGATTCTTATGTTATAACGGGCTGAACATCCCACCAACCCGCTTTTCCCATTTGGTATTTTTATGATCTCTAATTATAGGCATAAGATCCAGGTAATGACTGGGTTACATTTTCTGCCAGACAAATTATGTACATAATTATAGGCACATGTTCACTGGGATATTGAAGCATCTGATGCTTCTATAGAGAAGATAATTGTCAACCTTTGCACTGTAATTAAGTCTAAATGGGAATCCTAATCATTTTCCAAATGAGCAAACAGTAAGCTAGTCTTGATTGGCTGTGTCATGACAGCAAATGGAATGGATTTGCTGCACAGGTTAATTAGTCATCCATGAATGTCACAGCCCTCAGAAAAGCCCACGTTAGATATAAGCATTAGAGCTAATTAGCAGTCTATTGTTGAAACTCTTTATGATTTTTACCTGGTTTTTCTATAGAATTCTAACTATTCACAGTCTCTTTCCCTCCCTCTGAATTTTTCTTCTCATAGTGAGTCATATCAAGTCATTTAGATTTTCTACCCATTAATTCCAGTACTGAGTGGAAGGAGCAAAGATTTGGAAGGAGATAGAACAGGGTTAAAATCCCACCCGATGTATTCTTACAGTGAAGGTTAGACTATTTCTGTCAACCTCTCTCAGTTTCAGTGGTTTATCTATGAACTATATGTGATTCATCTTACCTTAGACGCATTCCCAAGTAGACATTCATAAATCTTTCCTTTAAGTTTTACAGCATACCTATCATTAACTGGAGTTCAATATTTGTTTATAGTTGTTTGGGGGTGTGACATTTATGTACAAAAAGTGCACAAATCTTAACTGAATATTTGCTAACTTTTGAAAATGCACACACTTGTGGCACCTAAACCCCTGTCAAGAAAGAGAACATAAAGATCCTCCCAGAAAATTTCCCCCTGCTCCTTCCAGTCAAACCTCACCCCACCCCTCCAGAGGCAACAAGCTTTCTGATCTTTTGCCATTAGTTCTCCCTGTTTTAGAACATCATGTGAATCTACTAATGTAGTCTATAACTCCTTTACATAAGGCTTTTTTTCCTTTTTTTTACTAAGCATATGTTTTCGAGGTCTCCCCATGTTGCCACAGCAAGACATCCTTCCTGCTAGCACAACCGATAAGCTATGACATTCTGTCACCTAATATAATAGAAATATATTTCTCACTCATGTCAGAGTGCAACATGGGTATTCCTGTTTCCTGGATGTGGGGAACTTGGTGACCTCAGGCCCCTCTCATGCGGACTTTCACCTTTTTCCTGAGGTCCTGGTACATCTGCATCTGGCAGCTGATGCACAGAAAGAGAAGAAGGCAGAAGGTGACTTTCATTGCTTAAGAACTCAGCCCGGAAGTGCTACCCACCACTTCTACGCATGTGTCATTGGTGAGGGCAGGTCACATGTCCGGATGTGGCTACAGAAGTGGGAAGTGCGAGTGCGGACCCTAGGTGGGCAGTCTTGTTCTTGCACTTACTCCACAGCATGGAAGGAGTGTGCGTTTTTGAGGGAAAGCTATTATCTCTGCCACAATGTTTGACCTCAGTCCCCGGGCCTTCTAGGCTCTTTGCTGGGTGCCTCTGGAAGGAGATCAGAAGTTCAAACCCTACACAATGTCGAGATGGTGTCGACAGATCTTGCACCCTATGGGTCCTGAGCTCAATTTCTCTCATCCTAGTGTAGTTGTCTTACAAACTTGCCTCGTCATGGCCATCCCGCTGCTTCTGAGGGCTACCAGGCGGCTGCAAAGGCTGTTTTAAACCTTAGCTTCTCTTCTTTATTCAGATCCCGCTCACCTCTGCTAATGTGTTCAAATCTGAGAAATCATTTGCTTAAGGTGAGGGTCTGCCTGGCACCCAGAAGCTATTTTCAAGACAAATTATTTTCTTTTCCAAGTCATTGTTAGCAAGGCTCCTGCACATATATTGAAATTCACTATGTGTCTGGCCCTTTGCTGGAGATTTTCACATGTAGTGTCTACATGAAATGTCAAAATTTATTAGAAAACATGCATTATTGTTGTTACTCCGAGATTAAGGTCCAGGTATTCAATAGTGCTGTCCTGGGATATAGAATTAAAGAATGATCTGGATGTGAATCCAGAAATGTGCAGTTTTACGATCAGAAACCATTTTTTTTTTTTACAGATTATCCACCTAATTCCTTCATTTGACAGATCAGGAAATAGAAACCTAGAGCACCCAGGTGATCTGGCCAGTGTCCGACAGCTGGAAATGGGCCAAGCTTGGCAGAGTCTAAGACTCCTAAATATCTATCCTATCGCTCTATTTTTTTTTTTTTTTTTTACAGTGAAACATGGTTGTACATATAGCCAGCCCTACACTGTGCTTGAATCAGTTCCCAGCTGACAGGTACGAGCTGGACAGCCTCCCTTTGGGTCTTAACCATGACATCGCAACCCGGTCAGCTTCCGTCCAAATGCTGACTTCAACCCGCCGTGTCTCCAAAACAACCAAACACACGTTGCCTTTGCCAGAAGGCAGCGTCTCCCCAAAACCTGTTTAGCAGAGGCAAAGAGCCTTTGACAAAATCGTTCAGCGGTTCAAAATCATTCACTGTGTCTGATTAGGCGTTGGTTCCACTGAAAGTGTTTTCTGCCTTAAGAAATCGGCCTCTCCCATCTCCTTGCTAACTTTGCTTTTATTGTCTGTGGAAAAATCGATTTGGCTCAGTACCGGCAACTGTCATATTTAACTGCTACAAATATGTTTTTATTGTTCCTAAGCATCTTTTATTTACTATCATGAAGGTGATAAACCGGTGTAGGTTAGGTGTCACCCACATACTGAAAACAAAATGGAAAAATACTCCTGCCGAGAAAATAAAAGATCTCTTCAAGGCAACATGTGACATTGCTTTTGTGTGTCCCTAGTTGAGGGCCTTGTAAGGACCCAGGTAGGGCGGCCTGGGGTTCGCACCTCGGTTGTGTATCTAAGTGGGGGAGAAGATCGAGGAGAAGGAAAAATGTGTCTGACCCCTGAACGACAATGACGTGCAATCCCGTGAGCCAGTCAACAAAGCACTTGAGGGAGATTGTACTTGCTGGACTGATATATGTAATTTGTGGGAAGCCACTAATTGCAAGTTACATAACGTGGCCTCAAATCTTTCCAGAAAATTACCCTGCTTATTCAAAATGAGGCATTTCAAAGCTGCCAAGCTTCCAAAAGCTCTTGCCTGGGGTGACTGGCATTTTCCTGTCCTTTTGGGGAGCAAGTCAGTTTAACTGCTTATATCGACAATTAGACTTAAGTGTCCCATGCGGGTAGTGGAGACATTGGCCTATATAAAATGTAAAATAATAAAAATAAGAAAGTTGCTGTTTGCCTGAGGACAATCTGATTTCAGGCCACAAATCTACATTTACGGACTATATTCACAGAGGGGAGGTTCTGCTAGATGTCTTATAGAAAAAAAAAGTTAAAAACGTCAGTTCTAAAGTAGTTACTAATAAGAACACTGCCTACTTCTTAGAAGCCAATTAATGCATGTTTTTTGAATGATATAGTTACTGTTTATTGAGAACATACCACAGATCCAGCACTTACTAATGTACTCTTTTTTTTTTTTTTTTAAGATTTTATTTATTTATTTGACAGAGAGAGACACAGCGAGAAAGGGAACACAAGCAGGGGGAGAGGGAGAGGGAGAAGCAGGCTTCCCGCGGAGCAGGGAGCCGGATGAGGGGCTCGATCCCAGGACCCTGAGATCGTGACCTGAACCGAAGGCAGATGCTTAATGACTGAGCCCCCTAGGCACCCCAGTAATATACTCCTTTTTTTTTTTTTTTTTTAAGATTTTATTTATTTATTTGAGACAGAGAGAATGAGAGAGAG
Source organism: Halichoerus grypus (assembly GCF_964656455.1). Taxonomy (NCBI): domain Eukaryota; kingdom Metazoa; phylum Chordata; class Mammalia; order Carnivora; family Phocidae; genus Halichoerus; species Halichoerus grypus. Next base: position 12,597,497 of record NC_135719.1, on the reverse strand, counting down.
AGAGCACATGAGAGGGGAGAGGGTCAGAGGGAGAAGCAGGCTCCTTGCTGAGTAGGGAGCCCGATGCGGGACTCGATCCAGGGACTCCAGGATCATGACCTGAGCCGAAGGCAGTCGCTTAACCAACTGAGCCACCCAGGCGCCCCCCAGTAATATACTCCTTATCAGGCCCATGAGGCCCTCCACATTCAGGCCAAGGCTGACCTGCATGTCTTTCCTTAGAGTCTTCCTGGGCTTGTTTGAGTTTTTCAGAACTTTCTTCAGGCTTCCTGCTCTCCCCTCTCCCCCGTCCCCAGAACCTTCTCTGTCTAACTATCTACTCTGCATTTTTCAGCTCTCAGCCAAAATGTCCAGGAACAGGTGAATAAAGGATTTCCTATCTTAGCCATTGGACATTTTCCTTGACCTAGTATATTGTGCCCATTTCTTTCCACGACCCAGACTATGTGGATGTCATGCTATGGATTCTTAAAACATGCTCGCTGTTTCTTCCACAACACTTAGCACGATTGTCTTTGTTTATGGAAGCCCTGAGGTTAGAGACCCAGAAGGAGTGGAAGGACATTCTCATCTTGCTCACAGCTACATCCTCTTCTCTTGGTTCAATTCCTATAGATGTTTAAAAATATTTGTAGAATGAATATATCTTTAACGAATTCTCACATCAGTCCTTTAATATAAGAATTGTTATCCTCAATATCCACATGAGAGCACTGAGGCTTAGAGAAGAGACTTCTATAAGATCCTTTATACAACAAATGATAGAGCTGGCTTTCAAATGCATGTCTACCTTACTCCAAAACTCATGCCCGCAAGTCCTATGCAACATTATCTCATGCTTTAAAAGGAACTCACACGACATTAATTTAGGATATAAAAGTGAAAATAGTACAAACAAATGCAAAAAAAATAAGTGAAATTTACATATGTAACTTATGGCTGGTAGGTGGTGGCAGTTTGGGTGTGCTTCACTTGCATTTTCTGCTTTGGAACATTATGAGCAGCTCAAGAACCAGCAGTTCCTGAAGACACTTCACATCCACCTAAATGGAAGCTGGGGGACTAGGGATGAAGTGAGGCCAAGCCGTATTTTCCTATCTGACCCCAGAGGTTGAAATCTACAGGAGGAAACCTCAACAATCAAGCCAGGACTGAAACAAACCACAAAGGGAGAGAAGTGTGTCACTCTGAAGGGGATAGAGTTTGCCATAATCCACCTCTACTCTCTGTTTGATTTGGACTTTGGCAATTTCAACTAGAGGTAATAAAATTAACCCATGTGGAACCACTTTGAAAGATGACATCCTTTGACAGATGTATCACGGGTGATTTCATAGCATAGGACATCTGGTTAGCTTTTATAAATATGGAGAACTGTTGAGAACAGCTGAAAGCTTGTAGAAGAATGTACTAATGGCAGACATTGCCCCTGCCTATATAGAATGCTTGCGAGCAGAACACCTGGGGGATGGGCACCCAGAGCTGCCTCAAACGCTACATAGACTTTGTGGAGGACACTCATAGCTTCAACTGGGTGATGGCCCCTCTGAGAGTCGAAAGTGACAGAAGTCACTGAATCATCATTTTCTGACATTCCACTATGTTGTCGTTCTCATTAGAAAGAATAAATAAACTTCTATTTGAAGCTTCATGATGAGCAAGTTTGTAAGTAGGGAAGTGTGCAGCTGCTCAAGAAGCCAACTTTTCAGATTTCTAGATCAGAGATTGAGCCAAAAGAAGTACAAAGTCTCTTAAGTGTTACACTGCCAGTTTTGAGGCATTCAATTCTGAACCTCCAAATACAGAGTTACCCCCAAGATATCGAAGGTACGGCCCAGTGGTAGCTTGAGCAACCAGTTGAGCAAAGAGTGGGCTCCAGGGGGATTTGTTGGACCAAAGATGAGAAGGATAGAAGAAGAAATGAGCAAGGCTGGAAGGTTGGGATAAATTTATGGGAGGAGCACAAACCATGGTCAGAGACTAATTTTATTCCCTTATTAAGCAAACACACATGGCACGTTCTTATAAGCTAGTTTTAAGAACAAATTCCATGAGTATGAAAAAAAGAATTACACAAGGGAATTAATGTATTACTTCTTTCCATGGCAATCTCTTTAGAGATAAAGATCTGGTTATGTAGAGACATTTACATTAGTATAGAGGTATTCGCACAATGCGGTGGATGCACAGCACAGAGAGCGCTACAAACCCACAAACTGGAGAATTTCTAAAAGGAATTATGCAAGCAAAGTGACCCTGGAGGAACATTATTCTGAATGTTACTTATGTAACACATTGGAATAGACCAATGCTGAAGAGAGGAAAATATCCAGAATGCTATTGCGGCAATCCGGGTTCCAATGGGGTAACATTTGAAGAAATAATATTTGACATTAGAAACTGACTTTGTGAGTATTCAAGAAGAAATTTGCTTTCCTATCCATTCCCTTTCAGGACCCACCCTCACGAGTGGTCTGCGATCACCTAGACCATAGCTCTAGTTCTAGCCTTTACTGAAGTAGCTAATTTATATAATATATTCATATAATATAAAATGTTTAATTTTATATTATTTATAAAATATTATAAAATATTTTATATTATATTATTTATATTATATATTATCGTATTACATATTGCATAATATTTAATTTTATATTATTTGTATAATATAAAATATAAAATATTTATATGATATTAATATTTATATAAATTAGCTACTTTAATATATATGTGTGTGTTTTCTCGTATGTATGCATTGATATATATATATATATATATATATATATATATATATATATATATATTTCATTGGTCATGCTCATTCAACAACTATTTATAAATCATTTATTGTGTTCCCAGAAACTGAGCTAAGAATTACCAGGACAAAAGTGGATAATATTAAAGTCCTGTACAATAGATACCAATAGTTGAATGACTTTTTTGCCTACCTACAAGTTTAGCCAAAATTGACCAAACCTGGATAGTATCTAATCGCTTCTACCATGGCTCCGTGTTGGGAGGTAATGTGATGAAGTGAAGAGAGCATGGCCTAGCTAGACAATGGGTCTCAAAGTTGAGCATGTATCAGAATCACCTGGAAGATTAAAAGAAGGATTACTGGACCCTACCCCAGAGTTTCTAATTCAGTAAGTCTGGTCAGAGCCTGAGAACTTCAGTTCTAACACAAAGTTTTCCAGAGACCATACTTGGAGAACCTCTGGAGACAGACTAGTTTCCTGTTTCTTCTCTCCTACTATACTTTAAAGAAGCTGTCCTTCCTTGCAGCACTAATAACACCAAAAGTTGAGTTTTATATGGTCTGGCTTTCTGCTTAATATGCGAGCTTTACTCTCCATAGGACTGAGTTAAAGTTCTTTGACTTTCTTGCTGAGGGGTAGGTGTTCAGTAGAAAGCCATTATTGAGCATTTGGCAGATGACAGCTCTGCATTCTTATGACCTAGATATATGTATCCTGGGGAAGGAAACTGTCTTTGTCCAAGACTTGTGCCCCACAAGCTTAAAAGAAACTTTCAGTGTTTAGAATGCAAAAAATTTAAGACAACAGAAAATGTACTTGTTATAGATGAAAATGAAATTTATATCTCCAGTTCACCTACATGCCCACTAAAAAGAAAGACCTGCTTTCAACCTTAGAATAATCACTAAAGACCCACATAAATTTCTATGTCCCCTTAATCAAGTGACCAGTTAGCCAGGGCCAAAGGAGCAGCCTCCCATAGCCAGGCATTAAGCTCACAGAATTGGAAAGATTATAAAAGAGATTCATGGGGGGCGGAGCAAGATGGCGGAGGAGTAGGAGACCTGGATTTTGTCTCCTCTCAGGAATTCAGCTGGATAGGGATCAAACCATTCTGAACACCTACAAACTCAACAGGAGATCGAAGAAAAGAATAGCAACAACTCTCTGAACAGAAAAGCGACCACTTTCTGGAAGTCATATTCTATCCCTTCATAGTAGTTACCCGTATTTTTGGCATATATATATAAGTTGTTCTCTCTTTAAAATCTTGAGATAGTTTCTTCTAACAGATCAAAATATACTCTAAATCTCTAGTGTATGGTTTTTTTCTACTCCCCTGCCTGATCACATTCTCTCCCTTTTTTCTTATTTTTTTTTTTTAATCCTCTTCTTTCTTCTTTCAAACAACTTATGAAATCCTTTTTTAAAATTTTTTATAATTTCCATCTTTACAGTCATATTTCATCCCTTCATCATATCAACCCTTATTTTTGTACATATATAAGTTTTTCTTTCTTTAAAATTTTGGGAGGGACTTTCTTTTAACAGACCAAAATACACCCAAAATCTAGTGTGTGGCACTGATCTATAATCCAGCCTGATCATATTTGATCACATTCTGTTTTTGTTTGGTTTTGTTTTGTTCTGCTTTTGTTTGTTTTTATCTTTATCTTTTTCTTTTTTCTTTTTTTCTTTCCTTTTCTTTTTTCTCTCTTTCCCTTTCTTTTCCCACTGCTTCAGGTCTTTTCTGATTTGTTTAGAGTATATTTTCTGGGGACGTTGTTACCCTGCTAGCATTTTGTTCTCTCATTAATCTATTCTCTTCTGCACAAAATGACAAGACGGAAAAAATCACCTCAACAAAAAGAACAAGAGGTAGTACCGACTGCCAGGGACCTACTCAATACGGACATTAGTACGATGTCAGATCTAGAGTTCAGAATCATCACTTTAAAGATACTAGCTGGGCTTGAAAAAAACATGGAAGTTATTAGAGAAACCCTTTCTGGGGAAGTAAAAGAACTAAAATCTAACCAAGTAGAAATCAAAAAGGCTATCAATGAGGTGCAATCAAATATGGGGGCGCTAACTGCTAGGATAAATGAGGCAGAAGAAAGAATCAGTGAGATAGAAGACCAAATGATGGAAAATAAAGAAGCTGAGAAAAAGAGAGAGAAACAACTACTGGATCACGAGGGCAGAATTCGAGAGATAAACGATACCATAAGACGAAACAACATTAGAATAATTGGGATCCCAGAAGAAGAAGAAAGAGAGAGAGGGGCAGAAGGTATAATGGAGCAAATTATAGCAGAGAACTTCCCTAATTTGGGGAAGGAAACAGGCATCAAAATCCAGGAAGCACAGAGAACCCCTCTCAAAATCAATAAAAATAGGTCAACACCCTGACATCTAATAGTAAAACTTACGAGTCTCAGAGACAAAGAGAAAATCCTGAAAGCAGCTCGGGAGAAGAGATATGTAACCTACAATGGTAGAAACATTAGACTGGCAACACTTATCCACAGAGACCTGGCAGGCCAGAAAGGACTGGCAGAACATATTCAGAGCACTAAATGAGAAAAATATGCAGCCAAGAATACTATATCCAGCTAGGCTGTCATTGAAAATAGAAGGAGAGATAAAAAGCTTCCAGGACAAACAAAAACTAAAGGAATTTGCAAACACGAAACCAGCCCTACAACAAATATTGAAAGGGGTCCTCTAAGCAAAGAGAGAGCCTAAAAGCAACATAGACCAGAAAGGAACACAAACAATATACAGTAACAGTCACTTTACAGGCAATACAATGGCACTAAATTCCTATCTTTCAATAGTTACCCTGAATGTAAATGGGCTAAATGCCCCAATCAAAAGACACAGGCTATCAGATTGGATTAAAAAACAAGACCCATCGATATGCTGTCTGCAAGAGACTCATTTTAGACCCAAAGACACCCCCAGATTGAAAGTGAGGGGGTGGAAAACCATTTACCATGCTAATGGACACCAAAAGAAAGCTGGGGTGGCAATCCTTATATCAGACAAATTAGATTTTAAACCAAAGACTGTAATAAGAGATGAGGAAGGACACTATATCCTACTTAAAGGGTCTATCCAACAAGAAGATCTAACAATTGTAAATATCTATGCCCCTAACATGGGAGCAGCCAATTATATAAGGCAATTAATAACAAAAGCAAAGAAACACATCGACAACAATACAATAATAGTGGGGGACTTTAACACCCCCCTCACTGAAATGGACAGATCGTCTAAGCAAAAGATCAACAAGGAAATAAAGACTTTAAATGACACACTGGACCAAATGGACTTCACAGACATATTCAGAACATTCCATCCCAAAGCAACGGAATACACATTCTTCTCTAGTGCCCATGGAACATTCTCCAGAATAGATCACATCCTAGGTCATAAATCAGGTCTCAACCGGTACCAGAAGATTGGGATCATCCCCTGCCTATTTTCAGACCACAATGCTTTGAAACTAGAACTCAATCACAAGAGGAAAGTCGGAAAGAACTCAAATACATGGAGGCTAAAGAGCATCCTACTGAAGAATGAATGGGTCAACCAGGAAATTAAAGAAGAATTAAAAAAATTCATGGAAACCAATGAAAATGAAAACACAACTATTCAAAATCTTTGGGATACAGCAAAGGCAGTCCTAAGAGGAAAGTATATAGCAATACAAGCCTTTCTCAAGAAACAAGAAAGGTCTCAAGTACACAACCTAACCCTACACCTAAAGGAGCTGGAGAAAGAACAACAAATAAAGCCTAAACCCAGCAGGAGAAGAGAAATAATAAAGATCAGAGCAGAAATCAATGAAATAGAAACCAAAAGAACAGTAGAACAGATCAACGAAACTAGAAGCTGGTTCTTTGAAAGAATTAACAAGATTGATAAGCCCCTGGCCAGACTTATCAAAAAGAAAAGAGAAAGGACCCAAATCAACAAAATCATGAATGAAAGAGGAGAAATCACAACCAACACCAAAGAAATACAAACAATTATAAGAACATATTATGAGCAACTCTATGCCAGCAAATTAGATAACCTGGAAGTAATGGATGCATTCCTAGAGATGTATCAACTACCAAAACTGAACCAGGAAGAAATAGAAAACCTGAACAGACCTATAACCACTAAGGAAATAGAAGCAGGCATCAAAAATCTCCCAAAACACAAAAGCCCAGGGCCAGATGGCTTCCCAGGGGAATTCTACCAAACATTTCAAGAAGAATTAATACCTATCCTTCTGAAACTGTTCCAAAAAATAGAAATGGAAGGAAAACTTCCAAACTTGTTTTAGGAGGCCACCATTACCTTGATCCCAAAACCAGACAAAGACCCCATCCAAAAGGAGAATTACAGACCAATATCCCTGATGAACATGGATGCAAAAATTCTCACCAAAATACTAGCCAATAGGATCCAACAGTACATTAAAAGGATTATTCACCACGACAAGTCGGATTTATCCCTGGGCTGCAAGGTTGGTTCAACATCTGCAAATCAATCAACGTGATACAATACATTAACAAAAGAAAGAACAAGAATCATATGATCCTCTCAATAGATGCAGAAAAAGCATTTGACAAAGTACAGCATCCTTTCTTGATCAAAACTCTTCAGAGTATAGGGATAGAGGGTACATACCTCAATATCATAAAAGCCATCTATGAAAAACCTACAGCGAGTATCATTCTCAATGGGGAAAAACTGAGAGCTTTCCCCCTAAGGTCAGGAACGCGGCAGGGATGTCCACTATCACCACTGCTATTCAACATAGTATTGGAAGTCCTAGCCACAGCAATCAGACAACAAAAAGAAATCAAAGGCATCCAAATTGGCAAAGAAGAAGTCAAACTCTCACTCTTTGCAGATGATATGATACTTTATGTGGAAAATCCCAAAGACTCCACCCCAAAACTGCTAGAACTCATACAGGAATTCAGTCAAGTGGCAGGATATAAAATCAATGCACAGAAGTCAGTGGCATTCCTATACACCAACAACAAGTCAGAAGAAAGAGAAATTAAGGAGTCGATCCCATTTACAATTGCACCCAAAACCATAAGATACCTAGGAATAAATCTAACCAAAGAGGCAAAGGATCTGTACTCAGAAAACTATAAAATACTCATGAAAGAAATTGAGGAAGACACAAAGAAATGGAAAAAGAAGAACAAATATTGTGAAGATGTCAATCCTACCTAGAGCAATCTACACATTCAATGCAATCCCCATCAAAATACCATCCACTTTCTTCAAAGAAATGGAACAAATAATCCTAAAATTTGTATGGAACCAGAAAAGACCCCGCATAGCCAGAGGAATGTTGAAAAAGAAAAGCAAAGCTGGTGGCATCACAATTCCAGACTTCCAGCTCTACTACAAAGCTGTCATCATCAAGACAGTATGGTACTGGCACAAAAACAGACACATAGATCAATGGAACAGAATAGAGAGCCCAGAAATGGACCCTCAACTATATGGTCAACTAATCTTTGACAAAGCAGGAAAGAATGTCCAATGGAAAAAAGACAGTCTCTTCAACAAATGGTGTTGGGAAAATTGGACAGCCACATGCAGAAGAATGAAACTGGACCATTTTCTTACACCACACACAAAAATAGACTCCAAATGGTTGAAAGACCTCAATGTGAGACAGGAGTCCATCAAAATCCTAAAGGAGAACACAGGCAGCAACCTCTTCGACCTCAGCCGCAGCAACTTCTTCCTAGAAACATCGCCAAAGGCAAGGGAAGCAAGGGCAAAAATGAACTATTGGGACTTCATCAAGATAAAAAGCTTTTGCAAAGCAAAGGAAACAGTCAACAAAACCAAAAGACAACTGACAGAATGGGAGAAGATATTTGCAAATGACACATCAGATAAAGGGCTAGTATCCAAAATCTATAAAGAACTCATCAAACTCAACACCAAAAGAACAAAGAATCTAATCAAGAAATGGGCAGAAGACATGAACAGACATTTTTCCAAAGAAGACATCCAAATGGCCAACAGACACATGAAAAAGTGTTCAATATCGCTCGGCATCAGGGAAATCCAAATCAAAACCTCAATGAGATACCACCTCACACCAGTCAGAATGGCTAAAATTAACAAGTCAGGAAATGACAGATGTTGGCGGGGATGCGGAGAAAGGGGAACCCTCCTACACTGTTGGTGGGAATGCAAGCTGGTGCAGCCACTCTGGAAAACAGTATGGAGGTTCCTCAAAAAGTTGAAAATAGAGCTACCATACGATCCAGCAATTGCACTACTGGGTATTTACCCCAAAGATACAAAAGTAGGGACCCGAAAGGCTACGTGCACCCCGATGTTTATAGCAGCAATGTCCACAATAGCCAAACTGTGGAAAGAGCCAAGATGTCCATGGACAGATGAATGGATAAAGAAGAGGTGGTATATATATACAATGGAATATTATGCAGCCATCAAAAGGAATAAGATCTTGCCATTTGCAACGACGTGGATGGAACTGGAGGGTATTATGCTGAGCGAAATAAGTCAAACAGAGAAAGACATGTATCATATGACCTCACTGATATGAGGAATTCTTAATCTCAGGAAACAAACTGAGGGTAGCTGGAGTGGGGGGTGGGGTGGGAGGGATGGGGTGACTGGGTGATGGACACTGGGGAGGGTATGTGTTCTGGTAAGCGCTGTGAATTGTGCAAGACTGTTGAATCTCAGATCTGTACCTCTGAAACAAATAATGCAATATATGTTAAGAAAGAAAAAAAGAAGAAGAAGAATGTAGCAGGAGGGGAAGAATGAAGGGGGGGAAATCGGAGGGGGAGAAGAACCATGAGAGACGATGGACTCTGAAAAACAAACTGAGGGTTCTAGAGGGGAGGGGGTTGGGAGGATGGGTTAGCCTGGTGATGGGTATTGAGGAGGGCACGTTCTGCATGGAGCACTGGGTGTTATGCACAAAGAATGAATCATGGAACACTATATCTAAAACTAATGATGTAATGTATGGGGACTAACATAACAATAAAAAAAAATTAAAAAAAAAAAAAAAAAGAGACTCACCAGATTAGTTTCCATGAATCTGCATCTTGAGATCATAACTCCAATGTGTAAATTAAAAAGAAAGAAATGAATGAAGACAATTTCCTGCATGATTAGTTGGCTTAGAAAAATATCAAGTTAAGCTTATTTTAAATGTGCATGGGTGTTCTCCCTCGACACAAATCTGCCTACATCTAGCAAACCTCAACCTGCTCACATATGGGGGAAATCAATCACTATTTCAACATATGTCTGAGGACCCCTTTGCTGCGTGCACACAGACCCGAAGGACTGTGGGGAGCAGGCACGTTGCATTTGGCCAAGCTCTGAGAAAGTGGGAAAGGAACTGAGAAGACTTTGCATGAGCAAGGGCTCCACTTGAGAAGAATGAGAATACACAGATCCATACCTGAATTATCTATTTCCAGCCCAGTGCTTGGCACATGAGAAGCAGTCCATAAATACTTTTGAATGTGGGATTTAAGAGAGAAATAAAGAGCCAAGATTTGTTGGGTTTTACTGCTGAACCTGAAATTCATTTTGGCCTCAAAACATTTCTCAGTAAAAAGGTTATGGTCTTGACTATTCATGTATATTTTTTATATTTTCTAAGATAAATCCTTAGCAAGTGTAAAGTTGTAGAAAGGTGAACACTGTGGTGTCCTGTGGAGGACATGTCTTCAATAAGAGGTCATATTTCTTATAATTTTCTAAGATAAATCCTTAGCAAGTGTAAAGTTGTAGAAAGGTGAACACTGTGGTGTCCTGTGGAGGAAATATCTTCAATAAGAGGTCATTTTTCAAGATGCTTAGTGACTCTAAACATCATTAAGTTTAACTGTAAAACCTTGCTCTTCCAGATGGTGAATGGATGTGAACATTTTTACGAGCATTTCTTTTCCAAATATTGAAGAACTTTAATTTTTTTCTTGTTATAAAATGTTGATGTTCCAGCCATTGAAAATAGTGCAATATGAAAATTTGCTGATCTGCTTTTTGTCAAGAGAAGAAAACAACTTGTTTGGCACAAATCATTGATTTTCCAGCAATATGAGCAATAAAGAGACTAAATTCCTAGAAAAGTTCCAAATCCAACCCCACCTGCCTGGTGCATCCAGAAAATCTTGCATACTCAGCTCAGGGTCTGGAAACATTTATAATTTGTAGTTCATAATGAACTGATGGAAAGGTGAAAAGAAGTTGTTGATAATTTCCACATTTTATGAGCTATAGTATAGTTACCAACCCCTAAATAACTATGAACAAAATACTTAAACTCTTGGCTTCAATATACCCCATTATAAACTAGGTGAACCAAACTACCTGCTTCTTTAAATATTTTAACAGGTAATAGCAAGGATGATAAGAATAACCCCTCTTTGAGTGTTAGGATTTTCTACATGTCAGGAATTATGCTAAGACCCTTACTTGAATTGGCTCATTTTGTTCTTACTAGAAGACTAAAATATGTTCTATAACCTGTACTTTACAGATGACGAAAACCAAGGCTTCTAGAGGATAAACAACTTTCCCAAGTCAATAAAAACAGACCTAAGGTCAAAATTTAAGTCTAACTATAAAACTAGTGTTTGTAAACATTTTCTTAAATGATAAATTCTCAAATTTTAAAAAAAATTATTCTCCTTTTTACAGGGTTAGTTATAGGATCATATGCTAAGCAATAAAGTAGATTGACAGATAAAGAGAAAGCAAAAGAGAGTGATAATGGATACATAAGTATTCTTTATTTTTAATCCCAAAAGTCCAGTCCACTCTTTCCATGACACAGAATGGATTTTTTCTGTGACTCTGGAGAGATGGATCAGTTTAATTGATTGGGGGAAAAGAAAAAAAAAGTTAGCCTTTTTTAGACATAAAATTATTTACTTTTATAATTAATATGTCCAGTGAAATAATAAAAATTTATACCTGTTTCACAGTTAAAACTTTTCCTTCCTCCAGCCAGGAGTAAATCTAGGTTTTAGGAGCCCAAAGTATATACATCTTGGAGTAGGGCCTATTTACAAAAAAGGATACACAATTTCAAATATGAAATTAGGTACAAAAGTGAGTAATTACTATGATGTCAACAAGATTGTAAACTAGTATGCCCCAGGTCCCCATTTCCCAGCGTCAAATAAACAGCTAAAAATTGACTAAAATAGCTTTACAGAACTCTGGAAACCATCAGAAATCTACAAAAACCAATGAGACACCCAAACAAGAAAAGACTATATTCAAAATTGTAAGAAATCTTGTGGTATTTTTACTCATCCTTGCCCACCTCTTGCTTGGCATGGCATGGCTGGGCAGAAGTGGCCCAAATCTCACTTTTTTCCTTTGGGTTGAGAAGACAAAGTGGAATTTGTCTGCAGCATTGTGCTCTGTCTGTGGGATGCCTCAGGGATTGGTTTCTGTCTCACCTGACTCAGAGCTCAGAAGATAGTTTGGATCTCATGCTGGAAGCAGCAGAAGGTGGTGGTGGGAATTGTGGCATGTAAAAACTGCAAGAAGACTGTAGACTCACTGCTATTACTGGAAGAAAACAAAATAGAATACCCAAGGCCCTGAAAAGAAGCAGGGATAAGACTCTTAGGATACTTAAAAGTACATGTACATATGGGGAAATTGGTTATTTAAAAAAAGCAGACAAACAGCCTCAGGGAAGATGCATCCCCAGAAAAGTCCTAAAAAGACCTTGTCTTCATGTCAGCAAATATTGGGAGAAGTACTCTTTTTCCAATGCCCAATTTTCAATAAACAATCACAAGGAATATAAAGAAACAGGGCAATGTGACCCATTCAAAAGAGCAAAACAAATCTCCAGAAAATGAACATAAGAAATACTAGCCTATGACTTTCAAGACAAAGACTATAAAACAAATGTCTTAAATATGTTCAAAGAGCTAGGGAAACAGTTTCAATCAGGCAGAAGAAGTAGCAAACGTGAAGACATGTAATTCGAAAATTTTGAATCTGAAGAGTAAAAAGAAAAAATAATGAAAAAGTGAACAGAGACTAAGGAATTTATGGAATACTACCAAATGGACCAATAAATGCATTATGGGAACCTAGAAAGGGAAGAGAGAGAGGGCAGAGAGATTATTTGAAGAAATACTGGCCAAAAACTCCTAAATTTGAGGGAATACATGGATATGCAAATATAAGAAGCTCAAACAAATTTCAAGCAGGAAAAACACAAAAACTTTCAATGAGACACATTACAAACTGTTGAAGGACAAAAAGAGAATCTTGAAAGCAACATGAAAAAAACCAATGCATCATGTACAAGTATCCTAAATAAGATTATTGGTGAATTTCTCAGCAGAAAACTTACAGGCCAGAAGGCAATGGAATGATAGAATTACAGTGCTGAAAGAAAAAAAAAATGGAATTGTCAACCAAGAATCCTGTATCTGGCAAAACTGTTCCTCAAAAATGAGGGCAAAATTAAGACATTTCCAAATAAAAACTGAGGTGGTCCATTCCACTAGACATGCCCTACAAGAAATGCTAAGGAGAGTTCCTCAAGTTGAAAGAAAAGGATCCTAGACAATAACTCAAAGCCAAATAAAGATATAAAGTACATGAACAGATACTCGGACAAATATAAAAACTCATATTATTGTCATTTTGGCTGTAACTTCAATTTATTTTCTACAGGATTTAAAAGACAAATGTATAAAAATAATTATAAATCTATGTTAATGAATACAAATCTATAAAGATGTAATTTGTGACATCCATAACATAAAGCGGGCAGGGCAGAACTGTAAAGGAGTAGAGTTCTGCATATAGCTGAAGTTATTGATATCAATTTAAGATAGATTTTCATAACTTTAAGACTTTATATGTAATCTCCTTTATATCCACAAAGAAAGTATTTATAGAATATTGACAAAAGGAAAAGAGAAAACAATCAAAATGTGTTACTACCAAAAAAATCTACTAAACACAAAAGGCAAAAAAGGGAAGAAACGAAGACTGGAAATTGTACAAGATACACAGACTGCAAATAACAAAATGGTAAAACTAAGTGCTTCTTTGTCAGTAATTACTTTACATGTAAATAGATTTAACTCCTTAATCAAAAGATATATATTGGCAGAATGGATTTTAAAATAACAGTATCCAACTATAAGCAGAGACTCATTTTAGATGTAAGGGCACACATAAGTTGATGTGAAATGATGGAAAAGATATTTCATGCAAATAGTAACCAAAAAAGAGCAGAGATAGACATAATATTAACAAAGTAGACTAAGTAAAAATTGCTATAAGAGATAGAGATTGACATTACATAATGGTAAATGGGCCAATTCACCACAAAGATATAATAATTATAAACATAAATGAGCTCCATAATATATGAAGCAAACGTTGACAGAATTTGAAGGAAGAAATAAAAAGCTGTATAATAATAGTAGGCGACTTCAATGTCCCATTTTGGAAGACTTGGACAACACCACAGACTAATTAGACCTAGCAGACATATAAAGAATGCTCCACCCAACAACACAGAATACACATTTTTCTGAAGTGCACATTTTCTCAAGAACATTCTCAAGGATATGCTAACACACACACACACACACACACACACACACACACACACACAGAGTCTTAATAAATTTTACAAGCTAGAAATCATGCCAAGCATCTTTTCCAAACACAATGAAATAAAACTAGAAATCAATATCAGAAGGAGAAGTGGATTAGTCACAAATATATGAAATTTAAAAATAAACTTTAAAGCAATGATTAGTTTAAAGAAGAAATCACAAGAAATTGCCTAATTTGAAATGAAAATGAAAAGACAACATACTAAAATGTAAAGCAGTGCTAAGAGAGAAATTTGAAGCTGTGAACACATTAAAAAAGGAGATTTCAAATCAACAACCTAACTTTACACCTTAAAAAACTAGAATAAGATCAAACTAAATAAATATACAAAACTAGCATAAAGAAGAGAATAATAAAGAGTAGAGTAGAAAGAAATAAAATAGATAAAAAACAATAGAGAAAATCAATGAAACCAAGAGTTGGTTCTTTGAAAAGATTAACAAACAAAAAAAAATTGACAAAATTTATCTAGATTGACTAGGAAAAAAAGATGATTTAAATAACTAAAATTAGTTTTCTTGACATTTCCTTTGCTGTGCAGAAGCTTTTTATCTTGATGAAGTCCCAAAAGTTCATTTTTGCTCTTGTTTCCCTTGCCTTTGGAGATGTGTCTTGAAAGAAGTTACTGTGGCCGATGTTGAAGAGGTTACTGCCTATGTTCTCCTCTAGGATTTTGATGGATTCCTGTCTCACATTGAGGTTTTTCATCCATTTTGAGTTTATCTTTATGTATGGTGTGAGGAAATGGTCCAGTTTCATTCTTCTATATGTAGCTGTCCAGTTTTCCGAGCACCACTTATTGAACAGACTATCTTTTTTCCACTGGATATTTTTTCCTGATTTGTCAGAGATTAGTTGACCATAGAGTTGAGGGTCCATTTCTGGAGTCTCTATTCTGTTCCATTGGCCTATGTGTCTGTTTTTGTGCCAATACCATGCTGTCTTGGTGATCACAGCTTTGTAATATAGCTTTTAGTCAGGCAACGTGATGCCCCCAGCTTTGTTTTTCTTTTTAATCATTCCCTTGGCAATTTGGGTCTTAGTTCTGGTTCCATACAAATTTTAGGATTGTTTGTTCCAGCTCTTTGAAAAATGTCAATGGTGGGGCACCTGGGTGGCTCAGTCGGTTAAGCGGCTGCCTTGAGCTCAGGTCATGATCTCAGGGTCCTGGCATCGAGCCCTGTAACAGGCTCCCTGCTCAGTGGGGAGCCTGCTTCCCCCCTCCCTCTGCCTGCCGCTCTGCTTATCTGTGCTCTCTCCTATGTCTCTGTCAAATAAATAAATAAAATCTTAAAAAAATGCCAATGGTATTTCAATAGGGATGGCATTGAAAGTGTAAATTGTTCTGGGCAGGATAGACATTTTAACAATGTTTATTCCTCCAATCCATGAGCATGGAATGTTTTTCCAACTTTTTGTGTCTTTCTCAATTTCTTTCATAAGTGTTCTATAGTTTCTAGAGTATAGATCCTTTACCTTTTCGGTTAGGTTTAATCCTAAGTATCTTATGGTTTTTGTTGCTATTGTGAATGGAATCAATTCCTTAATTTCTCTTTCTATAGTTACATTGTTAGTGTATAGAAAAGCAACGGATTTCTGTGCATTTGATTTCTGTACATTGCTTCTGCACAACAAAGGAAACAGTCAACAAAACTAAGAGGCAACCCACGGAATGGGAGAAAATATTTGTAAATGACATTACAGATAAAGGGCTGATATCCAAGATCTATAAAGAAGTTCTCAAACTTAACACACAGAAAATAAATAACCCAGTCAAAAAATGGGTAGAAGACATGAACAGACACTTCTCTAAAGAAGACATACAAATGGCTAACAGACACATGAAAAAATGCTCAATGTCATTAGCCATCAGGGAAATACAAATCAAAACCACAATGAGATACCACCTTACAGCAGTTAGAATGGCAAAAATTAACAAAACAGGAAACAACAAATGTTAGCAAGGATGTGGAGAAAGGGGAACCCTCTTACACTGTTGGTAGGAACGCAAGCTGCTACAGCCACTCTGGAAAACAGTATGGAGGTTCCTCAAGATGTTAAAAATAGAGCTACCCTATGACCCAGCAATTGCACTACTAGGTATTTACCCCAAAGATACAGATGTAGTGAAAAGAAGGGGCACATGCACCCCAATGTTCATAGCAGGAATTTCCACAATAGCCAAACTGTGGAAGGAACTGAGATGCCCTTCAACAGACGAATGGATAAAGAAGATGTGGCCCATATATACAATGGAATATTACTCAGCCATCAGAAAGGATGAATACCCACTATTTGCATTGACATGGATGGAGCTGGAGGGGATTATGCTAAGTGAAGTAAGTCAAGCAGAGAAAGACAATTATCATATGGTTTCACTCATATGTGGAACATAAGCAATAGCCAGAGGACCACAGGGGAAGGGAGGGAAATCTGGGAAATCTGAAGAGGGAGGAATCAGAGAGGGAGATGAACCATGAGAGACTATGAACCCTGGGAAACGAACTGAGGGTCTCAGAGGGGAGGGGAGTGGGGGGAGGGGGTAACAGGGTGATGGGTATTAAGGAGGGCATGTGTTGTGATGTGCACTGGGTGTTATACATAACTAATGAATCATTGAACACTACATCAAAAACTAATGATGTACTCATACAGCGGCTAACTGAATATAATAAAAAAACAAATAACTAAAATTAGAAATGAAGTGGGACATTACCATTATACTACATAAATTGAAAAAACTGTAAGAGTCCAATAAACAATTATAAACCAACAAATTGGATAACTAGATGAAAGGAGAAATTCCTATAAATCATAAAGAAATAGAAAACCTGAACAGATCTAAAACTAGTAAGGAGACTAAATCAGTAATCAAAATCATCCCATCAAAGAAAAGTCCAAGACCAAATGGATTCATTGATGAAGATAACACCAAACATTTATAGATGAGATAACACCAATCCTTCTCAGACTTTTCCAAAAAATTGGAGAAGGGAACACTTCCTAACTCATTTGATGAGGTCAGCATTACCCTGATACCAACGCCAGACAATGACCTCACAAATAAAAGAAAATACAGACCATAATCTTTGATGAATATTGATGCAAAAATCCTCAAAAAAATAACCAGAAAATCAGATTCAGCAACATGTTAAAAGGATTATACACAATCACCAAGTGGAATTTGTTTCTGTGATACAAAGATTATTCAACTATAAAAAACAATCACTGTTAATAGAATGAAGAAACAAAGCCACATGATCATCTCACTTGAAAAAGAAAAAGTGTTTGACAGTATTCAGTACTCTTCCATGATAAAAAGACTCAACAAATTAAGAATACAATAAACTACCTCAATATAATAAAGGTAATATATGAAAAACCCACAGCTAACATCATAGTAAAACAGGAAAGACTGAAAGCTTTTTCTCTAAGATGAGGAATAAGAAGAGTCTGCCCCATTTTGCTACTTGTACGCAACATAGTACTAGAAGCTATAGCCAGAGCAATTAGGTAAGAAAAAGAGATAAAGGCATCCAAATTAGAAAGGAAGAAATAAAATTATCTCTGCATATGACATGATCTTATACGTAGAAAAATCCTAAATATTCTACAAAAATGTGTTAGAACCAATAAACAAATTCAATGAAATTACAGATACAAAATCGACATGTAAAAATCAGTTGCATTTCTATGCATCAACAATGCACAATATGAAAAGTAAATTGAGAAAATAATTCTATTTATATAGCATTAAAAAGAATAAAATACTTAGGAATAAAGTTAACATAGAGATGAAAAAATTTTGCCTTGACAACTACAAAACATTGCAGAAAATTAAATAAACACAAATAAATGGAAAGACATTTTGGTTCATGGCTTAGAAACTTAATATTGTTAAGATGTAAGACTACCCAAAGTGATCTCTATACAGTCAATAAAATCTCCATCAAAACCCCAGCAGCATTCTTTGCTGAAAGAGAAAAATCCATCCTAAAATTCATATAGAATCTCAAGGCACCCTGAGTAGCCAAAACAACCTTGAAAATGGAGAACAAAGTTGGAGGTCTCACATTTCCTGATTTTAAAGTTTATTACAAAGCTATGACAATTAAAACAATGTGGCACTGGCATAAAAACAGACATATAGGACAATGGAATAGAATAAAGATTCTAGAAATAAATCCTTGTATATATGGTTCAATGACTTTTGACAAGGGTCCCTAGACCACTCAATATGGAAAGGGCAATCTTCAGAAAATGGTGTTGGGAAAACTAGATATCCACCTACAAATGAATGAATTTAAATCCTTACCTTACACCACATACAAAAATTAACTCAAAATGTATCAAAGACCTAAGTGTAAGAGCTAAAACTATACAACTCTTAGAAGAAGAAAACATAGGAGGGAAGTTTCATAATATTGGATTTGGCAATGATTTCTTGAATACAATACCAAAAGTGCAGGCAACAAAAGAAAAAAAATACATCAATTAGACTTCATCAAAATTTTAGAAAATTGTGCATCCATAGACACTATCTATAGAGTGGAAAGGCAACCCATGAAATGGGAGAAAATATTTTCAAATCATATATCTAATAAGGGATTCATAACTCGAATACATAAAGAACCCTATGGCTCAAAAAACAACAACAAAAAGCAACCCAATTCTGTGTTAGATTCCAGAGCTTCTGTAGCATTCACTGGGACATTTATGGCAGTAACAAAATCAAAGTGAGTGCCTAATAAGTATCCCGTGAGGAACTTGGGGCTTGCTCGATTATAATACATCATCTAAAGGGATAAACACTATGCCACCTGCCCTAGGAACAGCTCTGGTCCTCCTTCTTTGACCTAATTTCTTTTTTTTTTTTTTAAAGATTTTATTTATTTATTTGACAGAGAGAGACATAGCGAGAGAGGGAATACAAGCAGGGGGAGCGGGAGAGGGAGAAGCAGGCTTCCCGCGGAGCAGGGAGCCTGATGTGGGGCTCGATCCCAGGACCCTGGGATCATGACCTGAGCCGAAGGCAGACGCTTAACGACGGAGCCACCCAGGCGCCCCTCTTTGACCTAATTTCTTATCACTTTCTGTTTTTAAGATTTTGGGGTAACGTTGACAGAATCTTATTTGGTTTCTTTCCCCAGAAAGCAAACTTTCCATGTGGCAGGACCCCATCCCTGCTAGTACCCTTATTTTCTAACTTTCTTATTAGTATAAAGCATTCTCCTATGTTTCATTGGTATGAAGCATTCTCCTATCTAGAGAATATCCACAGGGTAAATGTACTACTTCATAGGATTTTACTGAGTAGTCAAATTCATGGGTAGGAAGTAGAATGGTGGTTTCCAGGGGCTAGGGAATTAGGGAAACAGGGAGTTAGTGTTTAATGGGTACAGAGTTTTAGTTCTGGAAGATGAAAATGTCCTAGAGATGTATGGTGTTCATAGTTTCAAAACCTTGTAAAGGTACTTAACAACACAGAATTGTACACTTAAAAATGGTTAAAATGGTAAAATTTTTGTTATGTATGTTTTACCACAATAAGTTTTTTAAAAGAGTGATTATTTATTTAGAATAACAAATCACCCCAAATGATTCCTTGAAGATTCAGGATACTTTTCCTTCCCTGGAGTTTCTTTAAATGATTTAATAGAAGTGGTTATGTAGAATGCCTTCCAGCCTGGACAAACATGTTTTTCAATTGAGCTCTCTCTCTGTCTCTGTCTCTCTGTCTCTCTGTCTCTCTCTCTCTCTACTTTTCCCATGTCCTGCCTCAGGTGACTCAAAACCCATGTTATACCAATTGTCATGGTTTTCCCACTTGTGGGATAGATGGTATGTCTTCCAAAGGCTCCCCCAGACTCTCAACTGATGTAGGTGAAGGGAGCACCATGTATTCTTGTCCTTTGGGAGTGTGGATGGTGCACATTCTGCAAAGAAATTCTCTCTGCTTATTAATTTCAAACTGTTTCCACTCTAGAGGTTGATGATCAGCTTGAAAGTCGTTCTTAGTGAGAAATTAACATTATTCTCTTCTGTGTACTTGGAAATATGTAAAGTACATTGTGGGGTTGACATTTTACCCAGGGAGTTCTATGGCAGGTTTGCTAGGGGGATGGTGCTAAGATGTCAAAGCCCTGCAATATGCAAGGCAGTGCTATACAACCAAGATTCTCCCCCTGAAATGCTCTCAGTGCTCCAGTAAGATCAAGTAGCATTAGTAGTTTAGTATCTTCCTGTGGGGTAATTGGAAGCTATCATTTTATTCTTGATCTTTGTAGCTTCAGCCAAAACTGAGACAGGTAGGGCCCATTTTACATCCTGTTATAGAGTGAAAAATGTTAACTCAGGAAGGAAAAATATGGAGTCCAAACTATTCATTTCATCTAACAGAAAATTAATAACTCTAGTGTCAGAGGGGCTGACATTAATTCTGCCATCACAAATGGTTGGTCCTCTTGCAGAGTGTAATATTTCATGTAGCCATCATCTTCTTCATCATAAAAGAACATTTATGAATTTCCTGGGCTGAACAAAATAAAATTGTGAATGCTCCTGGACCCAAAAGTAGTGTCATCATCCTAACACTTGTAAATTATCAGAGAAAGAAAAGAATTGGCAGGATTGTCAGAGGATGGTGAGGCCCAAGGGAAAGCTGAGATATATAAATCACTCATCCCAGCCCTATACTTTTTTGCATACACCACTATGGTGGTCCTTACCATGCTGTCAAGATAGGGAGACAATATCCCTGTTCTTGTATCTCCCACTCCACCCTGCAAAGACTAAGGGGGAAAAATAAGACACAGAGAGAAGTCTTTTCTTAAAATAGATTCTGGCTACTTCAAGTATTAAATATTAGAAAAACAAATACTTGACATAGTATTCACATCTGGAAACTGGCTCCTTACCATAAATACTGCAAAAATTTAAAAACAGAACCATTGAAAACAAAAGAAATTCAAACTGACAGCAGATATTTATGATGTTTCCTTGAAAGGCCATCTCCATCACTGCAGAGATAAATCAATATTGGTTGCTCAAGATTTCAAATGTGTGAGGAAAGGGTCAAAGCAAGTGTAGCTTCTCAGTAAAGTGAAAGCAACAAAGACATTTGAAATAGGATAGATTCTGCAGGCTATGTAATCAGTCACATTCAAGCTAGTTACTTCTTAACATCTGCTGATATTTAACCATAATAATCTACAACAATTACTTTCTTATATCAATGCCTATAAATTATAATTCTTACAATAAATCCACAAGGTAGGTAGTATTTTTCCTATCCTAGAGATGAGGAAATGTCAAAGGACATTTATTTAGTATATTTAGAAGCTACTACATGCCAGGCACAATGTTAGGTGCTGGAGGTATGGTGAACTCTGGGGGCATATATAAAAATAGATGGAGGAAGATAAAATACAGGAAAACCACTATATTTGTTAATTACAAATTGTTATGTACTGTGACATAAAGAAGTATTTGAGAGGAATAATAGATTACTTGATCAAAACTCATTGCAAACAACAGCACATACTCAGTAAAAACTGAAGAAATAGTGATTATAAGATCAAAGAGCTTGCAAAAGAGTAAGGAATTACCAGGACACAGAGGAGGAGAGAAAGAAAGAAAGAAAGAAAGAAAGAAAGAAAGAAAGAAAGAAAGAAAGAAAGAAAGAAAGAAAGAAAGGAAGGAAGGAAGGAAGGAAGGAAGGAAGGAAGGAAGGAAGGGAGAAAGGAAGGAGGGAAGGAGGGAAGGAGGGGGGTGGGAGGAAGGAAGGGAAGAGAAAGAAAGAAAGAAGGGAAGGAGGGAGGGAGGAAGGAAAAAGAAAGAAAGAAAGAAAAGAAAGAAAGGAGGCAGGGAGGGAGGGAGGGAGGAAGGAAGGAAGGAAGGAAGGAAAGAAAGAAAAAAGAGAGGAAAAAGAGGGGAAGAAGAGAGGAAGAAGAGAGGAGAGGAGGAAAAGGGAAGGGAAGAGAAGGGAAGGGGAGGGGAAGGATGAGGGGGGAGGGGAGGGGAGGAAGGGGAAAGGAAAGGAAAAAGAAGAGAACAAAATTGGAAACCAAGAAAAGTATATACAAATGGGCACTACTTTTTCATGATTTTTATCTCCATTTTCCCATAAAAATGTCAAAAACATAGTTAAGAGATCAACTTTACTTTTGGTGACTTCATGAGGGAAAGAGGACAGACATAGCCCAGCACTGTCACAGGATGGGTTCTGATAGAACCCAATAATGTAGTAACATAACAGCAACATAGAATGAAAATGAGTGGGAGAAGGACTAATTCTCGGGAGGGACTGCAGCCAGGGTTCAAATTACATGGATCTCCCAGTGAATCTCAAACCTTGGATTTGTTTGAAGATGTAGTTGAGCTAATACTTGCCTTAGGAGCCTGGGAGAAGCAAATGCAAATCTTCCCTGAAGTAAGGCTTGTATTCAAATTATTCCTACAAATAAGTTTTTTATGAGATGACCAGCACAGTGTCAAAGATAACCAGATAACAAAGGGATCAAAGGCACCATGAAAAGGAACCAAATGATAAAAGAAGCTTATGCTCAAAATATTTAGTTGTTGAGTTGTCAAATAACCCTTAAAATATTCTTATTCTTACAAGTTTAGAGAAACAAAGATAACCTTAAAATGTCAACAGGAAACAAGAAATAAAACATGATGTAACATCTATAGTGAATGAATGAAACTAACCTTCTAATACTAAAATACAATAACCAAATCCAATCATTTTAGTTACCCTATTTGGGTGCCACTGAGTTTCTTGAATCTGTGTATCAGTGCTTTTGTTTTGTAAAGGAAAACTCTGTCATTATCTCTTCATTGTTTCTTTTCTTCTCTTCAGGGACCTCAATTTTTTTATTATTATTATTATTTTTATTAAGGCTTGATCTGCCAGATGTCTTCACACTCTTCCATATTTTGAATCTTTGTGTCCTTGGGTAATATTCTAGGTGATTTCTTCTCATTTATTTTCTAGTTTACCAATTCCTTGATGGCTGCATCTAATCTCATATAAAATCGACACTTTGAATGATTGAGTGTATAGCCATTCTTCGGTTACTCTTTCTATATAATGCTAAATTCTGCCAGAGCCACAAATGATTTCTGCTATTGTCCCCAACCCCAAGAAACAAACATGGGTTGAAAATGAACCAAAAGACCATACAAGATAATAAAAACAAGTTCCCAAATGTGTGGCACAGATGCAGAGGACTTTGGAAGGCTGGAAAGGAGAAAAAGGTCAAGGTGGCCTCAAGGCCTCAGGCCAGGATTCGCAGAGGAAGTGGGAGAAAGAGGTTTTGGAGCTGAGCAATATTTAGACAGCTGGAGGAAGGCAGGCCATGAGAGCTGATCCTTGACTAAGCAGATTTGTAATATAGCAGATCTTGCTCAATCTGGAGATGATGAGATTAGGTTATGATTTATTTCCTTCCAGCAGGAATCTATTGAAAGACAGACTCTGGCAACTTCTCAGGATGCAAGATACTGCACAGGTCCTGCTTGGACCATTGACAACCCACAAGTTAATACTCAGAGTAGAGAGGCAATGAGTAAAGGCTGTTTGATGAACATCCTCTGAAAGGAATCAGAATTACATCCCTTTTGATTCGTGTTTCCTTCTTCACAACAGAAATATTAGGGAAATGTTAGGGAAGCTAGCACACATACTGTTTTTCAGTATAAGCTCTATTTCTCATAGCTGGATGTATTTATTTGCTTGATTTAAAATTCTCCCACAAACCTGTGTGACTTTCAGCACAGAAATATATAGTAAAAAGAGCAAGGGCTTTGAAGCTAGATGGAATTAATAATAGTTGTTGCCATAGTCATAGTCTGCTAGGCACGGTATTGAGTGGAAGCTGAGGCTCCAAAGAGCTAAGTGACTTATCCTAGATCACACAGTGCCAATTCCAGGTTCAAACAGGCTGGCTCAAAATCCGTGTCTCTAACCACTATTCTAACTTCTCCACATGACTGCAGACTTCGACGCTGGGTGAGCTCAGGCAAGGAAGAAAGTTGGACTCGGTTTTGTCATCTGCACAGGGAAGACCTTGAGATGTTCTCAAATGACTCTAAGTATCACATGAAAATGTATCAGACACACTGCTTGCCCAGCCGATGCCATCAAAGAATGGAAACTTCTTTTTTTTTTTTTCTTTGAAACCCAGTGGCCCAGAGAAAAGAGAGAGTTACTCTGACCTGTTATTGCTTTGATTTTATTTTACCTCAGGGAGTAAAAATAATGACGGGCAATTATAGCAATATCAAGTGTGGCGGGGGGGTGTACATTTCCCATGACTTTTATTTCTGCCAGATTCTCTGACTTTTATGACTCATTCCTAAAATGGGAGCTTTGAAACTTCATCAGCCCTTCAGACCCTTACTCATCAAGGGACTCTAAAGAACATTCCTCACCAGGAGTTAATCATTTATTTTAAAACTACATTGTTAATTCATCGGCGATGGGATATAGAAAAGAAAGAGCCTGATTCTTTTTCTTTTTAGAACAGCTGTGTCCCTACACCCCTGGCAGCTGCATTACAAATTGCTCAGCCATTAAGTGATTATTTCCTCATCATAAGAGCAGATGGGATAGCCTCCCTCCCTCCCCAGGACAACCCCATTTTTTCCCACCTCCCCCCTCCAGCCTGCTATAGAAGTAGAGTATTGGTTTGCTTTTTATAACTGAAGATTGTCACTAAGCATTCTGATCACTGTTTATTTTTCAACAGCCCTTAAATGCAATGAAGGAATGACTTAAGAGTACAAGATGCTAGATCTTGAAACATCATGAGATATTATCTAAGACTCTTCCCTTATTTTGTGAGCAGGATACTTAAGTATAGAGAACTGGTTTGTTCAAGATGCTGCTTAGCAAGTGACAGAGCTGAGTCTTGGATTCAGATCTTACTACTTTCTGGCCCAGTGAAGGACTTTTTGCACTATTCCACAGAAATGGGTGTGGACCATGAACTTGCCTCATTTTCCTATAGTCATGTGCTATCTGGTGTCTGAAGAAACAAATACAATGAGCGACATCTTCTCTTCCTGTAGGAAGGAGGATAACATAAAAATCTTAGCAGTCTGTATATATTTGTTTGTGTATAATTGACATACAACATTATATTAGCCTCAAGTGAACAACATGATGATTTGTTATTTGTGAAATGATCACCACAGTAAGTGTAGTTAATATCCATCACCACACATAGTTACAATTTTTGTGTATGAGTATGATGAGAACTTTTAAGATCTACTCTCTTAGCAACTTTCAAATATACAATACAATATTGTTAACTATGGTCACCATGCTGTACATCATATCTCCAAGACTATATTTATTTTATAACTGAAAGTTTGTACCACTTGACCCCCTTCACCCATGTTACCCATTCTCTACTCACTGCCTCTGGCATCTACCAGTCTATTCTCTGTTATCTCGGAGTTGGGCTTCTGTTTGTTTGTTGTAGATTCCACATATATGTGAGATCATACAGTTTTTGTCTTTCTCTGTCTGACTGATTTCATTTAGCATAATGCCCTCTAGGTCCATCCATGTTATCAAAAATGGCAGGATTTCCTTTTTTATGACTGAGTAATATTCCTGTGTGTGTGTGTGTGTGTGTGTGTGTGTGTGTGTGTGACACATTATCTTTATCCATTCATCCATCAGTGGACATTCAAGTGGTTTCCATGTCTTGGCTATTATAAATTATAAATTCACTGTTGTCTTGCTTCAGTGAATATGGGGGTGCACAGACCTTTTCAAGTTCGCATATTTTGCTTCCTTTAGATACATACCCAGAAGGGTAATTGCTGGATCATATGGTAGATCTATTTTTAATTTTTTACTTATACTCAAAGATATCACCAATGTTTATGTCATCATCCACCCCAAACTCAGTCAAAGTCAAGGAAAGTTCACATTTTACAAGTAAACAGAGAACTTTGGAAGATGAAATCTGCCAACAACTACAGGCCGGCCTGTATTTAGAGTTCAATCAACTTTAAGTTCTTCCTCTACCCCACATCTTTTCTATCTTTCAAGATTTTCACTTCCAAGGTCCCTCAGAATAGTGATTTTTTGATGTATGTCAATTAATTCCCCATTAAAGTGGGAAAAATAATAAGTTTTTAAAAAGGAAGGAAAAAAAAGAATAGTGATTTTTCAGTTGGGTACATTTCACATGGCTCTAAGTGTATGGTCCATAGAGCCAGCCACTGCATGCATTCCAAGGATCTAGGAGTGGGAAGGGTGCGTGTTTAAAATGCAGATTCCCTGGCCTCTCCTTAAACATGCAGAATTGTGATTTCTGGGGGGGTGTAGGGGAGAGATTAGAAATAGGAATCAGCATACGTTTTCCCTTTTGGATCCGCCTCCACAACTTCAGGTAACCTGCATATAGATACAAACAAGATAACGTCCGTGCTGAAAAGGCATTCTGCAGGTCTTCCAGAGGTACTGCACTCCCTTCTTCCATGACCACGCTGCATGGGTTAGTGCCGGCATCTGCCTGAAGGATCCTGTCTCCAGCCTGGGATTGCCCATTGTCACCCAAGATTAAAATTTTCACTCCTTGTCCCTGAGTTTCATAGAGTCCCTTGTAAAAATAACTTCCCTCAGCTTTCATGCCTAGCTTTTCTCTTTGTTGGGATGTGACTAGAGTCTGGGGACACAAATGCTATTTGCCAGTAGCTCAATTTTTGGCCCCACACGACACCACAAATATCCTCCTTTGGGTCATCTCCCCCCCGCCCCCACCCACACGGAACTCATAAGCATCATGGGCTTCCCTGGACACAGAACTCAGAAGGACTGAATCCCGCTTACTGTGCCAATGGAGTATCCTGCTCTACTCATTTTCGCTTGCAGAACTTCATTACTTTAAAAATTGCCTTGTGCCTTGTATCCCCATTTCATTTACTCATGTCCATTCTTCACGTACATTTGGGTGAAATGCACGACAACATACTAACAGGAAAAGAGAAATGTAATAGGGAAATGTAAAAGGACAGAAACAAAATTAGGGACATGAGAAAATTCTAAACAACAATGAGAGAATGGAGAAATAGAGCCAGAAGGACAGACAAGACATGCGCCGGGTAGAAAAAGGCAACAGGAATGCATAAAGAGATGAGGAGCAGGCAATAGCATGATGATCACATTAGCTAATATTTATTGAACATTTATGCCATGTCAACACCTGTGCTATGTGTTTTGCTTGCAAATCTTGGCTAAGTGCCACAATAACCATATCAAATAAACACTGCTTTGATTTTCATTTTGTATTAGGGCAAGTGCAGCCTAACCAGGCTTGGTACACACAGTCTATGCCTGTTAAGGTAGAGGAATACTCCCATACCATTGGTGAATGACACCTGACCCTCTCCTGCACTCTGGCTGCTCTAGGTCCACTCTAGGTCTCCTTGCCTTTGACTATTGACTTCCCCTTGGCCCCTTCTCCTCCTTGCTTCCCCATGAGCCAGTGACTCAAAGCCCCTGGGACAGCAAGTACCTTCAGTATCTGCTCCTGGTTTATGCTGCCATCTGGTTGTGTCCCACCACTTTTATATATTTTGATGATCATTCTGGTTAAAAATTAAATATTCCAGCTACTAAGTGGTAAGCTAGGGTATGAACTAAGACAGAAAGATTGCTGGCAAAAATAAGAGCCAGATGGAATATGTTCTACAAAGCAATAAAAATACTGAACTGAATTTTTTTAAAAGGGACTTTAAAATGGCCATGTGATGAATGACTTTGACAAAGTCCAAGGGTCAGATAGGAACTAGAAAATGAGTAGTGTTTGCCCACCCCCCTTTCCTTCCAGCTAATGGGAAAACAGATTCCATGGTTTTCCCAGTCATCACAGTGGGTGTGCCCAAGCTGGAGATTGCCAGACCCCCTTGTCTCTGCTCTCTCCAGCCTTGCGAGAACCATGAAATTATTTTCCATACTCTGTTGATAGCCCATGGCAGAGACCATGATAGCAACATACTAGAAAAAAGAGCAACTGAAAAAAATGCAAATGTAATAGATGTGTTTAAATTAAGGAAACGGCAATAAAAACTCGAGGTAAAAAATGTTCAGCTTTAGTTACAGCACCAAATAATTTACATACTTCCCGCCAACCCTCAAATTCGGACCTTCAAGCATAAGAAATACATTATGCAGACCTGATAATGAAAATCTATATTCCATAATTTGCAACCTGCTGGCTATGTTATGCCAAGTACATGTTAAACAGGGCATTCTTCAACACAATTGCATGCAATTTCTCCCCATTCTAACTGTGTTTTGAAAATACATCTTTCTATCTCCTTCATGCACACCAGATCACTTTGCATTTTCCCTAAAGCATAGCAGTAAAATAAAACAACACTGACGAGTTTTTATTTTGCTATGCACCCAAGAATCCAGAATAGAAGTATAATGGGGACAGGCAAGTGCCTCTTTTATGTGAGCCCCCAGGTCAGATGTTGGAATCTCTTAATTGTTTCCAAGGTTAAGATTGTAAATACAGTAATAGCAACCTGGCACACAAAGATAAATGTCTAAGACAGTGACTCTCCACCAAGGACAATTTTGCCTACCTCTCCAGGGAACATTGGACAATGTCTGGTGATGTTTTAGGTTGTCACAACAAGGAGGAGGGGAATGGCATGTAGTGGGTAAAAGCCAGAGATGCTCACAAATATCATAC
This sequence comes from Halichoerus grypus, assembly GCF_964656455.1. NCBI lineage: Eukaryota > Metazoa > Chordata > Mammalia > Carnivora > Phocidae > Halichoerus > Halichoerus grypus. The sequence continues at coordinate 12,568,312 of NC_135719.1, read as the reverse complement.
AACTCTTATACATGACAAGTCAAAGAGTTTTATTTGGAAAGACAGTGGTTTAGGTGAAGGAAATCTATAATGTGCTCTTGTCTATGGGAGCCATGGCTGATTTCCACAAGTGCTCTTGTCATGTGAACTGTCACCCTAGAGGTCATGGTGGCCTCCTCCACTTGGAAGGCTGAGATCAGAACCCACACATGGGTGTGGAGGCCAAGCCAGGCAAGGACAGCCTAGTCAATCTACCAACAACAGAAAAAGTCACATAGGTGGCAGCAGCAAAATCCTCAGAGAATGTCAAGGAGATCAAGGTGAAATCTCAAATTCAAGAGCAGAAGAGTCCAAAGATTGGTGGCAAGGCCAAAAGTCTTGAGTGTGATTGAACCAATGTGGAGGGAGGACAGCTTGTAGCAACAAAGGCTTTGGACTACTAGGAGGTTATCTATATCTATCTATCTATCTATCTATCTATCTATCATCTATCTATCTATCTATCATCTATCATCTCTCAGTTATCATCCATCCCTCTGTGGATCCCATTACCTTTTGTCTCTTTGCCCATTCAAGACCAACTCTTACAAAAATGTGGACAATTAGAGTTATGCCAATTATTTTATCTAACAAAAGAAAAATTAGGCTTCTGGTTTATACCTTTTCCTATTGCTGCTGTCTACATGGACTCTAAACCTCTGTCTCAGGCAGGTGCTAGGAAGCAGAGGCATCAAAGCTGAGAATGATGTGGTCTCCCTGTTCTAGATCAGCACTTTTTAAACTTCAGTGAGAGGTAGTGAAGGATATTATTAAACAAAGTAAGTCTGGGGTGAGTCCTGAGATTCTGCATTTCTAACAAAGTCCCAGCAGATGTAAATGCTGTTCTTCAACAGACCATGCTTTGAGAAGCAGGGTTCTAGATCTTAATTTATTACTTTTTTTTAACTTGGAATGGGGAGGACAATTTGACAACAAGAGGGGATACTAATAGACTATTCCCCTCTATTCCCATTTCACCCACCGTGACCTCCAGCCAGAATGCATAGAAGATAAGGAATTATGCTCAACATCATGATTTTGGCATGTTAAATAAATATTTTAAGAAGCTAAAATGTGGCTTCAAGCAAATATAAAATATAAATATGTATCAAAGATTTTCTTCATCATGAAATAATAAGGGAACAGGTAAGATGTTACAGTTATTCAAGGGAGAGTTCACACAATACACGTGTATGTAAGTGCCATCAGAAACACTGAAATAAATTTATAAATAGATACAGAACTAGTCGATAGTCACAGGATGATAGCTAATTGTATTCCACAGCACGAAATTCATTCACATTAGCAGAAGCTTTCTACAACTTCCAGATTTATAGAATGGCTCAAAGATGCAGGCCCCTGTAGAATCAGATAACATGGAAGTGTGGTTGAACATCACGCCTAGGAATACCTGTTTCATCCATTCCAAAGTGTTTCCACAATTTTTCTTGACATGTAATGAAAAAGACCTTCCCACCCTTTAAGCTCTAACATCGTGTGCATGCTCATGTAGCTTACTATTATATTCTATGTATTCTTTGTCTTCTGGCTCAATTTCATGTTTTTTGTATTTAAAAAGAAGACACTTACTACACCTTCCTTGTCTCAAAGTTAACTGCGTGTCTGGTCCTCATGAGAAGGCAGATGCCTCTTCCTATACAAGCATGCATCTCCCTTCAGACAAGGCATTTACTGAGTGGAACTGAAAAGTGAGTTTTACAACAATACAAATATATATACATGTATAAATGTATATGTAATTATATTGTTTTGTATATTACTCCTGGTATTTAATAATATTTTCTTCAGTTTTGTTTTCTCCAAAGGAAATTGGAAAAACAAACCAGAAATTATAAAAACACAATTCTGTTGGAAAATGTTTTTTGAAAATCCTTAATTATTTTTAATTTCAATTTTTATTCAGAGCTTTTCAAGCAGGTTCAGCTACAGGCAAAGTGATCAAAATGATGAATGAGGATAAATTTGCTTTTGTTTCCTGCTCAAACTTCACTATGTGCTTTCCCTGGGCTCTTGGAGACTTGGTGCATCCCAGGCCAGGAGGAAATCAGATAAACTCAGTGCAGGCCAAGTGCACTGCGAACTGACTCTTCTCCCACAATATGACATCTAAAAAATATTCCCAATATTGGTAACTCTTACTCCAAAGGCACAACAAAATTCCAGGGACTTAGGTAGAGGAAACGTTTGGGAAGAGGACAATTTTTTTATTTGTTTGTTTGTTTTGTTTTTTTAATTAAGTTCCAAAACTATGTGTGCATGAGCTATCAAGCCATGAAAAGACATGGAGGACACTTAAATGTGTATTCCTCAGTGAGAGAAGCCTATCTAAAAAGGCTACAGACTGTATGATTCCGACTCTATGATGTTCTAGAAAAAACAAAACTCGGGAGAGAGTGGATGCTGGGGTTTGGAGTAGGGGGAAAGTGGAATAGCAGAGCACAGTGGATTTTTAGCACAGTGAAAATACTCTGTATGGTACCAAAATGATGGGTACTTATCATTATACATTTGTCCAAATACATAGAATATACAACAACAATGAACTATAAACCAGGGACTTTGGGTGATGATGATGTATCAGTGTTGACTCATCAACTGTAACGAATGGACCACTCTGGTGGGGATGCTAATAAAGGGGGAGGAGCTATGCTTGTGTGGGCACAGGGGTTATGGGGTAATTCTCTGTATCTTCCCCTCAATTTTGCTTTGAACCCAAAACTGTTCTAAAAATATGAAGTCTTAATTTAAAAAAAGTTTTTAAAAGAAGAGCTGCAAGAAACAAAGACAAAAGCAGGAACACAAATTCAGGGGCTGGTTTAATAATGCAGCAAGGTGTCCGGGATCAGACGTAGAGCTGCTCAGAAGTGTTTGGATTCCATTTAAATTTAAGCCTTCCTCCCTGTGCTATTACAGAATGCCCCCAAACTTATTCCTCTCTCTAGTTCCCTCCCACACATCCTCCTCCATGCTATATGGTGATAGAGCAAAACCACAGCTCTGATCCTACCTCAGCTTTTCTGGAGGTCTCTGAGATGAAGGTCAGACTTCAGTCTGGGACCTGGAGCTCCTCCATATGGGGCTGCCCTACTCCTCCCCGGCTCTTCCGGCCCCAAGAGACCAAGGCTCACTCCCAAGTAATCAGTGCCTGTGGGGCTCCCATGTCTCTCCATGTCATTCTTCTGGCATTTCTGTACCTTGTTGCACCCCTCTTCTCCTCTCCACCTACAAAATTCCCACTTCTCTGCGAGAGACACCTCAACTGTCAGCTCTTGTGCTGGTCAACCAGGCTTAGTAAGGTACTCCTTCCCTTTCCTTCTATTCACATGGTAATTTTCATATTTGTAGTAATTTCTAAATGTATGTATAAATACTCTGTCTTAGTTTTAACAAATCTGCTGTAACAAATCACCCTGTAAGCAACAAGCATTTATTTCTCATAGTTCTGGAAGTTGGAAGTCCTAGATTGGGGTGGCAGCATGGTTGGGTTCATGATGAAGGCCTTCTCCCTGGTTTTAGACAGCTGCCTTCTTACCCTATCCTCACATGGTGGAAAGATAGCTAGTTAGCTCTCTGGCCTCTTATTATAAAGGCACTAATGTCTTTCACAAGGGTTCCACTGTCTCCCAAAGGCCCCATCTCCTAATAGCATCATATGGGAATTAGGGTTGCAACATATGAATTTGGAGGAAACACACTCAGTCCATTGCACACTTTTATCTTACTTAATCATATACAACTTTGTCTTTTTTTCCTTTGAAAACTGTACTATGCCTTAATGGCACATCTGTCTTCTTCACTTTCCTGGTATAGGATTTGGCCTATCACTATGCACTCAATAAAAGGGAATGAATCATCAAAGTACAGGTTTTTTCCTGGCACTGAGCTCTGTGCTATAGAAGCCACACTGCAAGGAGATGGGCAAGTCACTGACTTTAAGTGACTTGCAATATAATAAAGAAGAGGCCGAGAATTACTAATACTGTGGAGTATTTTGGTCTAGAAACACTAAAGCCAGTGATTTAGAAATTATCTCAGGTGAGCTCAAAGTAAGAATTTAATAAAGTTTTTTAGGGTATTGGGTCTCCCATATGATATGTTTAGGTTGCAGACAAGTCAAAAAACAAATGATAAAAGGTAAGCTACTGCAAAAAAACAAAAAATGTTACCTCTAAGGAGGTGTGTGTGTGTGTGTGTGTGTGTGTGTGTGTGTGTGTGTATGAGAGCCTTATTCATGTCAATGCCACTGGAAACTATTAATTTTTAGGCCATTTCTCTCTTTTATTATCATTTTCGTCTGAACAAATACCAAGCGTATAATGTTTTGTTTGTTCTGGACACTGTGTTCAAGATTGTTGCTTTTTTCAATATTCTACAGTTTTGTCTTTCCAATTCTCATTGATTTGTCACCTCCTGAGGGTGAAAAGGATTCACTTCAAGAACACTGAAGAAGGAGATGCAATAGAGAGCCTATTTAATTAGTGAGGAGCACATTCAGGATATGTTTCTGAGACAACCATCTAGCTATTTAGAGCCAAATAAGTGTGATATTGTGACTTTTAATAAGAAATACATATTTGGTCTTTCTCCAGTTTCTACCACAGAGGTTCTAAAATACTTGGAATTCCCTAAGTGGTGAGAGAGCTAAAGATGTTTTTGTTATGTTAATGAAGTGACTTTTGGAGTGTCCCCTAGGTCACTTAAGGATGGGAACTGGTTGCCATGGGAAACAACCTTGTGACTGGAGGGTTGGAACTTGCAGATTCACCCCCTTATCTCTGGGGAGGAGAGAGAGGCTGGAGGTTGAATCAATCACCAATGACCAATGATTTAATCAATCATGCCTTGGAAATGAAGCTCCCATACAAACCCAAAAGGATGGGGTTAGGAAAGCTTCTGGGTTGGTGAACACCTAGATATTTGGGCAAAGGGGCACCCCTTGGAAAGGACATGGAAGCTCCTCACCCTTTCCCTCTATCTTGTCCTATGCATCTCTTCCCTCTGGCTGCTCCTGAATTTTATCTTTTTATAAGAAACCAGTAATCTAGTAAGTAAAATATTTCTCTAAATTCTGTGAGCCTCTCTAGCAAATCAATCAGAACCCAAGGAGGGGGTCATTGGAAACTCTAATCTGTAGCTGGCAGTCAGAAGCACAGATGACTGGTGGCTAAAGAAGAGGGTGGCATCCTACAGGACTGAGGTAGGTAGTGTCAGAATTGAGTTAAATTGTAGGACACTCAGCTAGAATTGGAGAGTTGCTTATTGGTGTGGGACAACCCCTTCCTGAGCCCCAAGGTGGACTTGGTGACCAGAAACTTTATAAGGTTAAATCCTTATCTCATACTTTGTATCAAATTTAATTACTGATGTATAACATAAAATATAAAATAATATAAAAATATAAAATATAAAATAATTAAAATAAATATTAGTAAAAAATAATTAGTAAAAATAAAATAAAATAGATAATAGTGAATTTTTATACACCTGAAGTGTGAAAGGTCTACCTAAGTAAGGCTATCCAGTACAGATAAAAAATAAAAATATTTATGAATTTAGATATGTAAATTAGAATTTTCGATGCAAAACTCCATCATAATGTAAAATGCAGAGAGTATAACAAAGTAGGAGAGGCATATGAGCAGGGTGGTGGGGAAGAAGCTGTGTTTGAGAGAGTGGAAGTCAGAGGGAAAGGGGGAAATAGAGCACAGAAAATTTTTTCAAGAAGTTTGGTTGTACAGGGAGAGAGAGAACCTAGAGAGAACTTTGGAGGGAGATGTGGAATGGGGAAGTCTTCTTTTAAAAGAAGAGTCTTTCTTTTTTTTTTAGGAATAGAAACTTATTATCATTTTACTGAAAGGCTTTTGCCTATTCATTCCTATATCCATAAACAAATTTTAAAATCTTCATTAACTAGTTTGTATAGTAAATTCAAGGCAGAATTGTGAATCCACTTTCAGTTTACAGTTCAGTGCATCTATTACCCTTTTTAAAAAAATTTTAATAAAAGGAGAGTCTTAATGTTTAAAAGCAGTTGGGAGACTCCAACTGAGGGGCTGAGGACCACATCACCATACCTAATGGGACCTCTTCAGTCCTCACCTAACCTGTCCACAGCTTTCAACACTGTTCACTCTCCTTCTGGAAACACTTTTCCTGGCTTCCAGAGCACAACATTCTCCATATTTCTTTTCATCCTCTGGCTTCTCCTTCTCAGTAACCCTGGCAGGTACATCCTTCTGCACATAGCCTATCCGAATGGAGTTCCTCCAAGCCATGACCGAGGTCCCATCTTTCCTCATGACAACTCTGCAGGACAATCATGTCCACATCCCTAGCTTCAGGCACCATCTAAATGCTGATGACTCACAGATGTTTTTCATCCAGAGCCTCTTCTCTGAACTTCTCACCATATATTTGACTAGCCACTCAAAATCTCCATTTGGAGACCTGCCACAGGGATCTTATCATGTCCAAATCAGAACCAAACTTTGAATGTCTTTGTACCCCAACCCAGCCATCTTCTGGAATTATTTCTGTGAATGACACTTGAATCTATTCGATCTCATAGGACAGAAAACTAGGAGCCATTCTTATTTTCATTTCCTTATTTCCTGACACCTAACTCCTCACTAAATGCTCATTTCATTTCCTGACACCCAGCTCCTCACTGAATTGATTTAGTCCCCTAAACAATCTTGAAATCTGTACAGACATCTCTATCCACACTGCCAATAACCTAGTTAAAGCTCTCAGCTACTCTTGCTAGAAAAGCTGGTAATAGTAACAGATATTGCTTCCAAGACACTGTCCAACTGGCAGCTGGGAGATCTTTTTTTTTTCCGGGGGGGGAGGGGCGGTGGGGTGGGGAGGACATGGGCAGAGGGAGAGGGAGAGAAAATCTTAAGCAGGCTCCACATCCAGCCCAGAGCCCAATGCAGGGCTCAATCTCACAAACCTGAGATCATGATCTGAGGTGAAATCAAGAGTTGGAGGCTCCTCAGCTGAGAGATGGTTATAGCAATTTCTGATTGTTCTGAGAATCATGACAAGATTCTGAAGGTGGCCCTGCGTGATCTACCAATTTCTCTATTCTCCTCTTGCTTTACACTCCAAGCTGCTCTCTGAGCTTGGCCACACTGGTCTTGTTTTAATTTTTCAGAAGTGCAATAATCCCTGCAGCTATGATCCTTTTCGTGTGCTAGCCCTTCTATCTGGAATGCCCTTCCCCCACACAGCCCTCCCTACCTGCCTCTCATCCCCTGTCACATCTCAGGTCCATCATCACCTTCTCAATGACCTGATGAGTTTAAATCACGTTTCTATGTGATATGTTGTCCAAGAACATATCACATTTCTTCATGGGATTTATCTCAGTCTGTTATTATTCAATTATTGGTGTGATTATCTACATACTTGATTTACACCTATCTTCCCCACTAGTGCATGAATTTCCTGAAAGAGACTTGCTTGCTCTTCTAACAAGTATATTCCAGCACAAATAAGTGCTACAGTGACCAGCACAAAATAAGACTGTAGTAAATGATGAATGTACGAATAAGTGGATAAATAAATGAATCAGTGAAATAATGAGCCAACCTTAGACAAAACTGCCAAATACCTCTATGCTCTATTCACTTATACGCAGAATCATAGTGAAGATAAATTGAGAAAATATTTGTAAAAATTAATAACTTAGATTGCTGAAAGCACCATTTAACCTAGATGGACATGTTGCTGATGGCCTGTCTTCCCATTCTCCCTCTCCATGACGTACACTTGACAGAGCTCCAAGCAAACATTGCCCATTCACAATTGTAAGCTAGAGCATCTGCAGGCTGGCCCATGATCCTGACTTCCACAAGGTTCATTGTTTAGGTTTTTAAAGTTTAACATGACATTGAGAACGATACTTGGTTGATTTGATTATTTCTAATCCTTTCCAATGTTTACAGTAAGCAGAATTCACAAGCTTAAAAAATCTTTTTCAACTAGGAATCTAGGGAATAGGATCTTATTCCAAAAGACATTTGTTTCAATGTCAGGGTGTGGAGCAGACAGAGCTGAGTGTTTAAGGCCAAGTCCATCTGTGTGTTTTAGTGTCCAGATCATGTGTTTGAACACCCACACCCTGACACACACATACTCACACCCCAAAACAAGGGGAAAACAATAAACCCTGGGTGGCTCCTGTGTCTGGGGATTAAGCAACAAGAGTCTTTTCTGAATGTTAATCTTGGGAGCTACCAGGTGACCCTGTCTTTCTGAAGGTCCTGACCAATGATGTAGGGAAAAGGATTTAGTATTTTAGCAAAGAAATGCTGATGGTTTCTTGATTGTCATTCTGTTTCTACTCTTGAACTTTCACCACACCTACAAGAAAGTTAATGAATCTCAAAATCATCGAAAATGCCTGAGGACCATAAGGCAGACATCAGAGTGGTGTTTGCCATTTTTTCCGGTTTATTTTCTCTGTTGTTCAGATTTAGTGAACTTTAGTGAAAAATTCTCAAATGAATGATTTTATCTTCTGTCATCTCCACTCAACTATTGAGAAATCCGGCAAGTTTTTATGTTATTGTATTTTGTGGTTCCATAATTTCCATTTTGTTCTTTTTTATAACTCCTATTTCTTTGATGAGATTTTCTTTTTAAAATTTGTTCTAAGAGAATTTGTAGTTGATTATTGAAGCATTTTTATGATGACTGTTTTTAAATCCTTGTCAAATAATTCCAGCATCTGATTTATCTCTGTGTGGTGTCTGTTGATTGCTTTTTCTCTTTCAAGTTTCAATTTCCTTGGCTCTTGCATGATGAGTACATGAGGTATAATTTTCTATTGTATCCTGGACACTTTGCCTATTATTTTAAGAGACTAGGGGTCCTCTTCAAATCGTTTATGTTACCTGGCAGTTGCCTGTTTCGGTTTAGCACATAGGTCTTGGCCAGCTTTTGTGGGCTGTGGTTCCAATGGTGATAGACTCTTCCCCTACCTCTGGCTGCCTCCCTAGATTACTTCTTATTTATGTTACCTTTATATTCCGATTGTCTTATTTATTGTCAGATATAATTAGTTCTGAGCATTTGTGACTTTCTGCCACTGCTTTCTTCTTAACATGGAGACACCAAAATGTCCAATACTGCAGATTGCCTCTACCTCAGGGGTCTTCGAGGTTAAGTGGAGTGAAGTGTTTACTACCATGGATATCTTTGGCTGCATCATCTACATATCTCCAAAGTAGAGAAGCAAGAACATTTTGTTCAGACATTGTTGATGGTTCTGATCACTTCTAGTGCTTTTATGGGTTGTAAAGCTGGGAACTACCTGGTGTGACACCTCAGGGAACTGTGTACTCTGGAAAACTTGGCGTCTCTTTCAATGACCACAGAGCCAGCAGCCACCAACCTTTCCTTTCTTTGAGTGCTACTGGTGTATTTTTGTTGCAATTTTAAAGCCTGTCCAAGGCACTGATTTTTAGGTCTTCGAAGAAGGAAAATTTTGAGATTTGGTTTCTCTTTGGCCTCCTGAACCACTAGTTTGTGAATCACATTAGCCTTATAAAATGTCATGCTTTCTTTGTGGATTGTATAAGGGCTATGATCATGGTGTCACACAGAGATGATGTGGGAAGCTAATATTTACTAAATAAATCATCCATGGCAGGTTCTAGAAATTGTGCGTACTTGATATCCATTATTTTATTTTGAAGTCACACAGTGTATTTAGCAGATATTCTTACTGCCATTTTAGGGACAAGAAAATAAAGGCTGGAAGAGACTGACATGTCCACCCACTACATAGCTGGTGAACAAGGACTCCAGCTCAGGGCTATGTGACTTTATGTAACTGCTATTTCCACCCACTAGGATCCTCTTGCTGACCTTAGTGCCATGGGCATCTGACTGAAATGAGGCAGGGAAATCAAGTTGTATCTATCTGAGCATCGCCAGTTCTATGAAGATAATATATTTCATCCATTCACTCACTAGAGATCATTTAAGGACCATTCAGGGTTAAAACGGTAGCTTTCTGGTAAAATAACCCAAAGTGAAAAGAAGCGAGAAAGGCAGTTTTAATCATATTACGGATGACAAATGAAGGAATGAGTGATGAAGGGGACAATCTTTCAAGAAGTTTCTGGCAGGTAGAGCTTACTGCCTTTGACTTCAGTCCACATATTCAGAATGATAGTTGTGAATAGAGATGTTTGCGAGGTGAAGCATAATGATGTTGGCTTCAAGCGTTCCTTCTTTGGGGAACAATGGCAAAATGATCCGGAGGGGTAGTTTGCAACGTACAAAATCCATGACCAGCTGAAAGCTGGGGTAATTTTTCAATGTGGCACCACAGGGCTGTCACATTGATAGCTCACAGATCCCGGATCTTCTGCTTTGAAAGAAGGGTAAGCTTTGGCCCAATGGGGTGCTATTAGCACAGAAAATGAAGCTCACTGACATAAGAGTTTCCATCACTGCTCTTGTCAGGAAAAGTGCTCTTTTCCAGCCACACCTCTTGTTGTCTCTCATTTTCACGACAGAAAGTTCTGCATTAGTCACCAAGGCACGTTTGTGCCCGTGAGCTCTGGTGGTTCTCCCAATTTGGGTCCTCAGGGTTGTAATGAAGCCAGACACTGTGGAGTGAACCCTAATTCCTCAGAGTTTGGATGGCTGTTCATGGAGAATTTAGTGCTGACTCAACAGATAGGCACCAACATGTTCCTTGAGCAGGGAAAGGAAAAATTGAATCAAGCACCTATGAAAAACCTCGAAGGCTTTCCCTATTTGTACAGGAATATATAGAAAATTGACAGAAGTCCAACATATTTCTCCAAACAAATATCATGCAGCGTTTCCAAAACTGGAATCCCCATTGTAAGAAAACACAGTGAAATGTAAGGCACCTGTCTCTGGGTTTTCTGGGATCATGGACAACTCTGCTTTTCCTTGGCCTATGTGTTTTCCAAATTTTCTGCAATGATACTGTTTATAGGAGGGTGTAAGAGGAGGCAGGTAATGGGAGGAGAATCAGATAGCTTCAAATCTCACTATCTACTACTCCTCAATTCTTGGTGGCTAAAGCCCAACATCCATCAGTGTAGACCTATCGGTTGACAAGACCAAATTTAAATAAATAAATAAACAAATAATGATAGGAATTTGCTCTTCAGTTTTGATAACAAGAAGCAAAACGAGGCCTGCAGCAAATGGAAGAAGCTAAATACGAGGGAACAGTGGAAGAAACAGCTCCAGGGAGGGCATAGCGGAAATGATGTCTGGTGCACTTATATGTCATGGCAATCCTGCAAGTTCCACCCCCTTGCATGTAACTGGTTCTGGAATGGGTCTCTCATCCAATTCTGACCTAAGAGACTAGAATCTATCAGCCCAAGGGAGAGGATAACTCCCAGGTTGCCAGAGCAGAGACCCATAAAGAGCTTCACGATATCAGACAAGCCCCGATCAACCACCTGCCTTCCTGTTTTGTGAAAAAACGCCAGTCATCATTGTTTGAGCTGATCTGAGGTGTGCTCTGTTATTCCCTGTCCAGAGTGTTTTCTGTGCATGGATGCCAAAGCAAACTTCCCCTTCCTCACAGTTTTACCTAAGGATGGGTTTCCTTTGCAATGCTATCATACTCGTGCTTATTTCCTTTTGTAAAAATTCGGGTAGTGATTCTTATATCTTGGCACTTTGTCCTCACCTGTTTTTCTATTCGTTATTCTTCTTCAAGAAACAGTTCCATGTTCTGATTTTCTTATGTCTGTGCATTGCACATAGCAAAAACAATGTGATTTATTGCCTTTAGCTGGAGGATTATGTGCATCAACCACATATTAGCATACTAACTTATTTTTGACCAGCTGAGTCCATTGAAATGGGAATTTTTTTTTGTTTGAAGAATCTTGTGTCAATCTTGCTGGGGGCGGGGGGAATACTGGCACGCAATCTGCAATAAGGGGACACACACGCACACGGTTAGTACTTTTTCTCTGTTTTCTTGCCAATTTTAAAATTTTGAATTATCTAATAAAATACAACAACAAAAAAAAACCCGCAGAGAAAAATATAAAAATGCCTTGTGTACCCAACTTAACAAATATTAACATTTTGCCAAGTTCACTTAAAGTGTTTCACATTAAAAAAAAAGTAAGAGATTAAGTAGAGAGTGAAAGTATTTTCCTCCTCAGACCCATGTCTCTATTTCCTTTCCCAAAAGTAACTATAATGAAGCATTTCTTACAAACATTTTATTTTATATATATATCCCTACGAATAAATTATAGTATCACTCTGTTCTTTTTTTACTGATGCATAAAAGTTCTTTAATGTGCATACTAATCTTCAACCTGCTATATGTGCTGTACATCTATTCTGTCCGTGTATAATTATCTTTCAAGTTTTATTACAGTGCCTGACTGCCTTCCCTCCTTCCTTCCCTCTTTCCTTCCTTCTCTCTTTCTCTTTCTCTCTCTTTCTCTGTCTCTGTTTCTCTGTCTCTCCTTCTCTGTAGGGATATCTTTCATTTGATTCATTAAACTTGTTTATCTTTTAATTTGTAGCTTGGTTTGTTTTGTCTTGTCTAAGAATGCTTTTCCTATCTCAAAATCAAATAGGTCTTTTTTTTTCACATTTTCTTACAAATTTTTAGAATTTTAAGGGGGATTTGTGTGTGTGTGTGTGTTTATTTCAATTATCTTTTTACAAGCCTTTTAACTATGATTTTATTGTTTATTTCTAATTAACAGGATTGTGAGCAGAACATATCATGTGTATGATATTGATACTTCGGTTTATCAAACTTTTCTTTATGGCCTAATATAGAGTCAATTTTTTTAAAAGTTACATATGGACTTGAACAGAATGTGGTTTCTATTTGTTGGTTAGAAAGTTTATTTATGTATATAAATTATGTGTTTGTGAATTTATGTATAAATATGTATAGTTATATATTAATATATTTATGTTACATATTATCTATAAAACACAAGCAAAATATTATATAGATACACACATATATGTATGTATATATATTATAAATTGATATTTAGATCTATACACATGCACACCAACAGTTGTTAGGAGTGTTTTTCAATTTTTTTACTGCCCTACTAATTTTTTGTCTATCAGTTTCTGAGAGGTGTGAATTGAAATGTACTTTTGGAGTAGGGACCCGAAAGGGTACGTGCACCCCGATGTTTATAGCAGCAATGTCCACAATAGCCAAACTGTGGAAAGAGCCAAGATGTCCATCGACAGATGAATGGATAAAGAAGATGTGGTATATATATACAATGGAATATTATGCAGCCATCAAAAGGAATAAGATCTTGCCATTTACAACGACGTGGATGGAACTGGAGGGTATTATGCTGAGCGAAATAAGTCAAACAGAGAAAGACATGTATCATATGACCTCACTGATATGAGGAATTCTTAATCTCAGGAAACAAACTGAGGGTTGCTGGAGTGGGGGGTGGGGTGGGAGGGATGGGGTGACTGGGTGATGGACACTGGGGAGGGTATGTGCTCTGGTAAGCGCTGTGAATTGTGCAAGACTGTTGAATCTCAGATCTGTACCTCTGAAACAAATAATGCAATATATGTTAAGAAAGAAAAAAAGAAGAAGAATGTAGCAGGAGGGGAAGAATGAAGGGGGGGAAATCGGAGGGGGAGAAGAACCATAGGAGACGATGCACTCTGAAAAACAAACTGAGGGTTCTAGAGGGGAGGGGGGTGGGAGGATGGGTTAGCCTGGTGATGGGTATTGAGGAGGGCACGTTCTGCATGGAGCACTGGGTGTTATGCACAAACAATGAATCATGGAACACTATATCTAAAACTAATGATGTAATGTATAGGGATTAACATAACAATAAAAAAATTAAAAAAAAAAAAGAAATGTACTTTTGGAATTGTGGATCTGTCAATTTCACCATGTAATTCTGTAATTTTTTTTCACTACCTATTTTCAAGGTATATTTTTAGATGCAAGCAATTTCATATTTTCTGTATCTCTGTAATGATCATTACTTTTATCTTACCATAAAAACTTTATCCCTATTTATAACTTTCAATACTCTTTACCTTCAATTTTATTACTCTAATATTTATTAATGTAATTTATCTAATATAATCTAACATTTAATATAATCAAATTTATTAATCTAATACCATTGCAATAACAGCTTTTTTTGATTAGTGTTTGTTTAGTATGTACTTTCCTACCATGATATTTTCAACTGTATGTTATTTTGCTTTAGGTATGTTTCTTGTCAGCAATAATAGATTTGATTCTGATCTCACCCATTTCCCATGCTTTGTTCATTATCGTTGTAGTCTCACCTTGTTTTCCTTTCTCAAAAGTCATTATTCGTTTTTATAACCAAGCAGTGCTAACACATTTAACAGTTTATTTGGTCTCTCTTTTTTTATTTTTTTTGTATGTCACTCTTTTATGTTGAACTTCCTTCCCTCAGAGATTATATTTCATTGTCTAAAAAGTCACAATTTTCTTCATCCCGTTGCGGGTTCTGTGCTTCTAAGTTGATAGTTATTGATCTTCAACTTCTGCATCCTGTATTAGCCTATTAAACCTGAATCGGGTTAACATAGCTAGCAGGCACTTTTGAATGTGTCCCAGCCAGAGGCCCTATACCTTTCATTAAAACAAGAGCTTTTGTTTTAATATTTTTGACTTGGATCACTGTACCATATTAGTAGCCTGAATTCAGAATTCATACTTATGGTCCTGGCCAGGCTGCCTCTTTTCCACCCTGGGCCTTGGGAGGCAGGCATGTTTCTTTGCCAAGGACAGGAGTCCTCACCCTGGGCAGCAGGGAGCCCACCCCCATGCTGTTCAGGCCTGTCCCATTCCCTGGGTACCACCATGAGACCACTGGTTTCCATTTCTACACATGATTGACTCCAAGTTGCCTCTCCAATTCTTGTTCTTCGGGATTGCCTTTTGTAGAGGGTTTAAATTTCTGTATACATTTAACAATTTTTATTTTATTTTATGTTTTAGTTTTTCCATGTGCTTGAAATGAAAAAGAGAATTTCCCCTGGCAGTTCAGTCTGCCTAATTGACCACGGGTCCCTTCGGCCTCCTCCACGTTAGCCTATAACTCTCTCCCTCAGAATCTGCTACTTACTGGGGTCAACAGCTGAAGATGGGAGAGACCCTCATCACCCTGCCTATTGTATGTGTGACTTTCACTTCCCCACTCACTGAGAAGTGGGGGCATACAAAGATCGGCTACATCCATAGTGTCCCTACATGAGACTGGACCCTTGGGCTACATGCCCACTATAAGGACTCCAGGCTACTACTACTGAGGCACACATGAGATAAGGCCAACATTACCCACACCCTCCAGACCCTTCCATCCTGAGTGTTTTGGAGTCTGTGGAATACCATGCAGGACCTCACCTCCTCCTTGCTTCAGTGAATCTCTGCATGCACTCCTACGCATAGCATTCAAGGACCCTAATCTGCTCCTTTGGGCCATAGGGAACTTCTTATAGGACTATGGAATGAATATTTGTTTCCCCCCAAAATACACATGTTGAAACCCCAATTTCCAATATGATAGTATTTGGAGGTAATTACGTCATGAAGGCAAACCCTTATAATGGCATTGGTGCCCTTATAAGAAGAAACAGGGGAGAACTTGCTTCCTTTCTCTGCGACCCACCATGTCAGGACACAGCAAGAAGGTGACTGTCTGCAAACCAGCAATTCCCTTCTCTAGAACCGGCGCGCTGGTATGCTTATTGCAGATTTCTCTGTCTCCAGGATGGTGAGAAATAAGTACTTGTTACGTAAGCCCCCAGTCCGTGTGGTTCTGGCACAGCAGCCTGGACAAACTAAGATGTGTAATTTCTGGAAAGCAGTATCATCTCCTTCACCAGTGTGCCTCTCCATGTGCCCAGCTGACCTCCCCATCCCTGTCTTAGAAAGTTTGCACTCAGCTTGCCAGACTGATTTCAGGGACCACCATCTCCATCTCTCAAAACTTCCTGGCCTTCTTGTACCACAGCCAGGTGGTGATTAGCATTGTCTCCTGTCCAAGGCACCTTTTACCTCATACACACACACACACACACACACGTATGTATGTATTTATATAGATAGAGAAATATACATATATAGAAATACATATATGTTTATTAATACTTTCCCTGCCACCCCAATACAAGTATAAGTAATTGAGGACAGAGAATGTGTATTAGTTGGTTTTATGTCCCAGACACCTGTCATGGTCTCTGGTGCAAGGCTGATACTCAGGGAAGGCATGTTAAATGAATAAGGGTGTTTGTGTGAACAAAGACTTCTGTTTCCTTTCTGATCTCCATCTGGGGTACAGCCTTTCAAACACAGGGCCCTAGATCCCTGCTCCCACCTCAAGTAACCCTGAACCCTGAACGTCAGTTCAGTCAGCTAATAGCCCTGATCATGGACTCTTCCTGACAGTACAGTCCATGAAATCACTCATTGTATCTCAGCTGGAGCCCGGGCTGCATCTATTCTTAGGGTTCAGGCTTATCTCTCTATATGTCAGGTAATCAATAAAGTAGGAGTAGCTCAGGTAAATTTAGATAAGAGGGTGTACAAACTTCTAAATGGAAAAAGGAGCCAAACACAAAGAGCCTCATTTTCCCCCAAAGCACAGATACATGAGGATGGGCTTGATTTATTCCACTTTTTCCCATACTTTCTATGTTTTGGAACCATGCCCTGGGAAAGGGGTATAGCAGTGAGCAAGACACGTATGATCCCTGTCCTTCTGGACCCCACTGCCTTCCAGGAATACTTTAAAGGAATACAACTTCTAACCCCCGATCTTACCAACTATGACTGCTAAAAATATCATGCCATGTTTCATGTTCGAAATAAATCAATCTGTAGCCACCCACTCCAACAGATTTCCTACCAGCAGTCTTTGCCTTCTGGGGTTATTGACCATGTACCCTCATGATCATTCTCTGCCCTCCTCTACCCTGCTCTGTGCCCCAGGCAGTCACCCTGCCCTGTGGATTCCAGCTACCAGCAACCAGAAGGAGGTGCCTACAGACTGAAAGGATGGGAGAAGAAAGGGGTAAAGGGTTTTGATCACCTTAGACCTTCCTCAGTGGTCTACTCTTCCTCTCTTCCTCCAGTTACGTCATTTAGCCTCAGGGCTGGCTAAAGCTCTTGCTCCTTCTGGGAACAGCACCCTCCCTTTGGCCCTTCTGCCCTAGTTTGGCATCAGCTTTCTTCTTTTGCTAGACCAGCGTGTCTTGCTATCCGTTGTTGACCTGTTGATCAACCCTGATAGCTGGGCTATCCAAATATTTCAAGTTAGGACTTATTGACGTAGCTTGGTCTGTTCTTGCCAGACGTTTTTGATCCCCAAACCACAAGAGACTAGGATGTTTAAAATTGTGGTTCACTCATTGTCAGTCTAGGCAAAATCTGTGCTGATACCTTATTCTTGCTGACACCTTATAAACTCCCTTCCTTCGCTGGACTCTGTCCAATCATCCTTTGAATGCACCACCTGTTTCCTGCTGAAACCTTGGCTGATATATGCACCATGCTCCCCTTTCCCTTCCTAGACACACACGCATATGCACATACAGTAACGCACATGCACACACACTACAGGCTCCCGTATAGCTGAAGAATCTCAGGGGAGCTACATAGTTTCCAGTGTCCTTGTCATCTTCCTGATTACTCACCGTATTGCAGAAGCTAGGCTGACAGTTAGAGGTTTGCCTTCCTGATGCAGCTTCTTGTGCTCTTCAGAACTTAGCTTTGATCCCTGTGGTAGGTTAAATGGTGGGCCCAAAAAATATTTGTCCAAGTCCTCATCCCTGGAACCCGTGAATGTGACCTTCTTTCGAAAAAGGGTATTTGCAGCCATAATGAAGGATCTTGAGATGAGGGGATGATCCTGGATTATCCAGCGGTCCCTGAATCCAATGACAAGGGTCCTTATAAGAGGAAGGCAAGAGATATTTGAGACAGATGGAAGAGAAGATACAGAGAAGAGGAGAGGCAGTGTGATCGTGTGTGATCAGGTTGATGCAGTTGCCCAACAGCCTCTGACAGCTGGAAGAGGCAAAGAATGGGTTCTTCCAGAATGGAACCTCCAGAGGGAATGTAGTCCTGCTCAGACCTTGAGTTTGGACTCCTGGTCTTCAGAACTGGAAGAGAATAAATATTTTAAGCCACCAAATTTGTGATGATTTGTTACATCAGCCCTAAGAAGCTCATGTAATCCTCCATCCAAGAGGATGGACAGTCCAAAATTGGAGCCCACTCATTGGCACCATGTTACCACTCTGGCTTCTCAGAGGCAACTGTGGCGGTCCCTCTCCACCAGCCATGGATGCCATATCCAGCCATATGCTCAGCATCTCATTTGACTTGGGTCTCAATTACAACAGCTCTGAGTGGTCATCCTTCCCAGTCCAGTCTTGCCAGAGCCATGTTCCCCAAGCAGGTCCCAGTGGCTGAGTCAATATGGTAGCATTGTCTCACTGTGTACCCCTCAAGCAGTCACCTCATTTTGATAGCTTAATCCCTTCTGGAGAGTCATGTCCACTGTCTTGGTGAGCTTCACCTCACAGGCCTCATTTCAGTTACCTTGAGCCTCAAGGAAGGGATCTGGGTCTTGAACTCATTCCATCAGAAGGTCATAGTGTTGCTATTTAAATTTGCTCCATCTCCTTCTGCAACCTCTAATTTGTCTGCATTAGTGGGTATGGAGATTGGGGGAGGGGTGGGGACAAGACCCCATCGGCCAACTCAGGCCCCAGAACAAAATGATTTGCTCTACATTTAAGAAACCAGAGAACCCGTTCTGCTACTTTTTCTGAAACAAAAGAATTGCTGGAGAGAGAAAGTCTCTGCCTCTATGGAGTTTTAAATGACACTCTTGCACTTTAAAAAATGTGCCACAGAGAACATAGTAACTGAGAACAATGAGCGGGAGGACCTCGCTAGTTGAAGAAATAAGAAAACTTGATTCTAAGCAAATGTTAGAGATTCCCTGAGGACTCCCCTAATCATTTGGGAAGGACATAGAGCATGTCCAGAAGACCCAGATTAGGGGGATGTACGTGGGAAGAGCAGTTATTATAGGGTGGCGAGGACTGGAGAAGTCTGAGCACATATTCGTTCCTTCGTCCAGATGTTTATTGAAGATCTAACATGTGGCTTTCCTTTGCCAGTGGCTAAAGGAAAATGCATACCCCATGTACTGAATTAGAACTGGTCTCTGCCCTTACAAATGGAGGCCATAATTTGAAGTATGAGTTATTAAACATTACAGATGTTATGATAGAAGACTGTACTCGGTACAGTGGGAACAAGATAAAGGGAAGTAGAAAATTCTATGGGAGAACAACACTAGTTCATGCACTCTCAGTGAGGGTTATATAATCCCTAAGGTGGCAAAAATTGGTTCTTGGGGAGGGAGAAGCAGAAAATTCTTAGATATTACAATAGCTTTTGGCCTTCCAAAGGATTGCATTACATAAACAGATATATAGCACATTTGTGCTATTAAAATTTTATAGGGTGGCAATTAGGGGAAAAAATGTCTTAAAAGTCTCCTTGGGAGAACAATAATGAATAAAAATGTTGGAAAACACTGTACTAGGTCAATCTTTTTAAGAAGTCTCTTCCCGGCCCCCCACCTGCCCGACAATGTGGGAGGAGGAGGCAGAAGAACAGCATGAGCAAAGACCTCGAGGGGTGAGAGGGAATGGTGTTTCTGAGCTAGCAGGGATTCTCCACGCAGATTAATCTCATTGGAGAACCAATACCAAAGACTGTATCGAGCAATGAACTTGGGAGGCAGATGGGCCTGATTCCACCTTGGCATCTCTCAGAGGAGTTGGGGCTGCTATGTTGGATCCAAGGTCAAGACATATACCAATAGCAAGACCTGGCAGTGTCAACAAGTCCTGCTGCCAAGGTTTTCCCCTGGGCTTTGACCTCTTTGACATTGATATTGGCCAGTCCAGACCAGGTTAGCTTTGGGCTACTCCCAGCAAAGTTCTGGTCTTTCTATTTCCATTAGTTCATACTCTCCTTTGCTCTGGACCAACGTCTTTCCCTCCTGCCCTGTCTGCAGGAACTCCCAGCAGGCTTTACGACTCAGAAGACCCTAGTCCTGGTTTGGACAGGATATGGGACTTTCAGTGCTAAAACCAGGACAGTCTCAGGCAAACCCAAATGGTTGATGACCCTATTTAGGACCAAGGTTATACCTTTTCGACCTTCAACAGGTAGGTACAGCTAATGGGCAGCTAAGCATCTTTCCCCTCACAGCCTATGCCCAACTATTTAAGCACCTGTTACTGCTTACAGCAGTGAGTCTCAGCCTTGACTACATATTATAATCACCTGGAAAACTTTTAAAACTCCTGCTGCATAAGCCTCACCCTAGAACAATTAAATCAGAATCTCTTGGATTAGAACCAGGCATCCATATTTTTTTAAAGCATCCCAGATGATTTCAGTATATAGCCAAGGTGAAAACCACTGGTTTAGAGCAACAGCAGTGAAAAACTATTCGAGTAAGGTAATCACATTGAGTTGGCTCTAATTTGGAGGGACTATAGGGTTTTTTTGTTTTTGTTTTGTTTTTAACCTTGATGGTTTCACATATATGTCTCCATATAAGGGTCACGGGTACTTGGGTCTGTCAATATTTTGGGAATTAGAGCCATTAAATCAAGAGTTAAAATTGAACTAAAATGAGATGTAGAAATACTTTCTTTTTAGCATCTGTATGCATCTGGTTTTTGTCTGCATGGGTTCCTTTCTGGCAGGTCAGAACCAATGGAACAGGGCAGTCTCGGTTTGTGGGAGCTTTGTCACATGGAGAGGATCTCAGATTTAAATTCAACCAGTAACACTTAAAACTAATGGCTCACTGCTGTTAGCAGCTGGTAGACCTCTCTGAATTTGGCATGAGTAATCTAAAATCATTCCCATCAATAACCTGCCCTGGGGGTGCCTCAAGGTGTCCGTAGGGATGCTGTCGCCATTTAGAAGGATTACCCATCCATCTGAATGGTTAGCATGCATAGAGCTGCTTGCTAACATACGAAAGAAATAAAATAAGGAATTGGTTTGCCGCTGAGTTCAGATTCACGCAAAAATGTCAGCTTTCAGAACGTCTATGAAGGCATTGAGTAGCCATTGGCCATAGGCCCAGGGACTATTTCTAGGACCTTCCATAAAGTTAACCTTTTTATAGGCATTTTTATTTTTTATTATCTAATGATGGCCTAAAGCAAACAAAGAAGAAGTAACCTCAGCTCCCTGTAGCCACAAATATATCTGAGGTGAGATTAAGTCTGAGTCAAGGGGTATTCAAAAATACTTTTCCTAAGGATATTCTTTACTAATGGGTCTTAAGTGGAAAAACAACGCAGTTGTGCTTGTTGCCCTCTATGACTATTTTGTAATGGGGATAATATCTTGAAGTCATTCAACCGCTGCATCTAATCCTGAGACGTCCCTCATTCCTGGCCGTCCCTTGGTTTCATGTGAACAACTAGTCTGGAGTACTCAGATCATATGCCTAGGAAAGAGAGACCATGATGTCTCTTGCCCTAAGGAAACAGCATTTCAGAGTCTTTCTGAATAGACTGGAAGAAATAAGTAGAAACTCTGCACCCACTGATCACCGAATGTGTGAAAAGGAAGAGAGACAGAGGTGAGACAGACCAAGAGGTCCCCGGTCCTCATGCCTGCTCTGGCCGGAATCCTGGAGGGGGTGGAAACTAGTTAGGGTCTGGGTAAAGTCACAGTACCTCCCTTCAGAATCACATGGCGATTGTCGAGGGCCTAATTAGCCCTGTGAATTGTGGATGATAGAGAGTGGTACAGCTCCAAGTGACTATTAAAAGTCTTGGCTTATGTACTTTTTGGCTTATGTGAGTGGTTATTTCATGTAATAGAAGCCACATTGTTGATTATAAGGGGTCATCAGAGCTATATCCTGAATGAGTCTCCGTAGCCATTAAAACCAGAATATGCAGGGCAGGGCCAACATAATGTAGTTTAATGCAATGCAGTTCTGCCCCTGCTCCATATGGCATGTTCACAGCACCAGTGACAGAAGGCTGAAGGAGCAGGCTGATGAAGGACAACACCTCAAAGACGAGAGGACCACGATGAGCCCATCCACATAGAACAAGGACATCCTTTCCATCACTCCCATGAGGTCAAATGTACCTACCCTTCCACACAGCCTGAGGTTATCTTTGGTAAACAGTGGGAAGGGTACAAAATCTGAAAGGCTGAGTAATAATCCTAAGGGAGACTGGGTTATCTGGATGGCACTGGAGATGAACTTGAAGATGTTGAGATACGTCCATTATCAAGTTAGTGCTTCTGACTCCTAATACCACACCCCATCCTATGCCCATCTCAACCAAGATTCAGAGAGGGATGAGGAAGGTGAGAGCAGTTATAAGAAATGAAAAGTACACCGTTCACAGAAGCAGCAGAGAATGAGTTCTCCATCTGTCATTATCTGTGTCACTTCAGCCAAGGCACTCGTGCATTTACTCATAAATATCCTGTTCCAGGTGCCGTCCTGGGCACGAAGTGAAGAAAGAGTATCCTTGGGCAGGGCAGCTAATCTCTGCTCTCCTCAACCTCCTTTTCTTTCTAAACCTAGGGCCTGTAGTCAACAAATATTACTTCTCATATTACAATGTATATTACTTTTCTTACCCCTTCTCTAGTTCAAGAACTTTTTTTTTTTTGCTTTAAAAGAGATGTAGCAAAACTTATTCCATTGCTGTTGGGAATTAAATAAAAATATGACCGTAACTATAGGTAAGAACATGGGTGATTCTGGTGAGTTCATTTTTTTCATCCAGAAAAAAATATCCACTAACTAGTTTTTAAAATAAACTCCCCCCCGCAGATATGTAACCCACCTATCAGCATTTCTGTTCCCCAAGGGCCCTTTCCCTATCACACCTCTGGGGATGGGGGTATCTCATTTCTTCTTCCTAGTCTGCTTGGCTGGTCTGGCCTCACACTGGGTTTCTCTATACCTTCATATCCATTTTCCCATAAACCATCTCTTATCTTTGCCTGGAAAGCACTTGGGTCCTTGTTCTTTGGATCCTTTCTCCCAAGTGCCACTAAACCAAACTGTATACAACTTACATAAGTTATTGTAAGACTGAATAACTAGAAAGATCAAGAGGGGGTGACACTTAAGCATTTTATTAGAAGCCTGTTTATATTCACCCCCTTCAAACATGAACGTTGCATCTCTGTGTTCAAATCTACCCTGACTCACCCTCTTGCAGAGAACCATGTTTTCAAATTTCAACTGTAAGATTTCTTACCCTCTTTAGCAAAGATTTGGCCCCTATCCAGAGAGACTTTTTCTGGGATTTACCCTTTTAATCAGGGAATCTGAGGCTCTAAAATTCCCTAAAATATATTTCCCCAATTGCAAATTATTCAGCTTGTTTTAATAAAATGTGCAGAGGGTTGGCTACGAGAAATGCATTAGCACTCCAAGTCCAGCACACCTTCCAGGAAAATGTTCATGGTCTAGGGTTACGTTTTCTCCACTACTGTAATAGGGACATACATCACCTTTGTGCCGTCTTTAGGAACTCCTTCAATTTCCTCCTTTTAACTTCTGGAAAAAAGACACACCTCCATGCACGATTATGTACACACATGCATAGTTCCCTCTTGCTAATTCCTGGAAACAATACACACACACACACACACACACACACACAAAACTATGCATACGTACATAACAATGTACACACCCATACCCCTCCCAAGGACAAACACCAGTGCTTAAAGAGAAATTCCATTTACAGTTAGGATGTAAAGAAAGCGAAGGGCTTTTATTTCCATGGGGGCAACAGAAACTAGGAGGAGAAAAATAACCACAGTTTCCCACAGGACCGTCAAAGATGAGGAGCAAAGGAAATTGTAAGAAACCCAAAGGAGAAGCCTTTCTCAGGCAAGAGAAACCCATGGCAGTTTCCATAACTGGGGGCAGCTGTCCGATGTGCCCTGGCCAAACACTAAAACCACTCACCTGCCCTTTGAAAGGAGAACGAGTAAAGACATTGTAGTATAATCATACAATGGCATATCATTCAGCAATAAAAAAAATGAAGTACCGAGGCATGTGACACTATGAAAGAACCTCAAAATCATCATTCTGAGTGAAAGATGTCAAACATAAAACACTGTAGAGTATACCGCTCCGTTTTTATGAAATTCAGGAACAGACAAAACTTTATCTTGATAGAATTCACCAAAGTGGTGGCTTCTATGGCATGGGGATGGATTGAGGCACTTTCAGGGTTGATAGAAGTTTAAAATATTGTGTTTGGTGAAATCATTGACACACACGCTTAATTTATCTAAATCTATCAAATTGTACTTAAGATCTGTACATGTCACCGTATGTCAGTTTGGCCTCAGCTAAAAGAAACACACAGAAATATAACAAACCACGTGCTTCGTATTTGTGCACTTCACCGAATGTAAATCGTACCTCAATTTCAAAAAGATAGACTTACGATGTCCTCTAAATTAATTAAAGGAACATATTCTGCATGATACCTCAGGCAGTGTTGTGAGGGTCCTGTCATAAGAACTTACCAGAGATGTGCACCAAAACACACACACACACACACACACACACACACAATGAAACTGGGTGCAGCCCTGAAGGCTGGATGTTTTTTGATCAGTGGAACTCAATGCTCTAATTCCTCTCTGCCACAGCCTTCTAGAAGTGAGACCTGGGAACACCAAACAGAAAGGGCAGGAAGGAATTCTTCAGGGGCCTCGTGTGCCTGCCTGAACAATCAGGCTAGACTTGCCGTGGTTGACAGATCCACCGTTTCCTCTGTGAAAAGTGGCCCATAAATGTTATAAATCTCTTCTTAATCTAGTGACAAGGGGTTGAGTATGAACTTTGGTTCTCAGTCTCCGAAACAAAAGGAAACTTTATGGAATTCCACATGGTCTGAAAGGGAGAGAATAGCAGTCAGGCGGGAAGTGAGGACACATTTGTTGGCCGATGTTTTTTCTTTACTTGTCTGAGAGGTTTTCCAGAAGTTACTCTTTCTCCAATGCTCTCAACATTCAAATGCACAAATATGAGCTGGAAATGCTGCAGCCTTTGTGCTCAGCTTGAGGGTGATGTGGATACATGGAGGAGGGCATGGCCAAGAGAAGTACAGAGAAATCGGACAGAACCTGTAGGTGAAGATCACGCAAGGACCCCCGCTTCTGGGTCTCCAGTCGTGTGAGCCAACCAGGTCCCTACTGTTTATGCAATTCTGAGTTGGGCTTTTGCTGACTAGGGTGACCAGATGACCCTACCTGATATCCTGCTGAATATATATTTGTCGAAATCATATATGGCATTTTCCTGAAAATTCACAATTACCTTTTGGGAAAGATTCATCCTTGTCACATAACACGCTATAAGGATGCTCTTCCACGTCTGTCTGCAGAAAGGCATTTTTAAACCAACCGATTTAACAACAATAATCGTATGTTCAGAGTAAGCACAGGGACATCTTATCTTTAATCATGGTTCTTGGAAAACCCATGTAGGTTATACAAACTCGTCACTCACGGACTGGAAGCATATGGTTTCTCTTTGAGTAACAGTTGTTCTTACAAATCCTGCGAGGATGAGGATGGCAGTGGGGATCAGGAAAACCCATCACCTTGGTGCATATGGAAGCTATCCCAGGCACCCAACTGCAATGCCTGCTCTTCACAGCATGAGTTCACTTCCCTTAATCATACTTTATGCTCTCCAAAAATAATGTGGAGGAAGCATACATTATGTACTTAAGGATATACCATCTGTTTTCCTTCTCTGCCAAGAGAGGAATTCTTTATTAAAATGAGAGCCTCAGGTCATCATAGGAAGCAGAAAGCTAAGATAAATGTCTTTCCTTTTTTCCCCTCCCACAGCATATGTACAAAATATTTCCCATGGCCACTAAGCAAAACAGGTGGATACACTTAACTTTCACACACACTGTGTTATGTTGTAGAACGGTCTAGCATGGATGGATGGGACTGAGCCTGGCCCATACCTCCATTTAGACAGTGGCTGTGAGTCCCTTCTGCTCTAAAATGAGTAAAGAGAGAACACTGTTGTGAATTCAAGAGAAAGACCCATGAGGGTGAGGTAGGGCTAAGCGATAAGCCTAGAAATATTTTCCCCTTTTTCATGTTATGGTCTTGGTTTCTTTAGATAATCTTCTCCAGCACAGACAGCGTACATTTCCAAGCTTAACAAGTTAACCAACCAATCTGTTCTGCCCTGCCCACTCTTCAAAACCCATTCTGTGAGACAAATCAGAACCATGCCTTCTGCATCCAACATTTCCTAAACCACCTCCCCCGGCCCCATCACACAATAATCTTTAATAGCTCCCTAATGCTTTCAAAGCATCTCCTTGTTAGCTGTAGAATGATCTACCTGCCAAAATGATATTATTTCTTTGGATTGTGTAAGAATTAATGACCTTGAGTTAGGGATAGGAATATAATATTAGGAAAGTTTTATATTCCAAAAGAAGATATCTTCATCCCCAAGATATATACAGCTCAGCTTGAGTCTTGATTGTGTCTGAGCATCTGGTTGGCCAGATGTTTGTCCATTGGCAGTGCAACATGGGACAAGGAAAATGAGCAAATGTGTTTAAACCAGATGCCTCATCACCCATAAAAAGAATATGTCTTTATGTTATCAACTTGGGACCTTTGTAATTAGAATACTTTTAGTTCTGAATAGTCACTTTTGTCATTTGAATACTTTCTAATTTAGAACCTTTGTGATTTGAATAATTTTGGTTTGAACTTGCTAAGACATCCCTTCCTCTTCCTTCCATCCTTCTCATATACACCACTTAGTACTGGGGGAGAATTTGAGGAGATAAGACATGCATATTCCTGGCACAGTTCCTGGTACAGAGTTGGAGATTAATCGATGTTGCCTTTCCCTTCCTCATTCTTTATCATTAAATTGAGGAGAACTTTTGGGAGAAAAAAGAATTTTAGTGGAAGCTCACAAAAAAGGAGGGTTCACATAGGTGGGTAAGTTGGAGATGAAAGAAATTCCATGCCGAGACAAGAATAAGCAGATTCAAATAAGTAAGCAGAGACCAGCAGGAAGTATCACATGGTCAAATGCATGTAGAAAATATGATGGGAAACATTTCTGGCAAGACAGGCAGATGATTGGTAAAGAAAATGTTTCTTGTCATAAAGCCATATTTAATCAAATTGTGTATTATGATGATGAATATTTTTTACATCCTAACAATGTATGGAATATTCCAAGTCATTTTTTTATGCTATGAGTATTTATATTTGGAGATTTCTATTTGTCTAAGAACATGGAGAACCGTTATTTAGGGTTGAGCAAGTCTATTCTGCAGCAAGACAAGTGACCATTTTTCAGGTCACCTGCTCATGAGCATAGGAGCTGACAAATTCAGCAATGATCATCATTTCATCTCAAGGCTGTTCTTTTTCACAAAACTAGCTACTCTTAGGGATATTTGATAGAACAGTATGGCACAGAATAAGTACTGAACTAGCACAGATCCGGACCCAGCATAAAGTGTTCAGTAATTTATTCTCTTGGGCTTAGACTTGATTTTAGTCCCATTTCAGCAGTCCTGGTCCTTCTTTTTATTTTAAGATTTATTTATTTATTTATTTGAGAGAGAGAAAACGAATGGGGGAGGGGCAGAGGGAGAGAGAAAATCCACAAGCAGACTCCCTGCTGAGCACGGAGCCCCACGTGAGGCTCAATCTCACGACCCTGAGATCATGACCTGAGCTGAAACCAAGAGTCAGACACTTAATCGACTGTGCCACTGAGGCGCCCCATGGTCCATCCTTATTGCTAATTAGCTGATTTGCCTTTGGGAGAGTCTTGTAAAACAAAAACAAACCAAAAAACCACTAACCCTCCTCTTCCTCATTTAAAAAAAAAAAGGGATTATAATTCCTATTTCATAAGGATGCTGAGAGATTACTACTGGATGGAATCTATGAAAGAGCCAAGCTCAGTCTCTGGCCATAGCTGATCGGCTCATGACCCGTGATTCCAAGGTCAAGTAGTGGTGGATTGGAGCTCCTATCTGACCCACTGCACCAAATCACAACCAGATGGTATTTAAGGATTCTGTCAAGACAAAAGTCTTCTTTAATATTTTCTTTCATTTTGGTTTGGACATTGGTGATGAGTTCCTTTTAATAAATCCATTCTTTCTGACCAAGCTAAGAGGAAGGAAATGTGAAAATAACAAGTTTATATAAATATCCTTTCTTCTTTTGGGAAGTTCTGTACCGTTGGTTCTCCATTTCCTCATGTGTAGAAAGGGGACTATAATCAAATGAGTGCCCAAGACCATTTCAGGTTTAATTTTCTGAACCATATTTTATTGTGGGCAAGATATAGAGCAAGAGCCAGAAGAGTTATAGGCAAATTCTTTTCTGTACACCTCATGGACGACTTTGCATTCTCAGAGGCTCGATTATAAATTTCGCTAAACTCACAACATTTAGCAAAAGAAGTATTTCTGCTGGGTCCTGTCAGCGAGCCATATAGGAGAAGCCAAGATTTGAAAATGCTATCTTCTCTTAATTTTTCCTGCCCTCCCCAGTCTCTGTCCATGGAAGAGTGATTTTTTTAAAAAGAACAGTGTCTTTTTTTTTTTTTTTTTGATTATTTATTTATTTATTTGACAGAGAGAGAGACAGCGAGAGAGGGAAACACAAGCAGGGGGAGTGGGAGAGGGAGAAGCAGACTCCCCGCGGAGCAGGGAGCCCAATGTAGGGCTCGATCCCAGGACCCTGGGATCATGACCTGAGCCGAAGGCAGACGCTTAACGACTGAGCCACCCAGTGGCTGATTGATCAACTTGGGAGGATCGACTGATCCTCCCAAGAACAGTGTCTTATTAATAAAAATGATACCATTCCTTACCCTTTAAGTCTATTATATCTATAAGTAATAAATTCTTAACTACTATTACATACCCTGATTATGCTACAACTATAAGGTAGCGAGTACCAATGAGAGAGTGAGTGAGTATGTAAGAATATCATAGACTGGAATATTTATTAAATGTATTAGCTGTTGTTGGACTCCTAGAGGGAGAGTCGTATGAAGAAGAGCAAGTATGAACCAGAACCTGTGCATGTCCCATTAACAAACAAACAAAAAAAGAATTTTTGTTATATTTTACTTTGTTCCAGACACTCCCTGTAGATATGATAAAACACTGATTTGAAACCAGTATTTCAGTAAATCTTCTGCAAGGCAGAACCAGTTCCCTAATCAATAACATAAGTTCCACACCGCTTGCTCTGCAAACCTCCTTTCCAAGTGACATAAAAGTGTCCTGTGTCCTGTCCCTCCCAGAGACCATGGGTGTAGCCAACAACCGCCCTGTTTGATTAAGAAGTGTCTTTAAATGTGAACATCCGCATGCTACAAATGCCAAGGGACATTTCCATTTTGCTTACAAAGAATCAGGACTCCACTGGAGAAAAAGAAGCTTCTGTAGCAGGAAGAACTTAATTTAAAAATCCCCAGAGCAGTGCTCAATGACATACCTCCATGGCCATACACAATAGACCATTGCTTGGGGGCTAATACAATGGATTGGTTTCTCCTTGGACTTTTCACACTTAGCAAACCCAAAGAGTGAGATGAATTCCAAACAAAATTAAAGGCGCACTGGGGGAGTTCCCTGGGATGTGCAGCTCGGAGGGGTGCCTGAGTTCCTGGTGACACTTATGAAGCTATCTGGGAAAAGAGAGAGGCTTAGGGATTGGGCCGGATGTGCTTTGGGTCCCTCCCCCTTGGGCTGTGTCTGGTGTCTCCACACCTAGGAGTGGCTTTGTGCACACACATCCCCCGTCCCCTCACCTCCCCTACCCCCACCCAGACACAGACCCTTACAGGGGCGCACTGCAAAATGACGTTCCAGGTGCTCCTGACTTGCCTTGCTCGGCTGCTGGAGCCCTAAAGCAGAGCCAGGACAGCGTAGTTCAGATGGCTTTCCCTTCAGCTCGAGAGGCAATCCCTTCTAAATTAAATGCCAGGTGTGAAACAGGTTTTCTTCTTTATGCTCCTCAACTGTGAATAAACAGAAATTCCTGTGCAAGTGCAAGATAATCCGCGCATAATTCATCCCGGGGCTTCGTTTTCCAGATGTGCAGCCACTAGCGGATTCCCATGTCTGTTTCTTGGAGACGCAGTAGTCCATGCAGCCAGATCGGACTCCGGCACCCCGGCCTCCCTCGCAGCCTCGCCCCGCAGGCTACACGGCCGGCTCTCCTCCCACCCTGGCCCCACTCGCCCGGCTCCCCTCCCCTCCGCGTGTTGCTGTCTGAGATCCTCTGCTCCTTGGCTTCCACTGACTTTTCCTACTTCAAAGCTCAAATTGAGTTTACCTTTATTAAGCAAAACGTTTCTTGTTTAATGTGGAGGTTTTATAGTTTCCTCTTGTTCGCCCTTGGAAGGCCATGTCCAAGATTGGGAAGGACCTTCTGAAGTTTTCAGGATTATTGTTGGTTTGCACTGGGAGAGAAAGGAGGGAAGGAACTGGATTTCTCCCACCTCTTTTTTTCAGCTAAGCACCTGACCTATGTCATTGACATGTAATAGTTGGGGAAGGTCAAATGCTTCTTCAGTGCTGTTCTGCATCCTGTCCATCCCTCTAGCCAATGTACTTGGGGAAGGATCTGGGGTTTTGCGGAAGCCTGTGTGGGTTTGATTGCTGCCCCAGTGTTCTCTAACTGTGTGACCTCAGGAGGCTAGCCTAACCTATCTGTGTTTGTTTTTTCCTCATCTGTACCATAAGAGTTGCAAGCATTGTTACCAGGGTCAAAGAATACATGCAAAGTGTTTAAAGTGGTACCTGGCAATAGTAAATATTTACCCAACGTTCTCTATTACTATTTTACCCTAGCTAGTCAGCAATGAAAATTGCCACTTATATCTTTATTTTCAGCTATAAAAACACTGCATCTTGGCTTCTGTCCATGTCTTAAACCAGGAGCTCAGCAAAATTCATAGACATTCTGTTTGAATTCAGATCCTGTAGACTTCATGCTAGTCTATACCACCTTTCTCTCTGACTTCACCTCCTGTAAATTAACCTTGGAATCCTGTATTATTTCCAAGTTGGCAAGGGAAGCAACAACAAAACAAGATGTATTCAGAATATAATTTTCACCACTGCAACATCTGTCCCGTTGGGATGGGTGTGTAGTTATTCTTCTAGTTCTTGGCAAGTTAAATAATATTTTGTGTGTTTGGATAACATAGTCCCATGCCTTTCCAAAGCAAGTCAATCCTGGTAAAATTAAAGCATCTGCCTGGCCACATTGTTCATTATTCCACCTGGATATCGCAGGTGCCATTTCAAAGGGACACCAGTCTAGTGTAATGATTCAGTTCATCCTTCCTGGCACTATTACTAGGCATCGATTGGGCATTAGTTTCTCTGGGTGACCATTTCTAATCTTCAACTTCTCTTGCCCTAACCACAAGCAATGACCTTTGAAGTCCCAATCTTACGTCACTTGCTTCGCATTTACGCCTCGACTTTCTAGCCACCCGTCCATGAAGATTTTGCATACAGGATATCTGCTGGAAACCCACACAGACACCTACTATCACTCCCCTCAGAGAGATTTCACTTTAAATGAACAACCCCGAGCTTCATATGGGCATGCAATACTGCCCAGGCTATTTAATGCTATGTAAATAGAATCAATCAGAAATACTTTATACAAAAAAAAAAAAAATTATTTCACAAGAGTCTCAGAATGAAAAGTCACATCAATTCTAGGATGATGATACTTAGTTTATTCCCATTCTGTTAGTTAGAAACCTGGGGCTTGGAGACACTTAGGGTGTTACCAATTACCCACAGCTACCACGTGTGGCAGAGGGACCCCAGTTGGTCTGGCTGTACTTCTATTTTCTCTCTTCATGAGAGAATTACTCACTAAGGTCATGGGTTTAATATGGCTTCTATCATTTTAGAACATGACATGGGTTTAACATGGCTTCTATCATTTTAGAACATGACCCGCTTTTTGATTTCATGAATATGCAAAGTAAGAATTCCACAACTTGGAGGGAATGGAAGGAAGGAGGGGCTGCTTTCTTTTATTTGGCAGGGGGTAAGAAAGACTGACTTTTTCACAGAAAAATAGGGAGGGTTAGAGCCCTAGACTCATGTGTCTTTTAATACTGCGCTGGGCTTACAAGCAAACACTACCTCAATAAAATCCAAATGAGGGGAATATGCTGTACCACACAGGAAGGGCCCTTGGCCTCTGGAAACCCAGAAAGGCAGAAAGAAGTTAAGATTTGGTGCCAGATGAACCCCTTCCCTATGTGTGATTGCTATAAGTTGGAACGCTTCTGAGTTTCCCAATTACTTCATGCATAAAATGTGACTAATACTGCTTACCTAGTCTAAGGATTGATATGAGCATTAAGTGAAATAATATGTAAAATGTTCCGGCATAGAGAGGTCACTCAACATTTTTAATTTATTGCACCTGTGACTTGCCTAGAATCCAGAAGATGTTTCAGATCCAAGACCCTAGACCATGATCTTGCCATCAGCCATTACTTTTCATCAACACTATTGTTCTGTCTGCCCAAAAGACTCTTCTGGGGAATGTTTCTTCCTTTGCTCTAGCCTTGTGATTTGAATGGGATGTTCTTGTTGATTGGGCCAAGGAGAGGCATTTGCTCAAATTGGAGTATTTTTCTGGGATTTGGAACTTGGGATCAGAAGGAGCAAATCTCAGACTGTTGCTGGTGGCAAAGCTGGAGTATGGGAGGGAAGGAGCTGAGGTTGTTATACCACCTTCTCCCCCAAGTGGAGAAAGTGGGTCTGAAAGAGGATGCAGAGACAGACTGGGAGAGAGAGTCTCTGAAGCCAGCTGCCTCTTGCCTTTTCTCACTTTCTGGAAAATTCCAATACCTCACAGCCATCCCCCCCACCCCAAATCTTTACATAATCTAGTTCAAATTTGGTTGCTTTAACACACAACTAAAGGAATCTGAAAACAATATTTTCCCCAATCATTTAAGAGGGATATTATTCTCATTTATTAAGTAGAAACACAAACCCAGAGGAGCTGAGTGATGGACAGAGGTCAAGAAGGCAGTCAGGAGCAGAACCAGGATTCCTACACAGATTTCATGGAAGCCAAAGCCCAGGCTGCCCTTTGCTTATGCTCAACAACCCTACTGTTCACCAAGAGGCCCCCAGGCCACTGGTTTCACTTGTATTCTTGGCTTTCCTGGGACACCACCCTCCCCACTACATGTCCCATCCTTCTGCAACTACTGGAATGCTCTGGCTGTTCTCACTGGGCCAGCCATGCCCAGCACCATTGCTCTCTAACTGCTATCCATCTGTTCTAACATTCTGGTCCAACATTCAAGCCTGGTAGGGTTCTTCTCTTTTCTGAAAATGTGAGGGAGCTTTTGTTTCTGCTCCTCCCTACACCAGGAGCTCCTTGAGGGTAGGCATGGTGTCCTATTCATTTTTTCTTTTCTGGGGTCTGGCATATGTAACTGTGCAATATCTTCCATTGGCTGAAAGAATACACACCTGACAGATGATGTTCCTGTGGCATTGAAGGAGGGCAGTGAGGAATGATTGACATGGGGCTAACAGAGCCCATTCTCTGCATCTTCTCTTATGCACCCCACCATCCTCATCCCCTTACACCTCACATTTCAATAGCTTCCTCCCAACTTCTGAGCAGTATCAGAATACACAAGACCTTATCTCAATGTCAAATTTCTTTTCTCCCACAAGGAAAGGCCACCATGACACATTTACTCTTATCTCTTCTCTGCTCGGTGACATGCAAGACAAGTAGGCTAGAATAAGAATAGGCTTACAGACAACCAAATGTATTGTAGGATTTCTGTATTGGAAAATCAAGTAAAAGGTGTATCAAATACATGTGTACTGAGCGTCCTGTGTGTACCACTTGTCTTTTCTTTAATTTTTAAAGATTTTATTTATTTATTTGAGAGAGAGAAAGAGATAGTGACAGAGATAGTGAGCTGGGAGGAGAGGGAGAAGCATGCTCTCCACTGAGCAGGGAGCCAGATGTGGGGCTTTGATCCAGGACCCTGGGATCATGCCCTGAGCCAAAGGCAGATGCTTAACTGACTGAGCCACCCAGGCACCCAGGGTGTACCAGTTGTCTTGCTAATGATACCATCTAAAGGTAGTTTGTGATCTCCACCTGAACGTTCTTGAACACCATGTCTTAAGGCACCCAGATGACAAGCAGAGGCCATCTACCTCTTAAAATCCAGACTCCTCCCTGTGAAGTCAGAACCAAGGCCCCTGGCTGGACTGCAGTCCACCTTTTAAGATGAGTTTGCCTTGTGCTGGTTGGAGAGTGGGTCTCCAGCCAGTGTGGCAGGTGAAGGAGTCAGCTTGGACCTGCAGGACCTTGCAGAGGAGGGTCACCACTTTGGCAAGGTGGCCTTGTCTTCACCTTTATCAATACTCCTTTGTTTGCTTGAGTGTGTCTGGAGGCACATTTTTTTTTATCTCAAGTACAGTTAATCCATGGCTTCAATAGTAACAGTGCCCTGGACACAAAATTTCAAGGGGAGAAACCGAAGAGGGTGGGTGGACGGGGGGTTGACATGATGAACTACACGCAGCTGACTTCTTGTTGAAAAGGTGCCCCTGGAGGGAAATTTCTGATAGAAATCTATAGTCTGGCATCCAAGTGAACATACATCATTTTGTAATTAATTTCGATAGTTGGGAAGAAACATTAACTATTGATTCCAATTAGCTTTGGGGTCTAAATTAATTGTTTTCTTACTTGAAAATTCCTCAGCAAATAGCTGGAAGGGGGCGGGGGAGAGAACAATGGTATGAACCCACAATGTGGAATTAGAGCAGTAACTCAGAGGATTCCTTCATCTGGCCCAGCAACTGCTTTCGTGACTGCTAACCACCCAGTGTTACTTATTCCCCAAGGGCGGAAGGCTCAGGGAATCTTCAGCCAGGTTGCTGCCACAGTCCCAGCCAATGGCCAGCATTTTCAAGATCATTTAGAATTTAGTGGGTATCTCCGGAACAAATAATACATTATATGTTAAAAAAAAAAAAGAAGATAGTAGGAAGGGAGAAATAAAGGGGGGGAAATTGGTGGGGGAGACAAACCATGAGAGACGATGGACTCTGAAAAACAAACCGAGAGTTCTAGAGGGGAGGGGGGTGGGGCGATGGGTTAGCCTGGTGATGGGTATAAGGAGGGCACGTTCTGCATGGAGCACTGGGTGTTATACGCAAACAATGAATCGTGGAACACTACATCAAAAACTAATGATGTGATGTATGGTGATTAACATAGCATAGTAAAATTAAAAAAAAAAAAAAAAAAGAAGAAGAAGAAGCCAGAAAAAAAAAAAAAAAGAATTTAGTGGGTTTTGCCACTTACAGGAAATTAGCACATGCGGATTGGGATCTAGATGTCTGGAGTCTTGATGGCTGGTGCACCTTGGTCCCAGGGGTGAAGTCCACCCTCCTCACTGAGGCCCCTACAGTTTTACTCACCCGTGTCTATAGCCGTTCCTTACGCCTCTTGACCCTGACCTCTCCACCTCGGTGAGTCTCTTCCAAATGCGTGTATTTATGGTTTACAAATGGACCCATTTCTCCTGTCCTGTCTAATAGCCAGGGATCTTCCCCACTTTTTTTTTTTTAAGATTTTATTTATCCATCCGAGAGAGAGAGAGAGAGAACAGAAGCCAGGGGGGAGAGGCAGAGAGAGATGGAGAAGCAGACTCCCCGCTGAGCAGGGATACCCACGCGGGGCTCGATCCCAGGACCCTGGAATCATGACCTGAGCCGAAGGCAGATGCTTAACTGACTGAGCCACCCAGGCGCGCCTCTTTCCCACTTCTTTGATGTCAAGATAATAAATTGGCCCCAGACATAGAAATTAATCTAATATTGACACTTACCACTTGCAAACACCAGTTTTGTTGAGGGAGAAGTGGGTCTTTTTAGTACTTCTGAGACTGATTTTTTAAATATTAGGAATGAAGCTAGAAAACTGGAACAAAAAGTTTATATGTGTGTGTATATATGTACACACACATGTATGTATCTATATATTATATTATTATATTAATTATTATACATTATAATATATATTATCACATAATTATACTGTATATTATTAATCATTGTATTAATTTTATTATATTAATAAATAAAAAAATTTGAGGAATGAGATATTAGAATCCTGCCATATTGGGAAAAACCCTGATGCTCAAGGAAAAATTCAAGAGTCAGGAGAGAAGGAGGAGGGCCATGGTTCCGAACTGAGTGTGCTGGCTTCCTCCTTAGAATTCAAGCACAGCAAACAAGGGCCTGATTTCTTTGGGCATGTGCTGCCAGTGAAGACAGAGAGACTTCCTGAGAAGGCCTGGTTCCACCTCTAAGGAGGTGGAACCAGGCCTTCTCAGGAAGCCCAGCCACATGGTGCCCAGTGGCAACATGGCAATGGCTAATGGAGTTTCTTAGCCTGGTGGGCCTGAGGCAGCAACATAGGGGGCTGCTTGTTTCTGTGTAATACAAAAAAAAGTCCCTTGGAGCTACTGAGACCCCAAGAAAAGAAAACAAAGAAAACTAAGCAGGCTCATGGACTGGGAGAGGGCTAGCAATGGCTGGGGAGACCAGAATGTAGGGATTTTGCAACCAGAGACAGTAACAAGCATGGTGGCCACTGATAAAAGTCACCTACACGATGCCCAGCTACACATCCAGCAGACGGAGCAAGGACAGGTTGAAGGCTAACAATGAAGAGGGAATAAAGCACTTCAACATAGTAGGACCAAAGTCTCTTTTCTGATATCCAAGAACTTGGGTGATTCTGAGGGAAAAGTCAGGAAAACAGTCAGAAGGAATCTTGAAATTGAATATTTCTTAAAAGTGACCAAAACCAGAACTAGACAGTAGATGTGTTAATAATGTTTTAAATTGCTGAGGAATTAGTCTGTCAGTCAGAATGAACCAGAATGGGATAGATCAGCTTGTCTTGCTCAACGACAGACATGTGGAGGTCTCCAGGGTAAGCTCAAGCTCAGGAAGAGGAGATTTACCAGGAAGCCAATGAGGTGTAACCCTCAGGGCCTTACCAGCATGGGCCCCGCCAAGGCCTTCTGTTTCTTTTCTTGTTTTTTTTCGTCAGTTAGTACTTTTTAAAAAAAATTTTTATTGTTATGTTAATCACCATACATTACATCATTTGTTTTTGATGAAGTGTTCCATGATTCATTGTTTGTGCATAACACCCAGTGCTCCATGCAGAACGTGCCCTCTTTAATACTTCTGTTTCATTTTGTGCTTGTCATCTTACATTCTTTTTCTTCAAGTGGGCTCCACAAAATCAGCATCAGCCTCTCAGCTCAGATGCAGAAATGAACAGAATGGATTTCTTTTAAATATCTGAGCTGCCTTGTGTAAATTGAGACTCCCACTTCCTGTCTATAACACTTGATTGAGAATTTCAGGTTTTCTGGGTTCTTGGACCATGGGCTTTATGAAGTCAGAGACAGCAATTTGATTTCTTTATGTATTCCCCTGTGCCTTGCACAGTACACAATTCTAAGTGTGTAGTGGAAGCTCAGATGAGTTTTAAAAGAGGAAGCCAGGCTTGGGAAGAGCAGTCAAAATGGTCTCTTGGGAGAGAAAGCCTTATGTCAGCTTTGATATCGGCATTCAGATGCCTGAGAAGGAACAGAACACACCTAGTAAAGGGATTAACAAATTCAAGGAGGGGCATGCAATTGCCCCTATGGAAGGTTCTCGATAAATGGGCTCTAGTCATGATAAGTTGTGCTCTTAATGACATACCATATTCTGGAGCTTCATGCAGTCAGAAAGGAGATTGACCAAAGACTGATCCCCAGTATACATCATCTTTCCTATCCACTTAAATAAGGAATTAAGATAAAATGACAGAGACACCTTAAAATTCCTCTCCAGGTTTCTTTATTTGGGCCACTTCGTTTTCAAGAAAATTATTCAATAATTTTCCCTGGGGGAGCAAAATTAAAAAGGCAAATGAAGTGGGCGGCTGGGTGGCTCAGTCGTTAAGCGTCTGCCTTCGGCTCAGGTCATAATCCCGGGGTCCTGGGATCGAGGCCCGCATCGGGCTCCCTGCTCCGCGGGAAGCCTGCTTCTCCCCCTCCCACTCCCCCGGCTTGTGTTCCCTCTCTCACTATCTCTCTCTCTGTCAAATAAATAAATTTAAAAAATCTTTAAAAATAAATAAATTATGTATTTAAAAAAAAAAGGCAAATGAAGAAATATCTAGAAATTTTTTTCAAAATGGACACTGTTTCATTAAGAAAAACAATGTGGGGGTGCCTGGGTGGATCAGTCCATTAAGCGTCCAACTCTTGGTTTCAGCTCAGATCATGATCTCAGGGTCCTGCGATAGAGCTTCCTGTCGGGTTCTGAGCTCAGTTGGGAGTCTGCTTGTCCTTCTCCCTTTGCCTCCCCTGGCCCCACTCGTACTCTCTCTCTCTCTCAAATAAATAAACAAGATCTTTAAAAAAGAAAATTGTGATGTGTACAAGGCAAATATTCAGGTGAAGGGTTTACGTTTCTTTCCAAATTCAAAAATGACTAAAATTAAAAAAGATATTATATATTTCGATATAATAAATTATCTAATTTTGCTGTGCTGGAGATTCATCCACATGCACCAGAGATTTCCTCACCTCCTGTGTAACTGACCAGGGCAAGCCA